>NW_022987649.1:584336-1231836 GCF_902827165.1 Trematomus bernacchii | reverse complement strand
CAAAACTGATTCGGAAACTTTATGTGCTGTGTTTCTCCAATTAAAAGAGCCCATCCTGATAAGTATGGTAATTAGAGAATCCTAGGAAAATGAGATACGCAGCACTAATCTGTGGCTGTAAAGGGGGCTGAGGGGGAAGAATTAAGATTAGGATTTAATCCACCCATATCCATATTACTGCTGCTCAAACTGTCCGATACATCGGCTGAGGTTAACACATGGACAAAAAACAAACAACTTGTGATGAGGTTTGCTCAAGACGCTTGATTGAAATCCCATCCTACAAATTAACATACACATATGCAAATGAGCTCTTAATTAATTGCAAAACGTATTTTTGATTAAATACTCCAAATGTCATGATTCTAATCTTGACCGGGAATGGGAAAAAATAAAGTTTTTAATTAACTTTGCCAGTTAAACCTCATCAACACACTGAATGGAGCATAATTAGGACACCGCCCTCTCTTCTCATTTCTCAACGGTGAAATCAGAAATCAGCCATTGTTATCACATTTGTAATGACACCAGTGTTTGAGATGAGGCCGCGATAAATGAGCAGGCTACTGATTTTCATACACAAAGTCAAATAATGCTGTTAATTGGCAAATATTCTTATATTGATTAAATTAGATGGAAAACAGTCCTTTCATTAAGGCCCTATCACATAGCCTAATTCTGATCATCTTCTCTGTGTCTTTGGGATTACCAATTAAAAAGGCTTTGTTGAAGTTTCTCAGAGCGATGGGCGAGAGGGCGAAATGAAATTAGGCCTATAGTTTGTGAGAGAGGAAGTGCGCCCGCAGTCTTCCTCCAGTCTGTTTACCCAGCCTGTGTTTGTGTGGGAAGTCATGCTTAATGATGTATTCATCCTTTCTGGCTGTGGAACTCCAACTCAACGTGCATTGTGCTCAATTATGTGAAGAGGGAGAGCTGATAATGAAAACTAACATGGAGCTCCTGAGTGGATCAAGATGTGTGTGTGTGTGTGTGTGTGTGTGTGTGTGTGTGTGTGTGTGTGTGTGAGATAGAGAGGGAGGGTGTGTGTGTGCGCTAGCTGGCATAACTGTATCCCCTCTCTTTCATCATGCCCATGCAGAACCCACAACTCCTCTCAGTTTCTCAAATGAACCTTTCAAAGCCTCCAAAACTTTCAGCCCCCCCCCCCCCCCCCTACATCCAGCTCCAGCAAAGCAGCCGTCCACTCGAGAGTATAAGGAGGCTTACTGGGGGATAAGACCCTGTGAGGTGCTTGAGGTGAGATAACCAATTACCCATGATCACTTTTGACTCTTCTAATCTCCCCGCTGTATCGGCAGGATTTAGCCACAGCAGCACCTGTGAAACCCGCCATCTCAACCTGCTGCCTTTCTTATTCTGATGTCAGCCATTTGACTCGTGCACTTCTGTCAGAGGGGATAAGCACCTGCTGGGTCTGCGGCGGGGGGGGGGGGGGGGGGGGGGGGGGGGGGAGGCAACCTTTGACCTTCCAAACAGACAGCGTTGATTGATAAGTGGGATTTGGTGGAAGGCTCTCACAGTTTCATCAGGTCATTCCCTCGGGGGGCTACTTTCTCTCCCACAGAAACACACACATGGAGTTTATAGAATCCACATGTAGCTGTCACTGCAGCACAACTCGTTTTCCAAAGTGTGTGACCAACTTCCCCGGTTTACACATCACTTGCAAGTCCGACAGATTTCGGCATCCAAAGTTACTAAGGCTGAAGTTCAGAGGCTGCCCTCAGAGCGCTGTTTGAAATGAAATCAACACACAGCGCTTCTCTCATCATCTGACAGACAGAGAACTAACAATGATTTGTCCCTAACAACCATGCTGATCAAATGTTCGAGGCGGGGCCCTCCAAGCCACCATCTACATTCATAATTTCTCCTCTTTACGCTCCTGCTGTCAGTCAATGTTAGAGACATAGGTCCTCTCTCTGTGTTCTATAAAAACTGAAGGGGGGGGGGGGAAATGATCTCTGTGCGAAACATCAAGCTCTTCCCTGATTATGTGTTCGGGAACACTTGTCATGTGTCAACATATGGTTGCTGCAACATAATATTGACCCCTTGATATTAAACACTTACCTTCAGAATCATGTTTTCTTATGATTGAATTCATCTGTAGGCCTACTACCTGTGACCAACTGTAACTGCAGCAAATATGATTTTACCAGACTGGTGTCAGGTTTAATAAGTTTCTCATGGATCAGTACTGGATACAGTATAGAGGTCAGTGATGAAAGTTTATTTTTCACTTACAATGTTCTGCAAAATTGTATTATCTTGGTAACCTGATAACCACTTTTGAAGGATGCTTATAATGCATGTTGGTGCGATGTACACTCAGGTAAAACTGTTGGTCTAATAATGGATTGAGTTACAGATACATTTAAAACTTAAAACTGAACTATTGGTCGATGATTTATTAACCATCCTGTATAAATAGCACTTAATTATAAAACTAGAGAATGCAATTCCTGAAGAAATTGCTAGTGGGAATGCTTTATGCTGAAAAGCTGACGCTAAACTGCTATGCTGAAATGTGTAAGAAGAAAGTGAAGAATTTAGATTGAAATGATACATGAACACTGGGGGCTTGAATGTGTGATGAGAGAAGAAAAGAAAGTAAAAAGGCTTGGACAAGCAGCAGAATATTTGAACTGCAAACCTTTGAACTAACTTGATGGTGAATGATCTGTCGCCATGCCAACGGCATTTGATGACATCCCATAATTGACGTAGAGCTGTTGAGGGCTGGACCGGTGATATACAAGCGAAGTTTGGGGGACGATCGGACCGTGTCCATTGGACTTACAGCGACATCGTGCTTCATGGCGAGTGGTCTGTCGCCATGGCAATGGCATTTGATGACACCCCATAATACGCTTAGATGCGTTGATGGCTGCATCGTTACCAAACCTGTCAATGTGACATCATCGTGTTCCATGACACAAGTGTTTATATTTGAGCTAACGACGACAGCTGTGTGTCACCAATAATGTATAAAATAGGTGGAACATGTTGAAGTCAGTATGAAGTCTCCATCAGACAGAAAAGAATAGGCTCAGACAGTCTGTTAAACTCCAGTGACCACGTTGTTAGCTCAAACCCGAACACCTGTGTGTTATGACATCATCGTGTTCCATGACACAGGTGTTTATATTTGAGCTAACGAGGTGTGCAGAGATCAAAGGTTTCCATTGTTCTGAATGAGAGATAAACCTCTTACATGTGAACGCTTTGTCGAAGAACCGTAACAGATATCTGTGAAATATCAAAACGTGAAGCATGTCAAGGAAGTTGAGTATCTGAAGTGTAATTGTTGTGTACTTTCGGGTCAATAATGTGGCCTTTTTGGCAGTTTAACTAAAGGTGTGCGGCTGCTGCTGTGAGGAAATATCTGCCTGAAATTACAATGGGCTTTAATGGAGGCATGTTGAAAGTTTTTGTCACTTCATGCCCTCAAGAGGCATTTTGTTGAATTATTTTGCTTAATTATTTGTCATTTTTCAAGCTACGAGATGTTTTCCTACGTTTGTCATGAAAAATGATGTCTCAGGAATGTAGGGTTTGGGAATTATGGCAGTTTTAAAAAAAAATATGAAGGCAAATTTCAAGATTTCCTCCACTCTGTGACATCACGCACTCTAGTTAATGTTAAAATCTGAAGAAAACCTCTTTAACAAGGTCTGAACAATGTTTAATATCTCTAAAAGTAAGAATCAGATTTAAAAGTTGTGTTACACGAATAATGTCAGAAAGATGTGTAACATTGTAAAGTTGGAATGAGGTTTCTGAGTGAAAGTATGAATGAACAGTTAGCAGTTGAAGTCGCATGAAGATTTGTTGAAGTCTGAAGAGTTTCTCCATTGACTTCAATGGTTAAAAATGTGATGTATTATGGGATGTATCTCTGGAATTATGAAAGTTATGAATGATAAAAGTAATAGCCATCGATTCCCGACCGAGCTGAACGTTTTGATGTTTGAACAGAGTTTCTGCGATGTTGAATGTGGGAGGAGAAGAGGGCCAAAATAAGCCGGCGGAATAATAAACTTTTTGTCCGTAGCATAACATATAGTTGGAATGCTGTATCAGCATTCCAACTAAACTACGCTTATTAGAAAAATTGTGTTGTAATGGTCACATGTTATTTTCAATGCTAAAGATATAAAAGCCAGTACATGCAATCATATTTTTCAAACTCACAAATGTTGATAAGCCCAAAAGAAATTCTAGAATTGGTTTGACTGAAACCTGATAAAAGGATCTTTATGACTTTCATTTCCTTCTGTACTGCCTACATGTTAAAATCCAGCAGAATGTAAATGTGTGTGTATGTGAAGCCCTTCACACTGCAGCTGTGGAGAAGCCTTCAGTGCATTGTGCAACACATTCAGTGCTGCACTACCAGACGCAATTATGAGGATGTAAATGCTAACGCTAATAGTAGTAAACGTAGAAAAAAGACATAGGACCTTTCCCATTTCTCTAATTTCCTCTCCTCGACTCCTATCCTTGACTCCTATCCTCAACTCCTATCCTCGTGTCTTAGTCCCGCCCACAGGAGATGCGAGCGGAGGAGTCGAGGAGAGAGGAGGGGAAGCAGCAGGCGTTAAGAGAAATGAGAAATCCTCTCTGAGCGGTCATTTTAAAGAGACGTCCATTAATGATGACAGGAGGCACAGCAGCCCTCTGTCTGATGGACAGATGTGTTCATGATGACTTATATATTTACTTTTAATTCATTCACAGTGCGGTATAATGAGACAATAACAGGCTACAGATGCAGACATATACACACACATATATATTTATATATATATGTATATTTATATAAATGTATATAATTTCAAGTATGAGAGCACTCTCATAATAAGGTAACACTATCAGAGACTGGATATATCCCCCCTCTCTGGTTTTATTTACATTTATTAAAAGTAAGCAGAGGAAACCAAACCAACTGAGACCCGTCTGTCCGCCGCATCTACGCACACACATGCAGCTACACACTGTAAAACACACACCTACACACTGTACCACACACACCTACACACTGTACCACACACACCTACACCAGTGGCGAACCGTGTCTATCACAACTGGACCTTCTGTAGACACACGCACACCCTCCGCCGCCGCCACCGCGGCTGTTTGTATATCTACTAAACTAAAGCATACCAATAAATATTGTAATTTAGGCCTGTTATATATATTACTGAGTGTTATATATTATACACACTGCTCTGCTTTTTGCACGGACCTCAGCAGCTGTTCTCACTGTAAACATTGCGTAGCGATTAAAGCAGTTAATAAAATATAATCTAATATATAATATATATAATATATCTGGGAGGCGTGTGGCGTAGTGGGTTGTTCAAACCCCACTGCAGTCAGCATGTCGTTGTGTACCTGGGCAAGACATTTCACCCCAAATTGCTCCTGTGGGGATTGTCCACAGTATTGAGTATGTAAGTCGCTTTGGATAAAAGCGTCTAACAAGTAACATGTAATGTAATGTACAAGTAGCCCAATATCCAGGGGATGCATGCAGAGCTGTCATTGGTTGAGATAAGTCCGGCCGTGCGTCACGCCTCTTTTAAACATCACTGTTGCCAGAAATACATCCGCGGAGGAGCCATCAGTGTATCCTCGGTTATAGCTCCTCACTGTAAGCCCCAATAAGTAAACTTAACTCAAAAAAATTAGGGCAACTGATTGCCTTAAGTATTTTAAGTTAATTAACTCAAAACTTACATTTTTCAAAAACTTAAATATGTGGATTAAATGCTACATGTATTTATTGATTACAGTAAAATTAAAATGGCTTATTAAGTCAACTCAAATATATTCAGGTACTGTGACTTAAACATTTGAATTCACCTCTGCCAATGGATTAAGTTAACAGAACTTAAATAAAATAAGTACTCAAACACAGTCTTTGTTTTTGGGTTAACTGAACTCAATATTTATTATTAATTCAACTCAAATATGTTCAGTTACTGTACCTTAAATGTTTCCATTTATCCAACAGCAATGGATTAAGTACTCAAACATACTCTTTTAAATTTGACATGACTGATTTGTTAGTCTACATTTTAATTTCTTTAATTACACATAAGTCAAACACATTGACTTAGTCAACTAAAAATCACGTAACTTAACCTCTTAAGGACGACGCTCCCCCCATTGGACCCCTCCCACCGTTTGTTTTTTTTCGAGACAATGTCTCAGGGCTTCTTAACATTTATAAAACTATTAATGTGTAGCACCAGATTAACGGGAAGAATCTCAGCTAACTGAAGATATGAACCATTTTTACCAAAACAAAACACAAGGGTAATACCAAGCCTCTGAATTAGCACTAAGCGAAAAAATGCTAACGCACTTTAGCACACAACTCAAGATAAAGATACCCTTATTACTTATCGTAGCTGCACATACAATATATCCGATTAAAGCTGAGACTCCACAGATTATAATAGGTATAGTATCATCACTGAGCGATCCGAACTTGCGACAGGGGAAGCAAACACAGACATCACAACATGTCTTTGTTTGAGACTAAGGCAAACCGGCAAACTACGGAGCTTTTACGGGAGATCGTCTCACCGTAGCTGTCAATCTGATCAAAAGAAGTGTTCAATGGCATTAAAACGGAAGAAAAAGGCTACAACTGTTGATCCATAGGTTAATAATGTATCTGTGCCTTTGAAAAAATTATTTATAATCCATAATTCCATTTTTAGGTACAAATCGGAGCGAAAAAGTTAGCTGCTAATGGTAGCCACCAGAGTGTATGCAGCTTCCGGTTTTGGTCACGCGTCACTCTCACTCCTTATTTGTTAACGTGTTGGTGTGTATAGAACTTTCCCTCGATTCCATTGGCTCTAGCGGTTATAAAGAGATTTCATTCATCAAAATCGACCAAGGGGGGCCAGAGATAGGTCAAATCCACCCAAATGACCCCAGAAGTGGTTTGTTTTGCTAAACCTCTCTAAAAAGGTCAAATGTCACTTGTTTTGCATCCATCTTGATACAGGGTACTTATTATATGTTGTACTTTGGATTCCTAAAGCTTTTAGTCTACTAACCCATCATCCAAGGGTAGTTTTCACTATCAGTACAAAATAATATTTGGACGGACACTATAATTTACAGTTTTTTACTATGTTCAATCTGAATTTTCTTTAAAATAAAAAACATCTATATTGATTCTGACTTTTCTACATCCAACTCACAGGTTTATCATTACTTTGAGAATAAAGATTATTAATTTAACCCTTTTAGAAGGGAAGATATGGTCATTTGTTCTGGGAATGTCATTTTCGAGCCTGAGACCTGAAAAACAGGCTCAGTGCTTAACAGGTTAAAACTTAAAAACATTGAGGCAACTCATTGCCTCAATTGAATCGAGTGCGACTAACTTTAACAGCTTTAGCGAATGTCTTATATTGAAAGGTATTTTCTATCCCTCCTATTGAACATGCTGTCCTGTTAAAGGTGGGGTAGGTAAGTTTGAGAAACCGGCTCGAGATACACTTTTTGTTATATTCCATGGAATGCTCTTAACATCCCGATAGCAATGAATATCTGAAGTGCTTTGACAAAAGATCCATAAAAAATTGTCATCTGTGGAAGCCGTAGTACTGTAAAAAGTATGACCAATCATTTTAGCCGGCCCGGCTAAAATAACTGGATGGCCTACCTGCCTGTCAGCCTTCCATCTGTGCACAAACTTATCTCGTGCCCTCATCGGTCATGTGCGCGTTCGTGTGTGTTGGAGGAGGGGCTCTGTAAGGAAGTGGCAGATTTGTTCCGGCTGTGTATTTTCAAATTCTAGCGATCTCGAGCTGGTTTCTCCAAAATTACCTACCCCACCTTTAACATTTAAAAGATAGTAAAATAAGTAATCATGAAAAAATAACATTAAATGCAAAGGCAATTGTACTTCTGGCACATTAAAGTTAAAACCTGAATAGGGCAACAGGGCAGCAACTTTGATAAAATCACAATGACCGTCTGAACCCTTTAATTGTAAAACTCTAAAATGTAAATGTATTACATTAACAAGTATCAAATGCACAGTGTATCTTCATCTGGATGAGTTAAAGTGCAGCAACGTTTAAAACAAACGCATACATACACATTCACATTATTAATGCCGGTTAATCAGAAATATTTGGCATGTAAATGTCTTATTAAAGTACAAACAGTCATCCCTCAAAATCAAAGATACTTTGATGTTGACAATGGTCAAGTAAACATTTTACATTAATATAACATGTACAAGTAAAAGGGAACATTGAGCAGCTTGACCACCTGGCTGAAAATCTGCAGCAACTGGTGCAGCAACTTTTTAAGGCATTTTTTTTGTACAGAAGGAAAGAACTTTGAAGTAGAGGGAAAATGCCTTCAATAATGCCTCACCCCACACCCGTTTTTCAGAAACATGTATCATCAAGTCATTCTTGAGGGTCTGCAACTTGGGCGACAATTTACCATCTTCCAGACCAAGTAAAACCTTCTGAGTAAACTCGAAAGTGTTTATCAGTCCTTTGGGATAGCTGAGGTGTAGTCAGTGGCGGCTCCAGAGTATTTTTGTTGGGTAATCTATGGTAGGGCTAACCCATACAGTGGTGGGGCTCAAATCAGTATTTGCAATGTAATTACATACACGCTATATCGCACCCCTTGACAGTGAAACGCCATGCGTGAGGTTTAGATTATTTCCCTGTCTCAATCAAAATTGAACTGTATGAAATAAAAAGGCACATTTGTCTTGTAGTAAATAAAAAGGACGACCTGGAGCCAATCCTGCAATTTCCCCACAGGTGAAAAAGTTGACATGCTGAAAACCCAACCCCTGCAGGGGGGTCTGGGGGGATTCTCCCGCAGGAGATTTTTTGAAATACTAACATAAATAACATAAAATAAATCTATTACTACACGACATATTTTAAAAAATGAATGCCATTTTTGTTTTTTGTTACTTTGTTCTGAAAGCTGAACCTGCTGCTCCTCACAGATGCCCCTTTCACACCAACGCGGTTCCCGTTCTAGCTTTGTGCTAGAGCTTTTCTGGTTCGGAACCGGTTTTTCTTTTCAGCCCCCGTTTTGTTCACACCGCCCAGAGCGCGACTGGTGCTGCCGCTGCTACGTCATGACGTCACCGTTTCACCGTTGATTTTCTCCCCAACGGCGTTACGGCGCTCACTACAACAACAATGGGGGACTGCGTTGGGTCGATGATCGTGTTGCTTTTAATCATACGAAGCCAGATTAAATTAAATAACGACTTCTCCAACCTTATACTTTTCTCCAGAGTGCCGTGGTTCATTGTTTATTAATGTGTTTTAGCGGCATTTACCGACCGCTGCAGTGCTCTTCCACCGGAGTTTATTCTCCCGTTAGCTCCGGGTTAGCTCACACGGCAGCGGCCGCTGTAAAGTATTCACTGTCTGACTGTCACACAAGCAGCTGATACATATCCCCAATTCCCCAAGTGAATGTGTTTCAGTATGAATTGACGCTGTTTGGCATCACAACGCTGTTATGAAAGTTTCTCTGGTATAAAATGGGTGATGTTAGCATAGCAACCGAAGCTAAACTGACTATCTTGACAACTTGTTGCTATCCTATTGTGGCATAAGCCGTTTTCTACAGGCACATTTTACCGGCGTATTTTTCATTATGATTCTACTTGAGATAGTCGGACATGACAACCTGTGCAGCCCATGTATTCATTCCATCGGATAGCTGCTATAATACAAAACAAAACGCCTGCCTGCTCTCCACAATGATCAATAACAGCGAACAGTCAAAGTAAGGTACAAATAAACAGAATCACACGAAGCCTGGTTAGTGTTGCCTGACTTTATAAAGTGTGTTTTTTTTAACAAGTGTGTGGTTGCGTTCTAGTCACTTTGCTCAGCGCTACTGCTTGTTACAACTTTTATTTGCCGTACTCGCCTTTAACTGTTAGCTCAGGTTAATCTCGCCCACCTCCGACGTAAGCGCGACGTATGCGGTTCTTGCTTCTAGACCGACAATTTGTTGGTGCTTGAAACGAACCGGATTCCGGAGCATAGAGGCGGCTCCGCTGCGGTGTGAACAGGAAAAACCGGTGCTTTTCAAGCTCTAGCTCCGAACCGGCCCTGGAACCACGTTGGTGTGAAAGCCCCAAGAGAGAAGAGGAAAGAGGCTGTGTGAATTACTTTACATTGGATAAGGGTGGATAGCCCCCATTGTTCTGTGTGTCAAAATGAAAGACAGCCCACACACCTATCAATCATCAAACCGTGGGGTCTTATTTCATTACGTGTTGATTTCTATCAACACGTAATGTTGTATCCATGGATGTATAAAGAGAAGTTCTGCCGCAAAATTATTCTCCGTCGGGACTTCCTGCAACAACGCCACGCCGTTATCGTGATTCTGATTGGCCAGAAGACATTAGCAAAGATGTTTTATTGAGAAGACGATCACTACGTGACAAAAGTGGCTACTGAAATCAATCTTACTAGCTGCTGTCTGTGCAATTTACGCAGCGCGAGTTGGCAAACCTTTTTTTGCTTACTTTAACATAATTTGTCATGGTGGGGGCTAAGGTGGGTCATTTATTGGTATGGCTGTAGCCTACCCCAGCCATACCCTGGAGTGTAGTGCATAAATTAGTCCAAACATTACCAGGAATGCATCTGCAAGTCTGGGGAGGCTGACCACAATGTCATTTTCAATGACAACAGAGATGGTCACGGGCTGGTATTGCACTTGACTTGTGCCATTGTCACTGATGACTGTAAGGATGGCCACTGCAACATCTCCAAGCTCTGGTTCGGACTCTTCCTAAATTAATGAAAGAGAGTTAATAATCACAAACTATTCCATTGAGTCTACAAATATCAGAGTTTAATTATTTTGTCAAACCTATTTTTATGATTGTTTCAATTAGAGTTTTTAATTTATTTTACAAATCATCTCTCCTGTTCAATTCAGTACTGCAGGTCCAGCGCCAAGTATATCCTAGTCATGAACTAGAAGATTCTACAAACCATTATTTATTTGTTTAGGTCAGATAGCAAGGCAAGGGATAAGTTACTTGTAAAAGTAGTACACGGTACCTTATTATATTGAAAAAGCAAAACCACACAAGTCTCACAAATTTGAAATTAAAAGAGAGAAGTGTGTGGTTTTCTCATTGCTATTTTATTGTATTCTAAAATGGAGCTACTGTGACAAAATCTAATTTCCCCCGGGATAAATAAAGTATTTGAAATAAAGCTGTTTTGCAAAAGTGAAATGGGGATGATTTGAGCTTAAAGTAGAGAGAGTTTAGTAAAACATTTGCCAGATGTTGTTGAGCTCAATATAACT
This sequence comes from Trematomus bernacchii, assembly GCF_902827165.1. NCBI lineage: Eukaryota > Metazoa > Chordata > Actinopteri > Perciformes > Nototheniidae > Trematomus > Trematomus bernacchii. The sequence continues at coordinate 1,220,451 of NW_022987649.1, read as the reverse complement.
ATCTCCTGCCACTCAGGTTCATCATGAGCTCCGCTGTAGAACACAAATCTTCTGTTTTTCACCTCTTCATTCAAAATAACTCGCAAAAAACAGTTCTAACTAAAATAGGAACTTGCAAAATTGAGGATAAGGAAGTCATGGTGTAATTTATTTTATTAACCTGTTAAGCCCTGAGCCTGTTTTTCAGGTCTCAGGCTCGAAAATGACATTCCCAGAACAAATGACCATATCTTCCCTTCTAAAAGGGTTAAATTAATAATCTTTTTTCTCAAAGTAATGATAAACCTGTGAGTTGGATGTAGAAAAGTCAGAATCAATATAGATGTTTTTTATTTTAAAGAAAATTCAGATTGAACATAGTAAAAAACTGTCCAAAATGTATTTTTTACTTATAGTGAAAACTACCCTTGGATGATGGGTTAGTAGACTAAAAGCTTTAGGAATCCAAAGTACAACATATAATAAGTACCCTGTATCAAGATTGATGCAAAACAAGTGAAATTTGACCTTTTTAGAGAGATTTAGCACAAAAAACCCACTTCTGGGGTCATTTGGGTGGATTTTCCATATCTCTGGCCCCCCTTGGTCAATTTTGACGAATGAAATCTCTTTATAACCGCTAGAGCCAATGGAATCGAGGGGAAGTTCTACACACACCAACACATTAACAAATAAGGAGTGAGAGTGACGCGTGGCCAAAACCGGAAGCTGCATACACTCTATGGTTGGCTACCATTAGCAGCTAACTTTTTTGCTCCGATTTTTACATAAAAATGGAATTATGGATTATAAATAATTTTTTCAAAGCCACAGATACATTATTAACCTATGGATCAACCGATTCAGCCGCGTTTTTTCTCGTTTTAATGCCATTGAACACGTCTTTTGATCAGATTGACAGCTACGGTGATATATTGTATGTGCAGCTACGATAAGTAATAAGGGTATCTTTATCTTGAGTTGTGTTCTAAAGTGCGTTAGCATTTTTTCGCTTAGTGCTAATTCAGAGGCTTGGTATTACCCTTGTGTTTTGTTTTGGTAAAAATGGTTCATATCTTCAGTTAGCTGAGATTCTTCCCGTTAATCTGGTGCTACACATTAATAGTTTCATAAATGTTAAGAAGCCCTGAGACACAGTCTCGAAAAAAACGGTGGGGTAGGGTCCACTGGGGGGACCGTCGTCCTTAAGAGGTTAACCGAGCATTCACCTACTGAGATATCTATAAACGTAGCCGGCCCCTCGGGGCGGGCCTACCTGAATGTGTGTGCAAGCCCACCGTATATAAGGCGGCCACGCCTCCTGACTGTCATCCTGTTGTCTTCAGTGAGCGAGCAACAACTGAAGCAGAGAAAGTAAAACGTTTGAAAGAAGAAGAAAGAGTTATCATACCTTCATGGAGTCGCCACTTCTAGAGCCTGTCCTTCGTGCCCTGGCTTAATAGCGGGCACCGATCCCCACCACCTCTGCTTCAAGTGTTTGGGGGACCAGGATATGGCCGAGGCGGTGCCATTCACGTTCGCCATTCACGTTCGCCATTCCAGCGGCTGCAAATAAACACGGGTGTGTTGGGGGGATCACGCCGGATGGCACTTTCCAAAAAGACCGTGATGATCTCCTGGGAGCCCCCGTGTTTATGGAAGGGCTCTTTGGATCGATTTCCTTGGTCACGTGGATGAGGAGTAGTCGCAGCTTGGCGTATACTGCTTCTTGCTCATCCTCAGAGGACAGAACACTGTCCCACACTCGCCGCCCCGCTGTAAACTCCAGTAAAGGAGCCAGCAGGTGGGCGCGCGCACTTGAGTGGAATAAACCGCAGAAAGTGCTGTCAAAGCACTGTGCGGGTTCAAGAGACGCTATTGCCGGCGTGCTGTTGTCAGAAAACACACCTTGCCTGGTATAATAGCTCCGATTAATGCGTTTCATCGTTGAATGTGAAACACAGCGTTAATACGAAGGCGCGCGGCCCCCGTGAGAGTGGCCGCGGTGCGTTCAGGGGCCTCCGCAGAAGAACGGTGGGTTACGTATTGTAACCCTAGTTCTAGAGTGATGTGTGTGTGAAAAATGCATTCAGTAAAAACGATTGCATTTATCCCAGAGTAAGAGTCATCTCACTCCACAATTCCACATTTCCCCATAATGTCAGTTTCAAAGAGACGGCATTATGACAGAGCCGCGGCCCCACGAGAGCGTGCCGCGGTGCGTTCAAGGACCTCAGTAGAAAATCGGCCCTTTCCATGGGCCAAACTTCCTTTTATGGAAGGTTTGGCAGAGTAGGCCACCAGAGAGTACTACAGCTTCTTAGCTGCGGCTCCACAGCTGCTTGCATGTCCCCTAAAACACAGTTTTATGAGGAATGGAAGCTCAGCTGTGTACTGACAGAGTGAATGGACAGGACACTGAGACTGGGTTACTCACTCCAGTTTTGCAGCGTCCCTCCTCCATTCAGGGGCATAAGAGAGGCAAATCTATCATCCTAGGAGGAGATAGGTTTCCTTTCAACAGAAATGCAGGCCCTGTTGCAAAAACGGTGGGTTACGTATTGTAACCCTAGTTCTGGAGTGATGTGTGTGTGAAAAATGCATTCAATAAAAACGATTGCATTCATCCCAGAGTAAAGTCATCTCTCTGCACAATTCCACATTTCCCCATAATGTCTCGTTGAAATCGGCAAGATCCGTTTCATGCAATGTTAATTGGGCACCCATTATGAGACTAAATTCCCCACTCGGCGCCCCAGTTGTAACTCCAGTAAAGGAGGCAGCCAGTGGGCGCGCGCATGTGAGTGTGATTAACCGCAGGAAGTGCTGTCAAAGCGCTGTGCGGGTGCAGGGACATTATGGCCGGCGTGTTGCAGAACACACACCTCGCCTAGTGTAATAGCTCCGATTGATGCATTTCACCGTCTGTGTGAAGACGGCGTTATGACGGGGCGCGCGGCCCCCCGAGGTGCGTTCAAGGACCTCTGTAGAAAATCGGCCCTTTCTGTGTCAGCCCCCCATGAGCCAATCTTCCTTTTATGGAAGGTTTGGCGGCGGAGTGGGCCGCCAGAGAGTGCTACAGCTTCTTAGCTGCGACTCCACAGCTGCTTCCAGGTCCCCTAACACAGTCTTATGGGGAATGGAAGCTTAGCTGTGTACTGACAGAATGGATGGACAGGACACTGAAACTGGGGTACTCACTCCAGTTTTGCAGCGTCCCTCCTCCATTCAGGGGCATAAGAGAGGCAAATCTATCATCCCAGGAGGTTCAGGCCCTGTTGCAAAAACAGGCTGTGTCTGTCGTGCACTCTCAGGAGAGAGAAAAGGGGCTTTACTCCATGTACTTCCTGGTTCCCAAGAAGACAGGAGAATTCAGATCCATTCTGGATCTTCGCAGCCTGAATCAGCACCTTGCCTGCAAAAGTTCCATATGTAAACCAATTACTGGAACTAGGGCAGCCGAGCGATTGGTTCACAACCATCGACCTGAAGGACGCTTACTTTCATGTCGAAAATTGCTCCAAAGCACAGAAAGTATTTGCGTTTTGCCTTCCAGGGGGTAGCCTACAAGTACAACAGACTACCGTTTGGCTACTCCCTATCCCCACGCACGTTCAGCAAATGTGTGGCCACAGCGCTTCAGCTGCTTCGCGACCATGGCATGAGGGTTTTGTAATACGACCTCATAGTCATGGCCAGGTCCAGGGAAGAGGCAAACACAGCCCAATTGATCCAAGTGGATTGCAGTCATTTGGAGAAGAGCAGTCCCATACCTCACCAGCAGGTGGGGATTGCCTATGGGCAGGCGAGGAGAGCCTTCCCCACTATCGTCCATGCACACTCTACACGAGGCGTGTGTGAGTGTGGGGGACATGGTGCACTTACGTTCTCCCCATGGTCCTTAGGGACCTGGGAGACATGGTGCACGGTAAGCCCCATGCAGGGCTATGGGCAGGCGGGGAGAGCCTTCCTCACTATTTTCCATGCACACTCTTCACGAGGTAAGCGTGTCTGAGTGTGCTCTACCAGCCAAGTAAACTGCGGCCCCTACTTCTCCACGGTTACAGCCGGAGAGAAGAAGTTGCGGGGCAGTGGCTGTTAACCAAAAGCCGGTCAGGGGCAGTGTGATGGGTCGATGTTGTTGGACAACAGGGCGTTTATGCATCAGGGCTCCACCCACTGTACCCATAGAGTCCAGCTAGTTATATAAGCACAGGCGGAGCCCTCTACTTGGGGCCCTGTCTGTCCTATTCCGCTCGCTGAAGAGGGTGTAGGATGACAGGCAGGAGGCGTGGCCGCCTTATAAACGGTGGGCTTGCGCACGCATTCAGGTAGGCCCGTCCCGAGGGGCCGGCTACGTTAGATATCTCAGTAGGTGAATGCTCGCATAGTATGGTTATGAGGTAGTACCCATAGAGTCCAGTAGAAGGCTCCGCCTGTGCTTATATAACTAGGGTTACAATACGTAACCCCCCGTTTTTACAACGTAATTCCCTGATTATTTGAGAAGAAATCCTTTTAGGGGGTTAAGTACATTCTTAGATTAAGTGAGAAATGGATTTAACTTCTGTTTGACAGCTATCATACTGGAGAATTAAGAAACTGTAAATGTATGCAATCATTTATGGCATTAATAATTAATATCTGAGAGAGGGAGAGAGAGAGGGAGAGAGAGGAAGAGAGAGAGACAGACGGAGAATGTTTGCAAGCAAAACTGTTGACATTGGTAATCTTTTTTCTTCCTGTATTTGCCGCTTGTTTAATTTGATGGCTTTTTACTGCCGTATATTGATATGAATTAGTGGTCTGCAAATATAAAGTATATGACATACAAGTAATGATTCAACACATTCATACAGACCATGTTCAACAAAGCACAGCTCTACAGCACCAGTAACGGTAACAGCTATGGTTTATTACAACTTTCATAGCTTTAGCCATTTTAGCTAAGGCAAGTTATAGCTGAGATAAACATTGCTTTAATGATGCCAAGTCTCCAAACCTGAATGACCAAAAAAAAAAATGTGTCAGTGCCAAACCAACCTTTATGACTCCATCAAACATCAGCTCTATGTACGTTTTCTGACCTGTTGTGGTTTAGTGTCACCGCTTCCGTCACCTTGCTCTGCAGCTGCAGCTGTTTCCTAAGATCTCTGATAACAGTCTCTCAGAACCACCAGCAGACAGACCCAGCTAGACACTCTCAAGAGTATGTGGAGACTCAAAAAGAGCTAAAAGAGAGAGTGTTAATATTGATCTAAATGATTCCTAATGTTTGCCTTAATATTATCACTTTTAAAGGGTATTACATATTACAAGATGTTTGAACAGCTTGTTTTCTTGCCCCCAAATGTAGGCAACTAAAACTACTTGATGGCATGACGAAGATCATGGTGAGGGTTAGGAAACCATCATATATCACAGTACTCCAGACTTAGATTAACACTAGAACCGCCAGAGGTCGCTGTATACCTAAAACCGCCAACGGGTCAAATTTACCCGCTATTGATTTTCAAGGTACAATTTTATTTTATTTATCATGTAGAACAGTGAGTTTTGATCGCAGAGGGATGAGACTTATACCAATAGAATCTGTGGACTCTCAGCTAGTGATGGGAATTCCGGCTCTTCTTGGTGAGCTGGATCATTTGGCTCGGCTCACCAAGAAGAGCCGGCTCTTTCGGCTCCCAAACGGCTCTTCAGTTTACCACATATTATACCTTTTATAATTCAATTAAATTTAGCCCTGTTTTGACTTAATGATTTATATGTGTACACATATCACTTAAATTATTCAATACATCCTTTGTACTGAAGTATTCAAAAGTAAAAATTACATGTTTAATATCAATTATTTGCTCTGGCCAATTGTTTTCATTGCATTTACAGACCCTTGTATCTCTCTGATACCACCCAATGAATGCACAGACTTGCTTGTAGAACCACGCTACACAAAGCAGATAGCAACACCTATAAAAACTTAAGCATAGACATTTAAAAAAAGGGGCTACTGTATCAACATTTTAAAATTATATTTAAAGAAAAGGCCCCGACAAAACAGCAGGGCTCTATTTCAGTATTAACTATAGAAAAAAAGACAGCAACAGCTGACATCAAATCTTTGCTGAGCCTAAGGATTATCAAAAATAAATAACATAGTGAAAATAAATATATTGCAATGCTCAGTACAGCAGCATCCAACCGTCTCTAATCATAAAAAAACATAATACAAATAAATGTATTGCAATGCTCAAAACAGCAGCATCCAACAGTCTCTAATCCTTGGATATTACATGTCACTGCATGCATGCACGGAGCAGCTGTAGCGCGGAGATCATCATATCATTCTGTCTTGTATTACTTAACAAAAAAAAAAAAAAAAACGGCTCGTTCGCGGGCGCGACCGACACATCACTACTCTCAGCTTTTCATATGAAATAGTTTGTGCAGATAGCATTAAGTATAAAATATCGCTACCAGTGCTGATTTAAACGCTTGGTGTTAGACTTGTGTTTTGTTTAGGTGCAAATCTCTCTATCTCTCTCTCTATCTATCTATAACTATCTATCGATCTATAACTATCTATCGATCTATAACTATCTATCTGTCTATCTCTCTCTCTCTCTCTCTATCTATCTATCTATAACTATCTATCTATCTCTCAATCTATCTCTCTATCTATAAGGAACTGCAGTAGACAAAAGGCGTTGCTATAGCAACACATCATGTTTACGCTGCATTTTCTATGAGGTAAATATTACCCGCTGGCGGATATAGGTATAAATGGCAATTCTTTTGGCGATTTTTTCAATCTGACTTCATATTGACAATTTTTAACAACATAGGGTGCTACATAACACCCTTTCAGGAAAAGTCACGGACTAGGAGACTTTAATATTTTATTGAAAAAAAGTTACATACAATCAAAACACAGCTGCGGGTAAAATTGACCCGTTGGCGGTTCTAGTGTTAAGAAAGAACATTATCATAAAAAAATTATATTATTCATATTCGGTTTATAGACAATGCGGTTTAATGGTGAGAAGGTCAAGAGAGCAAGTCTGTTAAACTATCAGAGAGGTTTCAAACAAGCCAGCAGTAAAGCCTGTCATGTATCAAATATTTGTAATGATCCATTGCAGAACTACAATAAGTATTGCTGGTCAAAGTTAAAGGAGAATGACTTATGTATGTTTTTATCCCAACTACGTAAGTTTGACTAAACTGATCATCGGGTGTTTCCTTCTCACTTTAGGCCTTCTGTATTATTTGATGACAGTAATATTATTGGACCACACCATTATGTTTATTTAAATACAAAGGATTCAACAATCCTAAAACAAATGTTGTCATTGCGTACTTTGGTTCTAATTTTGTCCAGTAGCCTGGAATGACATGAAATCCTGTCTCAACTCTGTAAAGCGCAGTGAGGATACAGAGGTCCCGCAGAGATGCTCCCTGCCCATTTTCCCACCGCATACTCTTCCACCAGGGAAAATCTGACCTATCTGAGGATTTCCAAGCCAGACAGGATAATCTGACATGCTCTAAAATGACACTGCGCTCCACCTCGCTCTCCCTCTCTCTCCCCTCCCATCTCCAGTCGGGGTGCAGAGTTAGCACAAACGAGAGACACTTTGAAAAATAAGCTGCTCATTTGGGACTGAGTGAATTCAGATGGTTGGCCAGTGCTCAAAGGCATCGTGAAAAAGGGGGCGGTTAGGTCAGCTTATTTCTTCAGTGGATACAAGTCGCTGGCGTTCTCCCTCATATGGCATGTTCTCAATCAAAAGGCCTTGGCCTCCAGAATGTGGGCCGATATGCTTCCATCCACCTCTTCATCTCTTCAGCCTAATGTTCATTCAGTGGTCGTGAAGGTTAGACCTGCCTCTGCTTTCAGAAAACTATGGTCCAATTGGTCTTGAAGAATCAATTTTCTTTACCTGACTTAAGTAAAAACAGAACCATTATACATCTGGTAAGTTTTGCACATTGGCAGACCCACACAGCAGTGAAGGGTTAATGCTGCAACTTCAATGTCTCATAACCTGCCAGGTGCTGTAAAACTACACTACTGTGTGTAACTTCTCCAAGACTAAATAAACACACTTTTAAAAAGTTTATTTCAGAAATAAAACACACCCATGCTACAATTGAATACACTCAGGGGTTTAGTTTGTATAGTCTGACTATGGTGGCTGGTATGCAAGTACATATTGGATAGTCAGTGCCATGAAAATAACATCACCAAGTCAGCTTACTGATTGTATGACTCTTCTCCAGTTGTACTGATCAACTGCAATGCCACTTTTTCAGTTTGCAGTAAAGGTGAAAGAAGCTTTATTCAAACAAGAGGAGGGGGAGAGGCTGATTTATATAGGTTTCTAATCTAAGATATAACCTGTTCAAACCTTTATTTCACCATAACATTGTAAAACTTCAGTTTTACTTTTCTTAATTTAAGCTTCCCGTATTCCAATATAAAGTTGTGTTTGATCAAATTAGAACAGACTAATATGACCTATGGCGGGCAAAATTGGTGAACAATGGGCAGAAGGCAGGATGCTCCCATGACCTTCTCCACCAGAGTACATACCCATAATAAGGATTTATGTTTGGCAAAAATGGGTACAACAGAGAGATGTTGTTTTCTCTTATAAACATTATTTTAGTGTGCACAGTCAGGGCAAGTGTTTCTTTCCTTTCTTTAAGATTGATACGGTTTCACGGGATGAAGTCACTTTAACAGTATGAGAAGCTGCAGGCTGAACTATAAACCTATACCTCCAAACCCAGCAGCCAGAAGCCTGCAGAGTACTGGTGACACAGGAAGGGGTTAACAGAGTTTCTGTGGCAGGGCTTGGCTGGGAGCCTCACAGCCAAACTAGACCACATCAGTGCAAACTGCACAGTACACTGGCATCATGGAGAGAACACTCACCATTATATAACAAAACAGCTATTACCTTCAGGCCACAGGTTCAACTGTCTGTGTGCTAACGGAAACTGCCTTTCATCTCAGGGCCATAACTAGCAGATAGCAAGAGAAAGTGAAGTGGGTTTCACATCATAATACAAACACTTGTACTGCTACATACAAACACCATTCTAGAAATGTTAATGGCTGCACACATCCACACAAGTGAGGGTACAGGACTGAAGGTTAACTGTGTTTACAGTTTGTGGTGCAGCTGCACACACTTTGGATCATACACAGTGAAGTTAAGTGTGTGAGGGTACAGTCCAGTGTGTCTGTCCTTTGGAGAGGTGTGAACATGTCACTTACAACGCCTCTCACATCTCAGCCTCTGCTGGCACACTGTCCTCCTGCGGACTGTCAGAGGACCAGTTTATTCCAACACACGTCATACAGCCTTTACAAACAATATCATGTTAATGCACAGACAGAAAAATGAAAAATGTAAGACTGTTCCAGCAGAACAGAAAACTCAGACAGAAGCTCTTGCAAACAATTAACAAGAGTTTAGTCGAGCCAACACTTTATTTGAAAGTAAAATCAAAAGTGGAATATAAATAATAATCCCTGCATTGCACAAGAAAAGTATGCATGTGCACAACGAGGGCAAGTGAGGGTCAAAGTGTTTTAAAATATAATCTATACGCTTCTTTTAAACGTTAAGCTAAACTGGTGTGTTTTTTTGTAACAACCTGATGATATGTTTTGGAACTAATGTACCTATGGTAACTTGCTGGAAATTCTTTAATAATAATAATTTGGAAAATGTGTAATTTGATTACATCTTAAACTTTTGTTATAATATTCCGCAGCTTTTCTACTGTAGTGTTTAAAGTGTGTTTATTCATTTCTGGTTACAAAGATCTATGTCCATTAACATCATGTAGTAAAAGTACCTCAACTTATTTCAGATGGGTTCCACTTTTTCAAATGGATCTAACTCTTTTGAACCTTTGAGGCTGTGAGAGCAGTTTATTTCAGTTTGTGTTTCACAACACTTCTTTAGCATCTGTGATTGAGAATGAAATTCCTCCTCCATATGCAAACTGGCCTGACCACAATAGTCAGGAGTGCACACATGATTAAATGGTGCACAGGGACCAGGAGAAATAGCTGTGGTCGGTGGCTTGGCCGGAGGCCGGGATTGAGGGGGGGGGACAGACTGTTGCTTTAATCACAGAGGGAGATAATGGCTGCCATACACCACTGACTTTGTTTTTCCAACAATCCAGCCGTTACCACAGCTTCTACATGGGCTTAGGCAGTGATGTCCAATTATCTTCTGCGTTCAGTCCTGAAGAGACAGCTAGCTAGCTAACCAAGATATAAACATAATTAATGAAAAAGGCGTTTATGTTAGTTTTGTAGCACTTGCCAACCTTCCTATTAGCCATTGTAACATTGTACTAACGGAGCGTCCACACAGCAGCGTTAAAAAAATCTTGGAAGTGGGCGTATCTGAAGCTTGGGGATTTTTTGCGAGCAACGCGACCAACAACCAATCACATGAATCTCCCGCCCCCGACATACGAAGCAAAAAAGCCCGAAGTAAACTGGATATAAACTCCCCAAACAGGCGAAAACATACCACTGTCTCTGCCACCTCCCTCCATGCCTGGCTCCTCCGGTTTATATCCCGGTAGGTAAATAGGGACTGGTCATAAAGCACCGGGTGATTCCCTACCGCTAATTTCTCCTCCATGTTTTGGAATATGAGGAAATGACCTGCGGTATGTCTCTCCCAGCATAGATTTGCATAAACGGGATTTGATTGGCTGACGCTTCCACCTCAGCTTCAAAAGTTGAACATTGCTCAACTTTTGAATCCTGAAAATCCTGAAAATCTCCGCTCTGCTGCCCACAATGCAGTTCGGCAAAAAGTGAGGCAAAGTGACGTCACCCCATTCAAAGTGAATGGGCAGAAGCGTTGGAAGATTTTTTTAACGCTGCTGTGTAGACGGGCCGTAAGTGCATATCTTAGATCTGGGATCTAGTTCCCGCTAATTAGCCTTTAAAGCACTAGCCTTTCAATTTAGAAGTTCAGCTAGGCTAACAAGCTAACTACCAGGCTGGTATTGAACTAGCTTTTTGAAAAATACGCCAGTAGTTTCATGTACTAGCTGGAGTGATTTATGTTGGCTCAGTCCAATGGCTACAAACACCAATTAGGATGACTAATGTAACTCAACTGTGTAAAATGTGTGGAAGATAAGGGGTGTGACAACTGAATACATTTAAATAAGTGAACTTCTATGGTGTCCAGCAGGCTCTACTTAACACACAAGAATAACATTTAAAGTAAATATGCAGATCCTTAAAAAAATAAATGACTGCCTGTCAGTTAACTGGTAGTAAATATATATTGCACATGTTTTATAGACGTGTTGTGTCTTCTACACTGACTCCCTGAGTATCCTGTGAGCCTCTCCTCATCTTCACCCCACTGTCACTTTAACCTTGTTAGACCTCGAAATGAATGGACCGTTATCCACACCGCTGATTATGCAACAGCTATCAGTTTGCAAGTCTGCTCCAAACTTGATAGCACTCCCCCGGCGCTCAATTAACTTATTATATTCCACTTAATTTCCAATAACAAATTAGAGGCCGTTTGTCCCTTTGAAGAATACAGACGGTCTGCAGAGAGACAGGACTTCTTTCACTGAGCGTTGAGCAGGGGAGGTGTACGACTAACAAGGTCAAAGCTTTATGGTTTGATCATGTAATATTTTTAAATGCACATTTGTGTTTTTAAATAATCCTGGGAATGAGATTAAAGAAAAATGTGTATACTGTGAAATGATAATAGTATATGACATATACTGTGTATTATGATACATACAAATTCCAAAGTATACTCATTCATTCTGAATTCAATATATTACATTGCATTTTAGCTAATTATGTTGCATATAGAATAAAGTCACCAAGATCGATTTAGCATTTAGCCAGACCCAACATGCACCTGATGGTAACGCTGCATATCAAATCAGTGATTAACTTAAACATGCATTGAGGTACAATAATGCTAAACCCATAAAGATTAGATCCAATATTTGAACTTGAATTATTAACTATTTAATAGTTTAACTATTTTCATCTGGCCACATATGTGCAGTACAGCATACATTTAATGTTCTTCTATTTCCAAGCAGAAACCAAGAAATAAGAACTTGCATGCTTTGCGAGTGATACTTGCAGATTTGCCCAGACAGAAATCTCAAGTCTCAGGCATAACAGAATTAAACACGAAAGTTAACACTGCTGTTGTTACTGTATCATAATTCCCCAAAACACACTCTAATCAGTCAACATTGGGTGGCGGTTAAATGGAAACCACTGGGTTCTGATACATAAACCCTGTACCTCAGAGAAAGCAGCTGCTGTGCATTATAGCTCCGCTAACAGGCGGACAGGCTGCAGCGTTTGTTTTAATATCGCCCCTCACAGGGAGTGGTTCACCAAATACCGGTTACAGGTCTGAGAAGGCTTTATATTTTCCTGTGGAGCGACATTCAACAGGCCTATGAAGTGTGGCAGTCCAGAGCCGGGTTGGATTTGAAATGGTTAAATGCTCTCCATCTTGTTTCTGTTCAAAGCCTCATTACAGCTCCCTATTCAACACTAAACAGCAGTTACATTCACTAATGTTTTACTCTCGTCTGGCAAATGGGAAAACAAACCCAGCCCAATATGATTTATTTTCAGCCATTTATTAAGGGTATCTGACTCGAGGATTGACAAGGGATAAAACGGTGATGCACAACATTGGCCCCCTCCACATTTATACGGATGAAATTATATGAGGAGTGTGATGAATTAAAGGCAGACGGGTGATTTAAAGGAGAGACGGCACAGTGGGAGGTGAGTGTGTGTGTGTGAGAGACAGCCATTAGATCGCAGCCATATCAAACGCATTAAGAAGTTTGATGATTCTTGTTCAGTCTATCACTTTGCTACTTATTTATTTCTTGGAGCTGATACACACACACATACATAATGTACACACACAAACTACAGGTTGACTATCCATTTCAGTGAGGCTGGCTGGAAGCCCTCACTCTGCGACGGCCATATTGCTTTCCTGCCACTGCTGTCCTCAGCCCTGGCTGCCAGGCCCATACTGGCAAACCCCTAAAAAGCTGGGGCCCGATGCCTCTTTTACAGTTTACAGGAATGTGTCAGCAGTACAACCTGCAGTCTCACGGCATTTTGTGTAATAATCACGAAATTAATCTATTGATTCGTGTTCACCAACACGATTTTCTCATTTTTTTCATGTCACACAGAACGATTTTAAAAGCAATGTAAATAATAACAAATTAGAAGGAAAAAAAGATTTGAAAAAATACAGATTTCAGTATTCTGACACAGAACAATTTTAGAAGCAATGTATTTATTGGTAGTATGTTTCGTGCCTGCACCAAATAATAACAAATTAGAAGGAACAAAATATTTTTAAAATACAGATGTCAGTATTCTGAGGCTCTGAGCCATTTATTTTCCTCGCGGACGGCAAAAAAAGTCAGACATCATACATTTTAAAATAAAAACAATAATCGTGGCTTGATATTGAGTAAAAAAAAATGTTTATGAACCACACAGCTTCTGGTCTTCCAAGACCCGACCGGACAAAAAGACGTGGTGCAGGCACGAAACATACTACCAATAGAAATACATTGCTTTTAAAATCGTTCTGTGTGACACGAAGAAAATGGGAAAATTGTGTTGGTGAACACGAATCAATAGATTAAATAAATGTTGTGACTATTACACAAAATGCCATGAGACTGGGTTGTGTGATGCTCTGTTGCAGAAACAGACCGATCTAATTGTATCTATTTTAAGCAGCTGTTTTCATGGCTCTCTGACTCCCAAACGCCCAAATGTATCCCTCATGACTTCATAGGTCTCACCGGTTGTCCATTTATTAGACACTTGACATCGGTTTTAAAGTAAACAGTGGCCAACACCGATCTTTGATCATGCTCTGTGAGCCCAGGGAGGTCGTTTGATTTCAATTAGGTCAGCGTAACTTTGCTCTCTCTGCTGTCGGATAATCTCTCCCTCAACCCGGAGTCTTTGCAGCCGCTGCCAACCCACATCGCTAGCACAGTGCATTGAACACTGACCCCTCTGGAAAATGGGGGTCGTTGAAAGGGGGACTTAGCAGGAGTTCTAAAAGGGTGGGCGTCATGTTTTCACCCTCTGTATACCCCGAAGAGTGGATTTAGAGCAGTGTGCCGGCAGCAGTGTAGGGGGGGGGGCTCTGAGCTTACTGCATGGATCGCTGTAATCCACCTCTGTACGGGCGCCAGAGTCTGACTGCCTGTTTATACTGACGGTTACACTTTGTGGAGAACATGAGAAGGTCCCCGCTCTCATGAGGCTGGGACTACAGTGTGTGAGAAAGTGTTTCACAAGAAATGTCAAGGGTTTGTTCCACTGAAATTCCCACTGTCTGTGCCCAGTTTTTTTTTTATAAAGGTTTTTCAATGATGGAATAGTCTTGAAGTTATCAAAATAATGGTTCTATTTCTTCAAGTGTTCCTGATTGAGAGGTCACATGACAGGGTTTTTAAGTTATATTTACCTGCAGACCTAACCTCATCCTTTAATTGGTGTCTGCTGGGGGGGTCACACCGCCCGGCCATACAGCGGGGTCACCCACCCTGTTGTTTCCAGGCCAGAGACTTCTGTAGGAACCACAGGTCAATCGATCATTTTCCTTCATGTCGGCTACCAATCAGAGGTGGCCTGTGGCTTTACAAAAGGTTGAGGCTGAAACTCATCCTGGTTTGTTTCATCCAGGGTTCACACATCTCAAATCAAAGTAAATGATACTTTTTGTACCTTTCACTGGGTGTGACCAATATATACTTAAGCTTCTTTTTTTTAATACTTTGTACAGCTATATATATAAATATATATATAAAGCTTAAGTTGGACAATATTTAGTTTTCTGTGCTGTGTTCAGTGTTCTTTACTTATCAGTCAATAGGAACAATCCTATGAAACATCATTTAGACACAGAAACGTGTTAATAGGGCTGGCCTGTTATCATTTTTTTTTTTTATAAGATGACAAATTGGTAAGACTACTGGTTGTTTAACAGCTTACATTACAATATATTTAGCTAATGCTTTTATCCAAAGTGACTTATAATTAGTGCATTAAACCATATAGAAGCAAACTCAAAAGCAAGAATCCTGCAGGTACATTTCATGTCTATAAACCCAACCAGATTAAGTGCTACTGCATTAGCTTCCCTTAAATCCAAACATTCCTAAATTCTATGTACAGAATGACGTTTCTTTTTTTGGCCAAAGTGTTAGTACATGAATGACAATATGTATGGTTAATCCAACTTCATTTCAAGTGTGCTGACTTTACTGTGCTGACTCTTAACTAGCCCATAGATGCATTACTTCCAGTAACTGGACTGTTTAAGCAGTTTAAAGTGCACAAGTGTGGGTTCAGTATACTGTGTGTTATACTACCTGTCGTCATATAAACACATGCACGTCTTTAGGAGGTGAACTGGCTGTAAACTTACTTTAGCCCTCTCACAAGTGTTGGTCTTTAAGCTCTCACCTTAGCATGTCATTGTTTATTTACTGTACTCTTTACGCCATGTGAAATATGATACTTACATTTATGTCCTAGCAACATGTTTTATATAAAAAGCTAAGACTTACAACCCTTAAAGCTGCTGCGATGGAAGCCCCGCGGCCTAAACGATAGCTCCCACCGTGTCATTAGGGGCATGTGGAGAGGACCCCATGAAAGCACTGCCAAAAATCTCCTTGAAGATCGAGGGAAAGAAAGGCAAGGGATATTGATCCGTCTGTCCACGGATATGATACTTAAGCCCTGGTACTGAGAGCTGGAGAGCCCCTGGATCCATATCTCAAAGACTTTAATCCTGGCCCCTCTTACAGCTGGATTGGCCTTCACCTTAACCTCCCGACAACTGCTCCAGCAGAACAGCCATGGAAATGTTATTCTTCTCACAAGCTGCTTCCCTCCTCTCCCCCTCTTACTCTCCCATTCGCCAGTCTGCAGTTATTAACAGGGCTGGCCTGTGTTCCCATCTGAATTAGGAATGAGGGGAATTAATACCTGATCCTGGTTTTCATCCTTTTCTGCAGAAAAGTTCTTATCCACCTTTTCTTGTAGCTGAAGTTGCAGGGGAAACTTCAAGGAAGAATGCATAGATTACAGGTGAGCCGCTCATGGGCCTGCTGCTGCTACGGCTAATGGAGCTTTTAAATTGTGTGATTCGTCAAGTATAATTATATGCAATTGCTGTAAACAATGTCTTTGTACAATACTGGTGTGTGCAATGAAATGCAGTAATTGTTGTGACGGTGTTGAAGCACCTCTTCTTACCAAAATCACTGCATATCTGTAGATTCCACCATGGATGGAAGAGTGTGCAATGTTCATTCCAGTTAAAGCTGTTTACCTGCATCCTACAGTAGGAACAGAATCTTCAGGCTTCCTACTGAAAAACTGATTTCAGTTTTTCACCCTGATATGGAAACATGTTACAGAGCAACAACATCAGTCATTTGCAGTTGTGGACACTGGATGAATTTAAGTCTCTTTCCGCTCAGTTTTTGGTCTCTGGTGTGTATTTAGCTGAGAGGAGCTGCAGTTCAGCGGATCATCTCTGTCCCTCCATCAGAAACTCAAACAGCTTCCGCTTCTTTAATAGACACCATGACTTATGTCTCAAATGTACGGGTGTGGGCGCTCAACTTGGACGTCACTTCCTTAATGAATATTAAAATATCTAATTGTACAACCTTGCAACCCACATTTACCAAGACAAAACAATATATATAACCTCAATCTGAAATCACTACTAATAATTTAAAGTTGTACTATTACAAATAGAAACTTAAACATCTGTGCTATCAAAAATACTCAATACTCATACTCATCCAGCCCTGGCAAGCAGCAGAGATGGACTACTCAAGTCCTGGACTCGGACTCGAGTGCCGATTTTCGGGACTCGTGACTCGACTCGGACTCGCGCACTGATTGACGCGACTCGGACTTGGACTCGTGAATTCTCGCGCACGGTGACTCGTGACTCGACTCGGACTCGCACACTGATTGACGCGACTCAGACTTGGACTCGTGAATTCTCGCGCACGATGACTTGGACTCGGACTCGTGAATTTTCCCCCCACGATGACTCGGACTCGACTTGTACATTGACGCTCCGACTTGGACTCGGACTCGAGCAAGTTTTCTCTGGAGTCTGATGTCCTCTATCCTGGCGTGTGCACCTGCGAGGCGAGTTCACGTACTGGGCCCCGCTATTCCAGTCTAAAGATGTCTAGAGACACACCCCGCATCGTGCTGTATGCTTTCACACATTCTGCTTCCACATTGGAAAAGAGCAGCGCAAAATGCTCGTTATGTGGAAAAAATATTGAAGAGAAGGCTCCGTAACACATTACTCTAAGGATCGAGTTCAGACATATAGGCTGTCTTGAACACTGTCATCAGAGTAACGTGATCTAATCAATAAATAAAGATTCAGCCGATAACACAAAAGCACATGTCTACTTAAAGGTAGGGTAGGTAAGTTTGAGAAACCGGCTCGAGATACACTTTTTGTTATATTCCATGGAATGCTCTTAACATCCCGATAGCAATGAATATCTTAAGTGCTTTGACAAAAAATCCATAACAAAATGTCATCTGTGGAAGCTGTAGTACTGTAAAAAGCACGACCAATCATTTTAGCCGGCCCGGCTAAAATAACTGGATGGCCTACCTGCCTGTCAGCCTTCCATCTGTGCACAAACTTATCTCGTGCCCTCATTGGTCATGTGCGCGTTCGTGTGTGTTGGAGGAGGGGCTCTATAAGGAAGTGGCAGATTTTCTCCGGTTGTGTATTTTCAAATTCTAGCGATCTCGAGCCGGTTTCTCAAATGTACCTACCCTACCTTTAACATGCAGAATTACGTCATTTTGCATGCTAAGTAGCCATGTGCTTTCTGGGGCTTAATCTTTATTGATATCATTTAAACATTCACTATAATAATTGTAGCGTCCCCGGCTGAATGATGGTCAGACTCTCCAACTGATGGTATCTGTTTATTGTACACCCTTGCTTTTATACAATCATTACCAACGTAAGAGCTTGTGCCCTTATCAGCCAGGTGCTAAAAACCCAATGTAACTATTTAGTATATGTTAATTTATTCGTCATCTATCCGTCATTATACATGTGTGTTTACACTGCTCCGTTGTCCATTGACTTCCGGTAAAAGTTCCTTCAAAATAAGAGTTCCGATCTTATTACTATAAAAATAAAAGTGCAAAACGAAAACTTTACCATAAGAAAATATTAGCATACAAATATAATCACTTCTCTAAAAGGTAACTCATTTTAAATATAGTTAGAAGGTCATTTACAATAATATAAATAATAATAATAATATTAATATGAATATTATTAATAAGCTTTATATTTGTATAGCACCTATTACAAGAATTGTAGCCAAACTCGCTTCACAGCAGTTCAATAGACACATTAGTATAACATGACAGGATAAAAGCAATGTAGAGGAGTGTTAGGAATTCTTAAACCCAGAGACCAGGATAAACTGAAAAGAGTCCAAGGAAGCTTATAAAAGTTAACAGCATTTAATTAAACAAAATGATGCGATGATATACAAATGAGATTCTGCTTGGAGGTGCTCTCCCCATTAGCGTTGCCTGGCGCGTGGGGCAGAGTGGAAGAGAGCGAATCTTGGCCTGCTCTTCCTGTTGTCATCTGTGGTCTTCTCCTATTGGCCGGCGTCGACTGGGGCCAATGCAAATCCTGTCGTTTTTCTCTTTGATTTTATAATATTCTAATGTCTGTGGTTATTTAAACATTCCCTAATAACAGTATTGTCGCGTCAATAAGTGAGAGTTAAAGACAGTGTTTTTAGTGTGCAACACTATGTGTCATTTAACCTTGAATTCACTGTTTCAAAACGTAGTCTTTAGCCACATGCTAATGCTAACCTAAAACTGAAGCTAAAATATTTACTTGCAGGAAGTCGTTGTGTGAACTTCCGGTTTTTCAGAATAAAACAGTTTTAAATTAAAATAGTGTATTTAATTTCAATTACGCCATATCAACATTGATTTTATTTCTTACAGGAGCTATAGCTACATTTCAACAAATATATCCACTAAGATTAATACATGAAGAGTTGTGACTCGGACTTGACTTGGACTCTTCTTGGGTGACTCGGACTTGGACTCGGACTCGAACACAGGTAATGATGACTCGGACTCAACTCGGACACTCCTTGGGTGACTCGGACTTGGACTCGGACTCGACAAGGGGGGACTCGAGAGTGACTTGGACTCGTGAATTGGTGACTTGACTACAACACTGGCAAGCAGCTACTCCAATGATGTTCTAAATATAATGAAATGGCAGTTAATGCTTTCACCAGTACAATAAAACATGACCCCCTATAAATTAAATAATAATTAAATAATTGGCTTTTGGAAAAGCATGGAAAAGTTTGGAAAAGGTTTTTGTTGCATCACTGCTGTGCTGTATTTAGCCCTATACATGAATTATTGGAAAACATTGCAGTATTATGTGATTTACGTAGCAACTGCTTCAGCTTCTTTAACAGACAGACACCATGACGTCTGCCTCACACACATATATGCCTTTGCTTCCAGAACAGACACACACTCTCCCCTCTGGGTTGTGTATTGGTCTGTCAGGCAGATGCTGGGTCAGTCCACTGGGATGGCCAACATGTGTGTTCAACAAACAGAGTGTATCTTCTCTGTGATGACTCTGAGGAGCTTCACAAGGACCTGGGCACTCATTTCAACAGGATTGAATTATGACAGTCTGACTTAATATACAAATATTTCAATAAGGAGGGGAAATAAAGAAATGTAGAAGTTGGATCTGTAAATATTCAACGTTATTGATCCCTACGGTGGCTCCACGAGCAGCAACTAATGATTGGACACAGCAAATAAATAAAACCCACACCAGATTACAGCAGGTGGAGTTATTTAAGCATACACAACTAACAATTCCAACTGTCAGATGTAGAATTTATTATTTATGACACTGACCTGGGAGAATAAATAATATTGTGACTGTATGTGTGTGTTTTCCCATGGTGAGCTCCTTATCTACAGTCATTGTAGTGCTCAGACAGGGTAATCAGTCATTCCTTACCCAGGGCTGATGTTGAAATATTCATATGAAACCACGCTGACATGTCTATTGTTCGGCCTGATAAATACTGCAGCCATATGAGGTCATCATTAGTGGACTGGGGGTCGTAGCCCCCAGCTTTGCTTGTTAGCGACTCATCTCCATAACAACCAATGCATACCTCATGAAACTTGAACATGACCCTTAAGCATTGATGTGAGAGGTCAGAGGTGAAATAAGCAGCCATTAGAGCCACTTCCTGGTTATCTGTCAGCTGACTGACCTCTTTCTGTCTTGGGTTTCCTAATTAAGACAAGCTGCAGATGGTGGAGCGAGCGTAGCTATCTCCCATCATGCCAACATGTCAATGGTCATTACATGATGAATGGTATTTCAAAGACAAAATTGACCCATGTATTATGCTAAAAGCCACTAATTAACTTCTTTGTTTGCACATATGTGCCAGCTCCTTTCGCTTTGTGCTTTAATGGACAGTGCCAGCCGAATCAGCCTTTGTCCTTCATCAATAGGCAGCTCTCTGTTTACCTGCAGAAAGCTGTCTGTTGTCTGTTAAAAGTTACTTTACTTTGAGATTTTTTTTTTAAATAGTTCATCTCATTCAGAAGAAGGGTACATTGTTGCTGGATCAACAGGATTTCTTCTTCATAAAGGTTAAGAAAAATGATCATCTCACGCACTGTGAGGGACAGCTTTGGTAGAGGTCTCTGCTAAGCTTGCTACAAATGGTAGAAATGATTTTACGTAGATGATTCCCACCTGTTAGGGACGTCTAGTTTTCCTGTTAACAAGCAGCTTTCACTGAACAGCCAGAGACTTTAGCCTGCTCAGGATGCACTAATTGTGCAAATTGCCCATCTTATGCAAGTTAGCACCCATCAGGTTCTATGTGCTGGGGACCCGTACTACACATTTCTAACATAAAACTTTAGGGTACTCAACATTTCCAGGTTCACAACAGGACTGTATGAGCTGCAAACAGACTACTTATTAACAAATGGGTTTGACAGTTCAGTGCACATTTCATAATCAACAACTGCAATATTTGTATACAGTTTATATATGTTACAACAGTTATGCATTGTTTTTATGGCAACTGGCAACCAATTAAGACACACTTTTTACATGCACTTCAACTGCACACGTGTATCCGTAGAGTAACATTAACCTGTTAAACGCGTCATCTGAGGAAACAGTGTCTGAGGGCATCTTAATATTTAATAAACTATGAATGTTTTATATCCATGTAACGGGAAGAAACTCATCTAACTGATCTTTTTTTTTTTTTTTTTCAAATGAAAACCAACAATGCTAACACTGAGCCTCTGAATTAGCAACGAGCGAAAAATGCTAACAGATTACTGCACTGAAATTCACTCACAAAACCTTATTATTTATCTTTTCTGCACATCCAACACATCGTTTCACATCGTGAGGTGACACAGGATCGAAGGGTACATACATTATCACTGAATGATGCGAACTCGCGACTTTATTAACAAAAACAGACATCAAAACATGTGGCGCTAGGTAGGTAAAAACGCTAACATGGCTTACCTGTGTCCTAGTCTGGTCAAAAGTGGTCTTCAATGGCATTAAAACGATAAAAACGCTGATGAAGTTAATCCATAGGTTAATCCAATGTGTCTGTGTCCCTTTGAAATTATTTCTGATAATCCATGAGCATTGAAACTGCTTTTCCATTTCCAGATGTCAGAGCTAGAGTATAGGTTCGCTCTGATGCAAAACTGCATGCGCAAAGCCCCCACCTTTTTGTTTTACAATGTGTGTGAGAGGGGAGATTCCCCTTCTATTCTATTGGCTCTAACGGTCAGAAAGAGATTTCATTCGTCAAAATCGACAAAGGGGGACCAGAGATATGGAAGAAAAAAACATTTCCACCCAAATCACCTCAGATGTGGAGTTTTTTTTGCTAAACCTCTCTAAAAAGGTCAAATGTCACTTGTTTTGCATCAATCTTGATACAGGGTACTTATTATATGTTGTACTTTGGATTCCTAAAGCTTTTAGTCTACCTTACCATCATCCAAGGGTAGTTTTCACTATAAGTAAAAAATAACTTTTGGACGGACACTATAATTTATGTTCAATCTGAATTTTCTTTAAAATAAAAAACATCTATATTGATTCTGACTTTTTTACATCCAACTCACAGGTTTATCATTACTTTGAGAAAAAAGATTATTAATTTAACCCTTTTAGAAGGGAAGATATGGTCATTTGTTCTGGGAATGTCATTTTCTAGCCTGAGACCTGAAAAACAGGCTCAGTGCTTAATAGGTTAAAGGTAGGGTAGGTAAGAATGGAGAAACCAGCTTGAGTGCGCTAGAATTTGAAAGTACGCAGCCGAAAAAAATCTGCCCCTTCTTTCAGACTTCCTTACAGAGCCCCTCCTCCAACACACACGAACGCGCATGACCAATGAGGGCACGAGATAAGTTTGTGCACGAGATGGAAGGCTGACAGGCAGGTAGGCCATCCAGTTATTTTAGTCGAGCCGGCTTAATCTCATCTCCCAACTGCCTATAGGAGTCTAACTTTGCAACTTTAATTATGATTCTTGTTTTTGTGCTGTAAACACAGAAAACCAATGTGAATGCCTTCAATGTTTACAGTAAACCACATTCCACGTTTGAGACTTTAGTACAACATGTCAGACACTCTTACGGGCCGTCTCCACGGCAGCGTTAAAAAAATCTTGGAGGTGGGCGTATCTGAAGCTTGAGGATTTTTTGCGAGCAACCAATCACATGAATCTCCCGCCCGCGACATACGAAGCAAAAAAGCCCGAAGTAAACTGGATATAAACTCCCCAAAACAGGCGAAAACCTACCACTGTCTCTGCCACCTCCCTCCATGCCTGGCTCCTCCGGTTTATATCCCGGTAGGTCTGGTCATAAAGCACCGGGTGATTGATTCGCTACCGCTAATTTCTCCTCCATTTTTTGGAATATGAGGAAATGACCTGCGGTATTTCTCTCCCAGCATACACGCCGTTTGATTGGCTAGAGCTTGAACTGTCAGATTTGCGTACACGGGATTTGATTGGCTGACGCTTCCACCTCAGCCTCAAAAGTTGAACATTGTTCAACTTTGGATCTTGAAAATCCTGAGAATCTCCGCTCGCCTGCCCACAATGCATTTCGGCGAAAGCGAAAAAAAGTGACGTCACCCCATTCAAAGTGAATGGGCAGAAGCGTTTCAAGATTTTTTAACGCTGCCGTGGAGACGGCCCGTTAGACAGCTGCAATGGCAGAGATATGTCTATGGCAAGCCATTTGAGTATTTATTCCATATCCTTGATATCAGATGGCAGCTGCCTACACTAGTTGGCTCTTTGATTTCACTTGTTAGATATATGGTCAAACTAGTTTGGCACTCTGCTTTACTAGTTAAATAAAACATTATACTAGTCACTCTTTTTCAGCAACTAGTGGCACTTTTGTCTGACTAGTTACCACATAAGCCTTACTAGTGACGCCAGGAGCTGCACTAGTAGCACCAAAGTCCCAACTTGTAAGCTTTTTGATGAATTAGTGGCCCTCTGACCGTACTAGTGACGCTAGTAGTGACAAGTTAACTAGTGCGCTGCAAAAGCTCTGACATGTTAACGAGTTGCAAAAAAGAAGCAGAACTAGTTAACTAGTGGCATACATGTTTTGTGTTTTAAAATACAGTCATATGACCATATTTACAAAAATATAAAACAAAAGTATTTTTGTAATTATGATCATATGACTGTATATCAAATTAGGTAAGAACATTGAAGACTTTGTTCAAATTAGAAAGTTGCCTTAGGACTGCAGACAGGAATATAGATCCTCTTTAAAACATTTTATTAAACTGCAATTTGAAAGGTGCTTGGATTAGAATAGCACTGTGATAACAGAGGGACATTCGTGATGGATAGAAATATGGAATAACCCTCTTCGGATCACAGCTTTCCTGAGAGGCTGAGAGATCGCCGTGACTTCCGTAAATATTCGTCCAAGGCACATATGGAGAGGTTGTTTATCTTCATACGGATCTATCGTTATCCTGATTTTAAGATCTGTCCGTTGTTTCAGCTTTATTCATTTCATGAGCACCGCTGATAAAATGTCCCACGATCACTTCCTCTACTTTTGTGTCTCGAGTGCCGGTGTTCTCACACACAAGCATACGCACACTCGCACCAACAAAAACACACACACAAAGCGGAGCAAAGCCGAAACAGAAACATTTATTTTTCTAGGCAAAACACAAACTGACTGACTTCCCACGGACAATATGTTAACAGTAGGCACTAAATACCCGACTGATGCACCTCACGTCTTCGAGACGCTGCTAAAAACATTGCTAAGGCTCTCCCTCACAGAGCTGAACTGACCAATCAGAATCTGGGTCCCCCGCCAGTGAGCCATATGAACTGCAACTAGTTAACTAGTGGAGGCATATTGCAGCTTACACGTTAACTAGTGAAAGCAAAATGTTCACTAGTTAACTAGTTGAAGCCTCTTTTGGTCTTACCAGCTGACTAGTGAGGCTCAACATGTGCACTAGTTAACTAGTGAGGTCCAAAGTGTCCACTATATACACTAGTTTGTTTTTACCTTACTAGTTAACTAGTTACACACACTTTATCTCACTAGTAAACTAGTGACACAGATGTTTTTCTTACTAGTTAACTAGTGGAGGGCATTTTTTCTCACTAGTCAGGTTCTGTTATAAACATGTTAGACTTTGACCGTACATGTTACACATTCTTCTTACATGTAAGGCCTTTCCTTCAACTAGTTTGGCTATTTTTGCACTAGTGAGCTACTGTATGTATACGTGAAGGCCTTACACGTTCACTAGTGAGCCATATGCAAATGAAGCAGGCGGGACCCAGATTCGGTAGTTCAGCTCTGTGAGGGAGAGCCTTAGCAATGTTTTTAGCAGCGTCTCGAAGACGTGAGGTGCATCAGTCGGGTATTTAGTGCCTACTGTTAACATATTGTCCGTGGGAAGTCAGTCAGTTTGTGTTTTGCCTAGAAAAATAAATGTTTCTGTTTCTGCTTTGCTCCACTTTGTGTGTGTGTTTTTGTTGGTGCGAGTGTGCGTATGCTTGTGTGTGAGAACACCGGCACTCGAGACACAAAAGTAGAGGAAATGATCGTGGGACATCAGCGGTGCTCATGAAATGAATAAAGCTGAAACACTGGACAGATCTTAAAATCAGGGTAACGATAGATCCGTATGAAGATAAACAACCTCTCCATATGTGCCTTGGACGAATATTTACGGAAGTCACGGCGATCTCTCAGCCTCTCAGGAAAGCTGTGATCCGAAGAGGGTTATTCCATATTTCTATCCATCACGAATGTCCCTCTGTTATCACAGTGCTATTCTAATCCAAGCACCTTTCAAATTGCAGCTTAATAAAATGTTTTGAAGAGGATCTATATTCCTGTCCTAAGGCCACTTTCTAATTTTAACAAAGTCTTCAATGTTCTTACCTAATTTGATATACAGTCATATGATCATAATTACAAAAATACTTTTGTTTTATATTTTTGTAAATATGGTCATATGACTGTATTTTAACACAGTTGTATTTAAGCTCTTAAAGAAACTATTTGGGCTGGGTGGCGCTCTAGCTTAGGGCCAATAGGAGACCTCGATGCATTCTTTCCCCTCCTCCTCATTAGCATTCTGTGCAACTAGTGTGACTAGTGCACATTTGGGATCCACTAGTACTACTAGTAAACATTTTAAGCCTCACTAGTTCACTAGTGGAATTTAAATGTATCTAGTAAAGGCAAAAGGTTCACTAGTTAACGTGTAGACATTTTGAGCACCACTAGTTAACTAGTAAGGTCAAAAGAGGCATCAACGAGTTAACTAGTGAACCTTTTGCATTTACTAGTTAACTAGTGAGTGATTCTGGGTGCTACTAGTTAACTAGTGCAGACAAATGTATGCCACTAGTTAACTAGTTCTGCTTCTTGTGTGTACCTAGTTAACATGTTAGAGCTTTTGCAGCACACTAGTTAACTTGTAAGACTTTTAGTGTCACTAGTACGGTCAGAGGGCCACTAGTTCATCAACAAGCTTACAAGTTGGGACTTTGGTGCTACAAGTGCTGCTCCTGCAACCCTGGACCCTGAGTGCAAAGCATGGTTTTAAAAGCAGTTTACAGTGGAAATGACCCTCTGTGAAAATGAACTGATCATTGAGTCTTCTCTGCACAGCGGAGGGATTGGCATCCATCTGGAGTGGCCGGTGGGGGAAAGTCATGTTCAAAGACACCTGGATCAATCTGTGTTAATAAATCCTGCTTGATGCAGCCGGGGGCCTCTTCCTCAATACATACTAATATCGCTAATGTCCGCCCACCTTCATCCAGCCACAGCTTTATCATGCTGCTGCCAAAATGTCCTTGCCCTCTTTTTTTACTACTATAATAATTTGGAGGCTTTTATTTTTCTCATATAGGACATTAGGCGCCTGACAATCAGAGAGATATCAATCAATAGTTTTTTATATAAAGGCGATTGTGTTGTGACCGCTGATCGTATCAACTCCAAGGTGAACAGTCTGCAACACTCTGCTACACACACACATTTCTAATGGCCATTGTGGAGTGGTCTTTTCACATTTAGTCTTTGTTCTAATTACAAGTCATTATTTTTATTGTATTTAATAGAAATGGGCCTCTTATTTACCTATAAGTATTATTTTATCATCTTTAAGAGGCCTAAGTGCAGTACAGAGGGACATGGCTTGGGAACCACAATGTTGCTGCTTCAAGTCCCCCAGAGCACCAAGTGCGTAGTGCTGGTGACTGCCTATTGCTCCTAATGCTAGGAAGGAAAACAAGAGTTGGAATTTCACTGTGACGATAAAAGGTTCATTCAAGTAAATTCGAGTGTTTAAGTAAAAGAGGAAAAAAAACCTTCCCTGTTTGCAAGTATACAATGTGCATGCATCTATGTTCCGTTCCAGGTAGGATCAGCTTGTGTATTTCTTCATGTCAGTGTAAACATGTGTACAGTTTAAATGCATTAGCATTGCACATTACACAGTGGTGTTTACTGTTGGCTGCTCTGTGTCCATGTGAGCCCCCTATAGTGTCTGCATGCATGTTGGCATCTGTTTGTGTGTGTGTGTGTGTGTGTGTGTGTGTGTGTGTGTGTGTGTGTGTGTGTGTGTGTGTGTGTGTGTGTGTGTGTGTGTGTGTGTGTGTGTGTGTGTGTGTGTGTGTGTGTGTGTGTGTGTGTGTGTGTGTTAGAGTTACCCTCAGGCTATAAGTCCCTTGTCTCTCTGTACTTCAATCCGGACTCCCCTCCCCAGACGTGACCCCTTGTGACCCTCGCTGTGCACATCAAAATAGGATGGAGGAGTGGGTGGAGGTGTGGGTCGCTGATCCATGTCTCTTCCGTCTGTGGTGTGTGTGAATTTAGAGTGAGGGGGGCCAGCTGGACAGAATGGGGGGGTTACAATTGTGGTGCATATGCTGTGGCTGGGTAATGTCCCGGGGCCCTCTCTCATCCAGCCTGAGTGTCTGCGCTCTGTCCCCAGCCGCAGCAGAACAAATGAACAATTCATCATCAGCAGTTGTCCTCCGGCCCGGACCCAGGTGATCACAACTGGCATCATCCTCTGCAGAATGGCTGCTATTCATGGCTAGATGGTGGTGTGGAGATGGTATGGTAGCACTTGAGCAAGGGCTTACAAGGTTGTTGGTTCAAATCTGTAATGTGAATTGTGCTGGCTACTGAAGAAGCAACGTTCACTTTTCCTTACTTCAGCAAATATAGTTGAGGTCCTCTTGAGCAGGGCACTGGTGAAGTGGGATGTGTAATTGGTCTCTGAAGAAATGTTTTGACCAATCAACCACTGAGTGAGGGTCTGCTGCATCCAGGTTTGCATGCTTCACAATACTATGAGCTGTCAGTGTTCCCTATACAGTCCTCTGTTCTGTAATATCTGATGGCCCTCTGCAGAGTTTAACCAACGAGCGCATCTATGTGTGGTCAACTCTGCATATAGTAAGACTCATACATTTTTTATGCTATCCATGTCAGAACAAAAAAATAAAACATTTATCGTTGAATATATATGTAAAGAAAACAACACCGAAAAAATATGTTTCATTAATCAATTATTAATATTGAGGATAGAGATTAATCTGTAGTACGTTTTGGCCCTAGAATCCTGGGGAGCGTCTGGAAAGCTTCCAGCTGACTCGCTGCTGAATCAATTCACGGAAGGAGGCAGCAGAGTCAGATCTGGGTCTGTTGTCTTTGGACTGGAAGCTGCTGGAGGCTCGGCTGCAGTCGTGTACGATGGTGCTTGAAAGGCTCACTTTAACTTAGTCGTGTTTGCTGGTCATACTTAATTTATTTATACATTGTATCAATATATATATATATATTTTCATAAATGAATCCACTATTAATGACCTCCATGTATGCCCATGCTTGTCAAGTAGGACAGACAGAGGCTGTGTTTTTGCAATTCTGGGTTCTTTGCCCTTTCTAGAAAACATTTTACCATCAATACTGCAATTCCAATAATGCCTAAAACAAACTGCCCCTCCGAGCTTTTACAAGGTTTAGAGTTGTTCCAAATTGTCACAGGGAATGCTTTGTTAACAATATCCATGACGAAATATTGCGTCTCCACTGCAGCCTTCGTAAGGCCTTCCTCTACACACAATGTTGCTGTGGCCACAGTTGGCCTTGTGACTTAATCATCGAACAGAAATAATATCAGTTACATTGGGTGTGGGGACCCCCTGCCTGAGGCTTTGATAGGTGAGAGCGTCTGCTTCAGACCAGACCTCAGGGGAATTCTCACCCAACCTCCCACCTAGGACGACTCACTTACACACTCGCTATATAGGATGAGCAAGTGTGAAGTAGTGAGTAGCAAGAACATTTGCAGGAGAAAAGAGTGAGCAGAGAAAGAGTCTGAAGAAGGTATATGGAAATATGTGGGGAAAGGCGTGAGACTGTGCCGCAGCTCCCCTATTGTTTTCTCATTAGTGAGCTGTATATCTGACTCCGGATTCAAGCTGTTTCTTTGCAAAGCAGGTACGGCGCACACACATCAGTATGCAAGGCCTATAGAGAAAAGGAGCTTAGTTCTTATTATTGCAATAACACCTAGCAGGTGAGTTTTGAATATGCATGAAATGAATATCACACATTTCCAGATTTATTATTATCATTTGCAGTAGAGTTTAACAGGCAATCACATCCTGCAAAGTTTTGAAATCCAATACATAAAATCCTGCATCGACGTTACACTGGGTTTACAAAATACTAGGATTAAGGTCAGAGAATGGCAGGAGTCATACATTATGTTTCTTAATAGAGATCTGTGAGCACTTATGAATACCTTGTGAATTACCTACATCAGGAAGTGATACGTTCTATACAGTGGCGCCGGCCAATAGGGGCGCCGCTCCACCTCTTCCCACATTCTAGATTGTCATTAAAAATTACTTTAATTTCATACATTTTGAAAGAAATGTTTTAATGAACAAGGTTAACAATTATAAAATGGTGTCAATTTTGGTAGAGCCCCCCCTGGAGAAAGATGCACCAGCCGCCACTGGTTTTATGTTCCCTAAAGTTCACTTAAAAAAAAAAGAGTAAGATTTCTCTTACCAGTTTGTCATGCATTTCTTTATTACCTCTGCATGCAAAATAAAGTAAGTACAATTTCGTATTTTATTTCTGTGATCAATTACAATTAATCAAAGATTATTATTGTGATTATCGCTTTTACATTTGTTATTCAATCGACACAACTGTATATATATATATATATATATATATATATATATATATATATATATATATATATATATATATATATATATAGCAGATATTGAATGTAGGGGAAGGGGTGGAGAAGGATGAAGGATGTCAGGTAGGGGTGGGTGGATCGATCCCAAAATATCGATACTTCCGATATTACGTTACGTTTCAAAATATCGATACTAGAGCCAATAGGATCGATACTTTTATACTTTTTCCCCCTCTCCTCTACTCGTCAATTTCATCAAAAACTATGTGCAGACGAACACAAGTATATACGCTCTTTTCTTCTCTCTCCACTGCTGTCCTCCTCTCCCGAGGCTCGCGCATGCGCAGCGCGCTCCCTGCCTGAACTCCGATTATCAAGCTGACAGACAGCAGCCAGCAGGGCAGGACAGCAGCAGCCAGCGACTCGCGAGTGCGACACACACGCATGATGACTGAGAGAAAGAGGAGCGTTGTGTGGAGCTATTTTACAACTGTCAATGAAAACTTAGCGAACTGTGATGTGTGCAAGAAGGCAGTTCGCTACTGTGGCCACTTTGTAATGTTATTTTTCATGTTTGCACTTTCATTTTGCAAAAGTAAAACGTTTATTTGTCTATAAAAACTGTCCTGTCTTTAATCATGAAAATGAATTCAGATTTAGTCTATTTATGATGCTTTCAGCTCAAAAATCATGTCATGCAGCTCTCCCCTATTTGAAAGTACATAAGAAGCTTTTCATTTTAAAAAGTATCGGTATCGGTATCGGCGATACTGGCCCTGAAATACTTGGTATCGGATCGAATCCAGATTTTGTGGTATCGCCCACCCCTAATGTCAGGCTGGTCTGGAGGACTAACTGAGGTCAAGGCAGAGTCTGGTGGTCGTGAAATCCGAAACGAACAATCTAATCGAATTCAATGATAGGTAATGTTAAAAAATAAAGAAAGGTGATAATGTGTTAATCCCATGATGCATCAGTACACTAACCACCTTTGCTCCATTAGGAGTCAGAGATGGACGGCGGCCGCTGGTCCTCCTGCACTCTGATCTGCTTTGGTGTGAAACATGTGCTAGCATCATTAGCCGCTGACTGAGTCCATTTAAGGCCATTTAGCACCTCCTGCCTGCCTGCAGCCTTGAATGTGTGTGTGTGTGTGTGTGTGTGTGTGTGTGTGTGTGTGTGTGTGTGTGTGTGTGTGTGTGTGTGTGTGTGTGTGTGTGTGTGTGTGTGTGTGTGTGTGTGTGTGTGTGTGTGTGTGTGTGTGTGTGTGTGTGTGTGTGTGTGTGTGTGTGTGTGTGTGTGTGTGTGTGTTGCCACCTCTGTTCTGACACAGGCGAGACCGTTAGGCTTCGGGCTTCAGGGTCTGACTGCCAAATCAGAATTAGAATTCCTTTTTTCGGGGGGTAATTTACATTGTTACAGCACAAGTATAGTCAGCGACAAAAAATAAATAAATTGGATATTAGGCATGAACAAAATATTAACTAAAATATAAAAATGTAAAGTTGCACTGATAGTAAAAAGGGGCCGAGGGTGTGAGCATGTCTCTGTGTTTGTTTGTGTGGTGTTTCCTTGTTTTTATCTTTTGTTCTGACACATTTTAACATTGTTTATATAGTTTAGATAAAAATCTCCTAATTGCAGACAGAATAGTCGATTAATGCTTAGTTATGTATTTCCTATCACTGATTATAATCTGAATTCTGAAGTATTTAATCTCTGAATATGGCAATAAGATATTCATACTGTGAAAGCCAACAGCTTGTTGTACCACTGTAAAATGAACCAAAACCCAAAATGACCAAATGCGTAAATCAATAGTCTGGCATGTTTTGCATCATCTGACCAGCTCATCTGTCAGGCAGATACCACCGATCAAACTATTTAAAATATTTCACTAGCAGGAACCACGCCACAACAGTGTGATGTTTGTAGGTTTATTGCAAGAAGTAACAATTCATTGATATGGAGGGGTTGATGAGATGTTCTGGTCTGGCGGGACGTGCTGTGGTCCGTGCAGAGGGAGACTCAGAGTGCGGGTACCGTCTCCGCCATGATCTGCTCGGGCTGATTGCGGGCCCCCAGATGATACCTAGAATTAAAATGTTTAAAATATCGACAGTTTAAATATAAATGGTGACAGGCAGAGGATGTTGGGATGAAGGGATGTAGGGATGAAGGGATGAGGGATGTAGGGATGAGGGATGTAGGGGTGAGGGATGCAGGGGTCTAGGGATGTAGGGATGAAGGGATGAGGGATGAAGGGATGAGGGATGTAGGGATGTTGGGATGTAGGGGTGAGGGATGAAGGGGTCTAGGGATGTAGGGATGAGGGATGAAGGGGTGTTGGGATGAGGGAAGGGAGGGATGAAGGGATGGATGGATGTAGGGGTGTATCGCTCGGTGTGAGGCAGAAGGGGAATTGTATGGGTAGAAGGGAGAGGGAGGGTGGGTTGAGAGAATGGAGACAAGCAGTGGTCGGATATAAATAGGGGTGGCCGTGATTAGAGACGGGGTTTAGGCCTGGCCCTGCTCCTGAACCTAGGTTAACAAGTTAACTTCATTTCACTAGTAGCAGGAACCACGCCACAACAGTGTGATGTTTGTAGGTTTATTGCAAGAAGTAACAATTCATTGATATGGAGGGGTTGATGAGATGTTCTGGTCTGGCGGGACGTGCTGTGGTCCGTGCAGAGGGAGACTCAGAGTGGGGGTACCGTCTCCGGCATGATCTGCTCGGGCTGATTGCCCCCAAAAGAGTCGGATTAAATGCAGCTGACTTGAGCGTGTGCATGTCTGACGTCGTTTAGATTGTTGCGGATGTAAGCGTGGTACGCTTGGGATGACCAGCGGCCGAGGGCCTAGATGGTTTGGATCAGAGATGCCCGGTGTAGCTGCTGTGGACGCTGCGCTGATGCGGGAGAAATGGCTCGAATAATGTTCTGAGAGTGCCCCCAAAATACGCCGAATGTTCCAGAAACGTGTGGCTTGAAAATGACATGCCCGAAACAAAGACTATATCTTCACTTCTAAAAGGGGTAAATAATAATCTTTTATCGGGGGGACGTTCCTAAATCCAACTAAACATTACATTACATTACATTGCATTTAGCTGACGCTTTTATCCAAAGCGACTTACAATAAGTACATTCGACCATAAACATTATCATTGAGGAGTTAGAATGATGCGCACGCAGCTCCGTTACACTCTAAAGGAAGGGGAGGGGAAAAAAGGGGATCGAGGGATGAAGGGATGTATGTGCAAGGGGATTTTGTGAGGCCTGTGAGCACAGGGATGAGAAGAAGGTTGAAATGAGCTGCGACATGTCAGACCCAGAGAGACCAGGCACAGGGGGTAATACGACCAGGCCCCGCCAGGGGGTGCTCGTGACTCAGGCTGTGTCCGTGGAGGAGAACGGAGGCCTGTGACGTCACGAGTCGTGGCGTGCGCACGATCCTAAAAACATTTGGGTGTTGGGGAAGGGATGGGGTAAGGATGGGGGGAGAAGGGATGGAGGGATGTATGTGCAAGGGTATTTTTTGAGGCCTGTGAGCACAGGGATGAGAAGAAGGTTGACATGAGCTGCGACATGTCGGACACAGAGAGAGCAGGCACAGGGGGTAATACGACCTGGCCCCCGCCAGGGAGTGCTGGTGACTCGGGCTGTGTCCGTGGAGGAGAACGGAGGCCTGTGACATCCCACGGGATGGGGAGAGGGGGGGGGTAGGTTTTTGTGTTGGAGTGGGGTTTTGGATTCTCGGTTGAGAATAAGTTGCACGGGCCTAAGGATCTGTGGATGGGTGTGTGTGTGTTATTCGACATAAGGTCAAATATTAGTTTTAAAGGTGTTTGGACCAATTCTGGAAAATGTGTGTGCTTATGATTGGTTGTAGGCTGAGGGGATCCTGGGGGATTGTCATCTAAAAAGTCAGCAGATACAAGGGATTCTGGGTCCCAGTGGGAGGAGCAGCTGGAGCCAGAGCCAACTCTTAGAGGCGAGCTGGTCTTGGTAGGGGGAAGCAAAGGGGGAAGTAGGAGATAGTGTGTGTGCTTGTGACTGGTTATAGGCTGAGGGGATCCTGGGCAATGATCCTCAGAGAAGTCATCAGAACAAAGGGATTCTGAGTGGGAGGAGCAGCTGGAGCCAGAGCCATGGTCTTGAGGCGAGCTGAGCCCCGGAAAGGGCTGGCCGGGCAATGGGAGCCCAGGAGACGGACCACGGGAGGGATCAGAGTGGGTTAGTGGATGGGTACATGTGACCCTCTTAGTCCCTTTCATCACGAACCCTCCCTGATTTTGGGTGTGGTCTGAAGGGACCCGTCGACCGGCCGAGCCCGACCAGCATCGCCTGTAGGGGGGAGACACAGAGGAGAGGGGTGGTTAGGAAGGGAGTTTTTAGAGGGGAGGGGGGGGAGACTCCTGGGTGAGAGTAATCAGGGAGGGGCCCTTAGGTTTAGGGCTGGGGAGAATGGGAGGGCTCCACAAAGACTGTTGAGGAGACCTGCGTCCTTTAGGCTTAGGATAAGGGGGAAGGGGAGGTTCTCTCAATGGTTGCTGAGAGGCCTGGAGGGGTTTGGGGTTGAGGACAAGGTTTGAGTAGGAGCCCTGTAGGGCAGAATGACTTGGGGTCAGGGTAGGGGATGAGGTTGGGGTATGTACCCTGGGTGGGGTGGGGTGGGGGGGTCTTAGGATACGGAGAAGGGATGGAGGGATGTATGTGCAAGGGGATTTTGTGAGGCCTGTGAGCACAGGGATGAGAAGAAGGTTGACATGAGCTGCGACATGTCAGACACAGAGAGAGCAGGCACAGGGGGTGCTGGTGACTCAGGCTGTGTCCGTGGAGGAGAACGGAGGCCTTTCGACGCCACGAGTCGTGGCGCGCGCACGGTGGTTGACTCTGAAGCGGGAAGACCTGTAGGTCTTGTTGTTACCGGTGTGCTGCTGTAGGCTTTGTAGAGGTTGAACAGTCTTGCCTTGTTGTCGTTTCGATGGAAGTGGATGCCATGTTCTTTCAGGAAACGTTGAAGTTGGAAGACTGTCCACTTCCTGAGTTCGAGCTCCGTTTGCAGATTCGTCCGAGAGGCGTGCCGAGTGCGCCACGGTGAGTGGCCGGGGGTTGTGGATGAGGCAGGCTGCCGGTGGTGGGGAGATTGGAGCTGGCTGTGCCTGTTGTGGCCCCGATTGTTTGCCTGGGATCTATCTGGAGTTGGAGGTATTTCGTTGGGTTAGGTTAACAAGTTAACTTCATACAAAGGCAAACATCAATCTGTGGCCAAGTGATTGGAGCCCCCCTTACTGATGATGATACAGCGAGTCATAAAGAGCAGAACAAATGAACTCAACACATATTTTGTTATTACACAACAAAACTGTTTAAAATTCACAACATATTCCTGCCATGGCTATGTTTTATTTAGGTTTGGACGCTGAAATCTGACTGGTTAAAGTATTATCAGGAAGGGTTTAGGCATGGTTTTCAAAGATCTCTTGGTTAGAGTAAGAAAGAAAATGGCTGGTCATGGTTGCATTAACCCACATTGAGTATTGTTAGTACCACAAACTGTATATATAAAGGTAAGTACAAAATATATGAACAGCTGTCTCGCATCATCACTTTGTAGTTCAGTAGGGATTGGTCTTGGGAAACGGAGGGTGGCCGGCCGGCTCAAGTCCCAAAACAGACAAAAGTAGTGAGTGTGGATTGGTACTTGGTTCATCTCCTGGGTATTGCGATTGTGCCCTTGAGCAAGGCACCGGAGCATCTCATGATCGTATGGCAGCCTTTTTCATCTATCGAGGAAATTTACATCGGTTGTGCTAACAGCAGTGTATGTTCCACCTCACGCTGACAACACAGCACTGGACGAGCTGTATGGTGTTATCGACAGGACAAAGACTTCACGGCCAGAGGCGGCTTTCATTGTCGCTGGAGACTTTAACACCGGCAATATGAGGAAAGTCCTGCCAAAGGGCTACCAACACCCGACGCGCGGTGGAAACACACTGGACCATGTTTATTCCCCTTTCCGACATGGATATATAGCTCTCCTTCACCCTCCCTTCTGCAAACCAGACCACATCTCACTGCTGCTGCTGCCTGTTTACAAGCAGAAACTGAAACGGGTCAGACCGGTACATACTGTACTGTATCATATTATTTTCGAATCAATAATCTTTCAAATTATGATATATATATATTTTTTAATAACCATTTTTCCTCCTGGTCTCTCGCGCCCCCCCTGTCATGCCTCTGCGCCCCCCAGGGGGGGCACGCCCCCCACTTTGAGAAACACTGGGTTAATCCAATGTGTCTGTGTCACTTTGAAATGATTACTGATAATCCATCTTCATATTTATGTCAATAACGGAGATTTCATATTAGCTTCTACGAGAGTGTATGACAGCATTCTGGCTACGCATCACTCATTCACTAATGGGTAATGTTTAGATGGATTTCAGGAACTTCCCCTCGATTCTATTGGCTCTATCGGTTAAAAAGAGGTGTCAATCATCAAAATCGACCGAGGGGGGCCAGAGATATGGAAAATGCACCCAAATGACCCCAGAAGTGTTTTTTTTAGGGCTGTCAAGTTAACGCGTTAATAACGCGTTAACGCAATTTTTTTTTAACGCCACTAATTATTTTAACGCGATTAACGCATGTGTATTTTTTGTCCTCGGCCGCCCCGTAGTTTCAGAGCGCATCGAGTTTAAAATACCGTCTACAAGCTGATGTTGACAGCCCCGTTCCTGCCGCCCGCTTGTGGCAGACCACACTTCCATGCTCACCGGCAGGCCCGGACTGGCCATCGGGAGGACCGGGAGGGTGTGTGTATGTGTGGCGCGACTCGCGAGCGAGGCACATCTTACGTGTTGTTGTTAGCATCTGGTGCTAGCTAGCTGCGCTAACGGATATAAGGAGTTGTTTCAATGAAAACAGAGGAGCGACATTTCACCGACAACTGCGCCGAACACTTGACTTTATGCAGGTAGCCAGACAGTGGGACATTGTACGAAAAGTCAGCGCACTCAGCACGGATAGTGCGCGCAACATGATTGCAGCGTCCAGGCAGCTCCCGTTCGAACATATATGCCTTGAGCTCCAACGATCCATCACAGTACACACACACACACACACACACACACACACACACACACACACACACACACACACACACACACACACACACACACACACACACACACACCACACACACACACACACACACACACACACACACACACACACACACACACACACACACACACACAGTATTGTATGAGAGAGGTTCCAGGTTGAATTGAGGCGAATATTTGTAATGTTCAGGTTGTTGTGTTTAATATTCATGAGAATATTTGTCATTGTTCAAATGATAATAAACAAACATATAAAGCATATTTGTCCACTCATATGTTGATAAGAGTATTAAAAACTTGAAAAATATCCCTCTAAGGTACATTTAGAACAGATAAAAAATGTGCGATTAATTTGCGATTAATCGCGATTAACTATGGACAATCATGCGATTAATCGCGATTAAATATTTTAATCGACTGACAGCCCTAGTTTTTTTCTTTCTAAATCTCTCTAAAAAGGTAAAATGTCACTTGTTTTGCATCCATCTTGATACAGGGTACTTATTATATGTTATACTTTGGATTCCTGAAGCTTTTAGTCTACTATCCCATCATTCAAGGGTAGTTTTCACTATAAGTCATGTTTTTTTTTTTGGATGGACACTATAATTTACATTTCTTTACTATGTTCAATCTGAATTTACTTTAAAATAAAAAAAATCTATATTGATTCTGACTTTTCTACATCCAACTCACAGGTTTATCATTGCTTTGAGAAAAAATATTATTAATTTACCCCTTTTAGAAGTGAAGATATAGTCAATTGTTCTGGGAATGTCATTTTCGAGCCTGAGGCCTGAAAAACAGGCTCGGGGCTCAACTGGTTAAGAAGCCTGGTGATTTATCTGACTACAAAGCCTCTGCAGCCGACCTCCACTGGGAGAACCTGCGTTTTCCAAACCCACGCTGTACTGCCTCGGCTGCTATATCCGACAACTTAAAAAATTTCCATTTGTACGCTTCGTCAACTGCAGCCTCCCATGGTACAGTTATTTTGACAATGTACAAGGACTTTTGTAAGGTTGACCACATGATCAAATCTGGCCTGATATTGGTTGTGAGGATCTCTGGCGGGAAGAGAGGTGAGCTTCAACTTACATATTCCAGTCTTGAGCCGTGTCCAGCAGGTTCACTTCTGGATGTTGGTGGGAGGGCATTGGTGGTAGTTCTCCCTCCTTCCAGAATAATTGCTGGTTTTCGAATAACCTGGTTGTGCCTCCAGACTGCCTGTGCGCATCGCTCTGCCTCTTCCTGCTGCTGGATCT
Source organism: Trematomus bernacchii (assembly GCF_902827165.1). Lineage (NCBI taxonomy): Eukaryota > Metazoa > Chordata > Actinopteri > Perciformes > Nototheniidae > Trematomus > Trematomus bernacchii. The sequence continues at coordinate 1,182,061 of NW_022987649.1, read as the reverse complement.
CTGCTACCACCAGCTTTCTTCTCTCTCCGGATGATGCCTTGTCGACTTGACTGGAGATCAAACCCACCTCTTCCCTGCTGCACCTGAACTACGATGTGACCATGTTTGAGAGCAGCTTTTGTCTGTTGTACAGCCTTGTATTGGGTCCACTTCCACCCTGTTACTAGTCATGGTGCAGCTGATCGTATTACCACATCCTGAGACTCTGTCAGGGTCATCTCCAACCTCACCTTGGTGCATTTGTACTGTGCAGTGAGGCTGGAGACAGGCAGTTCTTTAGCACCATTCCCATATAAGCCTATACTGCTGAGGCAACGAGGGAGTCCAAGCCACTTTTTGATTTATAAAGTTATCGTTCTCTCTAACTTCTCAACTTTGGTGATGAGAACCTCATAGACCGTCAGAGGCCACATAAGCCGAGGAATCAATCCGAACTGCAGGCACCACAGTTACAACTTGCAAGGAAGTAGGGTCTTGTCTATGCAAACAAGGCCTTTGATGCTTTCTTCCTTCAGTTGGCCGCTCTGGTCCGAAAACGAAGCTCTTGACTGGCAACTCAGATACCAACGGAATGGGGTTTCTGTTGATATGAAAACTCTGGCCTGTGATTTTGCCTCGGATGATGGATATGCTGCTGGATTTTTAGTTTGAACTTCATCCCAGCCCAAGTTATGTTGTAATTAAGTTTTTCCAGCAGTCGCTTAGTACATGGGATGGTTGATGTCAGGGTTGTCATGTCGTCCATGTAAGCATGGATGGGTGGCAACCTCTTTCCAGATTGCAGCCGTTCTCCTCCTACAACCCATTTTGATGCTTGGATGATCAGTTATATTGCCATGTTGAAGGCTAGAGGGGAGATGGTACAACCGGCCATTATTCCTATTTCTTAAGATTGCCATGATGTACCTCTGATGTTGTAATGCAGAACTGCATATCTTGGAAGTAGTTCCTGGCACATGGAGAAACTCAAAGGCTGTCCAGAGGAGAGTATATGGGACTGATCCAAAATCCAGGAATAAGATGTGCAACTCTTCCTTCCCTTTCTGCTGCTTGAATCTGATGCCATATCATGCTTGCGTGTTCTAAGCATCCTGAGAAGCCTGGTATACCAGCTTTATGCACGGATGTGTCATTCAAGTTGTTCTGTTTTCTCGCTCTACCTTGGAGGGCTGTCCTCAAACAGATGCTCTGGTTTAGGAATAGGTGGCATGTCTGATGGTATGACCATTGGTTCATGCCTGTGGTCATCTGTGTGCTTGGAGAGAGTCAGCCGCTTCAGTTTCCTCGGTATCCACATCACTGAGGACCTGACATGGACTCATCATACTAACACCATCACCAAAACAGCTCGACAGCGGCTCTTCTTCCTCTGCAGGCTTTGGAGGTTCAACATGGACTCCAGGATACTCTACAACTTCTACAGGTGCACCATAGAGAGGATCCTGACCTTCTACAGGTGTACCATGGAGAGGATCCTGACCTTCTACAGGTGCACCATAGAGAGGATCCTGACCTTCTACAGGTGCACCATAGATTGTATCCTGACCTTCTACAGGTGCACCATAGATTGTATCCTGACCTTCTACAGGTGCACCATAGAGAGGATCCTGACCTTCTACAGGTGCACCATAGAGAGGATCCTGACCTTCTACAGGTGCACCATAGAGAGGATCCTGACCTTCTACAGGTGCACCATAGATTGTATCCTGACCTTCTACAGGTGCACCATAGATTGTATCCTGACATTCTACAGGTGCACCATAGAGAGGATCCTGACCTTCTACAGGTGCACCATAGAGAGGATCCTGACCTTCTACAGGTGCACCATAGATTGTATCCTGACTGGCTGCATCACATCCTGGTGCACCGCCCTCAGCCGTAAGACTCTACTGAGGGTGGTGAAAACTGCACAGAACATCACCAGGACGGAGCTGCCATCCATGGAGGACCTCTACTCCCAGCGGCTCAGGAAGAAAGCCCTCAGGATTATCAAAGACCCCCATCACCCCAGCAACAAACTGTTCTGTCTGCTGCCATCTGGCAGGCGGTACCGCAGCATCAGGACTAAAACCATCAGACTCAGGGACAGTTTCATCCCACAGGCACTATTAAACACCTGAGCTTGCACTATTTAAATGTTTTGGACTATCTTATTTAAAAAAATGTATGTCTTGTAATTGCACTGTTGAGGAACCTATGACCTAAGTGTTTAATTCATTGCATAACTACACCGTAGTTATGTATATGACATGACAATGAATCTTTGAATCTTGAATCTTCATTTTCCATTGCTGCCAGAATGTGCTGTTATGTAGTGATGTACAGAATCGTTTGTGAATAGCCAAGCACTTTGCTAAACAGGATAATGTGGCTATTTGCAAACTCAATTTAAAAAAGAAATCACTTCAGTTGTGCGGCATTACTGTTGACATGTCACAATAGTTAAATGCAGCTTGCTTTCAGCTCCAGGATCTTCCTTTACATTTCGTCTTACCCTTTAAATAAAACAATAAATTGCTGTGATGTATGAAGTAACATCACTTCAGTCCATTTCTTGCTACAGTGTAGCAATGTAACTAATCAACACCAATGACTGTCAGCAGCATCTCTTCCTGAGGTAGTACAAAATAACATTATTCCTCCTCTGTTCTCTTCTACGCATCCTTCAAATTCATCCTGCTTTATCTCTGGCCGCCCCGTGAGAGGGCTTGTTGTTTACCATGTAAGAGAGAAATCGTATTTGGGGGGCTTATAGCTGAGGCCGAGTGCTCCCTGAGGAAGGGCCTATTACAACAGTGAGAGTGGATTAATTAGAGAGCGTCTCGGCAGACTGGGGCTGAGAGCCGGCTTGGTCAAAGGGGGAGACATTAATCGCCTTTCTTCAAACAGGTAACAGGCTCGGCCCCAGGGCCCCTGCGGCCCAGCCAATTAATAGGGCCGGGGGTACAAGCCCACCCCGCTACTTTATCGCTATTTTGCCTCAAGACATTTTAAGAAGGGAGCGAGCGGATACGTTTTTTATGTGAGGTTTATTAAGGTGGGGGTTTGAATCCACACTAGAGAGAAAGTATGTAACAGTCCAGTTAATTTACCTTCTTAAACACATGAGGAGGCTATATGGATAATATATAACAGATATTGATTACAACAATAACGTCAACATAAAGAGTTAATCTGTAGTAGCAGTCTTCATCCTCCGTTCCTACACGGACCCTCACTATTGCGGTAAGCGTGTTGTCACTTCCGGGTATCCTGTGTGTCTGTTCTGCTGCTGATAGCTTATACTATCTTAACTTAAATTGATCGTTTTAAAATTCTTGATCACGGCAGCTACCTGACGTTGTAATCACACGTTACTACAGCTTAAGGACTCACAACTCTCCTTCTCTTAGCGACTGTAACTCCACAGTTGCTTACACTCCTTTCGGGTTTGCTAACGGTAGCTACTTTAGCTTGATAGCTAGCCATGGCTCTTTTCCCCACCCTCGGATGAGACAGGGGTCTCATGTTTGGTTACTTCCCTACCTCCTTTACTGGTACCGATACATGTGTTAAATGTAGTATAGTTGCTAGGTTGGAGGCGGGAATCATAGCCATAGAAGCCCGGCTCCGCATTTTAGAAAGTAACTCAGCTACAGTAAAGCTCATATTAGTCGGTGCGGACCGGCAAGAGGTAGCTCCTACTAGCCGTCCCCCGGCAACTCCCGAGCAGCAGGGAGACTGGGTGATAGTTAAGAAGGGGTATAACGTGAGACCTGCAGGTCCCCACCAACCAGTTCACGTATCTAACAGATTTTCCACATTCAGCGAGGCACCTGCTGAGAAGCCAACTCTGGTTATTGGTAGCTCACATCATAGCACAGAGACAGCTCTGGTTAAAGTCACAAATGACCTTCTAATAGCCTCAGACAAAGGACTTGTCTCTATTCTTGTCTTGCTCGATCTCAGTGCTGCATTTGATACTATCGACCATGATATCCTATTGCAAAGACTAGAGCACTTAGTTGGCATACAGGGAACTGCTTTAGGCTGGTTTAGGTCCTATCTATCTGAACGCTCTCGTGTCAACGATGAATCTTCCATGCAAACCAAAGTTAGCCATGGAGTGCCACAGGGCTCAGTGCTTGGACCTATTTTGTTCACATTATATATGCTTCCGTTTGGCAATATTATAAGGAATCATTCTGTACATTTTCATTGTTATGCGGATGATACTCAACTATATTTATCAATCAAGCCTGATGAAATTAATCATCTGAATAAAATTCAAGACTGCCTCAAGGACTTAAAAACGTGGATGACCTTATATTTTTTTATGTTAAACACGGCCAAAACTGAAGTTATTGTACTCTGCCCAAAGAATCTACGAAACAAACTATCTAAAGATATATTAACTATGGATGGCATTAATTTGGCCTCCAGTGAGACTGTAAGGAATCTTGGTGTTATATTTGATCAGGATTTATCCTTTAACGCCCACATAAAATCAATCTCAAGGACAGCCTTCTTTCATCTACGTAACATTGCAAAAATCAGGCATATCTTGCCTCAAAACGATGCAGAGAAACTAGTCCATGCATTTGTTACTTCAAGGCTGGATTATTGTAACTCTTTATTATCAGGGTGTACCAAGAAGTCAGTTAAGTCGCTTCAGCTGATTCAAAATGCTGCAGTACGTGTGTGCACGGAAAAGGGACCACATTACTCCTGTTCTGGCTGCCTTACACTGGCTCCCTATAGAACACAGGATAGAATTTAAAATTATTCTTCTCGCCTACAAAGCCCTTAATGGGCAGGCGCCATCTTACCTTAAAGAACTCATTATACCCTACTGTCCTACTAGGGCATTGCGTTCCAAGAATGCAGGGTTGTTGGTTGTTCCTAGAGTCTCTAAAAGTACAATGGGAGCCAGAGCCTTTTCTTATCAAGCTCCACTTTTGTGGAATCAGCTTCCAGTTTGTGTTCGGTCGGCAGACACCCTATCCGTTTTTAAGAGTGCGCTTAAGACCTTCCTTTTTGATAAAGCTTATAGTTAGGGCTGATTGGATTCAGCCCCTAGTTTTGCTACTATAGGCTTAGACCAGCCAACCCCAATTAGCGGCCCACGGGCCAGATCCGGCCCACGAGAGGCAAATGCATGGCCCGCGCTGATCTACTGGCATTCCCTTGTTATAACATATTAATGAAATGTCCGCGGTTTCGCTTTATTTTGACCTCCGTCGACACTCGTAACCACCTGGAATAGCGGCAAACACATATAATCAATAGCTCGCCAGCTAGCCGCCTGTCATCCCAGCCCAGCGATTGACCAACATGACACTAACGGACCGTGGATAACTCAAACCCAGGATGGAATTCGCTAAGAAGAGGAAGGTAGACCAGGAGAACAGTCAGTTCAAAACTGACTGGACTGAGAAGTATTGGTTTTTTTTTACCGGACCACGCCAATGCTAAACCGACTTGTTTGATTTGCATGCAGAATGTAGCTGTAATCAAATCAGACAACCTGAAGCGGCACTTCACCTCTATTCATGCTGCCAGTTTTAATGCTAACTATCCAGAGAAATCCGACCAGCGCACACAAAAGATAGCAGGTTTGCTTGCATCATACAAGCACTCTTTTTCCACAATGTCGAAAACAACATCGGCACAAGAGAGCGCAACAGCTGCTTCATTGCACGTCTCTTGGACGCTCGCTAGAGCCAAGAAGCCGTTTGCTGATGCCGAGTTAATTAAACGGTGTGCGATAGACATGGCTCGTGAAGTCTTAAATCCTGATGAAAAACAACAAAAAAAGGTTGTAGAGCTATTAAAGCAGGTGCCACTGTCGGCTAACACGGCAACCAGAAGAGTAGAGGTTTTAGCGGAGGAGTGTTTTTCTACTCACGGATTTGAAGAAAACAGAGGCTATATCCCTAGCCATAGACTCGTCCTGTGACCGAACTGACATGAAACAGCTGTCTGTGTTCGTACGATATTTTGATGGGAAGATATTCCGGGAAGAACTGCTGTGTTTGCTTACTCTGCGCACGACCGGGGAAATAATCTTCCACGAGCTGACACAGTTCTTCGAAAAGAATGGTTTGAATGTGAGTCAAATCGTCTCTGTTGTAACCGACGGGGCTCCGTCGATGGTTGGAAAGCACAAAGGCTTGGTAAGCAGGCTTTCCGCCGTTAACCCGGCGCTCCTGACATTTCACTGCATCATTCACAAATCAGTGTTGTGCGCAAAACTGTGTGGAAAAATGAAAGAAACGATGGATACTGTGACGAGACTGGTTAACTTTGTGCGTGAGAGCTCTAGTCTGCAGCATCGCCTTTTTAGATCGTTGCTAGAGGAAATGTCATCTGAACACAAGGATCTCTTACTACACAACGATGTTCGCTGGCTGAGCAAGGGCCGTGTGTTGGAGAGGGTGTGCGACCTGCGTGAAGAACTGGTGTCGTTCTTATCAAGCCTGCAGAGCCAAAAAGCCCATGAGTTTTTGAGCTTTTGAACTGACACCAAGGTGATAGCAGATGTTAATTTTTTGTGTGACATCATGTCTCATCTAAATCACCTTAACCTGCAGCTGCAAGGCAAGAACCACACTGTTGCTGAGATGTACGAGGCGGTTGAAGCTTTTCGGTCAAAGCTGCACCTTTTGGAGAGAGACATTCATGGGAGGAAGCCGCACTTTCCACGTCTGCGTGAGCACTGCGAGAAGAATGAAATGCCGGAAGATCCAGTAATGAAGAATTTTGTGTCAAAACTGGCAGAAAACTTCAAGGAGCGATTTGAAAGCTCCCCTAAAATCTCAGGTGACATCCTCCTCTTCCTCAGACAGCCGTTCTCTGTGTCAGCAGACGGGCAGTGGACTGGAGAGGCCAAAAGGCTGGTGCCTTCCATAGAAGAGGGAGCTCTTCAGATGGAGGTCTTAGAGATGGGAAGCTCTGAGTTGCTGAAAGCTCAAGGATGCACCAGTGTGTGAATTTTGGATCAACGTGGTTCCCCAAGCTCGTTTCAAAAACACCAGAGCTATTGCTATGTTCCTACTCAAAATGTTCCCCTCAACATACATCTGCGAATCAGGATTTTCTTCAATGAATGCTATCAAAAGCCAGGACAGGAACAGACTCTCCAGTGCACATCTTGGACAGTGCCTCAGGCCACAACAGAATACAAGCCCAACATCAGACAGGTTGCCTCATCCTGCCGCTCTCACTTCTCTCACTGATTGGTGAGTGAACAACATCAATTTATTTTTGCAATTTGTCAATTCTATTGTGGTATAATAATTATTAAGACAAAAATAACCATTTTATAGTTATATTTTATATATACATTAATTTCCTAAATAAAATGCTACGCAGCGTAATTAAAAACAAATTAATAAAGCATTTATTTATTATTATTGTTAATAAATGTTTGATTTCGGTCTAATTTTGTTTCAAGGATGCATTTTTCCTTTACTCTCAACACAGGGTTTGTTTAATTACTACTGCCACTACTACAACAATTATAATAGAGGTAACATCTGCACATAGTGTAAAACAACTTTTGGTGACACATAACATTTTGGCCCTTAGCTTGTCATGCTTGACAAAAATTGGCCCTTTGGTAAATATAATTGGGGAACCCTGGCTTAGACTGTCGGGGGACACCTTACTTCTTCCTTCTCTCTGTCTGTACCTGTGTACTCTCATGTTCCGAATAACCCAGCTTCCCCCAAATTTCTTTTTGGTGTCTATATACGCCGGGATCCTGAGTCGTGGCTGATCCTGTTGCTGTGGTCCTGGATCCTGAGTCCTGTGTCCTGGATCCTGAGTCCTGGATCCTCATTTCATTTCATTTCACACCTTTATTTATCCAGGTTGTATCCCATTGAGATCATTTATCTCTTTTTCAAGGGAGACCTGCTCAAGTAGGTTCCACATGAAACATTAAAAACATAAACAGAACAACAAAAGGACATCATACAGTAGCATTACAGGGATTACAATTTACATACTATCCACATGCACAGGTACCAACAGCTTCCGATTCAGTAGCATCCAACCGAGCTACCTGAGTCCTGGATCCTGAGTCCTGAGTCCTAGATCCTGAGTGCTGGATTTCGAGTCATGGCTGAACCTGTCACTGTGGTCCTGCCTGACTCTCATCATACTCCTTCCCTGATGGCTCCCACAGGATTGTTGACATCCTCGTGGATTCATCTTCTTATTATAGACACATGCATTTCCAAACATTTGGACTACCTATGTTGTAAATGTATTATCTCTTCAATTTACACACGTCATCTATTGCACGTCTGTCCGTCCTGGGAGAGGGATCCCTCCTCTGTTGCTCTCCCTGAGGTTTCTCACATGTTCCCCTTTAAACTGTGGGTTTTCTCTGGAAGTTTTTCCTTGTACAATGTGAGGGTCTAAGGACAGAGGGTGTCGTATTGTCATACTGATTTTCTGTACAAACTGTGAAGTCCACTGAGACAAATGTAACATTTGTGATATTGGGCTATATAAATAAACATTGATTGATTGACTGATAAAGTCACACTTTGGAATTCTGACAAAAAAAAAGTGTTGGCTCACACAACACAATGCTGACATCACTATGTATGAATTCTGGGTAATGAAGTTCTCTTTATGAAAGTGTGAATGAAAAACAAACAAAATGATCACTTAACTTTCTTCCTTCACATTATGAACTTTAATGTCACAGGCCGATGCTAAGCCACAGCTTTATATTGATTAAGATGGATCACATCCTTTTGACAGAAATACAAACAGCGATTTGCATGCACTTGCTTGCCAAATTTCCACTCCCCCCTCTGCATCCTCTTGTCTTTTCCTCCTTGACTTTCACTAAAGACTGCAGGGCCTCCTGCCAAGCACCGGGCAGGCAGAGAGACAGACAGACAGACAGACAGACAGACATAACAGATCTGAAGCCAGTTTCAACTCTCCATGCCAGTAATCTATAAAGAGAAGCGGAGAAGGAGCAGGATGTGTGTGTGTGTGTGTGTGTGTGTGTGTGTGTGTGTGTGTGTGTGTGTGTGTGTGTGTGTGTGTGTGTGTGTGTGTGTGTGTGTGTGTGTGTGTGTGTGGTGTGTGTGTGTGTGTGTGTGTGTGTGTGTGTGTGTGTGTGTGTGTGTGTGTGTGTGTGTGTGTGTGTGTGTGTGTGTGTGTGTGTGTGTGTGTGTGTGTGCAGGGACCGAGGAACGGGCCTCACATCCGCCTGGCCGGTGGAAACGGGGAAAAATGGAAGTCATGAGTGATGTATTGATCGTGTTGCTGCAGTCAGTCCTTGAAGGCTAACTTCAAAGTAGGTTGCACATCTTGTTCCACCTTGTATGAAATATGCTTACATTAAAAAACTAAAAATATATATACCTACAGTAAATTAATTAGCTATCACAGCAAGGCTCTGTGCCCTTCCTCAAGTCCAGCAAAGAGCACATTTTGTATAATGTAAATAACTGGCAAAAAAGAAATACATAAATGTATGCTGAAGTAAAAGAAAATGGAGCATGCCATTCAATATGTCTTAAACAGCTTTGTGATACAACTACAATCAAATGTATGTAGTCATTCAGACCTGACAAATATTTATCACGTTTTTTACACATGAATGAAACAGAAACTAAATGTGTCAAACACTGAAAGCCTCACATGTCACAGGGACTTTATGACTGAGTTATAACAGATTGAAGAGTTTTTACTTGGATCATGGAATGGAAATACTGATTATCAGAGAATTGAATGCTATGATGTTATATTTAACATATAAATAATAATATTCTGTAAGCCTTACATGTCAAGAGAAAGTAGATCTCAGCACTCAGGAAGGTGATCAGTCACAAGGTGCCATGTGACCACATAGTGGGTGATCAGTGATCTGATCATGGGTCTATTGATAGGGTCATGTGTCAGTTATCTCATGACTAAGCATGTATTCATTGTAACTGTATAAAAGCTCTCTCTTCAGTTTGAGTAGTTGCACTCGGCTGTGGAGACATTGCTCTTCATGTTGTTTGCCTCTTTTGCAAAAGATTAAAGACTCAAAAGGACATCTCTTTAGCTAGTTCATATCAAGAATTTCCACCACAGTCAGTACCTTCTTTGTGAGTGTAGAAGTGAAAATGGCAGGAGCAGGGGTTTGTAATGAGCAGCAGCAGATCCTCTCGCATCAGAAATGTCGGCAGAAAGCCCTCAGCTTCCTCCTGCTCCCCTCTGGGTCCGGAGGCCTTCCCCCGCTCCCCCTCCACCCTGCTTTCGACCAAACCACAGCACTGAGACTTCTCTTGTTAAGGTCTTAAATGACATCCATTTAAACACAGACAGTGGCAGAATATCAGTGTTAGTATTATTAGATCTCAGCGCTGCCTTTGATACTGTTGATCACAACATATTGCTAGACCGTCTAGAAAACTGGGTGGGACTTTCAGCAACAGCTCTAAATTGGTTTACTTCCTACTTAAAGGACAGAACAAACTTTGTCTCAATAGGCAATTACAAATCAACCCTGATAAATATGTCATGCGGGGTTCCTCAAGGCTCCATCTTAGGACCTCTGCTTTTTAATATCTATATGCTACCACTGGCTCAAATGATTAAAAAGAGCGATCTAAGCTATCACATCTATGCAGACGACACCCAGATTTATTTTAAAATTACACCAGGAGACTACTCTCCGATTAGAACACTGAGACTGGATGACTCAGAACTTTCTCCAACTGAACAAACAAAAAACTGAGATCATTGTTTTTGGAGCAAAGAAGGACCGATTAAAAGTTACCGCAGAGCTTCAGTCGGCAGACTACAAAGTAACTCATAAAGCTAGAAATCTGGGTGTAGTGATGACACCTGCATTTTAACAGTCACATTACAACAGTTATTAAATCTGCATACTATCACCTGAAGAACATATCTAGGATTAAAAAACTAATGTCGCAACAGGATTTAGAAAAGCTTGTCCATGCTTTTATTTTCAGTAGACTCGACTACTGCAATAGTGTATTCACAGGGCTGACAAAAAAATCCATCAGAAAGCTGCAGCTGATTCACAACGCTGCTGCTCGAGTCCTCACTAACACTAAAAGAGTGGATCACATCAGTCCGGTTCTGAAGTCTTTACACTGGCTTCCAGTCGACCAAAGAATTGATTTTAAAATACTATTGCTAGTTTTTAAATCACTAAATGGCTTAGGACCGAGATATATAAACGATCTCCTGCATAACTATGAACCATCAAGGTGTCTCAGGTCCTCTGGAACGGGTCTGCTCTCTGTTCCAAGAATAAGAACTAAACATGGAAAAGCAGCATTTAGCTATTATGCCCCGACAATCTGGAACAAACTGCCCGAATCGTGCACGTCCGCTGAAACACTTCCTATTTTTAAATCCAGACTAAAAACACATCTATTTGCCGCTGCTTTTAATTGAGCTGTTCATACTCACACGACAGTATGCCTTTTAGTCATGTATTCTGTACCTGCTGTGTTTATTTATGTATTTCATTATCTTTGCTTTTTTATGCCTGTTTTTAAATGCCATTTAATAATGTGTTTATGCTGTATTTATTCTTAAATGCCTTTTGTTTTTATTTTGTAAAGCACTTTGAATTGTCGCGTGCTGAAAGGTGCTATATAAATAAAATTGCCTTGCCTTGCCTTGCCTTGCAGACAGCAGCAGGTTTAGACAGCTCTTGCTTCTGTGGCCCGACTCCACCAAGCCTCCAAATGCCATCATTCAGCAGCTCTGCCCACAGGCCAGGCCAATGGGAGAAGGACAGGGAGAAGGAAAGGTGGAAGGGCACCCAGGGGCGTCACCATCACTTCAGAAGTGAGGGGCAGAAGAAGAGATGTTTTTTTCTTTTGGGATTTACAGATGGCCCTTGTCTCCCTAAATTGCCACTATTGCATTTAAACATTTGTCAAATAGGACATCCCTTATCCTGCAATGGTAATGTCTGCAGTGTTTTAATGAGTCTCCACAGTGTTGACAACAGGCTGTCCAAATCAGGGGAGCTGCCGGGCCTGTCACACAGGCTAACCAATGAGCAGAGAGCTCTCCAATCACTCAGCTGGGTCCCTGTGCCCCCGGTACAGGTGAGGTCTGGTGTGGGCTGACCGGCACTGTCAGCCCCCCCAGCCCAGCCAAGAAACTGTTGCAACATTTCAATGAGACGCCTATTAATAGAAGACACTTGGAGTGTGTGTTAGTGTTTTTATCAGGGCCAGGAGTTTGGGAACCCATTTTGTCAGTGATGGGCCTGCCATATATGCAAATGTGAGTATCAGAGTGAGTGACAGAAAATCCAACAGGTGGCGCCATGTTTAACCTGTGAAGCTATCCTAGGCAGTAAGGCCGTAAGGTCCGCAGAGAAACATATTTTATCCTCATCATCACGTTCTATCATTGGACTTTTTTCCTTAAATTATGACTTCAGCTCATAAAAAAATACTTCTTATTCTAATTATTCTTACTTTACTATCACTTATTAATACAATTAAAACAGTATCTTCAATTATGAAAACACTGTTTATTTTCGTAATGCTTCTATCATAGAATTGTTACAGGAATATGTAATATGAAGTTTCCTCTACAATAAGATTTGTATAACATAAAACAATGTAATGTTATAACATATAGGCAGGGTACAATGACACCTAAAGGAAAAAAAAAATCAAAATAATGTAAAGAAAACAATAAAAAAAGCTAAATGAAAAGAATGGTTTTGTTTTTTAAATGCCCAAGCAAGTGCCCGAGCTAAGTCATCTAGTCCTGATTTTTTCATTTTGAGTCTGATGGGCAACAGGAGAGCAAGGTTATTTTTGCAAAAATCCACATCAACACCATAAACCAGACAGGGTTCAGAAACAGTAAATAAGATCATCTAGGTATCAGGAGATGTCTTTTCTCCAATAGTATTCTGAATTGGCAGGCCTTATTCTAAAGTTAGTGCTCCAACATCAATCAGTTTTAAAATTCACTCAACTGACTGTTGGGTCTTTGGGACTGAATCAAAGCGAGTGAGGGTTTGATATGAAAGAATTTGAGAAGTCTTGGTCTGGGCCATCAACCAATTCCCTTTAACATCACAATATTAACCCCACAGATGCCCGGTCTGGGCTGTTTGTCCCCAGGAAGTTCTACTGCCCTGAGCCAAATGACATGTTCAAACAGAATACTCCCCCTTGATCAAAGCGCAGCCCCTTCCCACTGGCCAAAACAGATTCTGTTACATGCTGACCTATACACTGATTAGCAAACACTTTCCCTCATCAGAAGTGCTCTTCAGCACGTCTCAGGGTGTTTACTTATCAAAGGGAATACACAGAGGTAGCCGGCTCTGATCCAATCCCTCTGCAAATCTAAATCCGGGACCACAGGGTCGCAAGATCTATCTTTAAGTTGTCTGAATCATCTGAACATCAGACCCTTTTGGACCTTTTCTTTCACCCTTTCTAATTGTGCATGTTAACTGTCTAACCAAATTACTTTTAAATGTATCATTCTTTACCATGAAATCAAATATGGCACATCTGGGAGGGTAACCTACTTGCAATCATGTGATAAGCCCAGTGGTGGTTTTAGATACATTTTACTGAAGGGTGTCGTGCTGGGGCCATTTTATTTAATGAGAGGGGCACATTCAATGGGGGACAAAGGAGACAAAGACAATGTTCAAGAGTACAGCACTTTGAGTTCAGTATAAAATCATAACAGTGTAAAAAAAAAACATCAGATACCATTATTGGTGTTTGTTTGAGTAACAGAATTGATGTAGACTTAGAAACTATTTTAGTTAGGTCACTTAAGTTACTTTTGGCCCAAGTTATCGCACAGTCTGCAGCAGACAACGGAGGCCACAGAGGGGTCAAAGCTCAGTGTAACATGGGTACTGGCCCCTGTTGCCCCCCCTGCGCAGGGTACATCAGATAACAAGGTTGGGAACACTTCTCCAGCAGAGACCTCATTGTATTAAACTTAGCTGTTGTTCAGCTAAGGCAGCTCGTCACACAACCAGGCCACAATCGATCGGACTAATAGGATGACTTCGCCTGCAGTTCAGCCTGACTTTCCTCCCAACAAAGGACAGCTGTCAGTACTGCTGGTGGTGAAGAGTGACCAGCACAAAGTCAACCAGCCGGCTGAGGCAGGATTGGGCGGATGGATGGATGGCTGATAGGGCTGCTATAGGTTTGGAATCATTGAGCCCCCCTGTTTATGTTGTTGTATTGTTGGTTGTGTATCAGGTGGTGAAGCTGCGGCATGGCTGCCAGGACCTGACCGCTGAGCGAAGACGTCAGTCAGTGGACACTCACAGCAACGGATAAGAGCTCGGAGGGACAGAGCGGCAGATGATAGGATGGACTTTGACCTTCCCACTATCTATTTAATACCCCCCCCCCTTCCAAAAACAACACAAGAGTGATTGGTGACTCACTACGGGTCCCTGCCCTGAGTGCTTTGCATGCAGCCTACAGTGACCTGATGGAGGAGCAAGCTGTGGTCTGTGTCCTTCAGAAACAGACAAAGCAGCACACGTAGGATAACAGAGGGAGAGAGAGTGATATCTAGAGGAGGAGAACATCAAATATGACTCTTTATATGTTTGAGGTCAATAATATGACAATCTGACACATTTTCTATACTACTGTTTGTTAATAGGGATTACTAGTTGGACATATTGCCAGCACTAAAGAGCCTTTACATTTTTTAAGTTAGAAAATATGTAAATTTTTTTGATTTGTTTAATAGATCAACTGTCTTTCGGAAATAAAAATATCACTTACAATTGTTTTGGTTAAAGGTAAGTGTTAGCAGCAGTAGCCATCAGTTTTGAAACTGTTGCCACTGTGGTTGCCACTGTGAGAAAGTACACTGTTAACAGGGGACATGTGAGGGGTCAAATACAAGAAGACTGAAACAGACAGTGAAAAAAACACTGTTATGTGGCCATAAAATCCTTTAAAATCCCATGTATATGCACAAATTAGTGATTATAATTGTGTGATGCTGGGTGTCAGTGATGGTGTGTTGGTAAATTAACCCCGGTGGTCTCAGTTCTCTTTTGACATTAACAGGCAGCGCTGACGAACACTCCGCTGAAGGGCCCTTTGTCAGAATGTCTGAAGCCCTGACAGTGTGGCAGAATGGGATGGTCGGGTGCAATATTACATCTATTAATATTAATATTAAATGATAAGATGTGCTTTTTTCCCATTATATACATATCATTAATACGTATAACTAATAATCGCAATTCAAGAGCTCTAGATGGCAGTAATGGCAGTTCAAGTAAAATGTAAGTATTATTTAATTAATAATGAATTAGAGATATAGTTATTTATAGGGATGTAACGATACCAAAAACTCACGGTACGATAATATCGCGATAAAAAGTCCACGGTACGATATTTATCGCGATTTTGAAAAATATATATATACAAATCTGATTTGTACAGCATTTTAGTAGTATTTTAAAGTGTCAACAATATAATAATCAGACCCTGCAATAAAATAAATCAAGTTTCACTTTAGTTTTTCAAGTAACTCAATTCAAACTCACTAACTCACTCACTCAGCATCATCAGACAGGTTTTTAGGAATATGAGCATGCCCACATTTCCAGGTAGAAGCTGGGATGTTTGGGCGTTTACAATTTCATTTCATTTCAAACCTTTATTTATCCAGGTTGTATCCCATTGAGATCATTGACCTCTTTTTCAAGGGAGACCTGCTCAAGTAGGTTCCACATGAAACATTAAAAACATAAACAGAACAACAAAAGGACATCATACATTAGCATTACAGGGATTACAATTTACATAACTATCCACATGCACAGGTACCAACAGCTTCCGATTGAGTAGCATCCAACCGAGCTTTAAAAACATTGAGTGGCACCAGATTGCTCAGTTTCCATTTTAATTGCAGACTATTCCAGGACAGTGGAGCTGCGCATCTAAATGCTATCTTCCCTAAGACAGTCCTAGCAGTTGGCACATTTAATAAAACCACAGCATGCGATCTCAGGCAGTAGCCACTTACAATTCGCCGTGAGATCAGGGAGCAGATGTAGGATGGAAGTTTCCCTAACATGGCTTTATATATAAAAATGTACCAGTGACTGAGCCTCCGTGCAGTTAGTGAAGGCAGACCAGCCCTTGCATACAGGGTACAGTGATGGGTTAATGCTTTACAGTTTGTCACAAATCTCAGTGCACTGTGATACGCAGCATCTAACTTGACCAGGCAATTGGCAGGTGCATTCATATAAATCAAATCACCATAGTCCAGCACAGGTAAAAAGGTCACAGTGACTAGCCTTTTTCTGGCCTCGAGCGAGAAACAGGACTTGTTCCTGTAGAAGAAACCTAGCCTAACCCTCAGTTTTTTAAGCAGGTTATTGACATGACATTTAAAAGTGAGACAATCATCAAGCCAGATACCAAGGTATTTGTAACAGGCAACCACTTCAAGTTTTATTCCTTGCGTAGTTAAAATATCTAAAACAGGCTCTGGTGTCTTTTTAGCTTTTGAAAAGAGCATTACCTTGGTTTTATCCACATTTAAAAGAAGCTTAAGCGCTGAGAGCTGAGTCTGAATAATGTTAAAAGCAGCTTGCAATTCAACACCAGCCTCCTTAATGGAGGGACCTGCACAGTACATAGCGGTATCGTCCGCATAAAAATGTAAGGTTGCTCCATCGACATTTTCACCTAAACTATTGATGTAGATGGAGAATAAAAGTGGACCTAAAACAGAACCTTGAGGAACACCATTAGTAATGTTTAACCACTCAGAAGACAGCCCATCAAAATGAACACATTGGGACCTTTCAGAGAGGTAGTTCACAAACCACCCCACTGCATGGCTGGATATGCCAATACTGAGTAGCCTCTGCTTTAAGATGCGATGATCTACGGTATCAAACGCTTTGGAAAGGTCAATAAATAGAGCTGCACAGCTCTGCTTATTATCTAAAATACTCGCCACATCATTCACCACTTTCATTGTGGCAGTGATGGTGCTATGTTGCTTTCTGAAGCCTGACTGATGTTTAGACAGGATGTCATTTGTACATAAAAACACCTTTACCTGTTCACTCACTAGGCGTTCAAGAACCTTAGCCAGAACTGATAATTTCGAGATGGGCCTATAATTATTTAAAACAGTTGCCTCCCCTCCTTTCAGCAAAGGCAGGACATACGCTGACTTCCACAATTTTGGAATTGTGTTTGTGCTGAGGGAGAGGTTAAAAAGAGTAGTGAGAGGTGGAGCAATAAAATCTGCAGCTATCTTTAAAAAGAAAGGTTCTACGTTGTCCGGGCCAGCCGGTTTCTTAGGATCTAACTTGGTTAAAGCTTCACGAACAACATCAACAGTAAAAGGAGTAAAACTAAAAGGGTTTTCCAAAACACGTTTTTCAGAGTCACAGACTGTGGTGTTCACAGAAGCAGAGTTTGTCACAGAATCAAACAGAGAGCCACAGGACACAAAATGCTCATTAAAACAATTTAACATAGTGGCCCTGTCCGATATAGTGACAATATCCCCTGCTGTAGAAAAAACTCTCTTGCTTGGTACTGATGTTGCTGGGACTGTAGCTGACGCTCAAAGGTCCCTTATTTATTGTTCTGTATTTTTTGAAGAGTGCTTAATGTATGCTTGAACTTTCTTTTATTTTGTTAAAATGATAAGAGTTAACTTTCCGGAAGTCATATGACCATACTTGCCAACCTTGAGACCTCAGAAATCGGGAGCATTTCAAAACCACCGCATTTCAAAACCAAAACATGCTTATTGTTGTTGTAAGGGCACTGCCTTGCGGCCTGTAGCACCATCCTTTATGGAGCATATGTGAAGGACAGGAGTGAGCAGAGGGTAGAGTTGTCGATTCTTGTTCTGTTTTCTGTGACTATTTTCCCCACCCTCTCAGACTTTCAGTTGCGCGCGCTACTAAAGAGACGCGCTACCATGGAAACCAAACAATGGTGTAGCTGTATTAAAGTCCGAGTGGAAACAGTCCTGAGTAAATCTGATTTAGTCAGAAATCGGGAGAAATGCGGGAGAAATATGACCCCGGGAGGAAACCGGGAGAGGGCAATGAAATCGGGAGTCTCCCGCGAAAATCGGGAGGGTTGGCAAGTATGCATATGACCTCTAGCCCCGGATGTTTACATTGTGTTTGTGAGAGAGTAAAAGGGCGCTAAAAGTGTCATTGATGTGATAACATAATTCTACTGCTGGTCTACTAGGCGAACACGTTTTCACGGTGTTTCATGATTGTACAAAGAAGAAAATAAACGTGATTGTGGACATCAGTTCGATGCGTAATGTTCTTTCAAGACCAGAGTAGTTACAGTGAAAACGTAACCTAATCCATACGAACGAGGTATTCGACCCTGCTGCATGCTACAGGCTAAAGTGTGCTACGCTGTTCCCCATCCTGCTGCAAGCAACAGGCTAAAGTGTGCTACGCTGTTCCCCATCCTGCTGCAAGCAACAGGCTAAAGAGGTGAGACGCTGTCCTCAATCCTGCTGCAAGCAACAGGCTAAAGTGTGCTACGCTGTTCCCCATCCTGCTGCAAGCAACAGGCTAAAGTGTGCTACGCTGTTCCCCATCCTGCTGCAAGCTACAGGCTAAAGTGTGCTACGCTGTTCCCCATCCTGCTGCAAGCAACAGGCTAAAGAGGTGAGACGCTGTCCTCAATCCTGCTGCAAGCTACAGGCTAAAGAGTGCTACGCTGTTCCCCATCCTGCTGCAAGCTACAGGCTAAAGAGGTGAGACGCTGTCCTCAATCCTGCTGCAAGCTACAGGCTAAAGTGTGCTACGCTGTTCCCCATCCTGCTGCAAGCTACAGGCTAAAGAGGTGAGACGCTGTCCTCAATCCTGCTGCAAGCTACAGGCTAAAGTGTGCTACGCTGTTCCCCATCCTGCTGCAAGCTACAGGCTAAAGAGGTGAGACGCTGTTCTCAATCCTGCTGCAAGCTACAGGCTAAAGTGTGCGAAGCTATTCGATCCTGCTGCAAGCTACAGGCTAAAGTGTGCGAAGCTATTCGATCCTGCTGCAAGCTACAGGCTAAAGACGTGAGAAGCTGTTCCCCATCCTGCTGCAAGCAACAGGCTAAAGAGGTCAGACGCCGATCTCAATCCAGCTGCAAGCAACAGGCGTATCGTGTCGTGTGCGAAGCTGCGCTTCATCAGACGGTGTGCTGCGTATCCCGTGCGGACGACAGGCTTCATCAGACGGTGTGCTGCATATCCCGTGCGGACGACAGGCTCCATCAGACGGTGTGCTGCGTATCCCGTGCGGACGACAGGCTTCATCAGACGGTGTGCTGCGTATCCCGTGCGGACGACAGGCTTCATCAGACGGTGTGCTGCGTATCCTGAGCGGACGACAAGCTTCATCGGACTGTCTGCTGTTGTCCTGCTGGAACACGGGCTTCAGTGTGCAGCTGAGCATCTTCTTCTGGAGCGAATTCAGGTTTCTGCGTGGCTCTTCAGGTTGAACTGCATTTTTAAATGTAAACCTCAAATAATTGATGGATAGTCCCACAAATAAGGTAAAGGTAATAAAGACTTATTAGAATAAAGTAATGAAAATATATTTAAAGTTCCTGAAAAGTAACTGTTATTGTTAAGGGTTATTACTGTTAAGAATTGTATTGGCTAAGTGTTAAAGGTATTCCAAAAGTTGCCATTCATATGCCTGTAACTTAGTCTGTCAGTCTGATTTAATGTCGCTACATGAAAAAGAGCAAAGCTCAGACTTTGAAGCAGAAGAGAAAGATGAGAGAAGAAGTGCTGCGTCTAAGAAATCAGAGACAAGAGTAAGGAAATCCTCTCGAGAGAGACGGCTAATACCAAAAATGCAAGAACTTAAAGAGCAAGAGTTAACTCAAAAGGAAAATAAGTTCAAAACGGTGTATGAAAAATGGAAAAACGAGGTAAGAGACATTCGTACTAGACTTAAAGGAGAATGCCCTGAGTGTGACATGTATAACATGATGGACGAAGCTGAGAGGCTTGAATCCGAATTAAAAGACTCATATGACAACATTCGACTTAATACAGCACCTAATCAGGAAATTCGCAGGAAAATGGATGCATGCTCCGCTGTAACTGCAGATCTACTACAGTTAATGAGAGTAAGGTTACCTGAAGATGCAGGCGACTTTGACGCTGAAGCAGAGAAATCAAGGTTACGCATGCTGCTTAACAATCAGTATGCTCGGTCCATATATGGATCTACAGCATCTAGAGCCACTGCACCTAGCTACCGTTCAGACCATCTCTCAGTCACCTAGTATTCCAGCCAGGAGAGCAGAGACAGTTGCACAGTTAGCTGCAAAGAGAGCTGAAATTGATATGGAAGCTGCTATTGAAGCTCAACGCCAACAACTGAAGAAACTTGAAAATCAAAGAGACCTTGATGTCATTCAGGCAAAGTTAAATGTGTATACCGAAGAAGAGAGAAAGGAGAGGAGTGAGAGGTGTAGTCCTGTACACTGCCAATTGAATGATGCTTACCCATCTTCTCCTCACTCTGGAAGTCAAGAAATGACAAAAAATGAGGCACATTTAGTACAGGCGTTGCAAGAAGCAATGGCTCTCACCCGACTTCCAGTCCCAGAACCCACTGTATTCTTTGGTGATCCATTGAAGTTCACTGAGTGGAGCGCGAGCTTTAAAGCTCTAATAGAGAGGCGATGCTCTAACCCTGAAGATAGGCTGTTCTACCTGCAAAAGTACGTAGCAGGGGGGGCGAAATCTGCCCTTGAAGATAGCTTCTACAGAAAAGATGAGGAGGCCTATGAACAAGCATGGGATAGACTGAATGCCAGATACGGTCATTCCTTTGTAGTGCAGCGAGCCTTCAGAGAGAAACTCAACGGATGGCCAAAGATTGGGGGAAAGGAGTATGTCAAGTTGAGAGAATTTAGTGATTTCCTTCAAACATGCAGCAACGCTATGCCTCACGTTAAGGGCCTACAAGTTCTTAACGACTGTGAAGAGAATCAGAAGATGCTAACCAAACTTCCTGATTGGTTCACATCAAGGTGGAACCGTTATGTCACAGAACAGCTGGATTTAGGCAATGATTATCCAAGCTTCGCAGAGTTTGCCAGGTTCATATCAAAGGAGGCCCGTATAGCATGCAACCCAGTGTCATCACTAGATGCTCTGAAACCCTCAGCAGAAATGCCTGTAAGAGAAGCAAAAGGGCCAAAAGCAAACACATTTGTCACCGACGTGGGGGATTCAGACACACCTTGCATTGTAGCTAAAACCAACGTAGAAGAAACCAAGTCAGAAGATGCAGAGAAAGTGAAGAAAGGGAGCATGCTAACACAAAACATAACTGAGTGTTTTTGCTGTGGAGAAAATCATTCCATATTCAAATGCCAAAAGCTACTGGAATTGACTGTGGAGGAAAAGAGAAAATGCATACAAGAAAATAGGCTGTGTTTTGCATGCCTGAGAAAGGGACATGTCTCCAGAGACTGCAAGAACAGAGCCATGTGTGGCATATGCAAAAGGGGTCATCCGACTCCTTTGCATGAAGAGCGTTCCTCAGCGGACAAACCCTACACACACAGCAGGTTTGAAGGAAATACATCCTCACTATCATGTTGTGTGAATGGAAGTGAAGGTGGGAGCACATCAATGATCGTGCCAGTGTGGATTTCATCATCGAACACTCCTAATTCTGAAACTCTGGTGTATTCTCTATTGGACACCCAAAGCAGTCACACCTTTGTAGAACAGGAGGTTTGTGAGAAGCTGCAAACAGAGATGGAGCCGGTAAAACTAAAATTATCGACTATGATGGGAAAAGACTCAATTGTAAAGAGTCAGAGAGTTTGTGGACTCAAAGTCAGAGGGTTCACCTCAAATACATCCATTGATCTGCCTCCAGCTTATACAAGGGATTTCATTCCACTTGAACGTGCGCACATTCCAACCTTCAAGACCGCCATCAAATGGAAACACCTTGCAGATATAGCTCAAGAGATGCCTCCACTTATAGATTGCAGTGTTGGATTACTGATTGGCTATGACTGCTCCAGAGCACTGGCCCCAAGGAAAATCATCACTGGTGGCGATTACGAGCCATTTGGTATTAAGACCGACCTTGGATGGAGCATCGTAGGAAGTGCATCACAGCGTGTGAATTCTCAAGATGTGACTGGACTTTGTCATCGGGTATCTGTCAGGGAGGTGCCACCTGTAACGCCATCAGCCGTTATCAAGGTGCAGGAGTCCGATTTCGCGGACACCAGGCCAGGGGACAAAAGCATATCTCAAGGTGATATTCGCTTTCTGCAGATCTTAAAGGAAGGAATCCAGCAAAACGAGCTGAGTCATCTAGAAATGCCTCTTACATTCAAAGCACAACCTCTTCTCCCAGACAACAAAAGGCCGGCTTTGATTCGACCAAAGCACCTTAAAAGGGAACTGGAAAGAGTTCCTAAATTCAAGGCTGACTATGTGAAGTTTATGGATGGCGACGCAGAGAAAGCAGAAACACAACCAGAACCAGGACCGGATCTCGCAAATGGCCTTCTAGCTCCATTCATCCTTGAAGGAAAGAGGGTTCTGCGAGAGATGTGTGGAATCGGATAGGATGATCCACTGCCAAGCGCGGTGAAGCTAAGGTGGGAGAGTTAGATGAATGATCTGGAAAATGTTGAGAAGATTCAGATCCCAAGATGCTTCACACCTACACATTTTGGTGAGCTACTGAGTGTCGACTTCATCACTTTTCTGATGCAGCAGTTGGGGGGAAAAGGGTGAACGCCTCAACAAGCCATCCGTTGTTGAAAGACCTATTCAGAAGTTAGTTGTTCTAATGGAAAGCAGTTAGGAAGCAAGCAGTTGCTAGAAACTTATATATTTCCTCGTTAGGCTAAGGGGCTAATAAAGTTGATGTAGCCTTAGTTATGTAAATAAAAATTGATTGCTCAAATATGTAAATGATATTGTGAACTTGCACTGTTCTATATGTGAGTTAAGGGAAAGACAAACAACCGAAAAGAGTTGAAAATTACTATTGATTTATTTGATGAAGATCATATTGTATATGTATTGACATCTGCATATGTGTTTGAAGGTAATTTTGGTGGGAGTGTAGCTGACGCTCAAAGGTCCCTTATTTATTGTTTTGTCTTTTTTGAAGAGTGTTTAATGTATGCTTGAACTTTGTTTTATTTTGTTAAAATGATAAGAGTTAACTTTCCGGAAGTCATGTGACCTCTAGCCCCGGATGTTTACATTGTGTTTGTGAGAGAGTAAAAGGGCGCTTAAAGTGTCAACGATGTGATAATGTAATTCTACTGCTGGTCTACTAGGCGAACACGTTTTAACGGTGTTTCATGATTGTACAAAGAAGAAAATAAACGTGATTGTGGACATCAGTTCGATGCGTAATGTTCTTTCAAGACCAGAGTAGTTACAGGGACAGAGAGATATGCTTTGTCCATGGGTGACAGCTGTGGGTAAAACTGTGCATTGTCTCTCCACCACTTCAAAAACAATACAGTTGTTGCCAAGAAGGTGAGGCTTATTGACAGGGCGAGATATACATATACTGTTGGTACTTGTCAATGTCTCTAGGTATGTAAATGTAGCCCTGTAAATACATGTCCTTTTGTGTTATCTGTTGTTTTATGTTCATGTTGTAACCTACTTGCTGCCATGGACAGGTCTCTCTTGAAAAAGAGATCGATGATCTCAATGGGATAGTGTTGTCACGATACCAACATTTTGGTTTCGATACCGATACCAAGTCAAGAATTGCGATTCCGATTCTTTTTCGATACTTTTCTTTTATTATTTTCCTGATCAATAAAATTGTAGTTTATCTGTTAAGTGTTTTCTTACAACATGGTCTCTTCTTTATACTTGAGTTTATGTGATTTCTTTGATAGTTAACTTTATATTTTATTAACATGTAATAATACAGTAATATAAATAATGATTGACAAAATGTACATTGCAGATGTTAGCCACATTGGTAAGTTAGCTAAAAAGATAGCCATATTAGACAGTTATCATTGCCATTAATTGCCTCGTCAAACTACGAAAACGTTCGTTTGTCACAAAATAAATGACACTTGTTTGACTTAGATTTGAGGGCATGGGCTTGAGCATGATGTAATTATGTTATCTATCACATTCGCTAACCTGTCTGTCTTTAAATTCTTTAAACAGCTCTGGATGCCGGTCGGCGAGGTGCTTAGCCAAGCTTGATGTGTTGGCTCCCTTGGTTTGCAGGGATCTAAAACATGTCTTACAGACAGGCCTCGTGGTGTCCGTAGGCTTGCCCTCACTGTCAGAGATATAGCTCAAATACTTCCACATTTCGCTTCTGGCGTCTTTTTTGTCAACAAGCCGAGGCGCAGCGGCAGTTGCACTCCCACTTGCAGCCATGCTTCTCGTTTTCTCACATGCTCTGGCAGCTAGTGTGTGCATGAGAGAGGGGAGGCACTTAGAGCGTGCTTGAGAGGGGAGGGACTGCAGGCACGGCTGCAGTGCAGGGAGTGGAAGCAGAGCGCTGAACACACACAGCACTTATTAAAACAGCGCTTTCTCACCGGAGTACTTTTCCCCGTCATTCTTAAAGTACCGATACTAATGAAATGGAGGAATCGTAACGTTTTTAACGGCAGGGTATCGCGGTACCTTTCAAGTATCGGTACACCGTGCAACACTACAATGGGACCACCTGGTTAAATAAAGGTTTAAAAAAAGAAAAGTGTTTACATTTTTTTTTTATCATTTTTTTTTTTTAATCGCGGTAGATTTTGTCAGTCTCACGACGGTATAGAGACATTTATTTACCGCGATATTCGATATATCGTTACATCCCTAGTTATTTACCATGTGCAAGCAGAGGTGGGAAGTAACTAAGTACATTAACTCAAGTACTGACTGTACTTAAGTACAATTTTGAGGTACAGTTGGTCGGCAGCAGTGGCGAGCCGTCAGGGCCCTCTCTGAGGGCCTAAGATATTCAAAAAAATAATATTTAAAAACATTTTAAAAATATTAATTGTTTAAAAATATTTTTCATTATTTTTACCAAAATAACTTGATTTAATTGTATTTAAAATAACATTTCCAAAGAAATAAATCCTTCGAATCTGCCTCTTCAGTTTCTTTTGGAATGTGAAGGGTTAAATGAACGAAGCTCCTTTTGCCGTCCCTGCAAGTTACTGTGAAGATAGGAGCTGATTGGTGGTCCAGCTGTAAATTCACAGAGAGCCTGCTATAGTAACTCAATGAGAGAGTAATGTCAAATGACAGTACAATTGACCAATCATATCTTCCCTCTAAATGGGTGGGCTTTATTTTCGCGGACTTTATGACAAGTTCCGCCCGCTGTGAAGTTTATGCATGTGTGACTGACAACGGGTCAAGCTAGGCGGAAGTAGCTAATCAGTGATAGTGATGACATCGTTTCGAACATTTTAACCGAGTCATTTTCACGATTGAGTTACAATGATAAATTGGAGTGGCAAAGGATCAGCTGCATGACCCCGCCATCAAGTGCTTCATCCAACAGGACAGGAGGATGGACTTTGTGTTTAAGTGATATGATCATCAAAGGTAGGCCTAAGTCATTTTCAATGTGGGCCGCCGTGCCGACTTAGTTCATTTTTAATTGTTACTTGGCTGTGGGTGCCTTGTCATGATAGGTGTTTATATAAATCCAAATAATGGTCGAAGTCTTGACTGATGATATGAATTTATTGAAATCTCCAATATCAACAGTCAAGACTTCGACCATTATTCGGAGGGAAATGCTACAGTAAGAGCTTGTGCCTCTTCGGGGGGTGCTAACACTTAAACATACACTTTATCCTTTACTTTCTCCGTCTTTATATGTAGATATTACTCTTCTCCGTTAATCTCCGCTCCTTTTCTCCGTCACATTGTTTCCATAGCAACAACAACTTCCTGTCAACAGCGTAAACTCGCCTTCAAAATAAAAGCATGTCCATACAAAGTAGAGATGGCAAATCCGGATCATTTTACGGACTCAGGGTCTTCTGAGTCAGTCATTGAAGAGATCCGGATCATACGAGTCATTTGAGTCATATGAGTCAGCATGACCAAGACCGTAGAAATCCTATCGGTGAAACCGAAAAGTTGTTGCATTTCACGAGCATATTATTATTCCATATATTTTGAATATATATATATATTTGTATATATATATATATATAATATCTGCATGTATATTTTCTATTTCGACATGTATATTTTATTTTTATTTCTATTCTTGTATATTTTGTAGTTTTGTTTTATTGTAAAATGCCTTTTATGCTGCTGTAACAACAACAATTTCCCAATTTGGGATCAATAAAGTACTATCTATCTATCTATCTATTAAACTGACGTTATAATTAACCTCCGCTACACAGTGTATTTTGCTTTAATAAAAAATGTTGATCACAAAAAAAAGGGTTATTTTGCGATTTGGCAAATCTGAGTCTGCTCGTGCATGAGGACGAGTCTGCTGGATCTGCTGCTATATACGGCTCTGAGTCCGCACGAGTCTGCTCTGCTGTGTGTTGCACACACAGTGAGTCAGGATTTGCGAATCCGAGTCTGCTGTGGACTCGTGCATGACGACGAGTCTGCTGGATCTCTGGATCTGCTGCTATATGGTTACGGCTCAGAGTCCGCACGAGTCTGATCCGCTGTGTGTTGCAGCGAGTCAGGATTTGCGAATCTGCGAATCTGCGAATCCGAGTCTGCTGTGTGGACTCGTGCATGACGACGAGTCTGCTGGATCTCTGGATCTGCTGCTATATACGGCTCTGAGTCCGCACGAGTCTGCTGTGTGTTGCAGCGAGTCAGGATTTGCGAATCTGCGAATCTGCGAGTCTGCTGTTGGAGCCGTCGGCTCCTCTGAGTCCCCACGAGTCTGCAGGAAGTTTCACTGATCCGCGTCCCCTCCCCTGAGCCAAACGATCACTTCTGGCAGCTATCCTGTATACTTGCTAAAGGGTAGGTAGATGGACTTGGGGTACGTTGTAATGTGATTTTACATGTTATAAAGAGAGTAGCGAGTGACGCAATTTATAGTTTTAATTTGTACGTCACACCAAGTGTGGGACTCAAGGACTCGGGTTAATGGAGAGGGGAGACTCGTCATGACCAGCTCATTTCTAGGATCCGGGTTAATGATCCGGATTAATCAGGACTCACCCATCTCTAATACAAAGTAGGAAGCCAAGCCAAATTACACTTAAGACATATATAAGTGACAAACACAATGCAATATCCTTTTCAATTTCAAAAAACACAAATTGGGTTATTTACAGGTGTTGTTTTGTGTGGTAGAGGGTCGCTGTCATTTATGCGTTTTGCACCCCGGGCCGTTGTTTTGATATTCCGCTGAAGTATACGCTGTGATCATAGACTGTATATATAAATGGACGTAGGGTCCGTGACGTCACCCATAGGATTCTGCAGAGTTGCCGAGAAGCCCTTAGTAGGCGGAGTCGGCCACTAACGGCTCGACAGTGACGTCTGAGTCTAACTCCCGCCTGCTCCAGCCTGCTCCAAATAAGGGCAAAGAGGCGGAGCAGAGGCGGGACCTTCTGCCTCCAGCTGGGAAGTAACAGAGCTAGCTCAAGCTAAGAAGCTAAGCTAACATGGTCCCCATCTGCACACTGCCGTCACATTTTACGTTTCTAAGGTAAGCGGACATGAAACTATTCAGCAAAACTATAAATAATAATCTAAGTTATTGAGTTTTTAGCATAATACTTCAGAATCTTAAAATCCCTTAACGTTTGTATGCAATGTGCTAAATGCAACACTGGAATCAAGCAAATATTAATATGTTTGCATGACATTAGTTATTTATATTTTGCTATCACTTAATTATACGTTTAATACATTTAAGTCAAGCTAAGGTACATGTGATGATAGCTAGTTAGTGCTCTTACCTGTGAGGCCTCCTCCAAACAGCATTATAACCAGACTGTATCATTAAAACTACAAGTACCAGTTCTAGATCCTTGACTTTAGACAAACAATTCAAAAGACAAAATGTATTTAAAGACCAATCTTTATTTGAAGGTGCCTCTTAACCTGGGATATTAGTTATACAGTAATAGTATTGACAATCTAAAAAAACTGAGCAACTCAACAGTCAACTTTATATTTCTTATTGTCTAAAGCATTTATTATTTTCATTTTCCCCCTCTCATATTCAGTGTGGACGGATTGAGACAGCGTGGTGTCCAGAGAGCTGCAGAGACTTCAGGGAGAAACCTCCGTGTGATGGACGTCCAGTCTGTTGGTTTGGAGAAGACTGAGGGTCTTTCCTCTGTGAGGAGGACCAGACCTGATGGAGGAGCCCATGCATAGCTGATACCACCTGATCAGGCCTTGTCTGTCACTTTATTTGACTAAATGTGTTTACTTATACATTTAATAGGTTTACACCTTCTGTCCATATGTGCTTTTTTATTTAAAACATGTTTGATTAACTTTTGGTTCAGATTTCAATACATTGAATTTGTATTTGCACTCCTTTTGTCCATTATTCTTACTGAAAATGTTAGATTACACATTTACATCCGACTGAAGATTGGCCCCATTTATTTGCGTTGCAAACTCTGCGGTACAAGGTACATGTTGTGAAGCTCATAAAGTGAGGCAAATAGAATTAATCAGCTGATGGAGTGTAGATGTGGAAATAGGTGCATTCGATCAGCTGACTTCACAATAAAAGTAGTTTCTTAGTGAATGTCCTGTACTGGTCTTAACATCTCATAACATCAGCTTTTAATTTTCCTCTTGGATGTTCTTCTTGACCCTCAGAGAAGAAGAACATGTTGAGTCGTGTCTTTCAGGCATGTCCTTTCCTAACAAAAATTACAGGAAACATAAAACATATTATTGCAGAACAAGTGTGTTATTTATGAAAGAGGTGTGCTTGTGTTTAGGGGCTGTAGATATAATTATTTTGTAATTGTAATGTTTTATTTTATTTCAACAGTGAGCTACAAAGACAATCAGATTATGAATGAACAGTATGAAATTCATCAACATTGAAATGTATTTTATTATCAAAATAATATTTAACTGTTATCAAAACTTAGTGCAACTGTAGAAGCTTGCTCTGTTGTCTCACTGAAAGAATAACTTTTACCACGTTTTTACAGACAATATTGAGAGATAAATAGCAGTTCTCACTATGCGTTAAATAGCTTTGCCTTCAATACATTAAATTAGAAAGCTGACAGTAATATTGCTTGTTAACATCTAAATGTAACCCTTTGCATGGAAAAAACCCTCAACTTCACTGATGTGTAGGTGATCTAGTATTTAGTATTGTTTAATGGAATGTATATCAGTGTATTAAAGTCAATACTTCATTTATTTAAACCAATATCTTTCTTGATTCTTTGTACAGTATGAAAAAAGAGTATTTGTACCTGTGCTGAAGTTCACTGCTGTGAGGAGTCCAGTTCTGTCTCTCACTCTCTGGTCCAGCCTGTCTGCATCACCTGGACACTTTAAACAAACAGATATATATGTAAAGAACCATGTGTACAAACAATATAACTTATTCTCTTCTGTTGAACATGTTGGATTGTGTATTGTCCGAGTCAGGGTTCTTTTTATTTTACTGTAACTTTGGAAGTTGTGTTACCAATGCTTACTGTTTATTTGATACCAATTTGGTAATGCAATTAATAAAAACAACAACGTTTGGGTTCGTTCTTCAGATGACTGTGACGTTAACGTGTAAACTCAATAATGAACTCCAGCTCAACCAACCATATTGTAATATCTAAGTAATCATCTTGAAATATGACATTAATAATTGTAATATACACACATCTTATTGTGAGGTTGATTTCACATACACTACTTCGACGTTAGCTTGTCTACATACTTGAGCATAGCTACCACTCGCTTACACGCAAACCCTTAACATTCATTACGTAGCTGATTAAAATCATAAACACATAAATAAAGTACTCGAATTTCACTTACCGCAAAACGGCATTCATGCACCGTCTGTTTTAACCGCAGAGCGAGTCACAATAGTCCGATATATAAGCATGAAGAACAAACAAACACGGCCGGGATCAAGTTGTGTTCCCTGGATGAACTGAGCAGGCAGAGTCCCTGTAGCTTCACGGACGGAGCAGCTAGCAGAGAGACAAGAAGCTAACAGCAGCAGTCACCTGACAGAGCTGTCACTCAATGTGACCACGCCCTAATTTATGCAAAAACTTTAAGACCTAATATAAATAAAAGGGTCGCGTTAGAAAACAATTCACTCACAGATTCATAATCACGAAGGTGGAATCTAACTATATACATAATAAAATGTATTGGAGCCAGGGCTAGAAACGTTTTTTTTCTGCTGTGAAATTGGGCATTTTAACATGGGGGTCTATGGAAATTGCTCCTTTCTGCAGTCAGCGCCTATCGGCCAATATATGAACTGCAGTTTGTGGCACTTCCGTATTGGCGTCCCGGCTCTTCCCCAGAGTTTGCCGCTTGGCTGTGATGTAATAATTCTTTCTTCTTTTTTTTTCTAGGGAAGGGGGGGTCAGAGGGCCTAGGTATAAAAGTCACAGCTCGCCACTGGTCGGCATTGATGGCCAGTCACTGCCCATCCTACCCTGGCTTCCAGCACAATTCTTCCCGTCTGTTCCAGAGCCAACAAGAGGCTCTTTCCGCTGCCTCCCCCAACCTATGAGCAGCTGTTTTTCACCCCTTACCTGCTATTCCCAGAGCTGTGAACGTCGTCCACACAGATTGTGCCGGGAACCCCTGAAGCCAACTGGGAAAAGCCAGGCCTGCCTTGTCCCTGCATTGATGGACCAGGTCCTGGTACTCTTCACACCCATCTTCCCAAGGGACTGTCAGCTCAATAAGGATGATTTTCTTTGCCTCCTCCGACCATATGACCATGTCATCTCAGCGATGTTTGGACGATTTGGGGAAAGTGTAGTTTTTTTTCCAGGTCCATCCTCACCTCCCAAAGCTGAGCCGCCTGCAGGAGGCTCCTACTGGTCTTCTTTTAGGAGGGTGGCTTCTCCCCCGCCCTGATGAACTAAATAGATGGGTCTTGGGGACGTTGGTATGACTCTTCTTCAGTCTCTCCTGCTCCAGCATCTCAGCCAGTAATCTGAGGACCTTATCGTGACGCCATCTATATATTCCCTGGCCAAGTGCGGTCTTGCATCCCGCCAGTATGTGCTCCAATGTGCCTCTCGCTCATAACTTGCTCATTCCCCACCTGTGCAGGTTTGTGTTGGCAGAGTGTCGCACACTGATCGGAGCAGGAAAGAGATGCGAAAGGGCTCCAGTCTCCAAAGTTCAGGCCACGTAATCTTCCACTTTGGAAGGTCCCACTTAGTCCAGGCTCCTTGAGAAGCAAGCTCCACGGCCCTTGCCCTCCGCCGATCCTCCTCCATGTGACAGACCTCGGCTTGGATCATGTCTCCCCTCTGCCTTGGGTCTGCTTTTCCCCATTGCTGGAAGTGGGTAGATCCGAGTCCCTGTCTCTCTATGCATTGGCTTCCGATTATGTCCTTTAACTTCAGAGAGTTTCTGCCTGTTTCACTGATGTTGCTGCAGCCCACTTTCGTCCTGATCTTGTAGTGACACCTGCGCATCTGACCTTCTCATCTCTGGAGTTACTATACATCATCGCAGCCCTGCACTTCGCCAACTTGAACTCTTCGACCACTGATGCAATATATTATGCATAAATAATCATAATCCAGTAATATAATGTACGATTATGAAATGACACATTACGAGTACTTTTACTTTTGGTACTGGTAAGTACATTTTGTGGACGAGACATTTGTACTTTTACTTAAGTAAGATTTTCAATGCAGGACTTGTACTTAAGTACAAAATCTGAGTACTTCTTCCACCCCTGTGACCAAGTGAATTTCAACCTGATTTTAGTATAATTAAAGGGATCCCAAAGATTGTTTTTCTCTTGGGTCACATGGTGGCTGTAGTAGTTGGAGTTTTGCTTTGATACACACACTGCTACACCACAGGTGACAAAGAGGCACATCGAGAAACGTGCATAGTCATCTACATGAGAAAAAGATAAATAACATTTGATATTAATCTCATAGCTAGTGTTGAAGCAGATGTGTGACCTCACCAGAAGATGCTTAATGTGGCTGGGCCTCCGAGGCACGATCCTGACTCCAGAATCCCTGGCCCTGCTCCCTGCAGGCCTGCTGGGCCAGGCTCCTAATGGGATCCAGATTGTGGCAAGTGTCACCGTGGAATTCGTCAGAGGGGGGGAAACCGAGGAGGCTGGCATCATCTTCTGCCAAGTCCAGCAGTTTAGCAGTGTCAAGTCAGCAGAACTCTGCAGAGACCGAAGCTCCGTTCAAACCCACTCCTGGTTCTATGAGCGGGGTGTTCCTATTCTTTTAGAGAACTCCACGGCAAAGCTCCTCCTAATGTTCCCTGGCCTCTGATGAATCATGTTGTGAGCCCCTCCCACAACTTGATTGGTATTCACATGAATAACTTACATTAGGAGAGGACTGAAGGAAAGATGTATAGAAGGTATTGATACTAGAGGCAGAGGACATGAGAAGATATCACTTTTGCTTTTTTTACATTTCTTCACCAGTCATGCAGGGAGACAGGTACACTGTCAGTGAAACAGAATGTAATGAACAGGAATATGTTGTTTTGTCTAACAATGGTGATGCTCGCATTTCCTCAACAACAAAACCTCTGCTGCCACTTTTATTATTTCTCCACACATAAAGCCCAAATTGAGTGCAATATGTTCACACCCCTTCTCTGGTATGTGGCATTCTGAGAGATGTAGATAATCGGAGTTGAGGCAAGTTGGGAATAAAAAAT
Organism: Trematomus bernacchii; assembly: GCF_902827165.1. Classification (NCBI taxonomy): domain Eukaryota; kingdom Metazoa; phylum Chordata; class Actinopteri; order Perciformes; family Nototheniidae; genus Trematomus; species Trematomus bernacchii. The sequence goes on along the minus strand of NW_022987649.1, from coordinate 1,149,168 downwards.
TCAGTCTCAACACAAAGCTTCATCACAGAATGACTCCTGGAATGGACTGAACATCACCGATGGATGACACTAAAACAGTTTCAGAGTATTTGAGGCAGTTCAAATCAGCCTGGCGTATCTCTCGGATGTTCACACATCTTTCATCAATCATATTAATTATGCTGACTGTAACAAGAGCCGTACTTGCATCCTGTAGAATAAATAACAGGAATTAGACAAACCTTGACACGGTATCAGATACATTTTTGGAAGGTACACTTAGCTAATTACTTTCCTTCCAACTTTTAAGTAGTGCATATGGTGTCATACAAGGCTGCTTTTGCTTAACCCAGTTAATTATAGGGAGCTGATTTATTTTCATGTTTTTTTTACAAACTCATGCCAGTTCTCAAACTGTAATTATGTCGCTCCTGTCAGGAGGTCACAGAGTGTGGAAGATGGGCATTCAGGAAACATGGCAGCAGTCGTTGTTAGATTTTGTATGAACGACTGAACATGAATGCTGCATGAAGGAAACCAGCAGAACTTTTTCTCTGCCTTTCACCTGAATAACCTTTGTGTCTTTCTGACAACAACAGCTGTTTGAGCAAGGTGTCACAAGTCCAACTTTAGGAAAACCTGTTAAATACAACCTAAAGGTGGAATGAAGATCAGCTTGACATCTACAATGAAGTGAAGTGTATGGGAAGGTCCTTCCTTCCTGCAGAGGTCAGGCTGTACAACCACCACGGCCCCTGGTAGACCCCCACACATAGACTGGAATACCCCTGATGTGCAATATCACTGCCTGTAAATATACAACTTTGTGCAATATATATGCAAGTGCAAGTTTCACTTTTTTAAAACAAATATACTGCTACTTTTTTACCATGGTGTACTTATCTGCTATTTGTTTTAGTTTGTTACTTATTGTGATCTCTTATTATTAATAACGTGTGCATACTTAGTCATTTTTTATATTTTAATATGTGAGTCTATGACACACAGACACACAGACAGACAGACACACAGACACACAGACACACAGACAGACAGACACACAGACAGACAGACACACAGACAGACAGACAGACATACAGAAATCTGAATTGTGAATGCTAAATGTTTGTGTGCACTGAGTGATTATGTCTGGATTTAGTAATGTTACTGTAGTAGTTACAATATAAGACACACATCTTACATGTTGTACATTAAGAGCCCTCAAACACCATAATATGTGATGTAATGTTTGTGTGAAGTCTACTGTACAGTGAGCTTAGTTCTGAGTCAGATTCACTTCACTTGGCTCTATAATGCAAGGTGTTCCCACTGAACATCTTCCATCCATCACCTTAATAGTGTAAGCCCTCCAATATTTATGCAGGGATTAAAGCTTTTTAATATGCCAACAGTTAAGAAGGCTGATTATGATGAAGTGTGTTAATATCTCCATGAATAACCCAGAGTGAGGAAACTCAGGGAACTTAATGGAAGACAGAAAACGTGTTTATTCACAAAGGAAAGTAAACTTCCTTATACTGCGGACTCTCTGGCTTTTAATATGAGTTGTCTATGTCCTGCACTATTTGTGAAAAATAGATCTGTGTGTGTGTGTGTGTGTGTGTGTGTGTGTGTGTGTGTGTGTGTGTGTGTGTGTGTGTGTGTGTGTGTGTGTGTGTGTGTGTGTGTGTGTGTGTGTGTGTGTGTGTGTGTGTGTGTGTGTGTGTGTGTGTGTGTGTGTGTGTGTGTGTGTGTGTGTGTGTGTGTGCTCCTCAGCCTCTCCCCGCCTCTCCTCCTCTCTGCACAGCCTCTTGATAAAGCATCAGTTAAAAAGTGAATGGATCAATTAGGCAATTTATCCAGCTAATCTTTGGCAGGGCCCACCTTTTTGATGCCGCCAACAAAGTGACAGAAAACATTGTTAATGCATCCAAAAAATAAAAGGGGTTGCTTCTGCCCCTTGCTCCCAAATGATTTGGAATAATTTGCCTCTCATTCAGAGATGGAAGGCAGCCGGCGCTCTCCGTCTCTGGCAGTCGGCATGAAAGCACTTCTCCACCAACTTTCCCCCAATATCTTCTCTTTGGAATCACCTAAATGGCTATTAGGCCAGCGCCTCCTGCCAACACGCTCTCTATAATCACAAGGAAGAAGAGGTGCTAGTTTGGATGGGCTCTTTGTGTGACAGCTGTGTGTATTTGCTTTGGCAAGTGTGTTCTGTGTGTGCGTACCATTAGGATATAATATGAGGGGTCTTTGGGGAGGCTTCAGAATGTGAAATGAGAGGGAAACGTACCATTTTTCTCAGGCTCACTTCTATATGCATGCATGATTCCACTGCAGTAGCAGGTTATGGAGGGGAAGCCTGTAGGATTAAGGGTTAGAAAGGCATAAGAGTGGCGTGTTCTATAAATACTAGCCCTAAACTGTATAGAGAATTTATTGAAAGCAAAATGTCTGAGCTAGCCTGCAGTGTTGGAAGAAGTACTCAGATCCTTAACATAAGTAAAAGTACAAATACTATAATCTTAAAATACTCCACCTCAAGTAAAAGTCCTGATTTCAAAATGTTATTTTAGTAAAAGTAAAAAAGTGTTAGTAGAAGTATGAAGTAACAACTAATGGAATTACTCAAGTAAGTACATATATGCCAAAAAAGTACTTAAGTACAATAGTTGAGTAAATGTGCTTAATAACCTTCCACCACTGTGTGCCTGGTACAGTGTGCTTAAAGTCAACACGTGGTTTTGTGTATAAATGGTTCAGGAGACATATGCACACACTGTGGAGAACATGATGGTGATGACAGAGAGCTGAAGTGGAACCCAAATCCCAGAAACATTTGCAAGAATGCTAAAAATCTGACCCTACATCAGTTTTAGTTGGCCTAGAGCAGACATGTTTGCGAAATGACTGCTTTCGTGCTTCTGACAGACATTCATCTGAGGCTTTCAGCTAAATCTTCTCTTTTTTTACAGGCAAGTCTAGTTGCCATAACTCCAGATGAAGTCCCTCAACCTCTGAACCAGGGGGGTCCAAACATTTTTCACTGAGGGCCACATTCAGAAAAACATTCGAAGGGCCCCTCACTAGAGGTGAGGTATATTGCCTCAAGAATTGATTAGAAAATAGGGCTTATTAACAAATGTGTAATATATTTTAATATATACTGTATTTAAGAAGTACAATAGTAGTCAAGCACAAGTTTCGTGTGTTGACCATATCCCATTATACTTTTCTAATTAGCTGCGGGCCAATTAAAAAAGGACCACAGGCTGCAGTTGGCCCCGGGCCGTAGTTTGGACACCATTGCTCGAAAACCAATATGATTGTTGTGTGCCGACTGAGGTTGACCTGATGCTCGGCTGGTTTCATTAAACGCATGGAAACCCTTTACTCTCTTCTGTGTTTTGTAGCCTGTGTGCCGTTTGGTAGTCCAACCGGCCTCTCTATATCTAATATATCTTAGCTCCTGTTAACATGAGACATAATCTGTGTGTTAATAATGATTTTGTTAAGAGTGATTAATTGTTTTATGGCGTAATTGGCTGTTTGGCTGGGGAGGAAGGGTTTTTGGGACTCGTGGCTGGAATGGGCTTCTCCTCTTTACCTTGTGCTGCCAGAAGACACTTAACAAGCTGGCAGTAAAACTGGAAGGGGCTGTTGAGCATGTGGGCAAACATTAAAAGCTCTGGATTCAAAGTAAATTTTTCCAGACATGATTATTAAAACCCTGTGCCAGTGTGTGAGTGTGTGCCTTTGTGTCCATGAGTGTGCCCATATGTGGCCCTGGAAAGGCCCCTCTGAGAGCCCTTGTGAATGCATATGCACCGTACACTGTGTGTGTTAGCATGTGTGTGCCCATGGCTCTGTGTGTGTGATTACTCCAGTGAGATCAATTATGGCTCTTTTTAGCCCTAATCACTGTGTCTTTCTTCATGTCAAAGCACATTTAAGGTGTTGGGGGGCGGGGGTTGCTGGGGGGTTTTGGTACCGATACAGCCAGATCTGCACTTCCCAGAGAACATGTTCCTCTTTGTTCACACTCTGTCTGCAGGCTGCATGCTGGCAGCAGCTCTGATGACCTGCAGCAAGGGGGAATATGTTTCCTGTCTCCACATCGCTGCAAACACTCTCACAGCCACCAGGTGGATACTGAGAGTGTGTTGTAACACACAGTGTAAACCCTGACAAGTAGACATCAAAGCACGACACAGTTTAAATCCTTCAGCTGAAATCTTACGATCTATCAGATTGATTCACTGAGACGTGTTTTGCACGGCAGAATTTCAGCAGCAATGTTAAAACAAAATTGAGCGACTTTATTTTAAATGTCTCTGTCACCATGCCAGCTCCTCATCGTGGAACCTTTGTGAATAGCAACAACCCACATAGGAAATACAAATGAAAGAAATGGATTGATTAGTTCCATGGTTCTGAGCTGTGTTTTCCTGCAGTGTGCAGCTGGTGCTCTGAAGTCAGGTTAAATGCTGTGATACGGTCATGGCTTTTCATTCAAATGTATGAGTCTATAATTATAACACTAACAGTACAGCCCCTATCTAGGAATGGTTATAATTAAAAGTAGATAGTATTCAATATCAAATATTAGCCAATGTCGACACATTTATGAAATAAACTGTAAAAATGCAATCATTGTTTCGTCCAAAGTGTGACTAATTAATAATGACCCTCTGTGGACAAAGTCCTTCCAGTTGGGCCTTATTATCTTCTGTATCTGACTGAAGTTAACTTCCATCTTTAGTCAGGACTCAAGCTGATACTGATTTGACTGCATCTTGGCTATATCAAATATCTTCTGTATGTAGCACTTACAAAGGATTTGGCTTTAAGTTAAGCTAATGCAGTAGCACTAATTCTGGTTTATAGACAGGAGATGTACCTGCAGGATTCTTGCTTTTGAGTTAGCTTCTTTATGGTTAAAGTGTAAGTCACTTTGGATAAAAGCATCAGTTAAATTAAAAGTAATGTATTGATGCACTTGTTGGCAATATGTTTCTTACCTTAACAATAGTATATATTCACCATTCAAATAGATGGAAAATGTAAAATAATTCAGAGAAAAAAAAGGTTTTGGAATCTCGTTTCAAAGACCACTCCTTGAAGAGAAAGCATACCCTTGATACTGTTGAGCAGCAGATTGGCTGAAGACAGTGGATCCGGAGATTTTAAATCTGAACACCTCTTCACGGATAAATCTGCGTTTTGACATGGACTCAATTATCAGGGGGAGCTAATCCCAGAGACCCTTTTAACCTGGTATGTTCCGCGGGGCCAGGAATAACCACGCTCCTGATTTAGGAAATCAAAGACAGGTAATTAAAATCATAATGGTCGTGGTTAAGATGATTATCGTCGGGGCTCCAGATAAGGCAACCTCCAGCAGATTTCCGCCCTTTTAAAATATTTATGGAATACGATTAGTCCGCAGGGCAAGAGCCGTGTTAAAAGATTTAAGGATGACTTGCAGATCAAGAGATGGAAAATAAGCATCTTAACATGGTGAGGAAATGAGGGTGGAAATAAAGAGGAGAGGGAGACGGAGGGGAGGAGGGGGAGATGGAGTGACCAGGTGTGTATGCATTCACTGAGAACCATTGGGTGTGTGTGTGTGTTTCTGAAGAGGGGCCAGGTGTGTGTCCCTAAGGCCAGGGCTCAGGTTGAACAAGGACTAACACAGAACAAGACTATAGGGCAGAGATGGATTATAATCCGAGGGGTTGGAGGGGCTCATGCACACAGCTTCACTCATTGTATTCATTTATCTTCTACAATCAGTCCACAGTATATATATTGTATATATACTCACTTCATGTAAATAATATCCTTCCTTTAAATTGTGTTAGCTGTAATGTGGCCCTTCATAGTGTTTATTTGTCAGACAGTCAGATTGTTATCCTTCACGGTCAATTTATATTACATATTACATATACATTACATACATTACATATTTTACTTTTTAGTTCTGTTTTATTTTTCTATTTTGAGATGTTTCTATTTGATGTTGGTCTTCTAGTAAGTAAGTAAGTACAACTTTATTTATATAGCACCCTTCTCAACACGGATGTACAAAGTGCTTTACAGTACAGGACACAATTCACAGTACAACTATAAAATGTAGAATAAAAGGCATAAAACAACAGCAGGTAATACATAGGATAAAACATAGGATAAAACACCAATAAAAGACAGCTACTAACTCACCTCCTCCGGCGCCCCAAACTCTGCCCCTTAAAAATCTCTATTGAGGCAGAGGTTTTTATTATCTGGGGGAGTTTGTTCCAAAGCCTTGGGGCCACCGCCTCAAAGGCACTGTCACCCTTGGTCTTTAGCCTGGTTCGGGGCACCCTTAGGAGGCCTTGCTCAGAGGACCTCAGGGCCCGGGTTGTGCTGTGAGGGTGGATCAGGTCATTGATGTAGGCGGGGGCTTGGCCATGGACAGCTCTATATGTGAAAACTAGGACCTTAAATTGGGTTCTGAGATGGACAGGGAGCCAGTGCAGGGCAGAAAGGATCGGAGTGATGTGGCATGTTTTTTTGGACCGAGTGAGTAATCTGGCTGCAGCATTTTGGACCTGTTATAACCGGTTTATTGATGTTTTGTTGAGGCAGGAGAACAGAGCATTACAGTAATCAAGCCGGGATGAAATAAAGGCATGGATAGCCATCTGCATTTCTGCGTTCTACTCTTTTTATTTTCATATGATTAGCAATGCCTTGTTCTAACATGCTGCTGTAACAAAACATTTCACAATTTGGGATCAATTAAGAATATCTTATATGTTCATAAAGGCAGTCAGATGATAGAAAGGTTACACTGAGTTAATAGGGGGCAGACAGCCCCCCCCCCTAGGATGTTTCACAGTACGACTGACAGCTGAATAGAACAGTGGTCCTGAGGTCAACTCAAGGTCACTTCCTGTCTGCGAACCCTGAGCTCAGCAGATGCCTCCTGACTGCAAGGAGGTGGAGCTGGAAGTCATTTTGACTTCATCCACTTGATGCAGTCAGAAGTGACAACCCCCCCACCTCAGTTAGACATGCCTGTGGATGTTGCTGCATCACTGGAACATAGGAACTGATTCTGTAGGGTGCACTGTGAGGGGGTGAGGGGGTGAGGGAGGGAGGGGGGGGGGCAGTGAGAGCCCGTCGTCATTGAATATACGGTATACACTGTAAAAACGAAATATTGCCAAGTAAATTTGTCTAATACCTAGTTAGAATATGTCTTTCCACTTGATATAAGACATCATAACATAACAATGCAGTGAGATAGAGGGCCTTGTTTTTAGACAATGCATCTTAAGTATCTGGTTAAGTCAAAGACTCTTGAAAACATCTTATTTTGAGTTGGATCTCAGATGAAATACGTTTTTTTAAGCTGCTGTGGTATTTGTAAAAGGATGGATCATCTTGTTTCAAGATATAAATCTTACTTGATTTTAGAAAACACATTTTTTTGGGAAAATCACCAACTGACATCAGGAACAGAACACTTTTGAGCATTTCTGGATTATTCTGTAACACAACATAATCTCCTGAGCCTGGTAAATTATAGTTCAAATTAAGTTTTACATTACATTACATTACATTGCATTTAGCTGACGCTTTTATCCAAAGGGACTTACAATAAGTGCCAGCTAATTACAAGATCTAATTCATCTAAATCTCCCATTATATTTCAAGAGTTTTGTAACACTTATTAATGCCTTATTCTACATGACCATATTCTACAAGTAATAGGCCATTAGTTGGGAGTTTTTCCTCAATAACCCTCTAATTACTGCTTATTTGTTGCAAGTAAGGAAGTTGTCGTAGGGGAGAGTGGGGTAAGTTGAGCCATTTTTTAGTTATGCTGTCCTCTAAGCAAGGAGAAATGACACATCGTAAAAATGAAAGCACACACCTATAATTCAGGATGTCTCCTATCAATGGCAATGATAAGAATTCATATTTGATCAAGGGCAGTGAAAATATTACTTCTAAAAAAAAAGTGGTCTTGTGGCTCAACTTGCCCCGGGTTAGGGGTAAATTGATCCAGGTCAGGGGGTAAATTGAACCACTGTTCAAACCTGGGCATACCTACAAAAAATCTTAAAGGTAACTTTAAACAATAAATAACAAATCAAATACAAGTTTAGTTTTTCAAATATTTTTAATATAAATTTCGATTGAATTGATTTTTTTTTAACATGTTAAAAGGAAAAGTAATCATACAAATGGTGATACAATTGCATACATCTTACCAATCAAACACAGGGTAAATTCAACTTTAAATGTAGCCTACAATGAGCTCTTCTTATCAACTTGGCCTACTTTCATTCATTTCTCCATTGAAAAACTGGCTCAACTTACCCCAAGGCCCATGGTTCACTTTACCCCATAGCCACCATTTTAGAAAAAATAGTCATCTTTAGCTTAATGACTCACATGGTTTAATACGCTGCCAACACATCAACATATACAATATATGTGTTTAAAACTGGATACTTTTTTTTTGACATGACAGCCGATATAGCTGACATCTAGAAAATGTACTTTGACAAGCAAAAAACGTTTTTTTGTAAAAATGTTTACTTACTAGACCACAATGAGCATCTCTCTTTCACAGGCAATGAAAAATGGGAGGAGCTTGCATAATTTCTGGTCACGTGATTACAACTATAAGGCGTTGCCTGGTTACAGGGGGTGGTTCAATTTACCCACTGACTCAACTTACCCCCTTCACCCCTACATGAGTTTTGGTCTGCTCAATATGGGCCTAATAAGGCAGTAGTACCACAAGAATAGTAATTCTCCCATAATAACACTTAACAAATATGATCTATTCTTATGTAACTAGACATGAAACTATAAGTGTTAATTGTGTCTAAATAACAAAAAAATAGGTATTTATATCTAAGAATATGTTTTGGGGTATTGACAGTTCAGCTACCAATAGCAAGGTGATATTGACCTGTATGTTTCATATTTGCACATTTATATTTTTGTAAAATTTGTACTGAAGGTTAGACAGGAAACCGGGTACAGGAAGTAGGAGAAAGTGAACTGAATAGCATGGCAGTAGACTACTACTAATTTTCCCTATGCAACCTGCATAGTAAAAGGGTCAAGTGACTCAAGTCCGCCAGAAAGCAATGACTGTAAGTGTAAGCCTTACACTTAAACTGTAAGGATTAGTAACATGTATTGTGTTTATGTGATGACATTTGGAGATGTTTAAACTCAATGAGAAAATGCGTTAGCATTCACGCTAGCGTTAGCATACACGCTAGCGTTAGCCATACTAGCCTGTATACATGCTTATTGCACTAGCATTAGCTATATTTACCTTGTTTACACTTAGCGGTCCTATGTGTTAATCTGTGTATGTTACACTTGCATGTATGAGATCATTAAGTGCCTTGTAACTTCTTTTTTTTATAGTTTCACTCCATTTGAATGTCAGTGGATTGCAAATAAGTCAATAAAGGAGCATGGCTGCTCATTCTGGCTCTCAAAAGAGTTTGGCTGGCTGTTTAATCTATGTTCACACTGAGACAGTACAACACATAGAGAGAACAGTAGGCTACACCTAGTGTGTAAGAACATACCAGCAGGTCACACAGTATGATCACAAAACATCTGTTAAAAATCTGTTTTTATTAAAAAGTACAGGCTGCTATGTGTTCTCAGCCTTGGAGAAACATGACATGTTTTGGTATGTGTCTGAACCTCTCTTTAGTGGTTCATTAATAAAACAGATATTTCAACGTGTGCCTACTTTGTTCATGTACTGTTGAGGTTAATTTCAGTAGTTGTGTGCTATAATGTATTTACAAAGTGTGAAGAGGAGGCAACTTTAGAATAGGGAACCTGTTCAGGTCAATTAGAGTCAAACTACTAGCTTTATGAACAAGACTTTACTTTAAAATAGGGAACTTATTCTTAGATAGAAATACCTCATTTTGAGCATATTAAGACCAAAACTCATGTACAACAACTTCCTTACTTGCAATAAATAAGCAGTAATTAGAGGGTTATTGAGGAAAAACTCTCAACTAATGGCTTATTACTTGTAGAATATGGTCATGCAGAATAAGGCATTAATAAGTGTTTTATAATGACTAATAAAGAGCCAATATACTGCTAATATGCATGGTAATTAACAACTAGTTGATGGTTAATTTGTGTACCTTAATTTAAAGTGTTACCAAGAGTTCTTACCAAGCACATTTTCACTTGTTCTATTGGCATGTTCTTTACCTTTTAACAAGCGAAAACGCCTTGCTTTCATTATTCTGTTATTGATTTTGGAGTAGCATTTTTTACAGTGTATCCTGAAACATGTTGAGACAATTATGCTATGCAGATGAATGAACCCTTTTCAATGTACGTATCAGTAAGTCTACACACATAATTAGAGGTAAAACAAATGCTTTTATAAAAGTTACACTCTCAACAAAGCTCCAGACTGACTTAAACATTAGTATGATCAATAATTAAAACAGAGCCAGAGCAGTGTGTGGGGACAGTGTTCAGGACACCTGAACAGCTCGATGTGCAAATATCTCCTTGAAAAATATGAAAAGTACATTAAAGATCTCCACATAAAGGACTATTTTAAAATATTACATCTTGGTTTTTGTCTTGGCAGTTTGGATTGTAAATTAAGGGAGATTAAGTTTATAATAAAAAAAAAGTGGATGTGTGAAGTGGAAAAGACACCTGAACACACTGATCCTAGCAGTGTGCAATGAGTCAGTCTCAGCATGCAAATGATTTGATGTGAAATTAATTTCAAATGCTCCGTCTGAGGGTGCTGCGGCTTATTACCGAGTCAGTTTGAGACTGATGAGCCTGTTTAGTGGGTTATCTTTATGTTTATCACAGAGTGTGTGCTGTGTGGAGTGTGTCAGTGCGCTGCCTCTGGGTGGACATGTAACACGCTGCTGATTGATGGAGCAGTGTGTATGAATCTCACAGAGGCTGACTGCTAACTGACGGCTGTGTTTTGGGGCAGTAATCGCCACTAAAAGAACCAGGGAGAGTATTTTAACAACTGCCTCGGGCCTGTCTGATCTAAGCCCCCCCCCCACCCCCTCCCTCCCCAAAGCTTCTTCACAGGGCCTTCAGTGGTTTCCCTCCCCATCTGCGCCTGATGCCAAAGGCCTCTCAGGCCTGCTGCCGGCCTGCACCCCTCCCTCCTGATCGTCTGATCTGCAGGGAGGTATGGCTGCAAATAGCAGAGGGAGGGGGCACAGAAACCTAAATGCACACAAAAGGGCCTCAGAGGGACAGTTGTCATTGTCATCAAGGACCACCTCCACGATTCACCGGATGTCAATCAAACCGCTGTTAGCTACAGTGTGGTGGATCAAAGAGAGCAAGATGATACAGTTTGACTTTCAGCTGCAACTCACTTTAGAGAGTCTACAACAGCCGTCACGCTGACATATCCTGACACGTGTCTGTGTTTACCCATACAGTACCATGTTCAGGCTGTTTTCATATACATATAACCAAAAAAAGAAATGCATTATTATCTGTATATACCACACTTTCAATGAAGAGGAAAGGTAAGTGTAGGGATGAGGTTGAGGTCCTGAACCCTTCAGGCAGAAGCTGTTGTTCATGTCCCATGATACACCAAACGCCAAGGTTATGTCAATTCTGATCTTTTGTACTAGGTTACGCTACCTATGTTTAAGAATCAGTATCTTTACACACAAGTAGGTTTTTCATTTTTTGCTTTGTCTAAAACAAATAATCCAAACATACTTAGTATATTTTCAGTGTGTACCTGTGTGGCCTGGAGGCTCTGCACTGCAGGCCTGTGTGTAGAATACACTGATCACTCATGTTTCCTGACAGTCATAGAAACAGGCGAGAAAACAAAAACAAGATAACTTATAATAAAATATTATACAAAGTGTTGTATAAAGATACCTTGCCTGGTCCTTTAACATTTAAAATACAAATATAGACAAGTGTGACACTGTTGCTGTTTGTCCCTGAAGATGTTCACTTCCTTAATAAGAAATTATTCAACAATATTTAAAAAAATTATATAACAATCAGTCTATCATTTTTTACCCAATCAAAAATTAGCCCATAGAAAAGCTACCTGAAACAAAATGTTTACCTGCAGCATTACAAATAGACAAAAGCCCTTAAAAATCATCTTTCCTTTGCTCCGTCACATGAAGCTGAGAAATCGTCCTTTTGGAAATTGAACGATCACAACTGATTCTGTCAAATTAGTTACACATTTGCAACAACTGTTATTAGGCTATTGTAAGTTGGATGTCATAAATCAATTCAACCTATGTAAGTAGCAAACACTGCAACATGGAGCAGAGTCAGTTGCAGTTTGCCTTATGTGCTGATCCAGGTAGTAACCGTGAGAATATCTTAAAGAACTGACACACATCAGAGAGGGGCTAATCCTGACCCGAGTCATGTTAGGTTGACCCAATCAACCCACACATCTTCTTTTTGATTGACATTGTCTTACACACTCCCATGGTGGTAAGACATAAAACCCAAACCCTAACCCTGAAATGTCTCTGCAGCCCTCCATACTGATTTCATGAGTGTCTGCACTGTTACATTCAAACAGCTCCTGCTGACTGTGCAGTGTTTCCCTGTTTACTCTAAACAATGCACCACAAGGCTCTGTTCCAATTTCTGTGAGCCATCCACACTTTGCAGGTTTCCGTTCTAACCAAACACAAAAGCAGCTGATTCACAACTCAACACGTCTTCAACCAGGCAGGAGGAACTCATCAGAGAAGGGGCTGAGTCAGCAAATCTCTGACCACAGTTCTAATATAGGTGAGAAATGTGTGTCTGATACAGTGCAGTCCCCTCAGAGCTGGCCACAACTCCTCTGAGTTGAGACTTTGTCCCTCCCCCCCCCCCCCCCCCGGAGTCCAGATGTGATCACAGCTGGATGTGACCAATCACCAGCCCAAACTGTCTCCATGTGACACACTGCACTGACATGCCAAGACCATTGGCCTTGTCACACACACACACACACACACACACACACACACACACACACACACACACACACACACACACACACACACACACACACACACACACACACACACACACACACACACACACACACACACACACACACACACACACACACACACACACACACACACACACACACACACACACACACACACACACACACACACACACACACACACACACACACACACACACACACTGCTGACCTTTATATTCCTTGAGTATTCCTTGGCCTTATGACACACATGGCATCACAGGGGGAAAAAATGAATTGTCCTCTAGTTCATGATTATTTAACAACAGAATCCCCATTCCAATATCTCAGTTCGGGATATTTATAACACATAGAAATATTTGCACTGATGGTTGCAGAAACGTTGGAATGTCATCCATATTGACAGCAAAGTTAATTCAATGAGTTTTTAAGATGATTAGGTATGGCAGTTTAGCCATGATGTTCAGACTGATGACTTGATCTATGCGAACATTTTAGACCAACTTACATCACAGTCTTCTGGATTTAAGAAAAAAAAGCCATAAATATGTTTAATACTTCCATTTCCTATTTTTAGGCTCAGAACAGCAAATCTATTTATCCCTTATGTGTTGAACATATATCTCAGCTGTTCCATCTGAGATGAAAAAAAGCATTCCTCCCACATTTTGTCCTCTTCATCCGCCCTTTTTTTCTGCAACCTCATTATTGGCTGCTGTCTGTGCCGTGTGTCCAGATGGCGAGGCGTCTTGCAGCCGTAATGCTGTGCTAATCCCCCCCGCACATGGTGCCCTCGCTCCGGTAAACACTTGTTTCCTATTGTTTCCTGGACTACCTTCGTACTCCCGGCCCCCGTGTCTCAACAGCCTGGGGGCCGACGGGCTCACTGTACTAGACCCCGCCTGAAGCCTGGTGTTGTGAGGAGATGATGATGTCACTATGTCACTGCGGCGGGTCACTTGCACAGGTGAAGAAACAGGAGTTTAAAAAAGGAATCAGACAGTCTAGCAGTCTTTCTGTTGATGGAGCTGAATATTATTCTGGGGGAGATCCAGAGAACCAGTGATAGAGAGCACCCCTTTGTTTATCACCGAATCAGGGTTGGGAGGGTCACTTTAACAATGTTATCCGTCACAATAGTTACATGTCAGAAAATGTAATCAGTAACCTCATGTGAGTATCACAATATTATATATTATATATAAGTAATGTATCCTGATTACTTTATGCCACTTTGTATTACCTCAATATCAAGTGCAATGCAAATAAAAACAAGAGAAAATAATAGTAAGATGTTTTTTACTTAAGTGCATGTAACAATGTGACCTTAGAAAAGAAGAAACCAAGATAATTCATATCACACATGTAGTAACAGTAAAAATAAAGAAGAATTAAAGAAGCCAAAATATATACCATACAAGACAATTCATTTAGTCTGTCTACCTATAACCATCTTTATTTTTAAAGGTATTGTAACGCAGTAATCCTGCACTCCTTTTTAAAAGGTAACAGTAATCTGTTGACTTCTTGTATTGTATTGTATGTAATTGTAATCGAATAAAGTGACCTTTTTTTTGTATCCTGGTGATGTGGTTTTGTTACTCCCCAAACCATGCACATCAGTCCATTACTTTAAAGAGCCACACTCTTTGACGTTTTAAACTCTTGTAGCTGCCGTCTATCCGACTCCCACACTGGAAGATATTCTTGCAAGCTTGATGCACAGAAGGAAAAAAAACAAAAACTTTGAGCCCAGTATTTTGTTAGCAAATATTTCTGAACAAATGATGCTCGGCATGTCATCGGTATATTTACGATGGCTCAAAGACATGGCTGTGTGGGTCTAATTAAAAATGTGAAAGGGTTAGCAGCCCGCCGCTCATTGCCAGCTCTTAGCAGCGCTCCTGTCAGGCAGCCAGCTGTTTAGTCCTGCCCTGAATTATTGCCAGATCCACCGCCAGGCATTGTGGGATTGGCAGGGCCGGGCAGAGAGCTATTGTGTTTAGCCACTGAAGGAAAGAGAAAAAAAGATGGAAGACGAAGCATTCCCCTCCTTACGTTTACCAGAGACAGTCAGCAACTGCTGCTGATGTGCAGGAACAGACTCACACTAAACAAAAGAAATGAGGCGTTTTAGATTTGGATTTCACCTTTACATTCTGTCTACATTCACTAAAGGATTTGTACATGACGAAATGTAATTGTAACTGTCAAAATTCGCCATAGCTCCAATAATAAATGTCAATACAAATTCTAAATGATTGAAACAAATCAGCATGATAGTTTAGTGTTTTAAAGTGACCATCATCATTATGATGGTTCAAGGTTCAAGGCTTCAAGGTTCAAGGCTTTCATTTGTCATACCTACATAGCTACAGTGTAGTTATGTCAATGAAAATCTTAGGTCACAGGCTCCACCAGCAGTGCAACACAATAAAACAGACAATATAGTGCAACTAAATACACAAAAAAATTGTAAAATTGTGAAATAGTGCAATAAGAGTCTATATACAAGTGATTGGAATATGATATATTAGATAAATAATTTGTAAGTTTCAGCCAGATGAATGTTATGGATGTTCTTTCAAAAGTTCAGGTGTTTAATAGTCTTATGGCCTGTGGGATGAAACTGTCCCTGAGTCTGGTGGTTTTAGTCCTGATGCTGCGGTAACGCCTGCCAGACGGCAGCAGACAGAACAGTTTGTTGCTGAGGTGATGGGGGTCTTTTATAATCCTGAGGGCTTTCTTCCTGAGCCGCTGGGAGTAAAGGTCCTCCATGGATGGCAGCTCCGTCCTGGTGATGTGCTGTGCAGTTTTCACCACCCTCTGTAGGGTCTTAAGATTGAGGGCGGTGCAGCTGCCGTACCAGGCCGTGATGCAGCCAGTTAGGATCCTCTCTATGGTGCACCTGTAGAAGGTCAGGATGCTCTCTATGGTGCACCTGTAGAAGGTCAGGATGCTCTCTATGGTGCACCTGTAGAAGGTCAGGATGCTCTCTATGGTGCACCTGTAGAAGGTCAGGATGCTCTCTATGGTGCACCTGTAGAAGGTCAGGATCCTCTCTATGGTGCACCTGTAGAAGGTCAGGATGCTATCTATGGTGCACCTGTAGAAGGTCAGGATGCTCTCTATTGTGCACCTGTAGAAGGTCAGGATCCTCTCTATGGTGCACCTGTAGAAGGTCAGGATCCTCTCTATGGTGCACCTGTAGAAGGTCAGGATCCTCTCTATGGAGCACCTGTAGAAGGTCAGGATCCTCTCTATGGTGCACCTGTAGAAGGTCAGGATGCTCTCTATGGTGCACCTGTAGAAGGTCAGGATCCTCTCTATGGTGCACCTGTAGAAGGTCAGGATGCTGTCTATGGTGCACCTGTAGAAGGTCAGGATGCTCTCTATGGTGCACCTGTAGAAGGTCAGGATCCTCTCTATGGTGCACCTGTAGAAGGTCAGGATGCTCTCTATGGTGCACCTGCAGAAGGTCAGGATCCTCTCTATGGTGCACCTGTAGAAGGTCAGGATGCTCTCTATGGTGCACCTGTTGAAGGTCAGGATACTCTGTATGGTGCACCTGTAGAAGGTCAGGATCCTCTCTATGGTGCACCTGTAGAAGGTCAGGATGCTCTCTATGGTGCACCTGTAGAAGGTCAGGATGCTCTCTATTGTGCACCTGTAGAAGGTCAGGATCCTCTCTATGGTGCACCTGTAGAAGGTCAGGATCCTCTCTATGGTGCACCTGTAGAAGGTCAGGATCCTCTCTATGGAGCACCTGTAGAAGGTCAGGATCCTCTCTATGGTGCACCTGTAGAAGGTCAGGATGCTCTCTATGGTGCACCTGTAGAAGGTCAGGATCCTCTCTATGGTGCACCTGTAGAAGGTCAGGATGCTGTCTATGGTGCACCTGTAGAAGGTCAGGATGCTCTCTATGGTGCACCTGTAGAAGGTCAGGATCCTCTCTATGGTGCACCTGTAGAAGGTCAGGATGCTCTCTATGGTGCACCTGCAGAAGGTCAGGATCCTCTCTATGGTGCACCTGTAGAAGGTCAGGATGCTCTCTATGGTGCACCTGTTGAAGGTCAGGATACTCTGTATGGTGCACCTGTAGAAGGTCAGGATGCTCTCTATGGTGCACCTGTAGAAGGTCAGGATCCTCTCTATGGTGCACCTGTAGAAGTTACAGAGTATCCTGGAGTCCATGTTGAACCTCCAAAGCCTGCGGAGGAAGAAGAGCCGCTGTCGAGCTCTTTTGGTGATGGTGGTGGTGTGATGAGTCCATGTCAGGTCCTCAGTGATGTGGACCCCAAGGAACCTGAAGCTGCTGACTCTCTCCACCGTAGTCCCATTGATGGTGATGGGGGTGTGACCCTCTCTCTGCTGCTTCCTGTAATCCACAATCAGCTCCTTGGTTTTGCTGATGTTGAGATGGAGGTTGTTATCCTGGAACCAAGATGTCAGGGTTTCGACCTCCTCTCTGTACGCCGTCTCGTCGCCATCGGTGATCTGGCCGATGACGGTCATATCATCAGCAAACTTCACGATGGTGTTGGAGCTGTGTGTGGCCACGCAGTCGTGTGTGAACAGGGAGTAGAGGAGAGGGCTGAGCATGCAGCCTTGAGGGGCACCGGTGTTGAGGATCAGGGTGGAGGATGTGATGTTTCCCACCCGCACTGCCTGGGGTCTGCCCGTCCCTACAATAGGGAACAGAGGCCATGTTAATATAGATATACTTAAAATGTGATACACTGTATTTGATACATATTCTACCCAAACCCTGTATACGTTTTAAGGTACACCTTCCTGTAAACAGGGTTCCCGCGGGGTCTTAACCTCTTAAGCCCTGTTTTTCAGGTCTCAGGCTCGAAAATGACATTCCCAGAACAAATGACCATATCTTCCCTTCTAAAAGGGTTAAATTAATAATCTTTTTTCTCAAAGTAATGATAAACCTGTGAGTTGGATGTAGAAAAGTCAGAATCAATATAGATGTTTTTTATTTTAAAGAAAATTCAGATTTTACATAGTAAAAAACTGTAAATTATAGTGTCCGTCCAAAAATTCTTTTTTACTTATAGTGAAAACTACCCTTGGATGATGGGTTAGTAGACTAAAAGCTTTAGGAATCCAAAGTACAACATAT
This sequence comes from Trematomus bernacchii, assembly GCF_902827165.1. Lineage (NCBI taxonomy): Eukaryota > Metazoa > Chordata > Actinopteri > Perciformes > Nototheniidae > Trematomus > Trematomus bernacchii. The sequence goes on along the minus strand of NW_022987649.1, from coordinate 1,131,010 downwards.
CATAAGTACCCTGTATCAAGATTGATGCAAAACAAGTGAGATTTGACCTTTTTAGAGAGATTTAGCCAAAAAACCCCACTTCTGGGGTCATTTGGGTGGATTTGACCTATCTCTGGCCCCCCTTGCTCGATTTTGATGAATTAAATCTCTTTATAACCGCTAGAGCCAATGGAATCGAGGGAAAGTTATATACACACCAACACGTTAACAAATAAGGAGTGAGAGTGACGCGTTACCAAAACCGGAAGCTGGTGGCTACCATTAGCAGCTAACTTTTCCGCTCCGATTTTTACATAAAAAATTGAATTATGGATTATAAATAATTTTTTCAAAGGCACAGGTACATTATCAACCTATGGATCAACGGTTGTAGCATTTTTTTTTTCGTTTTAATGCCATTGAACACGTCTTTTGACCTAATTGTCAGCTACGGTGAGACGATCTGCCGTAAAAGCTCCGTAAAGGTACGTGTTGTGATGTCTGTGTTTGCTTCCCCTGTCGCAAGTTCGGATCGCTCAGTGATGATACTATACCTAAATAATCAGTGGAGTCTCAGCTTTGATCGGCTATATTGTATGTGCAGCTACGATAAGTAATAAGGGTATCTTTATCTTGAATTGTGTGCCGCAGTGTGTTAGAATTATTTCGCTCAGGGGTCATTTAGACGCTTCTTATGAGACTTGTGTTTTGTTTTGGTAAAAATGGTTCATATCTTCAGTTAGCTGAGATTCTTCCCGTTAATCTGGTGCTACACATTAATAGTTTCATAAATGTTAAGAAGCCCTGAGACATTATCTCGAAAAAAAAACGGTGGGAGGGGTCCAATGGGGGGACCGCCATGCTTAAGAGGTTAAAAAGTCTTAAATTTGATAATCTGAATTTAAGGCCTTGAAAAGGTCTTAAATATGACCAACAAAATAAGAAAGGTCTTAAATATGATTTAGAAGGTCTTAAAAATGATGGGATTTGAAAGGTACTTCTGTGTTGCGATCGCGTCTAAATGTGTTTTGGGGGAAATGTCCGGGCTGCAAAGTAACCAGTACGGCCATAGCCTTTCAGTTCCCCCCAACAATTTGTATTGAAATAAATCAACATGGAACCAGTAATCACTAACTTTGTTTCCCCCGGCCCCTTATCGGAGAACACCCAGCTAGTAACCTAGCAACCAAGCTAGCGGCAGTCAGAAACTAAGGTATCTTCGAATCTATTTACAAACAAATATGGGGAAGTGTAAGTTAAACCGTATTTGGTTGGAAAACATCGAATTTAGTGCTTGCTTGAAACCAGTTGAGGGGAACGTGTTTGAAGCCCGCTGCACCTTTTGCAAAAAAAAATAGCCTTTGTTTTGCTAATGTAGCGTTAGCTAGTACAGCAGCGGCTAGATCCCCTCCTGGGTTTTAGGCGGCGGAAGTGACGTAATCTGCCACCCAGGACAAGAGACGAGCATATTAAATGTATTATTTTCGGTTGTGTATTTGTTTCCAGGTATAACATTTAAGTTATAATAACAATCATAATTTGTGGATTCATTTCATTATGGTATTTGAGTTTGTTTCAGATTAACTTTTGTATTTGATGATGCAATTTAATTTCTCCAAGAGAGACAAAAATCCCTAAAAGATCTGGTGGATATCTGACCAGTATTTATATATATCCTAAATGTTCTTGGGGTTTTATCCACAAATGCAACACAAATAAGAACTGTAAGTTATTATTTAATAATCAAACCATTATTATTTAAATGTAAGTATATTTCACACATTTTAATGTTGTTATAGAGTATGATCTCATTATTCGTTAATGAACCTCATATTTGTGACAAGACGTGCGTGAGCGGAACTCTCCTCTATTTAGGGTAAACGTTAAACTTTTAATACAAAAGTTGCCGACTTCTCATCCACGATTACGTCACTTCCGCCGCCTAAAACCCAGGAGGTATACGATCTAGCACTACACACACACACACACACACTTTTTGTCTAACATGCTAACACAGTTCTGTGTACTGTTATGCTGTTATGTTCAGTCATCGTTCTTATGTTGAACATGAATACTTTCTTGCCGTGAAATAGGTCTTAAATTCTATTCAAAGTGGTCTTAAAAAGGTCTTAAAAAGTCTTACATTTGAGTTGGTGAAACCTGCAGGAACCCTGTGTAAAGAACTATATGACATCTGCAAAAAAACACTCTGGAATTAAAATGTCTCAGAAATGTTCAGGTTAATTTACAAACGTGCAGAACAGATAACGAAAGTAATTAGTAAACAATTAAATAAATCTAGCAACTATCTTTTGTTATCATCATTGTAATATATTGTCATATTACCCTGTTGGTTTTATATTAAAATTAAAATAAAAGGGCACATTAACACATTGAAATAAGGGAAGTGAAAGGTAGTCTCAGAATGAGGTGGTGGGCCGTACTCAGCGGAGTCTACAGTGTTGAATATTGATAAAGTGTGTGACAGTGTGTAATAGTGTGTGACAGTGTGTGTCAGTGTGTGATAGTGTTTGTACCTTCTCCTGATGTTGTGATCAGTTGGAACATCGCTCTATGTAACAGGCCTGATCCTCCACACTCCGCTCTCCACCTCTTCCTCTCGCTCTGATCATCAGCCTTCTCCTCCCACTTTGTTTATGTATAATTCATTATTTTTGCTAAGCATATAGGCCCTGAATGCATCTCAGGGAGCCAGGCCCTTCAGATGCTGCGCCGCTCAGCCCGCTCTTTAGCTCCGTGTGCTTTCCTCTCACTTCAAATGTTGCTTTTGAGTCTCAAATTTGATGTCAATGAAAAAAAAAGAAAAGCAGGAAGCTAAAAGGGACGGTGTGCACCGACAACAGCCAGCGACAACAAACCCCCCCCCCCCCCCCTCCTACTCCTGCTTCTTCTCCTTCCTCTTCTTCTATTATCTTGTTTCTCTAAAAGGCTGTATTTGTTTGTTCTCCTTTTGTTTTGCTCTGGAGACGCTCCCCCCCCTCCTCCTGCCCCCCTTCCCTTTCTCTCCCTGTTCTGCCTTATGCTCCCTCCCTCCCTTTCTTTTTGTTTGTCTCTACTCAGGGGCTCGTGGGCCAAAAGCTCATAATCATTTCAAAGGTCCTTTAAATATATAATAAGCGTTCTGCATTGTGATAAACAACATGTCACAGGCAGAGCATCAACATGGCTTCCTGTGCACCTTCACACTCACACACTAAGTTAGCTGTGTGTGACCTGAAGTCTCACACACTCCGTCCTGCTGTTCCACTGAGTCTGGATGCAGAGGTGAAGAGCGTGCACACTCTGGTGTATAATATGTGAGACCACCTAAAGGAGCAGAATGAGACGAGCTATACTCAATGTTTCATACAAAATCCTGTACTTATTAATACTTATTAATTAACAAGATGATATGTATGATACATTGTTAATATTCTGAACTTCTAGCTGTTACCTCAGCTGTTTTATAAAAGACACAAGAGTTTCCCTTTCTCCTGTTTTGTCAAAAATGATGGGAAACAAAGGAAAAAAAGGTAAGAGTGGGCAATAAGCCAGAGTATTTTAACACACCCAAGGTCTGCCCAACTTATCGTGAAGATAAAGCAAAAACACACTGTATAGCATAAAGCCACAGGTACCCTGAAAATAATTGCAATGCATTTATTTGATTTCAAATGGGGTGTTGCAGACATTCATAAGCTGACAGATCTGTTTCCTGCTTTGACTGCAACCTATCCTTCGTGCTGTGATTGTGAAAACGTACTGTTTCCTGCATATTAGGGATTCTTTACAACATTACAGGTGGGCTTAGTTTCATGTTCAGCTCCAAAAAACTAGAAGGTAGTCTGGTGGAAGGGTTCATATTTAACTTGTTTTGGTGTTTGACTGCTTGTGCATCTTGTTGTCCTTTCTGACCTATCCTTAGGGAGGGAAATACTTTTCTAATATTTCCAATTGCTCTAATGACATTGGCTGCTTTTAAATGATTTTTCCCAGTCAGAAACAAAATGACTCCGATTATTCTGACAACACATGAATGCAGCATTAATGCATTTTCTCATAGTGTTAATGGAGGTTAAACATCATTTGTGTATCTGCCCTGTGATGTTCTATATATACACACAGATACACAACCTGCTACCTGCTACAAAATGGGATGTTCTCTTCCTTGGCCCATGCTCCACCCACCCCTCATTTGAATGAGTACGTTTTTTCAAAATCCTGCTGTCAGACATAGCCAAAAACGATAACATGCTTTGCTTAAGTATTGAGATCATTTGATTGGTTATTTTAAAACAATTTTACCGTCTACAAGGACAAAAGGTTAATGCACTGTCGTGAAACCAGCAAAAACATTTAAAATGTCTCCTTGGATAATGATTTTTGCACAAATCAAACACATGATATATAATTTACAGAGCAAATATATATGCCTTTGCAAAAATGCAATTGGATTACATTTTTTTTTTTTTATTCAGGGTTTTTGTTTTTCCTTCAATTGTTATGCCATTATAATGTATTAAGCCCTCTTTTTATCCAAATAAATCCCAGAGCCGGCACATAGCCTCACAGTGCTCATATGCCTTGTGGGTGTCACCCTCCATCTAAATGTTGGGCTTTGTTCTAACTAACATGTGTGAGCTGCTGACACTGTTTGCATGTAAACACGCTGCAGAGAGGCAGCTTTCTTCTCCACAAAGATGCTGTTTGGAGGAAATGGAGAAGCTAACCCCTGGCACTGCTTCTCCCCATAAATCTTTTAGCATGTGCCTTTTGGCTAAATGACTTTGTACAGACAAAATGTAACCTCGATCCCGCCCTGCAAGCTGTGAGAGTGGGGAGAGCTGGAAACAAATGGAGGATCATTTCAACTAAAGGGAGACATTTTTTTTGTGTGCTGTATGCTCACATGGTTTATGTGAAAAGAGGGAGGAAAGGCAACCTTAGGAGCAAATGTCTGGTTGTAAAATGCAGAGGCATAACGCAGTTATTTGCCTTTTTAAGCAGGAAATATCTCTGTTGCAGGAAAAATAATGGGAAAAAAAGAGAAGTGATTCAATATGTTGTCATTTCCTGCATTGCATCACGTTAATACTGCTTTGTACGTTCAAATAGAAAATCGATAGGTGACATTTTATTTAGTTTGATTCTATCTTAAAATATCAAAGTCAGTTTTAAGATATTATGACACTGAATGAATATATATATTCAATATTCACTTAGTCTTGGGAAGATCAAGGAGAAATAAACAATTTAAAGCATTTAAGAGTTCAGATGGCGTTTAGTGGGTGAAATGGATAGATTACACGGGTAGTTTCCGACCCCTACACCAACATTTTGATATTTGGTAAACAAACAAAAAAAATATATTTGACAAACAAACCGGGAGTATTATGTCCTTAATATCTCAATCTAGCAAATTGTGAGGAAAAGGTTTTTGTGCTTCCCATAATAATGTTAGCAATTTAAAACAAAAAAGCCAATAACTTTATGGTCATGTTTGTTTTGGATTAGCTTTGTAAATATCTGATACTTATCTGAATTTAAAATTAGCAACATTGATGGCTCTCTTTTATGAGATTATTTACTGTACATGAATACTGAGGACAGATCTGTGAGGTCAAACTTCTCTGAGTTCTGAACCTTTGCTCCTGTCAAAAGTGTTATCGAGATTTTCCTGTGAGCAGTTTCTTGAAGAGAATATAACGGCTCCCTGGACCTGCTTGAGCTCTATGCATTGTTTTTGTGGTGTATCTCTTTTTCTGTCAGTCTGTGAGGGACCTGAACACGGCATGTATTTGTGTCAGTGAAAATCAGAAAAAAAATACAGTTCTCACATCTGGACACACAAACACACATCCTTCTCTCATGAACCCTGACATCTCTTCCCCATCTCGACTACGAGTTTTAGATGTAATGCTTGCCTCTAAAGCTGAGGTTTTCACTAAAGCGCTCATCATAACTCATCAACTCATCTTTATTGTGTAATGTTTTGCTCGTTGCTTGTCAGAAAAGAAGAAGTAAAAAGAAAATGGGTAAGGATACCTCCGTTCATCTTTAAACCTGTCTTAAGGAATCAAGAAAGCACATCTGAGATGAGATTCATCACCGTATTCAAAGAGATGTGTGGAAACAAAAGGGAGCTGTCAAAACCACACCCTCTCATCAGGAGAAATCTCTGGATAAGGCCAGTGTTCTTCCAAAAGGCAGGGCACTACCAGGTTTAGTTTCCATCATCTGTCTTTGAAAAATCTATTTTTATTCAGTCTACCGTGAGATGTGTGTCCACAGTACAGTGTTAGTACTCTTGTAGATCTGTACAGTTGGAAAAATTACTACAAATTATGCGTGTCATTAACCTCTTTCAACCAGTTTTTTCAAATTAATTAATTAATTTTGATAAAGCACCATGTGTAGTCAGGGCTTGGGTTAGGGATGTGTCATTTAAGTATTCTCAGCACTTACCATTGAGTCTGTGAGCAGAACCTCACATGAATTGTAAAGGTAAAGGGATTCTCTCCAGACTCACCATTCTATAATATGTCTAGACACACATTTCACCACCTATAGAGCCAAAACACCAGGGACCTGGAAACGTCTCTATAACACGTTAACTGTAATTCTGTCAAAAGTCGCTCCTGATGAAACAGCATTCTTCATATCCTCCAGAACAACACAAAAAAAGTGTTTTCTGATCTATTCCTAACCCCAACCCTAACCCTAACACATACCCTTGTGTCAACTTCCAAAGCTTCTGAAAGTGTTGACAGTGTAGGGTCCAGACACACAGATCCAGACAAAAGTAGCATAAAGCCTTTAGTATCTCAAGAAGTTTGTGAGGTCTGAGGAAGGCCATCAAATAATATCTCTTGAGTCAGCTTCTATCCAGCCTGAAGAATACAAGTCTGAAACATGAGGCATGCTGGGGTTTTGGAGTAAGAACCTCTTGCCTGCTCCACATCTCTGTTGTGAGTGGTCACCAGTAGCATTATGGTACATGTAGGCATCGGGATTGGATAAAGAACATGACATAAACTATACAGACAAAAGTATTGGATTCAGGTGTTTCATTCAGTCCCATTGCCACAGGTGTATAAAATCGAGCACCTAGCCATGCAGTCTGCCTTTACAAACATTTGTGAAAGAATAGGTCGTTCTAAAGAGCTCACTGAATTTGAACGTGGTACTGTAATCAGTGTTGGGTGTAACGCGTTACAAAAGTAACAATATATTACTTTTTGCTGTAAAGAAGTAATGTAACACATTACTAATGAAATATGGGTAATATATTACCCGTTACAATTCTCAGTAACGCAGTTACAACACATTTTAACCCGAAATGAAATGGTGTTTTGTTTTTTAAGAATGTACCAACATCGCGAGACATTCCGACACCAGAGAAAAATCGTGCGGGTAGATTAGTAAACCTGGTGTTTACCCTTCAGGCTTCGCGTCGGGATCTTCGGGGGTGCATAGGCATGCATTGCACCCCCAGTTGAATGTTATGTATCCTCTATTCAAAAAAGAGAACGGAGCGAAAAATACAAACAACAAATTGTGTCAGGTGCGCGTGACCTGCTCCGCTGCACGTGCATCATTTCCATAGTGCTAACACATCTGTGGATAATCACATACGAAAATGGTTAAAGCAACCATAACTAAACGCCAGCAACACTGCATCTACTGCAGACAGTAGCAACAGGTCAGATGGGGACATCACGTTACCCTCCGTTGTGGACACTAGCTTACTCCCGCCTGACTCGACCCCGGAGCAGCAGTTTTCGTCGCCCGAAACTACGCCGCCCCTCTGCGGCCTGCAGGTGCCAGGATACCACAGCAAAACAGAGCCTGCGCAGGTATATTTAAACAAGTACCCGCCTGCACAGTGGGGTAAGGTGGTCATTTTGCATATTGTGGTATAAAAATAGACAATGGTTAGAATATTCATGTAAAAATAGTGCCATATTCTGCCATGCCTGTAGAAATGTTGGGTCAAAAATAATGCATATAATAGCACAGATGCCTTCACCACGAATGGCTACAAAAATATCTCATATCCCAAGCTTATCAACAAGCTGATGTTGCAGCTGAAATGTTCTCCAGGTCACAAAGTCAACCTCACATGATGATGTGATACCAGTTTTCAAGCACAGTAAATATTCTCTTCCCAGAGTATATGATGGGACCAAGGTGATGATGTTGTACATGGTTTTAAAGGGCCCATGTCATGGCCATTTCCACTGATCATAATTACATTGTTGAGGTATACTAAAATAGATTTATACTGTGCAATTTTCCAAACTCACATTGGTTTCGCATACAGCATCTCTGTCAAGCATGTGTATTCAGCAGTATTCACTTTCTCCACTAAACGACTCGTTGGAGCTCTTGCCCCCCCCTCCCTGTGAGCCTAGTGTGCTCCGATTGGTCAGCTCGGCCACTCGTTCTGATTAGTCAACCACCAGAGAGGCTGCACCCATGTCAGTGCTTTTCCCGGCTGCTCTCAGCGTAACATCAGTCTTATCATGGCGTCGGTACAGCGGTATATTTTATATACATATATATTTTTAACTGTTGTTATAGAAGAGTGTGACGGCCCCAGGGCCTTTGTCTTACGATGGGGTGGAGCTGAAGCGGCTAATCAGCACGATCACGGACACCTCCGGACACTACGGCCCCAGTCTCTCTCCAAAGCGGCTGCAGGAAGACTAACTCTGCGATCCTCTCAACCACCTGTCTCTGCATTTACCACAATAAATGTGCCGTGGTTTTGTAAACTCGTGTATGTCTCCTTGTCTTTCCGTTGTGGCCTACGAGCTACTCTCATAACAAAGAGTAAGTTATTTTTACCCGTTATAAACTACTACTGTTTGATGAGAAATCAAATCATGGTTTGCTATATATGAATTCAGGGAAGAAAGGATAGGCCTACTAAGTATTTCCATTAAACTTTATTTTTAGAAATGTACAAAATGAACATAAATATACATATATACACGGTATATCATCCATTCCTCCTCCTCTTGCCTGCGCACAGCCGGTGCGGTGCGGTGCCTTTTAGCACGAGGCCTCAGTAGTAGTAGAATCCCTTCCCCGTCATGGATTGTCCGCCAGGATCTGGCTGGACGAAATCAAATGCAAATCACAAAATATTAGAGAAACTTAGTTGTTTTAGATTCGTTAGTAGTAGTTGTGTAATGAACAGCTTGCCTGCTAATATGCTAACCTAGCTTTGTTTACCTTGGTAGCTAACACGATATGAACGTTAGCTTGGAGGAAAGGCAACTATAATGCAGTGTAATAAAACTACTATGAACAAAAGCTAGTGGTTCATATTAGGCTAGCAATAACGTGTTTATAATTGCAATCGTATACGGGTATTCTGCTACCATACAATGTAACTTGCATGAATACATTGTTTTGCGCTAGCATACAGCTAGCCTCGTTAGCTACATGCAGTATATGTACGGTCACAATGTACGGTAAACCGGAGTATACTGTATGAGTATTCCGTGTGTGTGACTGCAGACATTCTCCTGCCATGACAAACATGTAAGGCCATCTGCTGACATTGTAGTTGATATATTTAAACGCTAGCAACGTAGCATCACAAAAATGTTTTTCTGACCAAAACTAGTGCTCCGTGTGTTAGATCGCTACGCCAGCTATAATGTAATTACGTTTCGCGACTGACCGGCAAATCACCCGCAGTATACTGTCAATAGGTATTTTGTGTGTGAATGCAGACATTCTCCTGCTATGAGATACATGTATGCAAGGCCATCTGCTGATATTAGAGTTGATATATGGAAACTCTAGCAACTTAGTTAGCACAGTTAGCACTGTGTCAATGGCTTAGCAGTCCAACACAGTTTACACATTTAAACAGTCTTGTTTGATAAATACACAAATAACAATGCAAACTTACAGGTTGTATACCCAGATCTTCCCCTGCTCCAAACGGTCCAAACAAGCTGTGCATATCCGGCCTCAAACTGGGCAATGTTTTGGAAGCTTTCGTCTGTGAAATGCCGGTTCTTCGAACCTCTGGAGGAGGAACACGCCGCTGCTGGTGTGGCCATAGCTCTTCGGGATTGGTCCATTTTGTTCCGGGTACCGCATGACATCATGCGGTACCCGGAAGAATCAAATGGGCAGTGACGTATCTCCAACGAGGCGTTTTGGGGAGGTATTTTCTGTGTTAGAGTTTTACTCGCTACAGGGTGTACTTTGAGGGTTTTGACTCTGCACACCGTTTACATGCATAAAAACCTTCATAACACACAAGGGGACGGGTAATAACCGGAAAAGCATGACATGGGAGCTTTAATAATACTTTTGCTTTTCAATGTTTGCCATTTCAAACCATGAGCTGGTTCAAATCATATTTGCCTTGATTTACAATATGTTCTCATTTGTTTTATCAGTACAGTTTTGAAGCTTTCGTGCTTTTCTTTGCCATAGTCCACTTTGGACTGGATGAAATATTTCAGGATTGCACTTTTAACACACTTGAAATGTTCTTACTTGCTTGGTTTCAAAACATAACAAATGCCATAATCTGTTCATTGGGGACCATAACATCAATGATATTTTTCATTGCTGTTGCCCGGCCACTATTGCTCATGTAAACCTACTACTGCTGCGCCCCCTGTAATCTCAGATGCACCCCAAGTCATTTTGTTCTGGAACCGGGCCAGTACATGGCCATATACTAAACAAAATACAGAGCCCATTCCGTGTTCCTGTTATTGTTTACTTCCTCTCTGCCTTCTTCTGGTGATTTATCTGACGTCCAGCGCTCCGTCTTTTAACCTCTTTTCCTTTCTCTTTCTTGATCCTCCTTAGCAACCTTCATTATAGTCCTTGACAGTGGTCTGTACTACTGTATTAACAACGTGTCACATGTTAAGAATTTACAAACAGAATCCAGTATTCAACTAAGCCGTGTAATAAAAGTTGTTAGTAGCCTTAACCTCTTAAGCCCTGAGCCTGTTTTTCAGGTCTCAGGCTCGAAAATGACATTCCCAGAACAAATGACCATATCTTCCCTTCTAAAAGGGTTAAATTAATAATCTTTATTCTCAAAGTAATGATAAACCTGTGAGTTGGATGTAGAAAAGTCAGAATCAATATAGATGTTTTTTATTTTAAAGAAAATTCAGATTGAACATAGTAAAAAACTGTAAATTATAGTGTCCAAATTCTTTTTTACTTATAGTGAAAACTACCCTTGGATGATGGGTTAGTAGACTAAAAGCTTTAGGAATCCAAAGTACAACATATAATAAGTACCCTGTATCAAGATTGATGCAAAACAAGTGACATTTGACCTTTTTAGAGAGATTTAGCACAAAAAAACACTTCTGGGGTCATTTGGGTGGATTTGACCTATCTCTGGCCCCCCTTGGTCAATTTTGATGAATGAAATCTCTTTATAACCGCTAGAGCCAATGGAATCAAGGGAAGGTTATATACACACCAACACATTAACAAATAAGGAGTGAGAGTGACGCGTGACCAAAACCGGAAGCTGCATACACTCTGGTGACTACCATTAGCAGCTAACTTTTTCTCTCCGATTTTTACATAAAAATGGAATTATGGATTATAAATAATTTTTTCAAAGCCACAGATACATTATCAACCTATGGATCAACAGTTGTAGCCGCGTTTGTTTTCGTTTTAATGCCATTGAACTCGTCTTTTGATCAGATTGACAGCTACGGTGAGACGATCTCCCGTAAAAGCTCCGTAAAGGTACGTGTTGTGATGTCTGTGTTTGCTTCCCCTGTCGCGAGTTCGGATCGCTCAGTGATGATACTATACCTATATAATCTGTGGAGTCTCAGCTTTAATCGGATATATTGTATGTGCAGCTACGATAAGTAATAAGGGTATCTTTATCTTGAGTTGTGTGCTAAAGTGCGTTAGCATTTTTTCGCTTAGTGCTAATTCAGAGGCTTGGTATTACCCTTGTGTTTTGTTTTGGTAAAAATGGTTCATATCTTCAGTTAGCTGAGATTCTTCCCGTTAATCTGGTGCTACACATTAATAGTTTCATAAATGTTAAGAAGCCCTGAGAAACAGTCTCGAATAAAAACGGTGGGGGGGGGTCCACTGGGGGGACCGTCGTCCTTAAGAGGTTAATGGCCTACACAGTTGATATGCTATACCACATCGCCCTTCACTGGATGTATAATGAGCTGCACTAAACTACATTTTAGCATTTAAAATACCTAGCCATTCTTTTGCGGTTATTTTGGTGAAATAATATAGTATTATATCAAAAGTAATATAAAAGTAGTGTAACTCATTACATTTCAGAGACAGTAATATTGTAATGTAACTTATTACTTTAAAAAGACAGTAATAAGTAATATGTAATATATTACATTTTGGAAGTAACTTGCCCAACACTGACTGTAATAGGGTGCCACCGTTGCAACAAGTCAGTTTGTGACAGTTCTTCTCTCCTAGATATTCCATGATCAACTTTAAGTGGTATTATTGCAAAGTGGAAACGTTTAGGAACCACAGCAATAGAGCGGGGGGGGGGGGGGGGTCACAGCATGACTGTGCCCCACAAAGCAAGGTCCATAAAGGCATGGTTGGATGAGTTTGGTGTGGAAGAACTGGCCCGCACAGAGCCCTGACACCTCTGGGATGAACTAGAACGGAGAGCCAGGCCCTCTCGTTGTCAGGTCGCTTCTCCAGGTTTGTGATTGGTCAAATGTTGCCAACCCCGCCCCTTTCACGAAAATAAAGAGATCATGACACAATAATTGCAACAACATTTGCTTCAAATAAGCCAAACATTTGTAAGTGAGCCAATTCCCTTTAAGTAAAACAAATATTTGTTTATGTTTGGTTTTAAGTTTGGTCAGAATCACATTACGTGTGTGTGTGTGTGTGTGTGTGTGTGTGTGTGTGTGTGTGTGTGTGTGTGTGTGTGTGTGTGTGTGTGTGTGTGTGTGTGTGTGTGGTGTGTGTGTGTGTGTGTGTGTGTGTGTGTGTGTGTGTGTGTGTGTGTGTGTGTGTGTGTGTGTGTGTGTGTGTGTGTGTGTGTGTGTGTGTGTGTGTGTGTGTGTGTGAGCAGAGGCCTGTACTACGAAGCTGGATTTTCGCTTAGCCGGCTAACTTCAGGGAAATCTCGGGCTTTCCGGTCCTACGACGCTGGTTCTCAGCAGGCTAGATTTCCATGGTAACTTATGCTGAACGGCAAACCTGCTCCGGAGCAGGTTAGGTGGCAGGCTAAGAGATCAACTCAGTGAAAGCACTGCCTGCTGACCAATCAGAGCTCCGTGTGCGGAGTTTAAAGCTATCAAGTCATATTACAGGATAGAGGAAATACAGAAAAACTGCCGTTGCAGGAAAGACGGCCGGCCAAAATCAACTGACTGTGAACGTGAAAATTAATAGAATATCCCCTCCCATCTTCAGAGCAATCTGACTATTATAATATTAGCGTTAAGAAAGCTTACTTAAATATCTGCCACGACATAAGTAACCGGATCAAAGTAACATTAAGTACAGTCCGCGGCACTGTGAGTGCAGACGTCGATGTGTCCCATTATCATTCATATCATATCACATCATAATGTATCATATATTTCCTTATTTGAGTCAGCTTCTTGAGCCGTATCTGGCCGTGCAACACTCACAGTGTCACATACTGTATGCAGAAGTATTATTTTAAGCAACACATTAAGTTGATGAAACACTCGAGTCAAATGTAATTAAAGTCAGATCCACTCGTGTCTTGGACGGGGCAGTGATATCATAAACCTGTTAATGTACGCATTCAAACACTTTTTCTTTTACCAGCTGTATTCACCTTGCAGGTGCAGCTATGTGGCTTTTATCCTGGATAAAGTGTTTAAGTCATGGATGTTTAAAGTTTAACTTCTTCATATATGACTAATATTAAAGTTCACTTTTCATTCAGGAAGTATGACGCTGCGCTGTCAGTACGCTTGTCCGTGTTTGAGATTGGTCGAATGCTCCAAATACCACCCCTTTCATGTGAACGCGCACCTAACTAGATAGGACACGGCTGGCTTGAGCGATCCACTTGATAACCAGCGTCGTAGTACAGTTTAGCCAGAGCGCGTATGTTTTGGATTGGGCCAACCGGCTAACTCAAACATATCCAGGTTAGGTTGAACCAGCTTCGTAGTACAGGCCTCTGGTCTTTAGTTGGATACTACATATGTCTGAGTCCATGCCTGAGCATGTACAGTACATATACAGTTGATGCCCCCCCCAACACACTCTGTGTTTGCGGTGTGCAGAGGTATGCGCCTGGCTGCTGGCGGAGTGTCGGAGGGTCTGCGACTTCACAGGTATTCCAGTGAAAGGTTTTAATTAGAGCTGACTTGGGTCTTGGCAGCCGGTGTGAGATGCTTATTGAGGACTATAAATCTGCAACAAGGAGGACGGGGCCGCACCCCTGGGCCCTACAGACACATGGCTGTCTCACCATCTCACACCTCCCAACACCAAAAACCTCCAGCTCTGACACAGATCTGCTGCACTTTCTCCAGCTTGTACACAATGACATACTGCACACACACTGACATACTGCACACACACTGACATACTGCACACACACACACTGAAATACTGCACACACACTGACATACTGCACACACACTCACATACTGCGCACACACTGAAATACTCCACACAAACACTCACATACTGCACACACATGTGCACATCTACACAGGGGACGCATTAGAAGGCTTGTTGCAAGCTGATTTTGAAACAGCATTGCATCACACACTCACAGTGATGGTCTCTATCACATGTTCAGCCACTAACTGGTTTATCTCTCACTGAACTGAACCAGGATCAGTGCCTTGCTATGCTCAGTAACACTCCATACCATAGTTATACTAATAATATGACATTTGACATCAAGGAAAGCATTATTATTTTTTTAAATCACACAATTACATGCAGTGGTGTAAAGTAGCTAAGATTTCCTCAATTACTGTACTGTACTTAAGTGCAATACTGAGAGACTTGTACTTAGGGTTGCAAAATTCCGGGAATTTTCAAAGATGGAAACTTTCCATGGGAATTAACGGGAATAAACTGGGAATTTTCGAAATTGAAGGTTGGCTGTAGGCAACTTAAATATAGTTGGGGAAAGTATATTTTAGCATAATCTTGACTAAAACAAACAGATGCCATACAAGTACACTTGAATATCCATGCCATAGCACACTGCTTACTGCATGGCTATTGAGACCACACCCCCTACCAACACACTCTCACTCCCTAAGCGTCCAGGAGCAACGCTTGGTCAGGGTCCCGTGGTGTCCAGTTGTGACGCGCCGAGGCTCCTTCAGCTTCATAAACGGACGCAAAGAGCTTTCAACTGATTGCAATGTATTCCCATCGGCGGCGGTATTTGACGCTTAGGGAAGCACGGCATTCGTTTGTGTCGGAGGCTGTTAAAGGCAATGTGAGCGTCCATTCCCATTGGATAACGGAGAATTGTACACCCGGAAGTAAGTATTCCCCTTACTGTCGATTAATTTGACAGTGATATCTCCACTACTCATCAACTCAAAAACACCAGATTACTGTATCCTTGTTAATTAAACGACGGTTTTAGTGTGTGTACAATGCTTTTGTCACGTTTTCCCCTTCAATTCTGAGAAACAAGTCGTTTTCTATGAGTTTTGGATGGCCGAAGACATGACATTACCCACAATCCTCTGTAGCAACCATAGACTGTATAAAACAATTAAATAATACATTATTCCGAGTGTGCTTGCTTTTCTCTTTGAAAGTCATCACATAACGGCATTAATACACGTTTCGGCTGCATTAAATATGACATATCTGCCGTAGTTAACTCTATGACAAGACTTCTAGACAAACAGGAACTGCCGCCAAAACTGAAAACTTGACGTGGATCTTAAATATATAACCAATTAAACAACATCTTACATTTCTTTTCACACAATACGTCTCCTTGCAGTATCAACACTAATTCGGCTGACTTTTATATTTGATCCAATTGGTAGATAGGCTGTATTTACGCCATAACGGTGCACAGCTGATAGAAAGGGACACCTACTGGTTAAAGCACGTTATTGCATTTTATAATTTTATTATTAGATATCAATAGGAGGATGTGCAAAACAGACAAACTAATAAGGCTTTATTTAAACATTAAAGAATACTTAAGGTTAAGGTCTTCTTTTGAATAAGAAAAAAGCTTTGGGGGTATAGAAGATGAATATGGAGGGATGAAATCCTCTTTGATGGTCACACATGCAGAGCACACAGCACACACAGTGAAATTTGTATCTTGTGGTGCCGAGAGACGGGAGTCGGGGTATCAAATGAACAAGCTAGACTTTTATTTTGCATCTGAACTTCATGTCAACAACAACATGCACGAGGAGAAGAATACCGGCGGAAACAGAAAGTCCGCCTCACTCAAATGTCCGTGCGGAACAATACCCCAACCCCTAGATCTGTGGGTGGATAATGTCAATCACCACAATCTACATATAAATATTAAGCCCGACAACTACTTAACGTCTAATATATTGCTTTCCTGCAATGTTAACTATGTTTAAGCACTTATTTTAACTGATATTATACATATGTATTATACTCTTATAAGATGTATGTAGATAGTATAAGAAATGTGCAGAATATGACAATGTAATGGTAGAGGTACACACATATTGATAGATGTCTTGTAATGCACTGTTGAGGAACCTGCGACCCAAGTTTTTCATTCATTGCATAACTACACCGTAGTTGTGTATAATATGATATGTCAATAAACCTTAGAAAATCTTGAAATCTTGAAAGGGATGTGCAAAATAGTCATTATATACAGTCTTTAATGTCAATAAACCTTAGAAAATCTTGAAATCTTGAATGGGATGTGCAAAATAGTCATTATATACAGTCTTTAATTAACTATTAGTAGAGAATAACGACGAGTAAAGAATATATTTTATAGGGATCCTATTCATATCTAATAATAAAATTATAAAATGCAATAACATGCTTTAACCAGTAGGTGTCCCTTTCTATCAGCTGTGCACCGTTATGGCGTAAATACAGCCTATCTACCAATTGGATCAAATATAAAAGTCAGCCGAATTAGTGTTGATACTGCAAGGAGACGTATTGTGTGAAAAGAAATGTAAGATGTTGTTTAATTGCTTATATATTTAAGATCCACGTCAAGTTTTCAGTTTTGGCGGCAGTTCCTGTTTGACTAGAAGTCTTGTCATCAGGGCTCTATACATAGAGTTAACTACGGCAGATATGTCATATTTAATGCAGCCGAAACGTGTATTACAATGCCGTTATGTGATGACTTTCAAAGAGAAAAGCAAGCACACTCGGAATAATGTATTATTTAATTGTTGTATACAGTCTATGGTTGCTACAGAGGATTGTGGGTAATGTAATGTCTTCGGCCATCCAAAACTCATAGAAAACGACTTGTTTCTCAGAATTGAAGGGGAAAACGTGACAAAAGCATTGTACAAACACTAAAACCTATCAATGTCGTTTAATTAACAAGGATAATCTGGTGTTTTTGAAGAGAAAAGCAAGCACACTCGGAATAATGTATTATTTAATTTTTTTATACAGTCTATGGTTGCTACAGAGGATTGTGGGTAATGTAATGTCTTCGGCCATCCAAAACTCATAGAAAACGACTTGAAAACGTGACAAAAGCATTGTACACACACTAAAACCGTCGTTTAATTAACAAGGATACAGTAATCTGGTGTTTTTGAGTTGATGAGTAGTGGAGATATCACTGTCAAATCAATCGACAGTAAGGGGAATACTTACTTCCGGGTGTACAATTCTCCGTTATCCAATGGGAATGGACGCTCACATTGCCTTTAACAGCCTCCGACACAAACGAATGCCATGCTTCCCTAAGCGTCAAATACCGCCACCGATGGGAATACATTGCAATCAGTTGAAAGCTCTTTGCGTCCGTTTATGAAGCTGAAGGAGCCTTGGCGCGTCACAACTGGACGCCACGGGACCCTGACCAAGCATCGCTCCTGGACGCTTAGGGAGTGAGAGTGTGTTGCCCCTACAGGCACTGTGCATTCCTCCATCACATGCACAGATGATTTCGAGAAGACTGGATCACACTTTTGAGCCCAAAGCACAAGACAAATGAAGCCACATCTTTTCATTTAACATTTTGAATGAGACTTTGTGAGGATTTTTGGATGGGGGGTGCATTTTTGTTCATTTTTTAATGAGTGGGGTTGGGGGGGATGAGTAATATTTAACTCAACATTCCTGTTTTCGTTCTTCAATGAAACAAATAATTGTTCAATAAAATAATTAAAACTTGTTCTACTTTTAAAATCTGTTGAAATGTCATGTTTTTTGTTTAATTTTGCATCGAAAATTTCCAAAATTCCCCAGCTTAACTTCCCATGGAAACTTTCCGGAAATTTACCGGAAAGTTTCCGCCCCTTTGCAACCCTACACTGTAAAAACTGTTGCTTTGGTAAAACTTAAAAAATATGTGTCAAGTGATTCCAAGCAATTTTAAGAGTTTAGTCAACTTTTGCATTTTTTGAGTTGGTGAAATTAACTTTTTTTAGTTTTCCTCTACTCAAGAATGTGTTACTTTGCTAAAACTTAAAAAATATGTCTCAAGTGGTTCCAAGCAATTATAGGACTTGGGTAAACTCACTAATGTGATTTTTTCTGCATATGAAAAGATGAGATGAGCCTACAATTAAAAGCCCAGATATTAAGTGTAACCAATGCAAATAACAATCTGCTAAGAACCACATGAGAATAAAGTAAATTATAAAACACAATTGAGTTGCCGGAACCTATATACGACAAACTCTTCCTGATTTCAATCCAACCCTTTAAATATTTGATAGCATTGAAACATTGCAGATTAAACAAATAAATTAAAAAAGGGAACGTTATGGATGTTAATACATTTTATAAAAATTTGATTATTTCAAAACAGTTGTCATAAAAGAGTAACAAGTTTGTTTAAAAGCACAACACATTAACATACATGGAGACACTACTTGTACTACATCTGAGAGATTCAGCAGATTATTTGCACTGAACACGTGGCTTTCAACTGCCTGTACTGACCATTCTGTCCATTTCATTGACAATTTTAACTTTTTCTGGGACCGCAGACATCTTTTTAAGGCAGATGGAGTTTGCCTGAACAAGTCAGGAGTGAAATTGTTTATCTCTAACATATTCAACTGCCTGCATCATCAATCTGTTCCCTCTGCCAAGGACAAACGACAAGAGGAATCAAAACAGGAGAAAGACACAACACATCGCGCAGAAAACCTTGAAGAAGTATCACTGCACCCGCTTGAGGAATGTTTTGATTATGGGAGACCTTTGATACAACTGGAGGAGTCTCCACCGCCCTTCTTCCCCCCTATCAACACCTTTGAGGATACTCTTCCTTCACACCCCAGCTCTCTCTACTCTCCGTTCACCCTTTCACCCTCGCCCACCCTGCTGGAGTTCGACCACATGAAGGAGATACAGAGGGTTGGCACCAAGTCCTTCCTGGAGATCAATAATAATAATAATAATAATAATTTCAATTTTTATAGCACCTTTCAAGAGACCCAAGGACGCTTTACAATGGGAAACAAAACAACAAAATAATAATAGTCACAAAGATACACAGGTTTGAAAAAGAACAGGTGACCGCATGAAGGCGATATGCAGGGTTGGCAGCTTGTCCTTTACCCCCGCCCCTCAACGACGCCCACCACAATCACCGAATCAGAGACGCGCACCATCTTCCCCGTCTTCATCACCGTGCCTACGTCAGCCACCCCCTCCCCCTTCAAGACAGCATCTGCTGTCTCCGAAGCCTGATAAGAATGTGTGTGTACAAAACGCAGCAAACTCTAACTGATATGTGATGGGTCCAGGCTCAAGGGCGTATGGCACTCTCAACTCTTTCCAGGACAAGCCGGGGCCCTGCCTGCCAGTAGCTTTGCCGATATCTGTGTTGATAGGTAATAGATTATGAGTGGTGAATCAGCTAAGAAACAGAAAGCGCTCAAACGTTTGTGTGAGTTTATCAAATTTAGCAGTGATTCCATGTCAGCCACAGCTTGCCACAAAAAATCTGACTGACAGTGTATTTAACAAACTTAAACTAGCTTTATTATTTTTAAAACATTTTTAATCAATGATTTTATCACTGAGCATAATCTCGATTTTATGTTTTTAACGGAAACATGGATTAAACAAAATAACAGTGCAGCTGTTCTTATCGAATCAACCCCTCCAAACTTTAGTTTTATGAGTCAGGAAAGAATGCATAAGAAAGGAGGTGGAGTTGCTATTTTGTACAATGATTCCCTTCAATGCAGGAAGACATCTTATGGGAACTTTGCTTCTTTTGAATATGTGGCCCTTATTGGTGTCTGGTGATTCTCTCGCGTCCAGGAAGAAGTTTAAAGATTAAGAGACAAATTAGTCTCTGTAAGGGTTCAAATTGGTTACTTTAATTTAAGCAGCGTGGTAGTGAAACAAACAAAGGGTAGTTGGGGAGACAAAAGCAGATGTTGTCCCGCAGCTGGTACCGTGGAAAGAGACCGAGCTCACGTTGATTCTCCTGCTTGCATCTCTCCTTCGCTCCTCCTCTCTGGGGGCTGTGACATAGGGGGCCGCCCACCTCGATCTTCAATGTCCGAGATCGCGCATAACAGAGGATTTCGACATTTTGTATTCATTGCTCACTTCCACACGCCTTTTCTCCTCCTACTCTCTTTCATGACTTTTTATTTAATGCATTATAACGGCTATAATCGTTACTCTCGTAATACCGGAAATTGTCATTATTTAACGGCTGAGATAGTTAATACTGTAGCACAGGAAGTAGTCATTGTTGTCAACGTCTTTAGATACAGCTTTTCAAAATAAACTTTACTCTGAACTGTTTTCAGAATAAAACAGTTTTTAAAGCTTACTATGTGTTTACGCTAAATTACATAATTGAATATTGATTTTAATTTCTAACACCCTTCAGCTGAAATGCTCCTCTCGAGCACTGTTCCTAAATATCTATAGACCACCCAAATACTGTGCAAGCTTTTTTGATGACTTTACTGATAGTGTCTATAGGGTGTATTGACTTTGACCATCTAGTCATTGTTGGTGATTTTAACATCCATGTTGACAACCCCCAGGACAGAGGGGCTAAAGAACTGTTTTGTGTTCTTGATAACTATGGACTGACTCAGCATGTGACGGAGCCCACGCACAATAATGGGCACACTCTGGATTAATGATCTCAAAGGGTCTAAATATCTCTAAGGTTGTGGTGACTGATGTTGCACTCTCATCATTCCTTTGTTTTCTTTGAGAGCTCTATTTCTGTTAATAAAAATGTTCAAAAAGAGGTAACCACAAAGCGATATTTAACTGAAAATACTAGGGAAATGTTTACTCCGAATTTTTCTTCCAAACTTTTCCCTGCTAACATCTCAGTAAATTAGCTAGTTGATCATTTTAATTCAAAAATTCAAAATGTTATAGATGCCATTGCTCCAACTAAGATAAAGGAAGTGACTGGCAAGAAAATATCTCCATGGAGAAAGGCCATGACCGTGAAAACAGAAAAAAGAGAGTGTCGAAAAGCTGAAAGTGGCGAAAAACAAATCTCCAGGTTCATTTTGAAATCTATAAAGAGAGACTTGGCTTTTATAATTTGGAATTGAAAATTGCACGACAGTCTTTCTTCTCTGACATCATTGCCAAAAACAAAAACAACACACGTGCCTTGTTTGCTACCGTTGACAGACTAACAAACCCCCCAGTGTCAGTAGCCTCTGCAATTCTATCCACCAGGGCCTGCAATGAATTTGCCTCCTTCTTCACTGACAAAATTCAAGCAGTGTGTATCAGGTACAGCAAATGTGTCCACTTAAAATCAATTCAAACACCATGACACAATTCCATCAGATTAATGATAAAAACCTAGAGGACATTATTCAACTTCTGAAATCCTCCTCCTGCTGCCTTGATATTATTCCAACAGGATTTGTCAAAGATGTTTTTCATTGCATGGCCTCAGATCTACTTCATATAGTAAACAAATCTCTTCACTCAGGTGTTTTTCCACAGGCCCTGAAAACTGCAGTCATTAAACCGCTCTTAAAAAAGAATAATCTAGATGCTTCAGTAATGAACAATTACAGGCCCATATCAAACCTCCCATTTCTAGGTAAAATCATTGAAAAAGTAGTTTTTCAACAGTTGAGTAATTTCTTGCATTTAAATAACTGTTTGGATGTGTTCCAGTCAGGCTTTCGTCCAAACCACAGCACTGAGACTGCTCTTGTAAAGTTCTTCAATGACATCCACTTAAACACAGACAGTGGCAGAACTTCAGTGTTAGTTTTATTAGATCTCAGTGCTGCGTTTGACACTGTTGACCACAACATATTACTAGACCGACTGGAAAACTGGGTGGGACTTTCGGCAATAGTTCTAAATTGGTTTGAATCCTACTTAAAGAACAGAAACAACTTTGTTTCTATAGGTAAATACACATCTGAGTTGACAAATATGACATGTGGGGTTCCTCAAGGCTCCATCTTGGGGCCTCTTCTCTTTAACATCTACATGCTACCACTGTCTCAGATAATGAAAAACAACAAAATAAATTACCCTAGCTATGCTGATGACAGCCACATTTACATAACCATTTCACCAGGAGACTATGCCCCAATTCAAACACTGAGTAAGTGCATTGAACAAATCAATGACTGGATGTGTCAGAACTTTCTCCAATTAAACAAAGATAAAACTGAGGTAATGGTTTTTGGAGCCAAGGCAGAACGTATAAAAGTTAGCGCTGAGCTTCAGTCTGCAATGTTCAAAACAACAGATAAAGCCAGAAATCTATAGGTGTAGTCATGGACTCTGACCTGAGTTTCAACCGTCACATTAAAACAGTTACTAAATCAGCCTACTATCACTTAAAGAACATATCTAGGATTAAAAGCCTAATGTCACAGCAGGATTTAGAAAAACTTGTCCATGCTTTTATCTTCAGTAGACTTGACTACTGTAATGGTGTCTTCACAGGTCTCACTAAAAAATCCATTAGAAAGCTGCAGCTGATTCAGAACGCTGCTGCTCGAGTCCTCACTGACACTAAGAAAGTGGATCACATCACTCCTGTTCTGAAGTCTTTACACTGGCTTCCTGTCTGTCAAATAATTGATTTCAAAATACTGCTGCTGGTTTATAAAGCTTTGAATGTTTTAGGCCCAAAATACATTTCTGACCTACTGCTAAATGATGAACCGCCCAGAACTCTCAGGTCTTCAGGGACTGGTCAGCTTTCTGTCCCCAGAGTCAGAACTAAACATGGAGAAGCAGCGTTCAGTTATTATGCTCCAAATATCTGGAACAAACTCCCAGAAACCTGCCGGTCCGCTGCAACTCTGACTACTTTTAAATCCAGGCTGAAGACTTTTATTTTTGCCGCTGCTTTTAATTGATATATTCATATCTTAAACTGCACTGTAACTTTTATTATCTTTGCTTTTAAATGAGTGTTTTTAAATGTCATTTTATATCATTGCTTTTAAAGGTGGGGTAGGTAAGTTTGAGAAACCGGCTCGAGATACACTTTTTGTTATATTCCATGGAATGCTCTTAACATCCCGATAGCAATGAATATCTTAAGTGCTTTGACAAAAAATCCATAAAAAAATGTCATCTGTGGAAGCCGTAATACTGTAAAAAGTACGACCAATCATTTTAGCCGGCCCGGCTAAAATAACTGGATGGCCTACCTGCCTGTCAGCCTTCCATCTGTGCACAAACTTATCTCGTGCCCTCATTGGTCATGTGCGCGTTCGTGTGTGTTGGAGGAGGGGCTCTATAAGGAAGTGGCAGATTTTCTCCGGTTGTGTATTTTCAAATTCTAGCGATCTCGAGCCGGTTTCTCAAATTTACCTACCCCACCTTTAAATGAGTGTTTCTAGATATCATTTTATAATATGTTTCTTAATGCTCTTAATGTCTTTCATTTTTGTAAAGCACTTTGAATTGCCTTGTGTTGAAAGGTGCTATATAAATAAACTTGCCTTGCCTTGCCTTCAATTTATTTTCTTTAGTTCCACCTGGAGTAAATTCACAATCTACCCAGCAGTATACAAAGTATTTACAACTAGCTGCACATTTACCAGTACCACTCTGGTACTTCTACCGTAGTACAAGATCTGAGTACTTTTCCCACCACTGATTACATCAGATCATTGTCATATTTTGTATCAGAGTTGTATTAAACAGTTAACCCTCACAACAGTTGTGCAATGGGTTTAAACTTCAAATAGTATAATTCATGGGTATTGTACAAACTGATGAGAACCAACATGTGTAATTTCTGGAGAAATCATAAATGGAAATGATTGTGCAGTCTTTTAACATCTAAATCAGTTAATATTATGGGCCATAATCAAGATTTGAAAACATTGTATCAGCCTGGCACTGACGCATCGAACACTCCCCAGGATCGAGGACATTTATATTACCGGGTCGGGTTCAGTACCCAGCTTTGCTAGTGCAAACGAGTGCTGTGCAACTCATCACCATCATTATGGAGATGTGTGGAAAGGACAACTGGCTCAAAAAAATGTTAAGATTAAAAAAAGGCAATCTGCTTCCTTCAATTATTATGAACTCTTCTCTGAGTCTGACGGAGCACAAAGAAGAGCCATCATGGCTACCTACATAGGAATACATATATTTACTCCTCAGGTCATCTTTAAGTACGGCCGAACATTTGTCA
Organism: Trematomus bernacchii; assembly: GCF_902827165.1. Lineage (NCBI taxonomy): Eukaryota > Metazoa > Chordata > Actinopteri > Perciformes > Nototheniidae > Trematomus > Trematomus bernacchii. Next base: position 1,106,190 of record NW_022987649.1, on the reverse strand, counting down.
CTCTTATCTTTAAGACTATTATACATTGTCAACAACCAAAACACATAGAATTCAATAAAAACCTATTGTTTGTTGTGTGACTAAAAGCTTTTATCTTTAAAGCTTGGTTATGGTTCATGGTCCGCGCTGGCTGTGCCACTACATTTTTGTTTTTTCTCTTCCCATTGAAGCAGAATGGCGGTGACAGTTCACTGTAAATGATTCTGATAGCGTTTCAGGTGAATCTCCTCCTTCATCTGGCAGACTGAGGCTCGGAGCCATTAGCATACTTATGAACTTTCACACCGTCTTAATTCTCAAATTAAACACCTGCCTCGTTCTCCACGAGGCGTTCTCTCCCCCTCTGGTTTTAGCTTCTCTTTGTCTTCCACCACCCTAACAGAACAGGCACTGACACATTAAACACATTTCTTTTCATTGCAGTTTTACTTTTATGATTTATACATTAGGTGATTTCAAAAATATATATAGATGAATCTTTAAATACTTTTTCAATTATTTGATCAGGCACCATTTAAAATATAACCCTAACCCACCACATGTATGTTCTTGTTAATGGGGAGCGACTCTGAAACATGATTAAGATGTTAATGTAGAGGGATATGTGTTTGTGGGGGAAAGATTCATACCTCAAGACTCACAAAATTACAAAATAAATGTTTTGGAAAATAATCAAGGCTAGTCCTTACTGACTAGAAAAGTAAAAAAAGTAATGTCAGTTTTCTGCTTTTGTCCACAGCATGACAACCATCATATGCTTTGTCAGCAATCGAAAGGGAATCCCTGCATCACCGCAATATTCTCTGTAGAAGCCCCCCACCCCCCTCGTGTACTAAGGACAGAACCTCAACATAATGTAAAACACGATGGGTGTCAAGTCAGTTACTTAATTCATATCTATCTAAAAGTAATTCATTAATTATGTCAGCACACATCTCTTTCAAGATTACAAAATGTTGTCTGAATCTTCTAAGATAAATGAAAAAAAAACACAATTTTGAAATGTCTTGAACGTCAAAAGTTGGGTTACTTTTTAGTAGAAAGTGTGTCGTCTATATCAGAATGACTATAATGTCACTGTTCTTTCAGCGGACAGATTTTTCTACAGCGCTCCATCAACAATTACATCTGATTTCTTTCCGACCAACATCACACTGACTAGAAACTATAACAAATAGCACACTACTGTGATTTCTTTAAAGACAACTTTCACTTTTCTGCTGCAAATATTTGTAGTATTTTCAGTCCTTGATTTCATTCAAAAGCCTTTATGTATTATATTTTCCTCTGCCATATAAAGTCCACTATTCATCAGCTATGCTAATGCTGCCTCTCTTTCTCTCTATGGTGTAAAATCACTCTAATCAGTCCATCACATCTCTAATTAAACAAAAGGTCACAGAGAGCAGCAGAGAACCACAGAGAGTCTTCATGTTCTCAGCCGTGTTCTTCCAGCTGTCTCATCCAGCTTTGCTGTGTATACCTAACATGGAATTCAGTGAAGTTGCAGGGTCCCTTTCTTAAGCTGGCTGTAGGTAGTAATGTTGGTCAGTCCTCCACTTTGATCTGGACTGACATCTCAAACCTTGGATGGATTACTATGACTTTTTACACAGACATTCATGGTTTCAAGTCAATGCATTTTAATGACTTTTTGGGATTTCCTTCACTTTACCAAAATTGCCACCATGAAGTTCATATCTTTATTTTCCTCCCAAGATGAGTTGTTTGGTGAAATACCTGCCAAACCTGCATCACATCACTCTCAGCTTTATTTTGCGTTTAGTGCTAATTAGCAAAGGTTAGCATGCTAAAGTTAGCAGCATTCTGATTATAGCATTTACTTTAAAGCATGTTTGTGCCTAAGCCCTGTGACACACGATTGCTATTGTTCCTATAAGGATAAAGATGTCATTACTAGTAACAACTATGGTTGTTAGCAGACCCCCTTCAAAATATCCAGCCCATACATTAATATGGAAAAATATTTAATCGTGATTAATCGTATGATGTCCATAGTTAATCGCGATTAATCGCAAATTAATCGCACATTTTTTATCTGTACTAAATACTCTTATCAACATATGGGTGGACAAATATGCTTTATGCAAATGTTTGTTTATTATCATTGGAACACTGACAAATATTCTCCTGAATATTTTCAATACAACAACCTGGAACCTCTCTCTCTCTCTTACACTCTCTCCCAACCCTGTGTACTTCTTTGCACTGAGCCAGTTGCTCAAACAGACAAGCCTGTTTACAGTTGTCGGCGAAATGCCGCTCCTCTGTCTTCATAACAGTCAAAGCATGAGACTGAAGTTCCCACAGGTGTCAAAATAATGCGCTGTGATGTGCAGTCAACACGTTGGATGCGATCCGAATTATCTCACACAGTCCCTCGTCCTCCACAATGTTCGTGTCCAGGCGTCTTCCCGGCAAACTTTCAAGCGTGGTCTGCCGCAAGCGAGCGGCAGGAGCGGGGCTGTCAGCATCAGCTGTGTGCTTGGCTTGCTGTTTAAAACACCTTTTTTTGTATCCATATCTCTCGCTAGAATCTTCCACCATCCAACTAACAACAACAACAACGTCAAGCCTTTGGGCTCTGAAACTACGGGGCGGGCCGAGGACAAATACACATGCGGGGTATGATGCGGTATGATGCGCCGGTGAAGATGGCCGCATCGTCTTTGTGCTCCTCTCCAACTTTGCCCATTTTCGTATTTTGTACATATTTATTTTACTTTTGCCGTTTTACTTTTAGCATGGTTCGTAACATGCAAGCCGACCGCACCTAGTCTGCCATACAATATAGCAGAGAGGAACTTCTTCAATTGCGAAACTTCGTGGACAATAATAACCCTCCGACAGACAATGGAGATTCGCCATGGCTACCTGTTGCTGTTCTACCTGAGAGACGCAAGAAGAAGACAAAGCGAGGGTGCCGGGCCGGGCTGCTGGTCAGACTGGGGAAACGAGAGAATCGACCCCCTCTTCCGAGTATTCTACTGGCTAATGTTCAATCCATTGAAAATAAACTAGATGAACTCAGAAGCCGGATTGCTTTTCAACGGGACATTAAGAACTGTAACGTGTTAATTCTCACTGAGACTTGGCTCAACCCCGCTATCCCGGACTCCGCCATTGTTCCTGATGGATTCTCTATTTTTCGTCAGGACCGGACTGCTAACTCGGGGAAAAGTAAGGGAGGCGGTGTGTGTGTAATGACTAATAACAACTGGTGCTCAGATTATTTCTTCGGACTGTTCCGCTCATCTAGAGCATCTCATGATCACATGCCGGGCTTTTCATCTGCCGAGGGAATTCACATCTGTTGTGATAACAGCAGTGTATATCCCCCCGCAGTCGCTCGCCGACAACAACACGGCACTCGATCAGCTGTTTGGGATTATTGATAAAACCGAGACTTCACGGCCAGATGCGGCGTTCGTTGTGGCCGGAGATTTCAACACCGCCAACATGAAGAAGGTTTTGCCAAAATATTACCAACATATCAGCGGCCCGACGCGCGGGGGAAACATACTGGACCATGTTTATTCCCCTTTCCGAAATGGATATAAGGCTCTCCCTCGCCCTCCCTTCGGCAAATCAGACCACATCTCACTGCTGCTGCTGCCTGCTTACAAGCAGAAACTTAAAAGGGACAGACCGGTAACAAGGACAGTACAGCGATGGAGCGAGGAGTCAGATGCAGCACTGTAGGATTGCTTTGCATCTACGGATTGGAGTGTGTTTGAGGACAATAACATCAACACACACACGGACACTGTTATCTGCTACATTGGGAAATGCATCGATGACGTGGTACCGAAGGTTTGTGTACGGACATTCCCAAATCAAAAGCCCTGGATAAACTGCGATGTGCGCGGCAAGCTGAAAGCGCGCACTATCGCGCACAGAGCTGGAGATTTGGAGGAGTACAGGAAATCTAGGTATGATCTCCGGAGAGCAATCAGCAATGCAAAGAGACAGTACAAAGAGAAGGTGGAATCTGACTTCAAAGGCTGTAACACCAGGAACATGTGGGCGGGACTAAGGACAATGACTGACTACAAAGGAGCAGCGGGGGGTGCTACGGGAGTGTCTGCGTGCGCATCTCCCCCAGATGAGCTGAACAGTTTTTTTGCACGCTTTGAGAGCAGCCAGGCTGTGGAGGTACAGAGGGACCAGGAGCTAGAGCCCTGCCCTTTTGTTTTAAACAGGGCAGATGTGTGTAAATCCTTTAAAAGGGTTAACCCACACAAGGCTCCTGGACCTGATGGCATCCCTGGCCGTGTTCTCAGGGTGTGTGCAGTTCAGCTGGCAGAGGTGTTCACAGACATCTTCTACAGGTCCCTGTTGCAGTCTGTAGTCCCCACATGCTTCAAACACTCCACGATCGTTCCTGTCCCGAAAAAGACAATAATCACCTGCCCCAACGACTACCGCCCAGTAGCACTCACCTCCATCATAATGAAGTGCTTTGAGCGGTTAGTCAAATCATTCATCACCTCCTCCCTCCCTGAATCTCTGGACCCCCTGCAGTAGAGTATCCTCACTGGCAGCATGACGGCCTGGTACGGCAGCTGCACCGACCTCGATCGTAAGGTTTTACAGAGGGTGGTGAAAACTGCACAGCACATCACCAGGACGGAGCTGCCATCCATGGAGGACCTTTACTCCCAGCGGCTCAGGAAGAAATCACTACGGATTATCAAAGACCCCCATCACCTCAGCCACAAACTGTTCTTTCTGTTGCCGTCTGGCAGACGTTACCGCAGCATCCTGGCAAGGACAAGAAGATTCGGAGACAGTTGCTTCCCGCGGGCAGTGAGACTGTTAAAAAATTGAACTGTTGAAACAACTTCAAAACATTCTTCAGCTACTCAATAATATGTATCTAATACCTAATATATATATATATCATTCCAATAACTTGTATATAGACCCGTACTGCACTATTCCACATCATCACTTTATTTTATAACAATTTTTCTTTTTGTATTGCTCTTGCTCTTATTGTTATTATGTTATTATGTTGCATTGTTGGAGAAGCCTGTGACATAAGATTTTCAACTACATAATTACTCTGTAGCTATGTCAGATTGAAAATAAAGAACCTTGAACCTTGTTAATCGCACGTTAAAATAATTAGTGACGTTTAAAAAAAATTGCGTTAACGCGTTAACTTGACAGCCCTAGGAAAAATACTTTAAAAGGTTGTTTGTATTCATTTCATTTCAAACCTTTATTTATTCAGGTTGTATCCCATTGAGATCATTGACCTCTTTTTCAAGGGAGACCTGCTCAAGTAGGTTCCACATGAAACATTAAAAACATAAACAGAACAACAAAAGGACATCAAACAGTAGCATTACAGGGATTACAAATTACATACTATCCACATGCACAGGTACCAACAGCTTCCGATTGAGTAGCATCTAACCGAGCTTTAAAAACATTTAGTGGCAACAGATTGCTCAGTTTCCATTTTAATTGCAGACTATTCCAGGACAGTGGAGCTGCGCATCTAAATGCTATTTTCCCTAAGACAGTCCTAGCAGTTGGCACATTTAATAAAACCACAGCATGCGATCTCAGGCAGTAGCCACTTACAATTCGCCGTGAGATCAGGGAGCAGATGTAGGATGGAAGTTTCCCTAACATGGCTTTATATATAAAAATGTACCAGTGACTGAGCCTCCGTACAGTTAGTGAAGGCAGACCAGCCCTTGCATACAGGGTACAGTGATGAGTTAATGCTTTACAGTTTGTCACAAATCTCAGTGCACTGTGATACGCAGCATCTAACTTTACCAGGCAATTGGCAGGTGCATTCATATAAATCAGATCACCATAGTCCAGCACAGGTAAAAAGGTCACAGTGACTAGCCTTTTTCTGGCCTCGAGCGAGAAACAGGACTTGTTCCTGTAGAAGAAACCTAGTCTAACCCTCAGTTTTTTAAGCAGGATATTGACATGACGTTTAAAAGTGAGACAATCATCAAGCCAGATACCAAGGTATTTGTAACAGGCAACCACTTCAAGTTTTATTCCTTGCGTAGTTAAAATATCTAAAACAGGCTCTGGTGTCTTTTTGGCTTTTGAAAAGAGCATTACCTTGGTTTTATCCACATTTAAAAGAAGCTTTAGTTCCGAGAGCTGAGTCTGAATAATGTTAAAAGCAGTTTGCAATTCAACAACAGCCTCCTTAATGGAGGGACATGCACAGTACATAACGGTATCGTCCGCATAAAAATGTAAGGTTGCTCCATCGACATTTTCAGCTAAACTATTGATGTAGATGGAGAATAAAAGTGGACCTAAAACAGAACCTTGAGGAACACCATTAGTAATGTTTAACCACTCAGAAGACAGCCCATCAAAATGAACACATTGGGACCTTTCAGAGAGGTAGTTCACAAACCACCCCACTGCATGGCTGGATAAGCCAATACTGAGTAGCCTCTGCTTTAAGATGCGATGATCGACGGTATCAAACGCTTTGGAAAGGTCAATAAATAGAGCTGCACAACTCTGCTTATTATCTAAAAAACTCGCCACATCATTCACCACTTTCATTGTGGCAGTGATGGTGCTATGTTGTTTTCTGAAGCCTGACTGATGTTTAGACAGGATGTCATTTGTACATAAAAACACCTTTACCTGTTCACTCACTAGGCGTTCAAGAACCTTAGCCAGAACTGACAATTTAGAGATGGGCCTATAATTATTTTAAACAGTTGCCTCCCCTCCTTTCAGCAAAGGCAGGACATACGCTGACTTCCACAGTTTTGGAATTGTGTTTGTGCTGAGGGAGAGGTTAAAAAGAGTAGTGAGAGGTGGAGCAATAAAATCTGCAGCTATCTTTAAAAAGAAAGGTTCCACGTTGTCCGGGCCGGCCGGTTTCTTAGGATCTAACTTGGTTAAAGCTTCACGAACAACATCAACAGTAAAAGGAGTAAAACTGAAAGGGTTTTCCAGACCACATTGTTCAGAGTCACCGACTGTGGTGTTCACAGAAGCAGAGTTAGTCACAGAATCAAACATAGAACCGCAGGACACAAAATGCTCATTAAAACAATTTAACATAGTAGCCCTGTCCGATATAGAGCCAGATGTTGTGGTAATGCACGGAGGTAGCTCATTTCGGATCTCACCGGTGGATAGCGATTTTATGGCTTTCCAAAATTTCCTAGGATTATTTAGGTTTTCTGTAGTAACTGACAAATAGTACTTCGACTTAGCACTTTTGACCTGTGAAGTGAAGCTATTTCTTAGTTGCCTAAAACGCAGCCATTCAACCTCTGAGCCTGATTTCCTAGCCTTTGCCCAGGCCTTGTTTCTCTCATGTAGGAGACTGGACAGTTCAGCAGAAAACCAAGGATTGTCTCGTCCCTTTACTCTAAAAGTACGTAGGGGTGCATGTCTATATATATATGTATGTATAACGCATGCGTTAATAACGCGCTAACGCAAAAAAAAATTAATGCCACTAATTATTTTAACGCGATTAACGCATGTGTATTTTTTGTCCTCGGCCGCCCCGCCCCGTAGTTTCAGAGCGCATCGAGTTTAAAATACCATCTACAAGCTGATGCTGAGAGCCCCGCTCCTGCCGCCCGCTTGTGGCAGACCACACTTCCACGCTCACCGGCAGGCCATCGGGAGGACCGGGAGGGCAACCCTGTTTCCTAAAAATTACGTTCCCACAGAACTAAACTGCATTCTCAATTACGTTTAGCTAGAAACGTATTTTCTCCCATGTTACATTTGTTATGAACGTATCTCAAATACGTTTATTTTCTACATATCTTCTAGAAAGATATTTTCTCCCACGTTACGTTTGTTATGAACGTATCTCAAATACGTTTATTTTCTACATATCTTCTAGAAACATATTTTCTCCTACGTTACGTTTGTTATGAACGTATCTTAAATACGTTTATTTTCTACAAATCTTTGCCATTTATTGTCTTGCTTATAATAATGATAATAGTCATTTATAAATATCATTTGAGAGCACACATTTGAAATTGACGATCGGGCTCGATATATGGTTAAGGCGAGACACGGCAGGCAAAAACATCGTTTTTCCTGCACTGGTCAATTTTGAGATTTTGTGTTATTTTGATTCCATAACATGTTTTCTTTCAGGCTTTTGGAAGGAAAACGTACAAAATACACATTTAAGTGTTTATTTTACTATAGTTTGTCTATTTGCGTCTGTAGATTTCTCCTAAATTCACCAAAAGTTAGCATTCTAACGTAACATAAAGTACCGCGACCGCTGTTTGCACCATGTCATCAGAGGTATCGTTGGAAAGCTCTCCTGCACAATCTCATCGGATCCAAATATGGTCATTTCCTTTGTATCAGCAACCAATCGTGAAAGTGCAATGGGGTCTTAAACCAAGAAACAAAATCTTGTTGGCAGGTGTCAATTTCTGACAACGTGATTCGTTCAGATGCGTCACGTGGTGTGCTAAAGCTTTCCGCTAGAAATTTAAATCTGAAAATGGCAAAATAACGGCGAAAAAAACGTTCACAGAGAAGACGACAACAATTGTCACTTGCACAAAGCAAGGTTATACAAAAAACAAATGACCCCGAACATGAAATACCTTCACGGAGTGCGTCGATGCGCAAGCTATCATCCAGATAACAGGAGGGTTTAGCTAGCGTCACACTGCAATCTTTAAAGGTCGTTTTCTCAAAATGAGTTTTTTCTCCTACTCTGAGTTCGAAATGTCCACTTCAGTAGCAGTTACATACACCAAACCTTCCAGTTATATTCCTATCAATATTATGAAGGCTTTTAGAGAAGGGTTTGGTCATATATAATTCATAGCCTGAATTATATAACATTTTATACCTAAAAACATGGTGAAAATTGATATTTTAGGGCTGTTGACAGTATTTTCTGATTTATGGAGTGATACAAAGAGATATCCAAAATCCCTTCTGTAAAAGCCTTAGATACTAATATGACTACAAAATGAAACAATAATTTTGATCCTGGCTTTATCCAAAGTTCAGATTTCGGTTCCTGAAATGTGTTAAAATATGTGCATATTTCATGAGATAATGGATCATTTGCATATTTAAACATGCTATTTCAGAAAACTTGTAATACAAAAAACAATTGCCTTATTGTAAGTAATTAACTGGAGAAATTTCTAGTTGATATCTTTAAGTTAAAAAAATTACCCTATTCACCTAGGGTGTCTCGCCTTAAATTAAAATCAGTAGGCGAGGCTGTAATTTCGCCAGCTGTTACTCTCATGAGCGAGGCAGAAAATAATAGTTTTAACATGCCAAAAAGCTGCTGTGTCGTTTATTGCACCTCAAACATTAAAACAAATCCAGAGTTACGTGTTTCTGTACTTCCTCTAAGAAGAAAGGACAGTAAGAGAAGAGCTCTGTGGCTTCAGGCTTGATCGCCGTTCAAATGACAGCGTTGGTTTCCCCAAAAGTGGGCGGGGCTGTAAAGTGACGTAGATTTGACTCTCATCTATTATTCAAAACCATTCTATTTATTCTAACGTAAATTACATGCCAGTGTTTTATCTTTTTATTTGCGATTTGTTTTTGCACTGGGAATGTTTTCGTGTGGAACCGGAAGTACGTCACTTCACTTTGTCTTCTTCGTCCCTTTTACGTTCCAGACAATGTATGGCTCAGCATAACAGACTGAACAGCGACCCCAGGTGTGTCTACATTGGAATTACATCTTCATTACTGAAGGAAAAATACTTTACCTAGTGTTTGTTAACTGGGTTTTTAATGCAGTTGGCTTTTCTTAATGGTTACAATATTGCTATGAGTTACAGTATATCTGAAGCAAATTATATTTCTGAAGATGTGTAGTCAATTCCACCCTTCAATGTAGCATAAATGTGAACTCTAATTACAGGAACAATACCGGAAACAGATGTAGGAAAGATCCTCAGCTCGCTGATTGGATGTTTTAGCCGCAATGCACGTTGGGAGATGGTGTTTATGCGATGTGAAATCCGAAAACATTTAAAAATAGAATAATACTTTATTCCGAGTGTTCTTGCTTTTCTCTTTGGAAGTCATCACATAACGGCATTGTAATACACGGTTCGGCTGCATTAAATATTGCACATCTGCCGTAGTTCTTTATTTATAGAGCCCTGATGAGAAGACTTCTGGACAAACAGGAAGAAGTGCCGCCGAAACTGAATACGTGACGTGGATCATAAATATATCAACAATTACACAATATCTTACATTTATTTTCACAAAATACGTCTCCTTGCATTATCAATAGTAATTCGGCTGACTTTTATATTTGATCCAATTGGTAGATAGGTTATATTTACACCATAACGGTGCACAGCTGATAGAAAAGGACTTGTAGTTTTTAAAGATATTACTGATTTTCTTTGAATATAAGAATGTAAATACTGAGTTGAGAGAATAGTCAGGGGATTTGGGTGATGGGAGACACATCTATGGAATCACAATTTCAATAGCTTACCATCAAATGACGGATATACCTTTCTGTCTGTGATGTTTTACAAATCAGATATTAATGTGTAGAAGTAAAACATGAGAAATAATATAGCAATATCCTGTAAAATTATGTAAAAACATGAGTAAAACTACACATCTTCAGATGTTATACATACATAAGTGTCCTACACTAATAATACAAAGTTATTATTAGTATGCTGTGTGTACCTTGTGTGCACCGCCTAGTGGTTAAAGCACGTTATTTAATTATTTTTGTTGAATAATGTTATTTTTGTTGAATAATGTTATTTGATGAAAAAAATATTAAGAGTACATACTTTCATAGGGGGAAAGTAGAAGGTCAATGATAGAAATATAGAATATAAAAAATCAAGAAAATACTGTAAGTGATCTCTACAATAAAACAGTTTAGTGCCGGATGTACAAAGATATTAATAGGAGGATGTGCAAAACAGACAAACTAATTAACCTTTATTAACACATTAAAGAATACTTTAGGTTAAGGTCTTCTTTCAAATAAGAAAAAAGCTTTGGGGGGCCATTACAGATGGAGCAGCTTATTTCAGACTCCAGCTTACTGCTTCCTGCCTACTACCTGCCAGCTACCTGCCTAAGACCTGCCAAAGACCAGTATCTGGGAATGTTAAGCCCTCCCACTATTTTCCAAGAGGGCGTTGCCAGATTTTCAATTTCAGGATTTAACCAGGAGATGGCGCTTCCTTCACAAAAACAGGAAGACAACTTTCATGGACTTTCAGTTTTGTTTAGAAGAGCATTTGAACAGATCAATATTTTAGATCAAATAAAGTATATCTAATCTTGTAATTCAATAATATATAGTCTTTATATATTAAATAACTATGGCCAAACTAAGACTTAGTTTTTCAAAAGAGAAAATGCAGATATTATATAAAAAACTAAAGTTAAAATCTTGTTTTTAATGCCCCAAGAGCAATAAAAACACGTGGTAAAAAAATACAAGCTGTAAAAATACTTATATATATTTAATACTAATAACATAATGATTAATTTCAGATGATAATACTTTTCAGTGTCTGTCTCATGCAGCAGCTGACCCGGCCGACAGTAAAAATAAACATTTATAACTAGTTTAGGTTGTTTGAGAGGTAATTAAAATAGCTAAGGGTGATGATCTGACTTGAAGTGTGTGTTTTTGCTCCTAATTAAATGTGTACAAGATGTGAAGTCAACAGGTATTCACTCAGAGGGGGGTACTGTAGCTACTATTTATTTTCAAATGCATACAGTATAGGCTCAGTCAAGAATTTGAATGGGATGGGGAGACGTGTGTGATTAAAAATGAGTGTCCAAACTATGGCCAAACTAAGACTTAGTTTTTCAAAAGAGAAAATGCAAATATTATATAAAAAACTAAAGTTAAAATCTTGTTTTTAATGCCCCAAGAGCAATAAAAACACTTGGTAAAAGAATCCTGAGTGAGGCTTTCATAAATTGCATTTAGCTGACGCTTTTATCCAAAGCGACTTACTATTTAATAAATGATAAATGATTATTCATAACAAATATGAGTGATGTGTGATTATTATTCATGCTATATACTGATATAGGGCTAAGTAAGCAATCAATCCTGCAAATTAACCCTTAGTTGTTCAATATATTAATTCAGACAATGTGAGTAGAAATACAGAAATTCTGCTCCCACCTAAGGCCAACGTTGCAATATTACAACATTTCCCTAAAAAGGTGCGATGGGGGGGGGGGGGGGGGAGAGAGTTAGACACTCGTGAATTGTCAACGGGGAGGGGGGGGGTGTTGTCGGCCGTAAGCGAACCGGGCCGTTGGCGTCCGGCCGTTCTGTGATTCTCCAGAACTCACAGCTGGCCAGCGGCCCACCGAGATAAGTCCCGACTCTCCCGACGGCCAATCCGTGCCTCCCCTGACTGCACGTTGCTGACACACACCGCTGCAAACTCTCTGCACGGAGGAGCCGCGGAGGAAGAGACACACGTTCACTAAGCCGAAAAAACTATATCCGGTCACAGTGATCTGCTATTTTAAAGTAAATTCAACACATATCGACCCTAAATATAGCATATATTAAGAACGAGAAAGTGTTAACATCGTTTTTTGTAAACATATGACAAATGTGCGAGGGTGATGACATCAGAGCATCGTCCTATGGGCTTAGCCCCGGACAGCCCCGGCCCAATTTAACCCCTGCCAGAGGCTATACAACAACATCTGAAAGGTCAAAAAAACAAACAGGGCTAGACAGCCATTTGTAGCATATGGGAGAATGGTGATGTGAACTCAACACGTAGTCACTCAGAGGGGGGTACTAATTATTTTCAAATGCGCATAGGCAATGCTATCTATTTACATGTACTGTAGGCTCTTTCAGTCAAGAATTTGAATTTGAATGGGATGGGGAGACGCTCTGCCAACACTGACCCAATCTTCTGCTCCTTACAACCCACTCACTGCCTGTGTTTTAACATTCGTACATTTCTGAATGAGCCCTAACATTCCGAGGTTATTCTGTATTTTCTGAGTTCTTGGTCATTTTCCACGGGGGTGTTGGGAGATGGCACATCAGCATAAATACAGCGCTGTGACACCACACCTCAGCAGGAGCCGAGGTAGCGTGCAAACCATAGGCGGCTACCCTGAGTTAGGAATGTCATGCTTAGTCACACTGCAGATGGCCGTTTCCAATTTAAAATCAGATTGTATCACGCTGCAGCATGCACTTCTTGATTCCAAACTGCTATTGAACAGTAAGAAAACCAAAGCAATGCTTTTTGCTCCCAAGTCAGCGTCCTCCTCTTGCCTCTCCATTGACACCCTTGATGGCGTTTCTGTTGAGTTTGTTGATACCTACAAATATCTGGGCTTTTGGTTGGACAGTAATCTGAACTTTAAACACCATATTGAAGTTTTAACAAAGAAATTGAAATTCACTCTTGGCTTCCTTTACAGACTTAAATGTTGTTTTTCAATTTCATCCCGTAAAAGGTTGGTCTCTGGCTTATTCCTGTCCCAGCTGGACTACGGTGATACAACAGGTATTCACTCAGAGGGGGATAGGTACTAAATGCCACCCATTTACATGTAGGCAAACAAAGTCAAAAATCAACATACAGTAGGGGGGTGGGGGATGGTGAACGGTATGTGGGACACTGAAAAGTCTATGTTAAAAAGCCTCAGTCACCTTAATTCATGTAATAAAAACATCTCAGGTCAGTAACACTGAAAGCTAAATGTGCAATACCATGTTCAGCTATGTTACTATTTATAATGTTATTGTTGTTACAACAGAAGATGTTTTTCTTTATATTGAAGTTAAATGCATCAATCTGGTGCACTTTGAGGTCAAAATTAAGAGATTTATGGATACCGCTGGAAAAAGCTGCAGTGCATATGCCGAGCCTGTACGTAGCGCTGTAACTTCCTCCACAAAAGCAGCCTTCTGTTTATTCAACGTGGTGGGGGCCGAGGGAACCGGGCAGAGTTTTTCGCCGGTCAACGTGTGTGAAAGTTTAAATCTTCCTTATTGAGCTTTAAAACAAATGAATAACGACTATATATAATAATAAAATAAACACCGGCTGTTGTTATGCCTGCTGTAACGTTAAATTACTCCGTTCTCCGCTTGTAATTATGCCGTTACAAGCTTCATAGTTGTATTTATCATCTAAATTTGCCGAAACAAGTTTAATATTCTGAAAGCCAAGACTTTGTTTATTTGAAATCAGATGAAAACAAACTGTAACGGACCCTGCCGTGTTATCTATGATTACTATATGCCTTACTGTACATTCATAATTTCAGCCGGAGGGAGGGGGGCGGCGCTGCGGAGGAGCAGATTGCGAGTGAGAGGTGCCTGTCATCTTCCCTTCACAAATGTATTTATCGTGTGATTTTGGAAATAAAAGTTTCATATTCTGAAAGCCAAGACTTTGTTTATATATTATACGTGGGTAGCTATGACGTCAGAAGGAGTTACCGTAAATGAGAGCTGCCGTAAAAGTGTTTCTAGGATTTCTAAACGAACTATTATAGCTGTTATAAAGCATTAAATAAAAAGTCATGAAAGAGATAAGGAGGAGAAAAGGTTTAAGGAAGTAAGCAATGAATACAGAATGTCGAAATCCTCTGTTTCACGCGATGTCGAACATTGAAGAGAGGACGGCGGTCCCCCAATCTACACAGCGGGAGAAAGAAGATCATAAAGCAGATCGGAGGAGACATCACGATCTTCCCACATTAGTGCAATTCACCTATACTTAACCCCAAATAAAAGAACCCAATAAAAACAGTTGTTAAATAATAGTGAAGTCACGTTGTAATAATAACTCATCTCTCGGTTTGAGTGTTCTTTTTCTGCTTTGCCAAAAGCCACTGTGTCAAGTGTCTAGTGACTATTTCTCTTAGCGGATGCATGTCAATTTAAATCAATACATACAACTATTTTTTAAATCAATAAAAACATTTTCTAAATCCATAAAAGCATTTCAATTAAGATTGGGAGTCATGTCGTTACTTTGTTGAGAATGTGGCCATGTAATAAGCGGGATAATTTGCAGCGACTTGGTCATTGTGGGGAAAAATAACACCCAGGGATCCTGATCGTTTCAATGAAGTTGAATACAGAATATTCATATTTGTCAGTGATTTCATGTCAATTCGGCGAACATAAACATAAATGATCGTGGTGAAGATGATGATTAAATTAGGATTACAAATCGGGAGAGCCGGCTGCATTTCCTCTCGTTCGTTTTTTTCGACTAAACAACATTATTTTGTTAAATAACAACATGATGATGTTTTGTAAATGATTACATGTCTTATTTAGCACAGACTATGATCCTATCCGTGACATATGGATCTTAACAAAGATCCGCTATACAGTAGTACCAGACATACTGTACATCCAGCTTACTGTATCGAAGTTGATTTCACATGAGCTCCAGTGTGGAACCCCAATGCACCCCCTGGTGGATCAATGATCCATTGCAGCTGGCTTCACAATAATTACATTTATTTATCACGGGGGCGGTATCAAGTCAGACTGGGGGCCGGCTCTTCATCACGAACCTTTCACGGGCCGATCACGGACCGTGCACGAGCCAACCACGACCCTCGCGTTTCAAACTGTCCTAAATAAGACGCTCCATCTGTATATACAGTTTTTAATTAACTATTAGTAGAGAATAACAAGTAATAATAATATACTTTATAGAGATCTGCAGATAAATGTTTAGTCTTCTCAAGCACCAACTAATATCTCGCCTGATTGTTGGCACTTGACAATCACCTTTCCCTGAATTTTACTCAGGTGTAACTAAAGTCTGCTTTAAGGGTTGTTTATATTTCACATCATTAATCAGAATCTGCAAAGTAACTAAAATAAATGTAGTGGAGTAAAAATACCAGGTTAACCTCTGAATTGTAGTGGAGTAGAATTACAAAGTAACAATGAGCTGGCATGTGGGTATATATTAATGCTTCCCATTATGGACACAAGCGATTTTCACCCATTTATTAATTACATGTTTTACATTTGTACACACCAATTTGTTTCCTATCCCCTAAACCTCCAGGGCTGTACACAGTTTAATACTGTCAACTTCTAATGTTGGGAAAAACGAAAACGTCTTTTAAAACTACAATTCCCAGTAGAGACGTGCCATAGAACATGTTGCGAAACACAATAGCCAGCATGTGTAGTTCTGGGGGGGCGTTCGAGTCCAGTTTTGGAAAGTCTGGCGTGGTTTTGTTCCATTTCAAAGAGCTGTTTGGCGCTCGGCGTAACCTTGGCGCACTGCCACTCCAACATCCATTCCCAGAGCTTGAAGATTAATCACGGGGTTTGTCAACGGGACTGTAGTCCCAAATGATAGCTGGGGATTATGGGTAGTGTAGTGTCTTCGGCCATCCTAAACTCTGAATTGTTTTTCGGATATCATATCGCATAGAGTGGCGAAGTCCCTCCCCTTCCGGTGGACCTCCATGGGACCTTATTTCGGAAAAATTATGTATTGAAGTCAATGGAGAGAGAAAGATTATCTTTCGATCCCGTTTGAATTGTGCCACGAATTACACATATGATGTTTGTCAATTGAAAAGATAATTTTGCAAGTCAAAAAAAAAAAAATGTGTCGTAAAACTGTGAAGTAACACATTTGTTTGTGTGAAACGCTCAATGAACTACATCTCTGGTCAACAACACACGTCACCAAGATGGCCGTCACTACTGTCTTGTCAACAAAACGATTGACTACCCTCACTATCACCACAATGAAACAAGTCCTGAAGAAAGTCATGCAAAGCTGCCTGCCTGCCTTCCTTTGATTCTCTCTGAACTGCCTGGTCGTTTTAATGTTTAATGTCAACCATTTGTGCAGATAGCATGAAGTAGAGAAGATCGCTAGCGTTAGCGTTAGCATTTCTCCCCCGGGCTTAAATTGTGTATTATAGAATGATCACACCGGTGACAGTACTCTTCAAAGGGTTCACGAAATATGACTACTACTCTTACTGTTTAACATTTTGGGTTACTTAATGTTACTTCATGTTAAGGCTAATAAAAATGACAAGGCTGTAATGCTAACTAACGTGCTAGCTACTAGCTAGCTTGATCCAGACACTATGGTCCTTTCATCAGACGGGAAGCGAAAGAACGAGCAAGACCCATTGCTGGTATAATAACAACCTGGTACTAAGCACACAGGCATCTTGTTAAAGTTATCTTATCTTAGCCAGCGCCATATAGATAGATTATATCTATATGGCGCTGATCTTAGCTATTGTGGAGGAAAACAATTGTGACATCACTTACGCGACTCTGGGATTTGTAGTCTTTCCAGTTACGTATTTTTCCTAGTCTTATATTTCAACAGTTTTACGACAAACTGTGACTTTTTTGACATGGAAATTATTTTTTAAGATTGACAAACATCATATGTGTAATTCATGGCACAATTCAAACGGGATCGAAAGATACGTTTTCTCTCTCCATTGACTTCAATACATTATTTTTCCGAAATAAGGTCCCATGGGGCGGAAGTAGATGGGCGTGACTTCGCCACTCTATTAACACCATATCCCGACGTGCATTGCGGCTAAAACATCCAATCAGCGAGCTGAGGATCTTTCCTACGTCACTTTACAGCCCCGCCCACTTTTGGGGAAACCAGCTGTCATTTCAACGGCGATCAAGCCTGAAGCCACAGAGCTCTTCTCTTACTGTCCTTTCTTCTTAGAGGAAGTACAGAAACACGTAATTCTGGATTTGTTTTAATGTTTGAGGTGCAATAAACGACACAGCAGCTTTTTGGCATGTTAAAACTATTATTTTCTGCCTCGCAGCTGGCGAAATTACAGCCTCGCCTACTGATTTTAATTTAACCATAGGATATCGAGCCCGATCGTCGATTTCAAATGTGTGCTCTAAAATGATATTTATAAATGACTATTATCATTATTATACGCAAGACAATAAATGGCAAAGATATGTAGAAAATAAACGTATTTGAGATACGTTCATAACAAACGTAACGTGGGAGAAAATATGTTTCTAGAAGATATGTAGAAAATAAACGTGTTTGAGATACGTTCGTAACAAACGTAACGTGGGAGAAAATACGTTTCTAGCTAAACGTAATTGAGAATGCAGTTTAGTTCTGTGGGAACGTAATTTGTAGGAGACAGGGTTGAGGGTGTGTGTATGTGTGGCGCGACTCGAGCGAGGCACACCTTACGTGTTGTTGTTGTTGTTAGCATCTGGTGCTAGCTAGCTGCGCTAACGGATATAAGGAGCTGTTTCAATGAAAACAGAGGAGCGACATTTCGCCGACAACTGCGCCGAGCACTTGACTTTATGCAGGTAGCCAGAGAGTGGGACATTGTACGAAAAGTCAGCACACTCAGCACGGATAGTGCGCGCAACATGATTGCAGCGTCCAGGCAGCTCCCGTTCGAGCAGATATGCCTTGAGCTGCACATAGCGCCAACGATCCATCACAGTGTCTCCACATTCATTCACACACACACACACACACACACACACACACACACACACACACACACACACACACACACACACACACACACACACACACACACACACACACACTTTGTATTGTATTATTGTATGAGAGGTTCCTTGTTGAATTGAGGCGAATATTTGTAATGTTCAGAGGTTGTTGTGTTTAATGTTCATGAGAATATTTGTTCAAATGATAATAAACAAACATATAAAGCATATTTGTCCACTCATATGTTGATAAGAGTATTAAAAACTTGAAAAATATCCCTCTAAGGTACATTTAGAACAGATAAAAAATGTGCGATTAATCGCGATTAACTATGGACAATCATGCGATTAATCGCGATTAAATATTTTAATCGACTGACAGCCCTAGTTATTACCTTAAATTAAAACATTTACAAATGATGTATTCAGCAATATCTACATGTCCACTAAACCATGGTTAATGTAAGTATAACAAAATATTATGGCAAAGGTGTCACAGTTCAATTTATAGAAATATTTTGGTTCAAATAAGACAAGGAAAATACGTTTTCTGCTATGGGACACTAACTTCACCTGCATGAAGGTGTCTTTATCCCAACCTGGTCTCACCAGAATGCGTGACTCCACCACGACTCCTTAACACCGCAGTGCGTGGTGGAGTCACGCACTCTGCTACATTTACGTGTCTGCACCACGCAAACAACCCCAATGTAAAGTGAATGAGGCTCCTTTGTCGTGGTGCACACACGCATTTCTACAACATCCCGCAGTGAGCTTTTATTCTATAAAACGTTTTTAAAATCTACTTTATAGCTCACAGGAGGCTTCTTTTATTAGGGTCTGAGACCATAGGTCGGCGAAGACCCTATTGAAATCGGTCGCGCAGCGACCGATAAACCTGCAAAAAACACCCAAAAACAGGGAAAACGACCGGCAAAAGCACAGAAAAGGTTCGGAAATAGTGACGGCAGATAGTCCGCGCGAGCCCAGTCACGTGGGCGAAGCCCACGTGATTGCAACTCGCATAATTAATATCGTTACGATCAATTTAGTCGCTCGCGGTCGCTCGCTCGCGGTTCCGGAACTTTACGATCAGACTTCAGATGACAGTTAATGGTCCGGCCCTCAACACATTAATATGACAAAAGTCATGAGTTTTCTTCAAAAGCTGTTGCCATGGCAACGAATCCCACGCCATAAAACACGGTGTCGCTGTAAATCCAATGGACACGGTCCGATTGTCCCCCAATCTTCACTTTTATATCACCGGTCCATGCCTCAACAGCTCTACGTGAAATATGAGATCTCATTGCATGCCGTTTCCATGGCAACGAATAACTCGCCATAAAACACGATGTTGTCTTAAGTCAATGGAAAATGATCCAAACTGCACCAGACTTCAGATGACAGTTAATGGTCCAGCCCTCAACAGCTCTACGACTATTATGGGATGTCATCATATGCCGTTTCCATGGCAACGCATTCCTCGCTTTAAAACACAATGTTTTCTTAAGTCATTGGAAAAGGTGCCAAACTGCACCAGACTTCAGATGACAGTTAATGGTCCGGCCCTCAACAGCACTATGCCAATTATGGGATGTCATCATATGCCGTTGCCATGGCAACGCATCCCACGCCGTAAAACACGATGTTGTCTTAATTCAATGGAAAAGCTTCCAAACTGCACCAGACTTCAGATGACAGTTAATGGTCCGGCCCTCAACAGCTCTACGCCAATTCTGGGATGTCATCATATGCCGTTTCCATGGCAACGAATCACTCGCCGTAAAACACGAAGTTGTCTTAAGTCAATGGAAAAGCTTCCAAACTGCACCAGACTTCAGATGACAGTTAATGGTCCGGCCCTCAACAGCACTATTCCAATTATGGGATGTCATCATATGCCGTTGCCATGGCAACGCATCCCACATTAATATGACAAAAGTGAGTTTTCCTCAAAAGCTGTTGCCATGGCAACAAATCCCTCGCCATAAAACACGGTGTCGCTGTAAATCCAATGGACACGGTCCCATCGTCCCCCAATCTTCACTTTTATATCACTGGTCCATGACTCAACAGCTCTACGCGAAATCTGAGATCTCACCGTATGCCGTTTCCATGGCAACGCATCCCTCACCAAAAAACACGATGTTGTCTTAAGTCAATGGAAAAGCTTCCAAACTGCACCAGACTTCAGATGACAGTTAATGGTCCGGCCCTCAACAGCTCTACGTGAAATCTGAGATCTCACCGTATGCCGTTTCCATGGCAACGCATCACTCGCCATAAAACACGATGTTGTCTTAAATCAATGGAAAAGGTTCAAAACGGCACCAGACTTCAGATGACAGTTAATGGTCCGGCCCTCAACAGCTCTACGTGAAATCTGAGATCTCACCGTATGCCGTTTCCATGGCAACGCATCACTCGCCATAAAACACGATGTTGTCTTAAATCAATGGAAAAGGTTCAAAACGGCACCAGACTTCAGATGACAGTTAATGGTCCGGCCCTCAACACCTACACACACACCTCGACGTGCGGACAACAGCCTGCGGAGTGTCGAAGACCCGCTCAACGCTGCTTGCAGCTTTAATTTTATTTGTATTCATAATAATTTTTATTTTTCGTCAGAATGTATTATGGTGCATTATTTACCAATTTTTGTTCTCAAAAAACAGTGCATTGTGTGTAATACAACTGTGATTTTTATTAAATTAGTTCGTTTTTAAGGAAGGCCAGAGCTTCAGCTGTGTCAAATAGATTGTTCCCTTTAGTTAACGTTATTTAAAAGATAATTATATTCCTATTTGATCATGTCCCCTTTATTGTATTACGGACGCAGAGAGCAATGTGAGCGTTCATTCCCATTGGATAACGGAGGATTTTACACCCGGAAGTAAGTATTCTCCTTACTGTCGATTGATTTTACAGTGATATCTGCACTACTCATCAACTCAAAAACACCAGATTATCCTGGTTAATTACACAACATTGATTGGTTTAAATTGTGTACAATGCTTTTGTATTTTCCCCTTTCGATTCGGAGAAACAAATGTTTTTTCAGAGTTTTTGGATGGCAGAAGACACTACACTACCCAGAATCCTCAGCTATGGGACTACACCATGTGCTTAGAACGTGTCCTACCCCACCCTACCCCCCCTTAGGTCACAGGCTCCTCCAACAGTGCAACACAATAAGACAGATACACAGAAAAAATAGTGCAAGTAAATACAAAAAGAAAAATAGTAAAATAGTAAAAAGTGAAATAGTGCAATAAGAGTCTATATACAAGTGATTGGAATATGATATATTAGATGAATAATTTCTAAGTAGCAGCCAGATGAATGTTATGGATGTTGTTTCAAAGTTCAGGTGTTTAATAGTCTTATGGCCTGTGGGATGAAACTGTCCCTGAGTCTGGTGGTTTTAGTCCGGATGCTGCGGTACCGCCTGCCAGACGGCAGCAGACAGAACAGTTTGTGGCTGGGGTGATGGGGTCTTTTATAATCCTGAGGGCTTTCTTTAAGGTTAACCTGGTATTTTTACTCCACTACATTTATTTTAGTTACTTTACAGATTTGGATTAATGATGTGAAATATAAACAACCCTTAAATCAGACTTTAGTTACACCTGAGTAAAATTCAGTGAAGGTGATTGTCAAGTGCCAACAATCAGGCGAGATATTTGGTAGTGGGTGCTTGAGAAGACTAAATATTTATCTGCAGATCCCTATAAAGTATATTCATTACTCGTTATTCTCTACTAATAGTTAATTAAAAACTGTATATAATGGCTATTTTGCACATCCCTTTCAAGATTTCAAGATTTTCTAAGGTTTATTGACATATCATATACACAACTACGGTGTAGTTATGCAATGAATGAAAAACTTGGGTCACAGGTTCCTCAACAGTGCATTACAAGACATCTATCGATATCTGTGTACCTCCACCATTAAACATATTCTGCACATTTCTTATACTATCTACATACATCTTATAAGAGTATAATTAATATGTATAATATCAGTTAAAATAAGTGCTTCAACATAGTTAACATTGCAGGAAAGTTGATTGTCAAGTTCCAAAACAAACCATGCAATATATTAGACGTTAAGTACTTTGTCAGGCTTAATATCTGTAGATACCCCCAAAGCTTTTTTCTTATTTAAAGAAGACCTTAACCTAAAGTATTCTTTAATGTTTAAATAAAGCCTTATTAGTTTGTCTGTTTTGCACATCCTCCTATCAGGCACTAAACTGTTTTATTGTAGAGATCACTTACAGTATCTTCTTGATATTTTCTATTCTATATTATTTATATCATTGACCTTCCACTTTCCCACTATATTAAGAGTATGTACTCTTAATATTTAAATGTTTTCATCAAATATAACACATTCAAAAGTGCTTTACAAAAATGAAAGACATTAAGAAAAAGGCATTTTAAAACAGTCATTAAAAAGCAACACAATCTACCTGCATTGCAATTACTCTAAACGTGTAATAACGTGCTTTAACCAGTAGGAGGTGCGGGTTAAAAAGCTGTCAAGTTTACAGTGTTAACAAAATAAAATATACTGCTGTTTCTGGTTTAGTTTACGACGGATATATTCTGTTATTGTTTTGATTTTTGTAACACAAAAGCGATGTAAAAAACCCACAGCAACACAGAAAAGATGGTCTTAACATGACCCAGCGGTCTAGTAGTTAATAAAAAACAATAATATAAAAACAAATTATTACTACTAACTTTATTGTGAAATTAAAACAGAACGGTAAAAGAATAGTTTCCGGTCTATTCTGAGGCCCGATCTCTGTAGATAAATAAAGAACTACGACAGATGTGTAATATTTAATGCAGCCAAACCATTCATTACAATGCATTCATGTGATGACTTTCAAAGAGTAAAGCAAGCACTGCTGAATAAAGTATGATTTAATCTTTTACGAAACGTTTTTTTTCATATGGAATGCAGTTGGAGGTCAACCAATCACAGAGCTTAAGGCAAAGCGGAACAATAGCTGAGGATGCTGGGTAGTATAGTGTCTTCGGCCATCCTAAACTCTGAACAAATATTTGTTTCTCCGAATCGAAGGGGAAAATTACAAAAGCATTGTACACAATTTAAACCAATCAATGTTGTGTAATTAACAAGGATAATCTGGTGTTTTTGAGTTGATGAGTAGTGCAGATATCACTGTAAAATCAATCGACAGTAAGGAGAATACTTACTTCCAGGAGTAAAATCCTCCGTTATCCAATGGGAATGGACGCTCACATTGCTCTCTGCGTCCGTTATACAATAAAGGGGACATGATCAAATAGGAATATAATTATCTTTTAAATAACGTTAACTAAAGGGAACAATCTATTTGACACAGCTGAAGCTCTGACCTTCCTTAAAAACGAACTAATTTAATAAAAATCAAAGTTGTATTACACACAATGCACTGTTTTTTGAGAACAAAAATTCGTAACTAATGCACCATAATACATTCTGACAAAAAATAAAAATGATTATGAATACAAATAAAATAAAAGAAGCCTCCCGTGAGTTACTCCAAGCTATAAAGTAGATTTTAAAAACGTTTTATAGAATAAAAGCTCACTGCTGGACGTTGAGCCTCATTCACTTTACATTGGGGTTGTTTGCGTGGTGCAGACACGTAAATGTAGCAAAGTTCGTGACTCCACCACGCACTGCGGTGTTAAGGAGTCGTGGTGGAGTCACGCATTCTGGTGAGACCAGGTTGCTTTATCCACATCCTCCACACCTTAACTTTCTGCCGCACATCATAACTAGCACACTACTTCATCAATAAGCTCTTAAACAATGCCGTTGACAACAATGCCATTATGAGTGTACTACCTAAAGACAGTGTGCTGAAACATCAGCCTTGACACTGAGAAACACATATGGGTCATGTTTATGTTTGAGGAATCACTCCTGCTCATGGACTAAAGGACACACAGATCTTTGTACACCCCTATCTGCCATCATCTTCTCCATCCTCACACTTCTCCTCTCCAGCATGACTTACAGTCCATCACTCACAGAATGACTCCCCAGACTCAAACACTGCAGCCCCAGACTCCATCAAATCTGAGGCACCATGCTATACAATATACATGTGTATGTTTTCTGACGGTAGACTACAGTAGATTTTGTTATCTCCTTAAATCAGATCAACAGAGCCCCTTTAAAAAGGCTGATATGTCTGTTAGAGAATAACAAATAAACGGCAAGAGGGAGGCATCGTGACAGAGCGGTGACAGATTCGGTCTGTGTGTGAATCCCCACCTAGGACGCCTAGTAATACTGTGAGCAGAGAAAGCTCATAAAAGGAGTGGCGTGTGAGGAAGATGGGCTCGGGCGCCTGCGGGGGACTAATGGCAGCCGGGAGGCAGCAAAGCCTGAAATAAGGAGATACTAAAATGTATGAAAAGGATCAGCCATCCAGCCTGATTACCACTCTCACAGAGGAGAGGAGTGTGTGTGACAGCAAAAGAGGTTTTTAAAGGAGAGGTAAGAAATATTAAGTAATACATCAAATTGTAAAATGTCCCCCCACCCCCACCTTTTGCTCTCAAAGTCAAGAAACAGGTAAATATTTAGAGAGATGTGCTTGTTTTGGGATTCATTGTGGGCAGTGATGGGATCGTTACTCAAAAAAAGTAATGTATTACACATTACTTATAATATATAGCAATATATTACTTTACTCTCTACATAAACTCGTTTACATTACTTTTGCGTTACTCAGCAACAGCCTATAGCCAAAACTTAAAACGTAGGCCTACATGTGCACGCAGTTTGGACAACCCTGATGTAGTATGAGCAGCAATGTACTATTGATGTGTGAAAGGGGTTTGGTTGCACTACATTGTAAAATGTCAAAGTCATTTTAAATAGTTTGAAATAAAAAAGCCTGAAAACTATTTTAAAGCATATTTATTCAAAATAAGTGTTATGCTGTAACAACAACATAACCATTGATGTGTTAAGAGATTTTGGTAGCACTACATCTTAAAAAAATGAAGTTATTGAATTTTTCCATGAGTATATATTTTCGGTGTTGCAGTTTGTAGACGGTCCCTAAGCACTCCTCTCTCTCCTCCAGCTGCAGATTGTGACCAATTCTTGATGTTTAGCTCGGATGATGGCACGTATTGAACTGTTCTGATAAAAACGACTATGTAGCTCGTTGTCTACCTTGCTATGATTGTAAAGTCATGTTGTTTGTATTTTTACAACGTTATGTTCATGAGATATTGATCCGCGAAATTTGAATCTGTCAATAACTCAGCTCAGAGTATGCTTTGCGACGAGCATGTCCCCTCGCTCTGAGTGTTCTCTTGAGGTGTCTTTCACTTATGTGCAAAGCACTGATGTTATATCTTTATATTTTAGGTCAAGCTCAAAGTAAAATTCGATGATCCGCTCCATTGTTGTGGTGTCTGTGTTGCCGAACTGACTGAAGTACATTGAGCTTTTATCTCAATGAGATTTTATCTCAATGCTTTTTATCTGGTTAAATAAAGGTTAAATAAAAAAATTAAAAAAGCTAAATGAAAGGTTTTGCGAGATCTCGCAAAACATATATATATTTTTTCTTTCAACCAATTTTTGTTTTCTTCTCCATGTCCCCTAGGGGGCTCCGTACAATAGGGAAGACATAACACAATTTAATAACGGTGAAAATTCTAGTTTTTGCTGCTTGTTCGGAGTCGGCACACACTCAACATCATCACTCTGGGTTCGGGGGTCTTTAGCTACTAGCTTCGTGTTAGCATGTTGCCTTTGCAGGTGCTTGGAGAGGTGTGTTGTGTTTGCAGCAGAGCACCTTATCGTCACATTCCTGTCCTTTCTTCTGACAAATTCAAAATAATGGGCATACCTCCACCCCTCGAAAGTTATAGCTGTTGATGATTCTGTCTCTGCACTGCAGCACAACTGTGACAGTTGCATGTGGACAAGTCGCGCAAATGTTACGCAAATGTTACGCAAATATAAACCTGCGGAGGAAATCCCTCGTGTGACTAGAAATATTTAAAATTGTTAAAAGTTAGACCCAGGGGCGTCGCCTGGACCTGAAAACATTCGGCGGCACTACAGTGGCATTTTTCACTGCAACACTCCCCACACGCACACACACAGTACACCCGCGACTGTTACAATGAAGGCTCAATAATCAGCTCACGGCATATAGGCAGGGGTAAAGTGGTATTTTTTATGAGTGGGGGGCTCACCTCCTCTAGGGGGGGTCCGGGGGGATGCTCCCCCGGGAAGATTTTTTTTTAAATATTGAAGTTAAATGCATCAATCTGGTGCACTTTGAGAGCAAAATGAAGAGATCTATGGATACCTCTCTCAACACCCATATGAAGCAGAACTGTAAACAGATGTACTTTTTCTTTATGGATATTTTACTAATCACTCCCCTTTTAAACTGTATTCTTGTTTTACTGCCATATAGTATTTCATAACTGTTTTTCCTTTATTCTCTTATTTTTTTATAACTATAATGATCATATGAAGGTGTGCCACGGAAATAATCTTTTGAATAATTTGTGACCAAACCGTTTGAGACCCACTGAGATAACTTAGACTAAAGTTAAGTATCTAAACACTCAGAGAGTCCTTTAGCTCACCTGTGTCTCTCAGTCTGAGAGGAGAGGACTCTCCTCCAGCTTGTTGTGGAACAAACAGCTCCTTATGTCCGTTAGTGCAGCTAGCTAACCAGATGCTAACAACACGGTCCATGCTGACACTGGTCCCTCCCTCCCCCTCTATCACACTAAATGCGCTATTGCCACACACACACACAGAGCCGAGCTTGAATGACACAAGCACACGTTTATTTCCATGCAACTCTCTGATTGGTCTGGTGTCCGGATGCCCAGGCCAGGCGACGCCACTGGTTAGACCTATCACATTTACCAATCTTATCTACCCCTGGAACTAGCTAAACTAGTTATAAATATGTTTATTATTTACTGTTGTGTCAGGTCACTCATTCACTGGATCAGCGAGCTGCATGAGATACAGACGGGCTGTCAGGAGAGGGAAGAGGGAGAGAGGAAAAGAGAGGCTCCGTTTATTATTCCCGTGTTATTATCCAAAGTTACTGTAAACTTCTGAATAATGTAGTAACTACTAGAGTCTAGTCTGTCAAAGGGAGAATCTAGTATTTTTTTCGAGCAATGTTAGTAACTGTGAATACTGAATTTATAACAGTAATGCGTTACACTACTGCGTTAACGAAAAAAAAAAAAACCAACACTGATTGTGGGTCATGTGTGGGCTTTATCCATTACTTCTCTGCATATTTAGCCTAGCTTAGCACAAAGACTGGAACCAAAATGACACTTCTGGTGTATTTAAAAGGACTTATCACAACAACTACACAACTTTCTTAAATATATGTTCACACTTTTTCCACATATTTACATTTAATCCTGGATGGGTGCATTAGACAGGGTGGCTGTATGGTGTCTGACGGGCAAACACACTGCAACGGCCCAAAACACTTCCATTAGGAGAAACACGCACTACACCTTTAACCAGTTAAGCCCCGAGCTAGCCCCGGGATAAGAAATGCGCCGATGAAGATGGCCGCATTGTTCTTTGGCTCCTCTCCAACTTTGCCCTTTTTCGTATTTTTTCAGTGTTTATTTACTTTTTGCCGTCTGCTTTTAACATGGTTCGCAACATGCAAGCCGACTGCACCAACTCTGCCATACAATATAGCAGAGAGGAACTTCTTCACATCAGAAACCTTGTGGACAATAGCCCACCGACAGACAATGGAGATCCTCCATGGCTACCTGTTGCTGTCCTACCTGAGAGACGCAAGAAGAAGACGAAGCTAGATGAACTCAGAAGTCGGATTGCTTTTCAACGGGACATTAAGAACTGTAACGTGTTCATTCTCACTGAGACTTGGCTAAACCCCACTATCCCGGACTCCGCCATCGTTCCTGAAGGATTCACTATTTTCTGCCAGGACTGGACTGTTAACTCGGGGAAAAGTAAAGGAGGCGGTGTGTGTATCATGACAAGAACTGGTGCACAGATGTGAGGATTATTTCTTCGGACTGTTCCGCTCATTTAGAGCACCTCATGATCACATGCCGGGCTTTTCACCCGCCGTGAGAATTTACATCTGTTGTGATTACAGCAGTGTATATTCCGCCACACGCTGACAACAACACAGCACTCGATCAGCTGTTTGGGATTATCGACAAGACCGAGACTTCACGGCCAGAGGCGGCGTTCATTGTGGCCGGGGATTTTAACACCGCCAACATGAAGAAGGTCCTGCCGAAATACTACCAACACATCAGCTGCCCGACGCGTGGGGGAAACATACTGGACCATGTTTATTCCCCTTTTCGACATGGATATAAGGCTCTCCCTCGCCTTCCCTTCGGCAAATCAGACCACATCTTACTGCTGCTGCTGCCTGCTTACAAGCAGAAACTTAAAAGGGACAGACCGGTAACAAGGACAGTACAGCGATGGAGTGAGGAGTCCGATTCAGCACTGCAGGATTGCTTTGCATCTACGGAGTGGAGTGTGTTTGAGGACAACAACATCAACACACACACGGACACTGTCATCTGCTACATTGGGAAATGCATCGATGACGTGGTACCGAAGATTTCTGTACGGACATTCCCGAATCAAAAGCCCTGGATAAACGGCGAGGTGCGTGGCAAGCTGAAAGCGCACACTATCGCGCACAGAGCTGGAGATTTGGAGGAGTACAGGAAATCTAGGTATGATCTCCGGAGAGCTATCTGCAGTGCAAAGAGACAATACAAAGAGAAGGTGGAATCTGACTTCAAAGGCTGTAACACCAGGAACATGTGGGCGGGACTAAGAACAATGACTGACTACAAAGGAGCAGCGGGGGGTGCAGCGGGGGGTGCTGCGGGAGTGTCTGCGTGCGCATCTCTCCCAGATGAGTTGAACAGTTTTTTTGCACGATTTGAGAACAGCCAGGCTGGGGGTGCAGAGAAGGATCAGGAGCCCTGCCCTTTTGTTTTAAACAGGGTAGATGTGTGCAAATCCTTTAAAAGGGTTAACCCACACAAGGCTCCTGGACCTGATGGCAGGGTGTGTGCAGTTCAGCTGGCAGAGGTGTTCACAGACATCTTCAACAGGTCCCTGCTGCAGTCTGTAGTCCCCACATGTTTTAAACACTCCACCATCGTTCCTGTCCCCAAAAAGACAAAAATCACCAGCCTCAACGACTACCACCCAGTAGCACTCACTTCCATCATAATGAAGTGCTTTGAGCGGTTAGTCAAAACCTTCATCACCTCCTCCCTCCCTGAATCTCTGGACCCCCTGCAGTTTGCCTACAGAGCAAACAGGTCCACAGACGACGCCATAGCCCTCACCATCCACACTGCCCTCTCACACCTGGACCAGAGGAACAGGAACACATATGTGAGAATGCTGTTCATTGACTACAGTTCAGCCTTCAATACCATTGTGCCCTCCAAGCTGGTCATCAAGCTCAGAGACCTCGGGCTCAACAGCGCCCTCTGTGACTGGATCCTGAACTTCCTGACGGGCAGACCCCAGGCAGTGTGGGTGGGAAACATCACATCCTCCACCCTGATCCTCAACACCGCATGCTCAGCCCTCTCCTCTACTCCCTGTTCACACACGACTGCGTGGCCATACACAGCTCCAACACCATCGTGAAGTTTGCTGACGACACGACCGTCATCGGCCAGATCACCGACGGCGACGAGACGGCGTACAGAGAGGAGGTCGAAAACCTGACATCTTGGTGCCAGGATAACAACCTCCATCTCAACGTCAGCAAAACCAAGGAGCTGATTGTGGATTACAGGAAGCAGCAGAGAGAGGGACACGCCCCCATCACCATCAATGGGACTACGGTGGAGAGGGTCAGCAGCTTCAGGTTCCTCGGGGTCCACATCACTGAGGACCTGACATGGACTCTTCACACCACCACCATCACCAAAAAAGCTTGACAGCGGCTCTTCTTCCTCCGCAGGCTGAGGAGGTTCAACATGGACTCCAGGATACTCTGTAACTTCTACAGGTGCACCATAGAGAGTATCCTGACTGGCTGCATCATGGCCTGGTACGGCAGCTGCACCGCCCTCAACCGTAAGGCTTTACAGAGGGTGGTGAAAACTGCACAGAACATCACCAGGACGGAGCTGCCATCCATGGAGGACAGAAACAAATAAATAAAAAGTGTGTTGCACTGTTGGAGAAGCCTGTGACACAAGATTTCCATCGACATAACTACACTGTAGCTATGTTCGTTTGACAAATAAAGAACCTTGAACCTTGAGCCTGTTTTTCAGGTCTCAGGCTCGAAAATGACATTCCCAGAACAAATGACTATAACTTCACTTCTAAAAGGGGTAAATTAATAATCTTTTTATCTCAAAGCAATGATAAACCTGTGAGTTGGATGTAGAAAAGTCAGAATCAATATAGATTTTTTTTATTTTAAAGTAAATTCAGATTGAACATAGTAAAAAAATGTAAATGATAGTGTCCGTCCAAAAAAAACATTACTTATAGTGAAAACCACCCATGAATGATGGGATAGTAGACTAAAAGCTTTTGGAATCCAAACTATAACATAGAATAAGTACCCTGTATCAAGATTGATGCAAAACAAGTGACATTTGACCTTTTTAGAGAGGTTTAGCAAAAAAAAACACTCCTGGGGTCATTTGGGTGGATTTGCCATATCTCTGGCCCCCCTCGGTCGATTTGGATGATTGACACCTCTTTTTAACCGTTGGAGCCAATAAAATCGAGGGGAAGTTCCTCAAATCCATCTAAACATTACCCATTGGTGAATGAGTGTTGCGTAGCCAGAATGCCCAAAACCGGAAGCTGTCATACACTCTCGTAGCAGCTAATATGAAATCTCCGTTAATAAATATAAATATGAAGATTGATTATCAGTAAACCATTTCAAAGTGACACAGACACATTGGATTAACCTTCAGCAGCGTTTTTATCGTTGTAATGCCATTGAACACAACTTTTGATCAGAAACAGCAAAAGGTAAGACATATTTTCCGTTTTTCCTCCGTAAAGCTACGTTGTGTGATGTCTGGGTTTGCTTCCCCTGCCCCTGATCGCTCAGTGATTATACTTATATTTCTAGAATCTGTGGAATCTCAGCTTGCTAGCTGATATCTTGTTTGTGCAGATCCGATAAGTGTTGAGGATATTTTACCGTGAGTTCTGTGCGTTAGCATTTTTCGCTCAGGGCTAATTCAGAAGCTCGGTATGACCCTTGTGTTTCGTTTAGCTAAAAATGGTTAATATTGTCTGATAGCTGAGTTTCTTCCCGTTAAGTGGGTATCATATGGAATGCCGTTTAAGCCAAAATTAAATAAATAAATAATTAAATAAATAAGGTTATGAAATACATTCTGAAATAAATAAATAAGGCAATAAATATATATAAATGTACATTTAAATACACAATACATGGGACTTTTATTTCATAATGCCACATTTATTTATTTCAGGGTACTTTTATTTCATAATGCCACATTTATTTATTTCAGGGGACTTTTATTTCATAATGCCACATTTATTTATTTCAGGGTACTTTTATTTCATAATCCCACATTTATTTATTTCAGGGGACTTTTATTTCATAATGCCACATTTATTTATTTCAGGGGACTTGTATTTCATAATGCCACATTACATTTCCATTTCTAATATTCAAATGAACGGGGCGTGGTTAGCTCACAGATCCAGACGAAAGCAACAGCACCACAACACTGACTCAATAGCTCTTGTTTCACACTCCAGTACTCTTAAGTGGTTTGCCAACCGCCAATAAACACTATGCTACTTTTCCATCAAACCAGTTCCGGTGCCAGAACCGTTCTTGTGCTTTTCTGGTGCTTAACTGGTTCTTCTCTGTAGCACCACTTATGTTTCCAGCGCTCAGAGCCCGATTGCTGCTGCATCATGACGTTACCGTTTACGTCGCTGATTTTCTCCCAAACACCGCTCACAACAAAAACAATGGGGGACTGCGTCGGGTCGATGGTCGTGTTGCTTTTAATCATACGATTCATTTAAATAACTACTTCTCAACCCTTATACTTTTCTCCAGAGTGCAGTGGTTCATTGTTTTTTAATGTGGTTCAGCGGCATTTACCGAACGCTGCAGTAATGCTCGTCCACTGGACATTATTCAGTGTCTGCTGTAAAGTCTTGACTGTCACAAAGGCAGCTGATAAATACCCCCCCCCTTAAGTGAATGTGTTTCAGTAGGAATTGACGCTGTTGGCATCACAACGCTGTTATGAAAGTTTCTCTGGTATAAAATACTGCGGTCAACTCAGCCGTCTCTCGCGTTTGCTTGGTCAAATGAGCAGCTCTTCATTTTAAAGTGCGCGATTGTGCCGCCGAGAAGTGGCAGTGACGCTAGTACAAGAGTACAATAATGCATGTTTTCTGCTATTTTAAATACACTGTCATTTATTTATTTCATGGGACTTTTATTTCATAATGCCACATTTATTTATTTCAGGGTACATTTATTTCATAATGCCACATTTATTTATTTTAAGAGACTTTTATTTCATAATCCCACATTTATTTATTTCAGGGGACTTGTATTTCATAATGCCACATTACATTTCCTTTTCTAATATTCAAATGAATGGGGCGTGGTAGCTCACAGATCCAGATGAAAGCAACAGCACCACAACACTGACTCAATAGCTCTTGTTTCACACTCCAGTAGTCTCAAGTGGTTCGCCAACCGCCAATAAACCAAACCGGTTACGGTTCCAGAACCGTTCTTGTGCTTTTCTGGTGCTTAACAACGGGTTCTTCTCTGGTTCTGCCCCTTTTCCACCAAACCGGTTCCAGAGCCAGTTCCGGGCTACAGCCTGATTTAGCTCTGGTTCTTCCTGTTTCAGCCGCAGCGGAGCCGGCTCTAAACACCGAAAACCGGTTCTTAGCTGACCCCACTCGGCTGCCCGGCATGAACCAAGAACCACGCTCACGTCGGAGGGGGGCGAGATTAACCTGAGCCATAATAACAGTTCATGGCGAGTACGGCAAATGAAAGTTGTAACAAGCAGTAGCGCTGAGCAAAGTGACTAGAACGCAACCACACACTTATAAAGAAAACACACTTTATAAAGTCAGGCAACACTAACCAGGCTTCGTGTGATTCTGTTTATTTGTACCTTACTTTGACCATCCGTTCGCTGTCATTGATCAGTGAGGAGAGCAGGCAGACGTTTTGTTTTGTATTATAGCAGCTATCGGATGGAATCAATGCATGGGCTGCACAGGTTGTCATGTCCGACTATCACAAGTAGAATCATAATGAAAAATACGCCGGTAAAATGTGCCTGTAGAAAACGGCTTATGCCACAATAGGATAGCAACAAGTAGTCAAGATAGTCAGATTAGCTTCGGTTGCTATGCATAACTGGGAACTGCTACCCCCGCGACCCGACCACGGATAAGCGGGAGAAGATGGATGGATGGATATGTATAACTGCGGTCAACTCAGCTGTCTCTCGCGTTCGCTTGGTCAAATCAGCAGCTCTTCATTTTTGAGTGCGCGATTAATAGCACCTTTACGGTAATTGCTGTACAAGAGTAAAAGAATGCATGTTTTTTTCTGCTTTATTTGCAATACAAATCATTTGTACCATAAGTTCTTAATAAAATTGGTACTGTTGGACTCAGTACTTGTTAGACTACTACCACAAATATAATGAAGTACTTTTACTGTGTACTTTTTGAGTAATCCTTTGTCAAACTCCCCTCCTGAGTACAATAATTCATGTATTCTGCTATATTTGATGAGGGATAAAATCATTTCTTGCAATAGGTTCTACATGAAATTGATACTGTTGGAGTCAGTACTACTTGGACTACTCCCACAAGTACAATCAAGTATTTTTACTGTGTAATCTTTGAGTAATCCCCTGTCAAACTCCCCTCCTGATTACAACTAGAAAATGCATTTCCTGCAGAAAATGCGTGCGAATGCTGTAAACTGTGAACATTTGTGGCTGAATTTAGCTGAAAAAGCTGAATATGTTATTCGCTGAATGGTAGCTGCTTTTAGCTACAAAAATGCAGAAAAAGCTTAATACTTAAAAGAAAAGGTTTAAAAAACATGTATAGCCTTGATGTAATGAAATAGCTGAATAATGTAATAGTTGAATGGTTTCTGCAGCTGAAAATAGGCTGAAGGAGTTAAATATCAGATGTAAGTAGTAGTGAATTAATTTGTATTAAGATGAGAAAAGAAAGTAAAAAGGCTTGGGAAAGCAGCAGAATATTTGAACTGCAAACTTTTGAACTAACTTGATGGTGAATTATCTGTCGCCATGGCAACGGCATTTGATGACACCCCATAATACGCTTAGATGTGTTGATGGCTGCATCGTTACCAAACCTGTGAAGTTTTGGGCCATTTCGAGCATTTTCACTGAAGTTATGAGAAAACTGTGTTTCATGGTGAGCATTGTGTTGCCATGGCAACGGCATTTGAAGAAATCTCAAAACTGTCCCGTAGATGTCTTCACGGCTGGACTGTTAGCACACATGTGAAGTTTGAGCACTTTTTGAACATTTTCATAGGAGTTATACATTACATTAGGAGGTTACATTACTCTCTCTCTTCTCTTGATCGCCCTCTCTCTTCTCTTGATCACCCTTCTCCAATCTTCTATCGCCTCTCTCTCTTCTCTTGATCGCCCCCTCTCTCTCTCCTACTCCTTGCTCGCCCTCTCTCTCTCTCTTGATCGCCCCTCTCTCTCTTCTCTTGATCGCCCTCTCTTCTTCTCTTGATCACCCTCTCTCTTCTCTTGATCGCCCCTCTCTCTCATCTCTTGATTGCCCCTGCTCTCTCTTCTCTTGATCGCCCTCTCTCTCTCTCTGATACCACTCTCTCTGCTCTTGATCGCCCTCTCTCTCTTCCTCTTCCCCTCTCTTCTCTTGATCCCCTCTCTCTTCTCTTGATCGCCCTCTCTCTTCTCTTGATCGCCCTCTCTCTCTCCTCTTGATGCCCTCTCTCTCTCTCTTCTCTGATCGCCCTCTCTCTCTTCTCTTGATCGCCCCTCTCTCTTCTCTTGATCGCCCTCTCTCTCTCTTGATCCCCTCTCCTCTCTCTATCACCCTCTCTCTCTTCTCTTGATCACCCTCTCACTCTTCTATCACCCTCTCTCTCTTCTCTTGATCGCCCTCTCTCTCTCCTCTTGATCGCCCTCTCTCTCTCCTCTTGATCGCCCTCTCTCTTCTCTTGATCGCCCTTAATTGTTACAGCTCAAATGCATTGCAATGACTTCCATGTTAAAAAAAGACTTTAAAAAGCTGAATGTTTTAAAAAGTATAACATATTTTGAAAAAGTTGAAAGTTTCCCATCATGTGCTGAAAAGGCTAAATAGTTTGATATTTGAATGGTTTCTGTAGCTGAAATTAGGCTGAAGGAGTTAAATAAAGATATTAAATGTAAGTAGTAGTGAATGAATGTTTACAAACACCTGTGTGTGTAAACCCAGAGATGAAAGGTTACCATGGTGACGACTTATGACGATTTACCAACTGCAGCACTGAGCCCCATTAAGAATGCATTGAGGATTATATCTGACAATTTTGCCACCTGTTCAAAAACTATGGCTCCTATCAAATAAATACCAGACCGTGAGCATCAGGGAACCCCAATGAACTGATATATGTTGTTTTTTTTGGTTTTGTGTGTAAAATGTGGAGATGGGAGCAGTTTGTCTAAAGTGTACTTCTCTCTGTTCTGAAGAAAGTTCTGGAAAGATTTAACATGGGAATCAATTTGGAGCTAGGTGGACTTTTTGTCTCTTCATGCCCTCAAGAGGCATTTTGTTTAATATTTCTTCTTAATTTTTTTTAATTTTCCAACCTAGGAGAGGTTTTCCTACATTTTTCATGAAAAGATATGTCTGAGGAGTGTAGGGTTTGGGAATTATGGCAAGTTTAAAACATTTTTTGGGGAGAATTTGAAGCACTGCTGCACTCTGTTTTGAGATAAAAGCACTCTAGACTTAACAAGCTGCTCCATCCACACTAATGTTACAATCTGAAAAAGGCCTCTCTACCAAGCTCCAAACTAAGTTACATATCTCAAAAAGTGTAAAAGATATCAAAAATAAAAATCAAGTTTGAATAGGTGAAGGTCTTGTGATCATTTGAAAGTTGGAATGAAGTGTCTAGCTGAAAGTCTGTGGAAGGAGTAGCATTTGGCGCAAAGTGTAGGAAAAGAGGATTTGAAGGCATCTCCCATTGACTTCCATGTTAAAAAAAGAGTTTAAAAAGCTGAATATTTCAAGAAGTATAAAATATTTGTAAAAATGTGAAGGTTTCCCATCGATTCCTGAACAGGCTGAATAGTTTAATATTTGAATGGTTTCTGTAGCTGAAAATAAGCTGAAGTTATGGAGTGCCAAAGTTTTGGCTGAAATAATAATAATAAGGGGAAGAATAAAGAAAAAATCGAAGAACTATAGTGGAATGCTGTGGCACAGCATTCGCACTAATAATGCATGTTTTCTGCTATATTTAATAAGCGTTAGGAAAATGTATTTTAAGAGGATATGGTAGACACATGACATCAACACTAGATCCACTAGATCAGTACTCCAGCAGCAGCATTGTTACCCCTTGGAAAGGTTTTACAGACTGGCCTGGATAGCTGTTCACAACTTTCCTTCAGCACAGTGACACACCCCTGTCACTCTTGTTGGCCTCTTATGATGCTGCTAAAGTCCTTCTACTGCACCTTTTTGACTCCAATACAGGCATTTGTACTGTATGTGTTTTGAGAAATTACACAACAAATGGCCCCGATGTGTACACATCGAAATATTGTAGTGCAGGAAGAAACACACACTGGTGCAGGTGATATAGGCTTTGTTTTGCAATATGTATTCAAAGGTCACTTCTTATTTAAATAAATATATGAAATATAGATATTATCTCTTATCAAAGATAGCAGAATACATGAATTACTGTACTCAGGACAGGAGTTTGACCGAGTATTACTCAAAAAGTACATTACTTGATTGTATTTGTGGTAGTAGTCCAAGTAGTACTAAGTCCAACAGTATCAATTTCACTAAGAACTTATGGCAAAATATCATTTTATCTCTCATCAAAGATAGCTAAAAACATGCATTATTGTACTCAGGAGGGGAGTTTGACAAAGGATTACTCAAAAAGTACACAGTAAAAGTACTTGATTGTACTTGTGGAAGTAGTCCAAGTAGTACTGAGTCCAACAGTATCAATTTCATGTAGAACTTATTGCAACAAATAATTGTATCACTCAGTGGCGTCGCCTGGCCTGGGCATCCCGGGGGAGCATGCCCCCAGAACCCCCTAGAGGAGGTGAGGACCCCCCTAGAGGATGTTAGGTCCACTCCCCACTTATAAAAATAGCACTTTACCCCTGCTTACACCTATATGCCGTGAGCTAATTATCGCGAGCCTTCATTGTAACAGTCGCGGGTGTAGCTACTGTGTATGAGCGTGTGGGGAGTGTTGCAGTAGAAAATTCCACTGTAGCGCCCAGTACCTTAATGGGAAACCCTACATGTTTGAGCACCCTCTATGAAACGTCAAGCTACCCCACAGCACCCCCAAAAGAAAATCTCTGGCACTGCCACTGTGGGCTAAGCCCCGAATGTTTCCAGGTCCAGGAAACGCCCCTGGTACCACTCATCAAAGATAGCAGAAAACATGCATTATTGTACTCTTGTACTAGCGTCACTGCCACTTCTCGGCGATTACCGTAAAGGCGTGGTAAATCGCGCACTTTAAAATGAAGAGCTGCTCATTTGACCAAGCAAACACGAGAGACGGCTGAGTTGACCGCAGTATTTTATACCAGAGAAACTTTCATAACAGCGTTGTGATGCCAACAGCGTCAATTCCTACTGAAACACATTCACTTAAGGGGGGGGGGGGGTATTTATCAGCTGCCTTTGTGACAGTCAAGACTCAACAGCGGACGCTGAATAATGTCCGGTGGTTCAGCGGTCAGTAAATGCCGCTGAACCACATTAAAAAACAATGAACCACTTAAAGTAAACAGATATGGTTCTAAACTGTATTGAAGTAAACATGTATTATTTTGAACTGTATTTTAGTGAACATGTATTGTTTGAACTGTTTTAAGTAATCCTCACTTACACTCACTGACCCAGATATCCTGCTACACACACACATATTCTTTTCAAGGTCCTTTCTGGGCATCAATATATCTGTGTACAATGTTTGGTTGTCTGGGAAAGAATAGTTTGTGTGAAATATTCCTTGGGAAAGTAAAGGAGTGAATACAGGTGCAGAGATAAAGATTGACTCTGTCCTTGTGTACTTCCGAAAATCTCACGCTCCATCAGAAGAAACATACTTTTTTCCCAGAACTCTGATTCGCTGTATTGGACCCGACCAGAAGTGAATCCAACCAGTAAAAACACCTGGGGGAGTGAGCAGCTCACACAGCTCCTCCCCACGGACTCTCTGATTCGCTTCGGAGTAAAATGGGACGGAAGAGTCAACACATCTCCGCCCCAAAAATGTTTATAAATACTGTTGTTTATTCATGCAAAATGCTTCCGTTTCTGACTGGCTGGTCCCGATACCTGTATCGCACGGCAGTAGAACTGGAAGTCCAGAGTACTCTGTAAACTTGTATAAGTGTTTTTTACCAGTAAAATCAGATTATTGTTATAACCTTTATTCCGGTGTTTTGAACTCCTTCTTTTATTAAATCTAACCAGGCTCATCTAACGGACGGCGCGTAGCGGAGGTGGGCTTTAAGCCACCACCACGGTGTTTGCTACAACACACTGCACTCTGGAGAAAAGTATAAGGGTTGAGAAGTAGTTATTTAAATGAATCGTATGATTAAAAGCAACACGACCATCGACCCAACGCAGTCCCCCATTGTTTTTGTTGTGAGCTGCGTTTGGGAGAAAATCAGCTACGTAAACGGTAACGTCATGATGCAGCAGCAATCGGGCTCTGAGAGCTGGAAACATAAGTGGTGCTACAGAGAAGAACCAGTTAAGCACCAGAAAAGCACAAGAACGGTTCTGGCACCGGAACTGGTTTGATGGAAAAGTAGCATAGTGTTTATTGGCGGTTGGCAAACCACTTAAGAGTACTGGAGTGTGAAACAAGAGCTATTGAGTCAGTGTTGTGGTGCTGTTGCTTTCGTCTGGATCTGTGAGCTAACCACGCCCCGTTCATTTGAATATTAGAAATGGAAATGTAATGTGGCATTATGAAATACAAGTCCCCTGAAATAAATAAATGTGGCATTATGAAATAAAAGTCCCCTGAAATAAATAAATGTGGGATTATGAAATAAAAGTCTCTTGAAATAAATGAATGTGGCATTATGAAATAAAAGTCCCCTGAAATAAATAAATGTGGCATTATGAAATACAAGTCCCCTGAAATAAATAAATGTGGCATTATGAAATAAAAGTCCCATGAAATAAATAAATGTGTATTTAAATGCACATTTATATATATTTATTGCCTTATTTATTTATTTCAGAATGTATTTCATAACCTTATTTATTTATTTCATAGGCATATTTATATATATGTATTCGTTTAATTATTTATGTATTTATTTAATTTTGGCTTAAACGGCATTCCATAGTATGACACATTCATAGTTTGTTAAATGTTAAGAAGCCCTCAGACGCTGTTTCTTGCAAGATGTTGCGTTTTGCCCCCGGTACCGGGGGCATGGGGCTTAACTGGTTAAAACTGATCCAAATATAAAAACACAAATGTGCATAAATGAAACGCTGCAAAGAAAAACGCTGCAAAGAAAAAACACATTAAAAGAACACTGCAAGTAAAAAAACGCAGCAAAAGGCTCAAAATGGAAGATGGCGCCGTGGATGGCTGCCGTGTCTCTAGCTCCTCTCAAACTTTGCATTGTTTTCTGCATTTTATTTCAGTGTTTGCTTACACTTCGGTGTGTATCCCTTATGAAACAAAAATATATTGTAATATATTGGTAAATATAATACAATATATTGGATCATACATTTCCATATATGGGAAAGTAGTCCTTATATTTTTAAATATATTGCAATATATGCATGGACCATGTATGGCTATATATTGATACATATAAAAAAAATATATTGCAATGAAAACAAAAACTGCACTATACATTTATATGTAATAGTTTTATTGAAACACTCATTTATCTTTCATGAGTTTACATAAAATTGAACAGATATTCATAAACAGTTATCTCACTTCGTTTTGTATAGTTACCCACTTTATATATGAACATATGTTTGATGGTAGCCTACATATAAAAAAAGTACAAATTGTCCATTGAATGATGGAAAATAATATACAGTTTATAAATATATATAGACACACACATATATGCACGCATATATATATTCATATATGCGTGCATATATGCACGCATATATATATTCATATATATATATATATATATAAATATATATATATGCATATATGCACGCATATATATCTATGCATATATTACGGCCGACCGGCTATTTGGAGTGGAACGCACCCACGGCAGACAGCCCAAACAGTATTCGAATGCGCCACTTCCGGCTGATTTCGGGGAGCCCCCCCCCCCTCACCAGCAATAGATTGATCTGATTGGCAGATTCAAATCTGCGTTGCTGCCTCTGTCTGTTGATTCTGTCGCTGAGTGTCAAAGAGAAAGCATTCATCAGGTGCTTCGAAACGGAAAATTAAAAAGAAACGAGAGGAAAATACAGCACCAGAGTCAGGTATGTGTGTGAGCATTTAAAACTATTTTAAATTGAAATAATTCTGCATGTACACTACAAGTAGTCTAGTTGCTTAATCCGTATGTCCCGTCTCTCGGCACTACACCAGCTACATTAGCTAACGTTAGTTAAATTAGCTATGTTAGTTCCCTCGTGTATGAGTGTATAACCGGTCCGCAGCTTTGTGAACATTCAATTTCGAAGATTTTCGATGTTACAGTCAACTGAAGTCGACCCAAAACAGCCAAAAATAGCGGACCTTTAGATCGCTAACATTTTAGCATAAGTCAATGGAGTTTAACATAGCGAAAACTAGCCCCACGGCTAACGGACATTTTCTGACTGGTGACGATGATGAGCTAGTTAAGTAATGTAACCACAGTTAGTCTATGTCTTGTAAATTCCCCTTGTTCTCCTTGATCTGCATTATATCGTTCGTGTTTTAGTCAGGCACATTTAGGGACAGCTAAAGTAGTTCAGCTACGGGTCTTCGAGCTGGTTACACATGTGCGTTCAGGACATTATTGCGCATCGTCACATGCATAATTACCATCGTCACAGAGAGAATGCGTTCGTGAAGAATGTGAGCATATATGCAGATCTTTAGTGTTGGTAATGTTATAAGATTGTATGCATAGTGTCCTGCTCAGTCAGTGTGTTAATGAGTCTTGATGTCCCGTTTTTAGTTTCTATGTTGTTCAGGAATTGAGCTAATGCTAGCTAGTTAGCTAAGTTAAGCTATGATAGTGTGTGGATGAGATGCTAACTTAGCTTTTATTAGCCGTGTGTTTGCAACGTGTCTAATGTGTTTTAGCAACAATTAGTATTGCTGTTGCTTATTATTAATAACCATCGTCTGGTTAGTTATTGTAATTTGAACCTTATTTCTATTTCTGTGTATTTTGCAGAAACCATTCATTCATTCTCTACTCTACGTTAGGCTATGTGTTGTGGACTAATGCATTCAAGTTAGTTCACATTTTAGTTGTTATTGCCCCTGCTGACAATTGTGTGGATAATATGTAGCCTACAGTCAATGGCATTTCACATTTTGCTCTCCAGTGTATGTTATTTTAATGTTGACCCATAATACTATATATCTATATATTTTACAGGAGCATTGTTGAAATTCATAGGTCGAACTAAGCCTGCAGAACCACAAGTCAAGAGGACAGAGGAGCCAGATCGCAGTGGTGAGGAACGCACTGTCATTTAATTTCACTGTAATTTTACTTTTCACATATCACTTTATTCACTATTCAGCTTAGTTATCCTTGCCATGAAGGAATGAATGATTGAATGGATGAATGTTCTATATTATTTTAATGACAGATTGAACCACAGCAATATTGTTTTAGAGATTTTATATGTTTAACTGCTATGCCTGTCATCTCTGCTCTGTGTCATTGTGTTGTCTCCTGGGTTCTGTAGTGCCCGGAGTCTGTCTTTTTATTTTTTTCCTCCAAACCCCATCCCCTCAGGACGCCTTTTGCCTCCTGTCAGGTCATCATTGTAATAAGAATTTGTTCTTAATTGATTTTCCTGGCTAAATAAAGGTTCTACTACTATTTATTCAGTTATTTTATTACTGGTACTGCTAATTGCATTATGCGTATTGTTGTATATTGTATATACGTATGTATTTACTACTA
Source organism: Trematomus bernacchii (assembly GCF_902827165.1). Taxonomy (NCBI): domain Eukaryota; kingdom Metazoa; phylum Chordata; class Actinopteri; order Perciformes; family Nototheniidae; genus Trematomus; species Trematomus bernacchii. Next base: position 1,063,158 of record NW_022987649.1, on the reverse strand, counting down.
CTACTTACAAAATCGAGGGTTGTAGCTTTGTGTCAGTACATATTTCAGGGTTTTTCTATGCCTTTGTTAATCTAAATTCTAATAGTCATAGGCGACTACCACTCCTGCCGATGCCGAGGCCCAGTTCTCCCTTCCCACCACCCCAGGCTCATTGTGCTAGGTAAAACTCTCATTCAATAAAAGTAGTCTTTTAAAGGTGGGGTAGGTAATTTTGGAGAAACCAGCTCGAGTGCGCTAGAATTTGAAAATACACAGCCGGAAAAAATCTGCCACTTCCTTACAGAGCCCCTCCTCCAACACACACACAAACGCGCACATGACCAATGAGGGCACGAGATAAGTTTGTGCACAGATGGAAGGCTGACAGGCAGGTAGGCCATCCAGTCATTTCAGCCGGGCCAGCTAAAATGATTGGATGTGCTTTTTACAGTACCACGGCTTCCACAGATGATATTTTTTTTATGGATTTTTTGTCAAAGCACTTCAGATATTCATTGCTATCGGGATGTTAAGAGCATTCCATGGAATATAACAAAAAGTGTATCTCGAGCCGGTTTCTCAAACTTACCTACCCCACCTTTAAAGATGAATGCAATTACATTTAAAAAAGTTTTAAACAGAACTGTTACAGATGCAGATGCTTGGTCCAAATTCCATAAAATATACCAACCAGTAGCGCCACACTCAGACGAAAATGTACAAAGCCTATTCTTCCACTATTTGTATTCCCACATTATTCACCAAGCCAGCCCATGCTTTAATATAGATATTATGGATATTGTTATAATTCCTGCTGTCTTTTGTGAACTTCTAATTATTTGTAATTGTTCTGTTCCACAGATGCTGTAGTAAACCACCATCCAGGGACCAAGACATCAGATATAAGAACATCCATTAACACAAGAATTTGTGAGTAAAGGCACGAAAAAAACAAGATTGACGATCAAATAGGGTACAAGACTGTTTTTTTGGCCCTGTATGAAATAACAATGCATCATTTATTAACTATACCTATACAAAATGTAATACATTTTCCCTTCATTATGTAATAACACCTCCTTTTGTAATAATTTGCCCATTATGTAGTAAACAAGTTCAATGCAAATATGTAATACATGTCGCCACATTTTGAAATATATTATTACATATTGCTGTGGTTATTACAAAATGAGTTGCAAACAATAACATTACAACTGTTTATTTATTTATTCAACCATGAATCATCCTTACTCATAATTTAAAAATACTTCAGTAGAATATCTTTCATTGGCCAAAACTAGATCAAGTGTTACCATATTCATTAGCCAACATGTATATCAACATCAATTTTGGGATATATTTACAGTTTGGTTATGGTTACATAATGAATATTACAGTTTTTTTAAAAGGGCAACTCACGCATTTTGTAATAACCATTGCAAAATGTAATAATTTATTACAAAATGCAGGGACATTTATTTTATATTGCGTTCAGGATGTTACAGAATGCAGCAGATTATTACAAAGTGTGGGTTTTATTACATAATTACATAAAAATGTTCTTGAGTCATTACATAATGTGTTGTTTATAGGCCTTTTCTTTTATTCGTTCCTTGTCCTTCTTTTAATGAGTATTTTGATAACTGTTACACATTGATAGAAACAAACAAATTAAGCTTCTCATTATTCAGACTCAGCTCTTAGCGCTTAAGCTTCTTTTAAATGTTGATAAAACCAAGGTAATGCTCTTTTCAAAAACTAAAAAAGACACCAGAGCCTGTTTTAGATATTGTAATTACACAAGGAATAAAACTTGAAGTGGTTACCTGTTACAAATACCTTGGTATCTGGCTTGATGATTGTCTCACTTTTAAACTTCATGTCAATAACCTGCTTAAAAAACTGAGGGTTAGGCTAGGTTTCTTTTCCAGGAACAAGTCCTGTTTCTCACTTGAGGCCAGAAAAAGGCTAGTCACTGTGACCTTTTTACCTGTACTGGACTATGGTGATCTGATCTATATGAATGCACCTGCCAATTGCCTGGTCAAGTTAGATGCCGCCTATCACAGTGCACTGAGATTTGTGACAAACTGTAAAGTATTAACCCATCACTGTACCCTGTATGCAAGGGCAGGTTTGCCTTCACTAACTGTACGGAGGCTCAGTCACTGGTACATTTTTATATACAAAGCCATGTTAGGGAAACTTCCTTCCTACATCTGCTCCCTGATCTCACGGCGAATTGTAAGTGGCTACTGCCTGAGATCGAATGTTGTGATTTTATTAAATGTGCCAACTGCTAGGACTGTCTTAGGGAAGATAGCATTTAGATGCGCAGCTCCGCTAACTTGGAACAGTCTGAGCAATTTGGTTCCACTAAATGTTTTTAAAGCAAGGATAGATGCTATCCAATCGGAAACTGTTGGAACCTGTAAATGTTACTAGCTATGTAAACTGTAGTCACTGTAAATATGCTGTATGATGTCCTTTTTTGTTTTTCTGTTATGTTTATATGTATTCATGTGGAACCTACTTGCAGCAGGTCACCCTTGAAAAAGAGATCAATGATCTCAATGAGATTCACCTGCATAAATAAAGGTTTGAAATTAAATGAAAGATTTTTTTTATCAGAACATGCATTTCTCCTCATTGTGAACATATATTGCACTCATGTTCAGAATATATGGTACGTACATGGTCTTTTATAAATCTGAATATATATAGTGCATACATGTCCCCATATAATTGTGAATATATAGCGCATACATGTCCCCATATAATTGTGAATATATATAGTACATGTCCCCATATAATTGTGAATATATTCTACATACATGTCCCCATATAAATCTGAATATATAGCGCATACATGTCCCCATATATTTGTGAATATATATAGTACATGTCCCCATATAAATGTTAATATATAGTAAATGTATGTTCACATATATACACAACCAATATATTATATATATTTACATATATTACTCAATATATGGAAAGCGGCAATTACTGATGTATTATCACATATATTACAATATATTATCACAATATATTATTCAATATATATATATTGTAATATATTAACACAATATATTATTCTATATATCTTCAATATATTTTCAATATATTTTGTAGATATGAATAAATATGTTTTTCATGTTGATTATTAATCAGTATCACTTGGGGTAGCCAACAGCAAGATTTCCTTTATTAAATCTTTTCAATTAACCAGTAAATCAGAAAACAAAATAATGCAATATATTGACAGTTAATATATGGGGAAATATATTTTCTTTGCGTAAGGGATTATTTACTTTTTCACAACATGCGAGCGGACCAAGGCAACTCTGCCATACAATATGGTAGAGATGAACTAATCAACAAATGTGTGGACCGCCATGGCTACCTATTGGTGTGGCTGCTGTACCTGAGAGGCGCAGAAGGAAGACAAAGCGGGGGTCCCAGGCCGGAGTGCTATTGAAGCTGAGGAAACGTGAGAACCGGCCTCCTCTACAAGTATTTTTCTGGCAAATGTCCAGTCACTTGACAATAAGCTGGAAGAATTCAGGAGCAGGATGGCTTTTCAACGGGACATTAAGAACTGTGACGTGATGGTTTTCACGGAGACTTGGCTCAACTCCTTTTTAGCTAGGACCGGACTGTAAACTCAGGCCTAAGCCTTGAAACATGCACTTCTTAAGGTTCAGAGGCAAATTTTGCAAATATGGCAGTAGCCATCGATCATTTTAAGATTATTTTATTTTATATTGATTTAATCGTTTATTTGGCAGGGACAATGCACAGTAATGAACACTCAAAACATTAAAATGTGTCAAGCGTAACAGTGCCAGATTTAACTTTGAGCTCATTTCCATCCGCAGTCCCTCACATAAAACATTTAAGAAGATTACATTTTACAAACATAGCAAAAACAAAATACATGATATGCAAAAAGTGCAAAAGAGCAAGAGCAGCATACACAAGTATTTACCACATGGCAGTACAATATAGCAGCTACGACATATAAAGTGCAAGAGAAGATACAAGAGCTACATAAAGTGCAAGAGAAGATACCCCTGTGTTAAAGTGCATTTAGCGGTGATTGCATGGATGTTTGTTTCTCAACCATTCTTTATGTTGACCTTTGAAGCTATTGAGAGTGGGACAATCCCGTATCTCAGTTGGGAGGCTATTCCACAATGAGCTGCCTTATCTTATCTTTAGATAAGTAGGCCATTTCTACTGATCATAATTCCATTGTTGAGGTCTACTAAAATAGATTTATATTGTGCAATTTTCCAAAATCGCATTGGTTTCTCATACAGCATCTCTGTATAGTATGTGTATTCACTCTCTGTCCTAAACGGCTTATTGGAGCTCCTGCCCCCCCCCCCTATGATCCCAGTGGCCGTCTGCGAGACAGCGAGACACAGCGAAACCCAGCCCGAACACACACACACACACCCGCAGCCTGGCTGGGAGTTTGTGTGTGTGCTCACACACCGACTCACAGCCTCGCCGCGTCTCGCCGTCTCAGGGAGGAGAAATCGGCGGAGCTGCAGCTGAGAAAATATTGAGTGTGTGTGTGTGAGGAAGTCCGCGGATTGGTCAATTTGGACCAATCCACGGACTTAACGTAATGGCTCCGCGGATGTAACGTAACGGCTCCACGGATGGGTCCATTTGGGTATGGGCACGTCACTGTACCCAGGAAGAAAACAATGGAAAAAGAGAAATCTCCAACGAGGCGTTCTGGGGCAGCACAGACAGGTATTTTCTGTGTTAGAGTTTTACTCGCTACAGGGTGTACTTTGAGGGTTTGTGACTTTGCAGACCGTTTACATGCATAAAAACCTTCATAACACACAAGGGGACGGGTAATAACCGGAAAAGCATGACATGGGACCTTTAATATGGTATATGGAGGTATATCCGTCATTTACTGGTAAGCTATTGACATTCTGATTCCATAGATGTGTCTCCCATCACCCAAAACCCCTGACTATTCTCTCAACTCAGTATTTACATTCCTTAATTCAAAGAAAATCAGTAATATCTTTAAAAACTACAAGTCTTTTTCTATAAGCTTTGCACCGTTATGGTGTAAATATAACCTATCTACTAAATGAATCAAATATAAAAGTCAGCCGAATTACTATTGATACTGCAAGGAGACGTATTGTGTGAAGAGAAATTGAAGATGTTGTTTAATTGCTGATATATTTATGATCCACGTCACGTATTCAGTTTCGGCGGCATTTCTTCCAGTTTGTCCAAAGGTCTTCTAATCAGGGCTCTATAAATAGAGAACTACGGCAGATGTGTAATATGTAATGCAGCCGAACCATGTATTACAATGCCGTTATGTGATGACCTTTAACCTGTTAAGCTCTGAGCCTGTTTTTCAGGTCTCAGGCTCGAAAATGCCATTCCCAGAACAAATGACCATATCTTCCCTTCTAAAAGGGTTAAATTAATAATCTTTTTTCTCAAAGTAATGATAAACCTGTGAGTTGGATGTAGAAAAGTCAGAATCAATATAGATGTTTTTTATTTTAAAGAAAATTCAGATTTTACATAGTAAAAAACTGTAAATTATAGTGTCCATCCAAAAATTCTTTTTTACTTATAGTGAAAACTACCCTTGGATGATGGGTTAGTAGACTAAAAGCTTTAGGAATCCAAAGTACAACATATAATAAGTACCCTGTATCAAGATTGATGCAAAACAAGTGACATTTGACCTTTTTAGAGAGATTTAGCCAAAACCACTCCACCTCTGAGGTGATTTGGGTGAAAATGTTTTTTTTTTCATATCTCTGGCCCCCCTTGGTCGATTTTGATGGTTGACACCTCTTTCTGACCGTTAGAGCCAATAGAATCGAAGGGGGATGCCCCCACAAACACTCGTTGTGAAAACAAACGGGAGGGGCTTCGCGCATGCAGGTTTGCACCAGAGTGAAGCGATCTCTCGCTCTGACATCTGGAAACGAAAAAGCAGTTTTATTGCTTATGGATTATCAGAAATCATTTCAAAGAGGACACAGACACATTGGATTAACCTATGGATTAACTGCAGCATCGTTTTTTTATCGTTTTAATGCCATTGAAGACCAGTTTTGACCAAGGTAAGCCATGTTAGCGTTTGTAGCTACCTAGCGCCACATGTTTTGATGTACGTTTTCGTTTATAGCGTCGCAAATGTTTATTCTGTGTCTCCAGGAGATGCTAATCAATGGGTTGGCTGTGCATCTAGGATAAGTAATAAGGGAGTTATGAGTGAGTTTAGGTGCAGTGATAGGTTACATTTTTTCGCTCGTGGCTAATTCAGAGGCTGAGTGTTAGCATTGTGGTTTTTTTTTGGATTTTTTTTTTTAAAAGATCAGTTAGCTGAGTTTCCTCCCATTACATGGATATAAAACATTCATAGTTTATTAAATATTAAGATTCCTTAGACGTTGTTTCCTGCAAATTACGCGTTTATCCGCCCGGTACCGGGGGGGCGGTGCGTAACAGGTTAAAGAGAAAAGCAAGCACACTCGGAATAAAGTATTATTTTCTTTGTTTTTTTAAAATGTTTTCGGATTACACATCGCATAAACACCATATCCCAACGTGCATTGCGGCTAAAAAATCCAATCACCGAGCTTCAACGATAGCTGAGGATTATGGGTAGTTCGATGTTTTAGCCTATCAAAACCTCTGAAAAAAGAAATGTGTCTCTCAGAATCGAAAGGGAAAAATATATGGGAAAAACACAAAAGCAGTGTACACAATTTAAACCAATTAATGTTGTGTAATTAACAATGATAAACTGATGTGTTTTAGTGGATGAGTACGGCAGATATCACTGTGAAATCATTTGACAGTGAGGGGAATACGGTTTTATTATGAAAACTTCGAGACCGGAAATACTGTTTTCACCCCGTGAGGGTTGACGCTAACTTTACATAGGGGGAAAGACATACAAGTTCTCCTGGCGAGACCTCAAATAATCTTCGTAATATCTATCAAACTATAGATCCTACACATCCACTGGACGTGGATTCTAAAAGTACAATATGCACTTCTCGCTAGAAATTGAATCAAAAAGCATTTTAATAGCCAAACTATTCTGCAAGGATTTTCCAGAGAGGGTTATTTGTGAATATACGACCCTCCGGAGCGTTTGCAATTGCCGCAAATTGTTGTTTCTTACACGACCACTAGAGGTGCTAAACTTTAAAACGTGACTATAGGTCGTAATAAGCTGCTGAACAATCGACCTATTTGGTCGTATGAGTTGGAGGACTTGTTGATTTTATAAATTAAACTATGTCAACCAGAGAGCAACAGTGCGTTTAATAACGGTACTTTAACATCAACTGACCCGCTCATTTGAAAATCCATTATGAGCCGTTTGGCTAATCACTAGATTAGTCCCGAACTATAACTCTGTGTGTATCAAGTGGCCGGGGCTCCCCGCTCACCTCGTGTTCTGCTTCCATCTGAACCTGGCGTGGGGATCTGCTGTTTGGCAAGCAAGGGCCTATAAATAAGGAGAGGCCTGCACAAAATAATGTGTTAATTACTAATTAGTGAGAGAGAGGGACCAACTGAGTGTTTGCTGAAGAGCAAACTGCACTCGTGTGTGTGTGTTTATGTGTAGGTGGGGTGTGCCTTCAATGCCTGTTCTATTCCGAGCCACACAATGATGGTGCAGGACAAACACTTAATATCAGATGGAGGAGTCCACTGATTTAAAGGTGGAATGAATAAGATGAATGACCCTTCTGTGTCTGTGGGTGTAAACAGCAGTCTTTGGTGGGATATGAGGGAACAGTCCATGTGGAGAGGATAATCTATTGTCTGGCAATGATCATGAGATTGTCATAACTACCGCAGGAGAAAAATTGTATTTCATCTTTAAGAGTGTGAAGTTCAGGGACCAAAGAAACGCTGATACACACCTTACTTTTGCAGGTTTTCCATTGGTGGCACATCAGGACCATAATGTTGGTGCTGTCTCTTTACTTAGGTCTGTTATCAAAACATTTTGTCTAATAAGTCTTTGGTCTATTCTGATCATCATCTTTCGTTTTCACAAACAGGGTTCAGGTAGGCTTATACAGAAGTCAGTTTTACGAGTTGTTTACCACATATATCAAAACGTTCACAGCAACGTGGTCGATATGTGTGTAATCTTGCTATAACCTAGTAGACAAGTGGACAATCATGACGTTGGACCGATTTGCATGTTTATACCTTTCAACAGTGAGTGTTTTTTCTTTTGATAATGGACACTATAGCCGCTTTCACACCAAGTACTTGTCCCCGGTACTAATGCCCCTTTCACACCAACGCGGTTCCAGGGCCGGCTCGGAGCTAGAGCCTGATAAGCACCGGTTTTTCCTGTTCACACCGCAGCGGAGCCGGCTCTAAGCACCGGTGCTTACCAAGCACCAAAAAATTGTCGGTCTAGAAGCAAGAACCGCATACGTCACGCTTATGTCGGAGGCGGGGTCGGGATCAACCTGAACTAACAGTTTATGGCGAGTACGGCAAATCAAAGTGAGCAAAGTGACTAGAACGCAACCACACACTTATAAAAAAAACACACAGAATCACACTAACCAGGCTTAGTGTGATTCTGTTTATTTGTACCTTACTTTGACCATCCGTTCGCTGTCATTGATCATTGTGGAGAGCAGGCAGACGTTTTGTTTTGTATTATAGCAGCTATCGGATGGAATCAATACATGGGCTGCACAGGTTGTCATGTCCGACTATCACAAGTAGAATCATAATGAAAAATACGCCGGTAAAATGTGCCTGTAGAAAACGGCTTACAATAGGATAGCAACAAGTAGTCAAGATAGTCAGTTTAGCTGCGGTTGCTACGCTAACATCACCCATTTTATACCAAAGAAACTTTCTTAACAGCGTTGTGATGCCAAACAGCGGGCAGCACTGCAGCGGTCGGTAAATGCCGCTGAATCACATTAATAAACAATGAACCATGGCACTCTGGAGAAAAGTATAAGGGTTGACAAGTAGTTATTTAATTTAATCTGGCTTGGGGAGAAAATCAGCGACGTAAACGGTGATGTCATGACGCAGCACCAGTCGGGCTCTGGGCGGTGTGAAAAAAACGGGGGCTTAAAAGAAAAAACGGTTCCGAACCAGAAGAGTGCAAGCACGGAGCTAGAACGGGAACCGCATTGGTGTGAAAGGGGCATTAGTCCCCCCGAACTCTTTAGTCCCTGGAACTGTCCTAGTAGATCGCGTTCTCACCGGAATAAGTCCCAGAGGGAGGATTAGGCAAATGAAGCCGCTCACGTCACTTCTTCTTCTTTTTCTTTGGGTTTACTGGCAGGCCGCAAACAACTTCACGGCTTTTCTGAGTTTTACGGGGCTTTTCTGAGTTTTACGGGGAGTGGTTTGCAATTCGCCCAGCCAATCAGAAAGTTTTAGTGTGGCCGACACACCCACAAACCATTTCCTCCCCAGGAAAGTACCACCTCTCTAGCAGGGACTATCTGGGGGTGAAAAGGTTTGCGCGAACTAGGGATTAGTTCCAGATATTTTTGGTGTGAAACCAAATCTCCCCCCCCCCTATCGGCCTAGTTCGGGGGGGAAAGTACTCGGGTGTGAAAGTGCCTAATACTTTATCATACATGGTAGTCCTTTTGAAAACTCCCTAGCTTCAAATACCAATAACTTGGTATCCGAAGCCTGGGACGCAAACACACCTTATCCTATTCTGCCAACAATCGCACACATTTACCTTAAATGTACCTCCAACCAACTTTTCTCATAACCTCTGAAAATAGTGAATTGCCACCCGCAGAGGATATTAGTGTCAAATAAAAAGTGGGTCCTCTCTTGCTCACTTCCCAACCTGCCATTATAACTGTGCCATGACCAGCCAGACTTCCCCTTCTCTTCATCTAAAGAGAATGTTTTTATAATATGAAATAATAATGCCCTATTTGCAGCCATATAATGGTGATGCAGGAGTGAAAGAAAAGTCTGCGAATTAAACTTTAAGGAGACGGCAGCGGAAATGTAGTGGTGTCTATTAAAAATCACATTTAAAGAAGTGTGTTTGTGGGGGTAAAAGGGTTTGAAATAATAGGTTTGCTTTCTCCTGGTTGGCTGACTGTGTGCCAGTTTGGCGAGGCCTCGTTATTAAAGATGGCATATGCAGCCGACGGGTCCCTCAGAGTAATGTGAACTTCTGCAGCCTGTCTCCCCAGACTCACCCCCCCGATACCCCCGCTCCACGCGCCTTCCTCCCACTGATGTTAAAAGAAATCTTTATTGTCAGTCACATATCCTATTCACTTTGTTCACCTGCACTGACAACCCTTAGCTGTGTGTGAGAGAAGAGTGTGTACAGGTGAGTGTATCCATCCATGTATGTGTGGGTTTCACACGCTAGAAAAAGGGTGTGAGAATGCAGCGTTTTTGTATGTTGGTGTGTGTACGCATGTGTGTGCCCGTTGCATAAAGTAGCCCACCACCCCATCGTCTCCCTTCTCTCCTGGATGTCGGTATCCCTGGGTTTCTAAATGCTCCCTCATTAGTTGAAATATGTTTGAAACCTCAGAGTGAGAAGCTGGTAACGAAGTGGTGCCGGCTCCATCCCTCTATCTCCAACTGGCTGACAGGTGGGGAGAACGAGGGGTGGGGTTGGGAAAGACTGTTTGATTTGAGGATGAGGGGGTTACTGAGGGGAGGAGGAGGAAGAGGAAGCAAGGGAGGAAAGAATGTGGGAGTAGGACCACGGTGATGTGGAGGGGTGGGTAGTGGGGGGGTGTCACCAAGCTTTGCGGAGTCTCTCCACCCCGGAAAGCCTTCATGTGACTCTGTGACTGCAGCACCTCGATTGGAGAAGGATGACAAGTCCTAGTAAATTATTTATCCAGCTCAGCCAGCAAGGGTGCCTGCGCTTCATTATACCTGATTGGCTACTTAATGGGTGGAATCATCTGAAGGAGCGGGGCACAGATGTCCTCCTGAAGAATACGCACACTTTCTGATCTTTCCCTGTGTAATGGGGAGGAAGAGACCAAAGTCCAGACTCTCTTCTTTGAAATAAGCGGCAGTGGTGTGGCGGCCGGCTGAGTTTTTAATGATGGGGCTCCTTTAGCGAAGTCTCTACTGCAAACGTACTGCTGACTGTTCAGCCCAGAGATAGTGCATGGTTTCTTGTCAACTTATTAACTGCGCCCGTTATTTAAATTATTTCTTTGCTGTGTTGCACCACTGTCAACAGTTTAAGGACATTTCTTCTCTGAATAAATTTGCTTTGAACATCTTCCTGCCTTGATATTAAACTACTTTGCTCCTAATGTGGTGTGAATATCTTTGAAAGGCAAGTGTCAACAAAATAGCAGCAAAATAATTGCACTAAGTGCAGCAAATCTAAACTCATGGAGGAGTTGTGATTGGCAGCCCGTCAGTGAGGAAACTTCTCAGTAATTGCTTTACTCCAGGTGAGGCAGTGGGATCTGCTACTTGTTTATGGAGATGGAAGTATCAAAATCCTCCAGGTGACGAGCTAAAAACGGCTGACATACAATCTGTCGGCTGTCTCGTGACCCCGACGCAGAGGCTGATAAGAGGCAGTCACGTGAGCCAGAAAGCTACCTGGGAGTGATAGAGGGAGATTTAAGACTGCGCATCAGGCAAATGGAAACTTTGCATCTTATCCTTATCTGCTGCTGTTTTTCTCAAAGGGGAGAGATAAGAGTTCATGCTTGGAAGGACTGATTATATCCTAAAATAAACAAATATGTACAGCCATATCTATCAAGCCATGACAACACCTTTACCTCCACCACCACTCCAATGTGCCGTACGGACTGTGTACATGCACTACATACACTAACTAATTCAAACATTTCAACATTATCTCCTGACTATGGGAAGGAAGGGGCAGATAATGTTGAAATGTTTGAATTAGTTAGTCTGGCACCACCAAATAACTTTAAATTGATTTCCCCATTGAAACACACTGCACTGTAACCAGACATGTCAAACTACAAAGTGCATCAGCTCATCTTGTTTCATTTTAAAACTATTTGAAAATTAATTAGATTACAGGGTCATAGTTATATTAATTTAGTGGGAATGCTGTTAACAGCATTCCAACTATCTGTTCTTCTACGCACGAAATTCTTTATTCTTATTATTCCGCCCGTTATTTTGCCGGTCTTCTTCTCCCGCATTGAACATCGCAGAAACTCCGTTCGAACATCAAAACGTTCAGCTCGGTCGGGAATCGATTGCTATTACTTTTATCATTCATAACTTTCATAATTCCAGAGATACATCCCATAATTCATCACATTTTTAACCATTGAAGTCAATGGAGAAATTCTTCAGACTTCAACAAATCTTCATGCGACTTCAACTGCTAACTGTTCATTCATACTTTCACTCAGAAATCTCATTCCAACTTTAAAATGTTACACATCTTTCTGACATTATTCGTGTAACACAACTTTTAAATCTGATTCTTACTTTTAGAGATATTAAACATTGTTCAGACCTTGGTAAAGAGGCCTTCTTCAGATTTTAACATTAACTAGAGTGCGTGATGTCACAGCTAGAGTGTAGGAAATCTTGAAATTTGCCTTCATATTTTTTGCTGCCATACAAAAACTACCATAATTCCCAAACCCTACATTCCTGAGACATAATTTTTCATGACAAACGCAGGAAAACATCTCGTAGCTTGAAAAATGACAAATAATTAAGCAAAAATAATTAAACAAAATGCCTCTTGAGGGCATGAAGTGACAAAAACTTTCAACATGTCTCCATTAAAGCCCATTGTAATTTCAGGCTGATATTTCCTCACGGTAGCAGCCGCACACCTTTAGTTAATCTGCCAAAAAGGCCACATTATTGACCTGAAAGTACACAAAAAGCACACTTCAGATACTCAAGGTCCTTGAGATGCTTCACGCTTTGAAATTTCACCGATATCTGTTACGGTTCTTCAACAAAACGTTCACATGTAAGAGGTTTATCTCTCATTCAGAACAATGGAAACCTTTGATCTCTGGACACCTCGTTAGCTCAAATATAAACACTTGTGTCATGGAACACGATGATGTCATAACTCCAACTGACATGCTCAGAGCAGCAGACTTCAGATAATGGTTAATGGTCCTGCCCTCAACAGCTCTATGTCAATTATGGGGTGTCATCATATGCTGTTTCCATCCCTCGCCATAAAAGACGATGTCGCTATACATTAAAGGTAGGGTAGGTAAGTTTGAGAAACCGGCTCGAGATACACTTTTTGTTATATTCCATGGAATGCTCTTAACATCCCGATAGCAATGAATATCTTAAGTGCTTTTACAAAAAATCCATTAAAAAATTTCATCTGTGGAAGCCGTAATACTGTAAAAAGCACGACCAATCATTTTAGCCGGCCCGGCTGAAATAACTGGATGGCCTATGCCTGTCAGCCTTCCATCTGTGCACAAACTTATCTCGTGCCCTCATTGGTCATGTGCGCGTTCGTGTGTGTTGGAGGAGGGGCTCTATAAGGAAGTGGCAGATTTTCTCCGGTTGTGTATCTTCAAATTCTAGCGATCTCGAGCCGGTTTCTCAAACTTACCTACCCTACCTTTAACTCCTATGAAAATGTTCAAAAGTGCTCAAACTTCACATGTGTGCTAACAGTCCAGCCGTGAAGACATCTACGGGACAGTTTTGAGATTTCTTCAAATGTCACAATGCTCGCCATGAAACACCGTTTTCTCATAACTTCAGTGAAAATGCTCCAAATGGCCCAAAACTTCACAGGTTTGGTAACGATGCAGCCATCAACGCATCTAAGCGTTTTATGGGATGTCATCAAATGCCGTTGGCATGGCGACAGATCATTCACCATCAAGTTAGTTCAAAAGTTTGCAGTTCAAATATTCTGCTGCTTTTCCAAGCCTTTTTACTTTCACACATTCAAGCCCCCAATGTGCATGTATCATTTCAATCTAAATTCTTCACTTTCTTCTTACACATTACATTTCAGCATAGAAGTTTAGCGTCAGATTTTCAGCATAAAGCATTCCCACTAGCAATTTCTTCAGGAATTGCATTCTCTAGTTCCTTCTAAAGTCAGGTGATTCTCATTTGCTTTAGCTTAATATACCCAAGGTAATAGAATAAGCGAATAATTAAATGATATCAGTGAGGTATACAATATCCACCTTTCTGGATGGAAAACAACTGATACAGTGCATACTCACAAACCACAAGCTAATCGAATTTTTCCTTTTTCTTTGTTTGTTGTTATAATGTGTTTATCTCTATAATAAGTAAATGGAGTTAAATAAACAAGTCAAACAAAATTGCATGTCTCCTAGAAGCGGTCTGATTTACAATTAACCTGATGACCAGGAGTGTGATGCTATCTGTTAGCTTCAGTTAGCTCAGGTAGCACAATGGATTAATCAATGTGATCCCAGAGAAATATGTGAAATGCCCAAACCTCTTAATGGAAAACTTCACCCACAAACTGACCAACTGCTTAAATTCCTCACCCCATGTTGCCTTGAAATATTAAAGAAAACGTCAATGTTTTTCTCGTCCCATATGAATAAAGTAACTTTCATCGTGGAGGTTTGAGATAAACAACATTTTATTCAGTAATTCAATGTAACACAGGTGAGTTATTATTATGAACATGTTAGGTTTAGGCAAACAACTTCTTTGTTAGGTTCATGAAAGGATAACGATTATGGTAAACAAGAAGGCTATGTTCGTAACGTGTAGCCCAACTGAAGTGCATCATTTAAAATAACAGTGTTGTCTTTCCATTGGCATTGTTTCTGAGGAGCTGGCAATTACGTGCCACTATGATCTAGTTGCCACCTCAGTGAACCCGGAAATGTTGAGTACACCAAAGTTTTATATTAGAAATGTATAGTACGGGTCGCCAGCACATAGATACTGCCGGATGCTTACTTGCATGCTGGTTTAACCAGAAAGTGGCCATGTTTATACTTTCGGTGGACTGATTTTGACTACTAGTGTGGACAATTGTTTTTCAAATAAATAAGGATTCCGTTCAATCCAAATTATCCAAAGTCCCCTAAATCTTCAAAAATTGACCCAAAATTAATCAAAATCATTCCACCGGGAGTACAAATATGGACATGTTTAGGTTAAAACTGAGATTTTTGATCCTCAAAATGTCAGGAATGGACTCAGCATCCTCAATAACTCTCAAAACCACTCCAAATCTGTTCAAATTAGCCAAGCAATTTTTTAACTATATTGTCCCCATAGGTTATAATGGAAATTCATTATAATAACGCAGCTTATGCAAATTGTGCAATAGTGCAAAATTGCCTACATAATCAAATTAGCATTCAGCAGTTTCTATGTGCTGTACTATACATTTCTATCATAAAAATGTGGTGGACTCAACATTTTCGGTTTCACAATAGGACTCTATGAGCTGGCAACTAGACTACTACCATATAATCCTGTTTTTAAAAGAGGTTTTGGTCATTTCACGTAAGGCTGTGAGATGATGCTGAGATACAGTGTGCACACTGCTCAGATTCCACAGACAGTATAAAGTGTATAAACAGTGTAACTGTACGACAGTGTATGTCTCAGTTAGAGGACATAGAGGGCACCTCTCTGCTCTTGAAATAATCAAGCGTTCCTCTCTTGTCTGGCTCTTGTCAAGGCTGCTGGCAGCTTGACTCGCTTTCAGCAGGAGTTCACCGTTAGAGAAATGTGACCCTCCATTCCCCCCCCCCCCTCTCTTTGTGCCGACCTTTCACTGGGTCGGCAGGCAAATTTTTTGCTTCAATGGCCAGCAGTCGCGATGTGTCACCTAATTCAACCTGGAATGGATACAGGTATGCATGACACCACCAAGTGAATTGAACTCTCCTCCGGTGGAGCGTATGGGGAGAAATGGGGGGGGGGGTTGATATCATTTTCAGACTGACTCAGACATTCAAGGGGACATGATACAGTTTATATATCCTTTATTTAAAGGTGGGGTAGGTAATTTTGGAGAAACCAGCTCGAGTGCGCTAGAATTTGAAAATACACAGCCGGAAGAAATCTGCTACTTCCTTACAGAGCCCCTCCTCCAACACACACAAACGCGCACATGACCAATGAGGGCACGAGATAAGTTTGTGCACAGATGGAAGGTTGACAGGCAGGTAGGCCATCCAGTTATTTTAGCCGGGCCGGCTAATGATTGCTTTTTACAGTACTACAGCTTCCACAGATGACATTAATGGATTTTTTGTCAAAGCACTTATGATATTCATTGCTATCGGGATGTTAAGAGCATTCCTTGGAATATAACAAAAAGTGTATCTCGAGCCGGTTTCTCAAACTTACCTACCCCACCTTTAACGAGGTAAAAGTCTCATTGAGATTAAAATCTCTTTTTCAAGAGCGACCTGGCCAAGAGGGCAGCAGTTTGCTGAAATAACATGAAACTGCATCATAGACTTGTTTTGTAATGCTTTTAAACACCAGAAAGTGATGTATAGGGAATCTCAGTGAGTTCTGAACTGATTTGAATCTACGTACAACCAAGTGTGACATGGCCAGTTGGGTCTAACAACCATGATGCTGAAAACTGAAAAAGGAGCCCCCATTTAGTAAATGCTGAGTGACCTTTTCATCAACAACCATACTAACTAGCAGGTTCCAATTTAATCTAATGATTTAAAACTTCCTAAAAACCTTGGCCAAAGATCGATATGATTCATTTCAGCTACCTAGCTTGATAGCTAGCATGGAGTGGTATTTTCAATGATAGCATGTTAGCGGTTAGCTCAACCGCAGTAGTTAACTGAGAGCCCTGCAAGTAACGGTCGGCATTATTGAATTTGCTGGGACATGCATTCTTTTTTTTAGTATATTTATGTATTCATTTATTAAGGACAATGCCCATGCATATTTACAGTACCTATTGAGCAACTGATAAATCTGAATCTGTGTGGAGATATTATTACAGCAGGATAAACAAAATGATCCACATGATCAAAGATATTTACACATGGAGCAAGCTGCTGCTGAGAAAATGTAAGAAATGATTGAACACTTAATGTTTTTTTACTCTCCACAATTCTCTGATAGTTGCTGATCAGAACACAACTGACTCTTTTTCAAGCCCACTGCTAACTGCCATGAGATTGTAGATTCCTTCAGGATTTTGGCATTATTGCCCTAAGTGCTGATTAAAAAATGAACATTCTATGCTGAATAGAATAATTGTTACTGTCATTTCTGTTAAGTCAGCTACAGTATGTGTCATTTAACACATATTTAGGGAATATATATCATCAAATATGATCTGTCACATAGAAATTATGGTAAACCATCATATACCAGCAAAGATAATTCAGCAAGTTAACATTTGGACTGGCATTCTGATCCAGGCATTAAAGGTCACCTATTATGCAAAATGTACTTTTTGATGTCTTTTATACATAAATATGTGTCCCCGGTGTCAGAAAATAAAACCCTCTCTCTTTTTCCTCCTTACCCACATCTCTAAAAACAGGGGTACAACGGAGCTGATCCAGATTTGCTACGGTCATGACGACATTACTAAAATGTGGGCTGGCTTTACGTTGAACTCCTGGCAACGTCCCAACCTATCGTCCCCCATCATCAGAGAGAGAAAGCCTTTGAGCTCCATACTGTTTCAGAAATAATCCTTGATGTGGTTTGGAACATAATATGGCTTTTAATCACGGCAGCGTTTAGCTGAGTTTCTGCTGGTAGACAGCCTTCTCTTCACAGAGATCACTGCTTGCATGCGGACACTCCAAAGGGGCGTGGTCAGTAGCAGCTCCAAAGGGGCGTGGCCAGCAGCAGCTTACTTAAAAGGGCCAGACCCAGAATCAGCACTTTAGTAGAGATGGCAAATCCGGATCCTTTTACGGACTCAGGGTCTTCTGAGTCAGTCATTGAAGAGATCCGGATCATACGAGTCATTTGAGTCATATAAGTCAGCATGACCAAGACCGTAGAAATCCTATCGGTGAAACCGAAAAGTTGTTGCATTTCACGAGCATATTATTATTCCATATATTTTGAATATATATATATATTTGTATATATATATATATATATAATATCTGCATGTATATTTTCTATTTCGACATGTATATTTTCTATTTTATTTTATTTTTCTTTCTATTCTTGTATATTTTGTAGTTTTGTTTTATTGTAAAATGCCTTTTATGCTGCTGTAACAACAACAATTTCCCAATTTGGGATCAATAAGGTACTATCTATCTATCTATCTATCTATCTATTAAACTGACGTTATATTAACCTCCGCTACACAATGTATTTTGCTTTAATAAAAAATGTTGATCACAAAAAAAAGGGTTATTTTGCGATTTGGCAAATCTGAGTCTGCTGTTGACTCGTGCATGAGGACGAGTCTGCTGGATCTCTGGATCTGCTGCTATATACGGCTCCGAGTCCGCACGAGTCTGCTCTGCTGTGTGTTGCACAGCGAGTCAGGATTTGCAAATCTGAGTCTGCTGTTGACTCGTGCATGACGACGAGTCTGCTGGATCTCTGGATCTGCTGCTATATGGTTACGGCTCTGAGTCCGCACGAGTCTGATCCGCTGTGTGTTGCACAGCGAGTCAGGATTTGCGAATCTGCGAATCTGCGAGTCTGCTGTGGACTCGTGCATAATATAGCGTGGGAGCCGGGTGCTGGAGGAGGGGCTATGCTCGTGCACATGACGAGTTTGGATCGATGGATCTGCTATGCTATTTACGGTTAGGAGCCGCTGGCTCCTCTGAGTCCCCACGAGTCTGCAGGAAGTTTCACTGATCCGCGTCCCCTCCCCTGAGCCAAACGATAACTTCTGGCAGCTATCCTACTTGCTAAAGGGTAGGCAGATGGACTGGGGTACGTTGTAATGTGATTTTACATGTTATAAAGAGAGTAGCGAGTGACGCAATTTATAGTTTTAATTTGTACGTCACACCAAGTGTGGAACTCAAGGACTCGGGTTAATGGAGAGGGGAGACTCGTCATGACCAGCTCATTTCTAGGATCCGGGTTAATGATCCGGATGAATCAGGACTCGCCCATCTCTACACTTTAGTAACAGGGCTGAAATAGAGGGGTATGAGGCATGCTACAATGGGTGATCTGTTTGAGCAAAACACTTCAGAGACATGTTTTGTATAGATATGGCCCTATAATATATTGTTCAAATATAGCATAATAGGGTAGCTTTAAGATACTAGCTAGTTGGATTCATCGCACTTGCATGAAAGCTTGCTTCTTCTAACTAGAGCAGACCTTTTGAACATTATTTAGGGCAGACTTGCCTGTTTTTGCCATGTTCTTCATCTGGCAATTCTAATGTGGACACATCTACCTTTATGTTTCGTTACATCTGTTTGCAGTATCTGAATCCCATCAAACCTCATTGAAAATAAAACAGCTATTGAGTGTTCCTTCTTCTTTATTTCCATTATTACAATCAGTTTGACTATGACTTATCATCCCATAAAGCCTCTGAGAACATGAATACTGATACCTCATGTGAACCAACAAAAACAGACAGAGGAGGAAATGTATTTAGACAAATGACTTTAGACTTTTCTGAAATATGTGTCCTCACAGTAACACTGCGTCGCCGCTGGCTGCACTGAAACAATCAGACTCCAGCCATGAATGACTGAATTGTCTGTGTGCATGTAAACAGCCCACAATATGACAGGAAGGACTGATGGTTATTGCTGCTGCTCTAAATCTGAGCGTGCACAGACAGCGAGGATCACCTTCAAAAAGCATTTTGCTTTCTTTGTGGGCTGAGTTTAGTGGTTAGTAAAAACACATCCTCCTTTTTTTGTTTTATGGACAAGTTGAGCTCTCATAAAGACCTTCGATGGTTCTCATATTGAAGAGGGAGGCTGGTGATTAAAGAGAGGAGGGGAACAGAAAGTGAATCTTCTTTAAGATGGCGTTGCCTGGTCAGGTTTTTAGAGGCATTTTGGTCATTTAAAGAGCCAAGTGCTTCATAAAATTAGATGTTAAGCCGTGTATATTGGCAAATAAACACATCATTTGCACCAATGAGGTTTGTTTTAACTTTTCTCCTGCCGCTTGAAACTATTAGGAGGTCTCTCTGTCCCTGTGCTCTCTGCAGCTTGAGGCTTTATGCTAGATTATTTTACTGTTACTAATAATATTGCGATTGTGTTGATATATTCAAAGTTACGTTTGCAGTTTTGCACTGGAGAGAAGAAAAAGCCAGGTCTCACTTTGAACCTGCTGGTATGTGGACCATGAGTAGAGAGTGCTTTTTGTTAAATCTGCAGAATAGAGAAAATGTTATTGTAAAGTAGAAAGTAGTTCTAATGTAAACCAAGCACAGTGTGTTCTGTAGATTATCCAGAAGACACACTTTCTGTAGAGAGTTTATTTTTTGTATTAATATAGCATTGCAGTAACATTCAAAGATTCACATCCATTGAACCTTGTTTTTTGGTATTTACTTACCCTTTAAAGGTTATTTAAAATCAGGGGAAGAAATCTAGACCGCAAAATAATTAAACAAGCGAGTGCCTGTTTTTCCTGGCCAAGGACAGGTTCCTTGAACACAACACGAGCCTAACGTGTCATCACGTGGTATATGTCTCGTCTGAAAGGGGTGTAGAGTGCTGACGGAGAGCACCGGAACGCCGCTCCGGCACTTCAAAAATTGTAGTACACATAAGGAGCTGTACACATGCCGCAGTTTTTGCGTGGCTGTGTCTTTAGTTGTTAGCCCAGTGGCGATCTGTTCATCTGTCATACTGATCATACAGTCAATAACGCCATCGAAAAGAATATGCTACATTACTGTCACGATTTAAGTTTTGTCTGTCTTGTCATGGTTTTATTTTGAAATTCTGTTCTCCCTGTGTCTTGTCTTCCTTCCTGTGTTTGCCCTCCTGTGTCTGATTGTCTCATTGTGTTCACCTGTTGCCCTTGTGTTTCTGCCTCCCCTGCTCAGCTGTGATTACCCTTCTGTGTATTTAGTGCGAATGCTGTGCCACAGCATTCCACTATAGTTCTTCAAATCTTTATTCTTATTTCAGCCAATACTTTGGCTCTCCATAACTTCAGCTTATTTTCAGCTACAGAAACCATTCAAATATTAAACTATTCAGCCTTTTCAGGAATCGATGGGAAACCTTCAACTTTTTAAAAATATGTTATACTTTTTGAAATATTCAGCTTTTTAAACTCTTTTTTTAACATGGAAGTCAATGCAGGGTTCTTACACCTTTTCCAAAGTCAAATTCAAGCACTTTTCAAGCATTTTCAAGGTGCATTTTCAAGCTTTTCAAGCATCTTACAGCTGTTGTAAATTACATATTTATATACAAATACTTATACTCAAATGATTATTTCCCTACCGCACATTAAATCAGATGTTCTTTATGCTATAAAGTATAAACAACCAAGCGTGTGTTTCGTGATAGCATTCTACATGAGGATGAAAAATTAAAGAAAATAAAACTAAGTTTAATATTTCAAAATGAGTGACCCATCTGTACGTAGACTGGGCATCCCATATAACCTGGCTGAGCCAATATAAAACAATCAGCCAAATAACTTTTCAATACATTATTGATTACTATTTTTGAGGTACTTTTAGGTTGGCAGTAAACATAAGTCAGACGTAAATGGTGTACTTTTACAACACTACATGTATTTAATCCCTTTAGTTACTTCACAGATCTGGATTAATGATGTGAAATATAATCAAGTGTTAAATCAGACTTTAGTTCCACCTGGAGTAAATTCACAAGCTACCCTGCAGTATTCAAAGTCATTAAAACTAGCTGCATCTTTACCAGCTTTGATAACACTTTAATGATCAATCATTATAAAACATATCATATATATTATTCTGAAATTGACCAATCTGCACAATGACTACTTTTACTGTCGCTACTTTAACTATATTTTGATGATAATACTTTTCTACTTTTACTTGAAGAACATTTTGAATGCAGAACTTTTACTGAAACAGAGTATTCCTACACTCTGGTACAAGACCTGAGTACTTCTACTTTTACTCAAGTACAAGAGTACTTATTCCACCTCTGGTAGCGTATTAGCCTGAATTGTAGCTACAAAATCACGCAGAGCTGCATAAAAATAGACTCACAATGGTAACAAGTGGAAAATAATATTTACAAATGTGTACAATGATTTGTAGGTAATTTTGACTACTCAAGACACCTGACTTATACATCTTCAAAGGAAGACTGTGTTCATTCTACAATTACATGGGATTAAAGAAAAATGTAGTTTTACTTGTATAATACTTCAAGATTTTATATAAAAGCCTGTTTCTAAAAGTATCAACCATAGCGACGCGGTCAAATCCTCAGTTTATAATTTATAACAACATACTAACAAACTAAGGTCTAATTACGCAACCAAGTCTCACGGCATTTCGTGTTATAGTCACGAAATAAATTTAATCTATTGATTCGTGTTCACCAACATGATTTTCCCCTTTTTTTCGTGTCACACAGAACGATTTTAAAAGCAATGTATTTCTATTGGTAGTATGTTTCGTGCCTGCGTATTTTTGTCCGGTCGGGTCTTGGAAGACCGGAGGCTGTGTGGTTCATAAAAACATGTTCTTACTCAATATCAAGCCACGATTATTGTTTTTATTTTAAATCGTATAATGTCGGGCTTTTTTTTGCCGTGGGGGACGATCGGACCGTGTCCATTGGACTTACAGCGATATCGTGCTTCATGGCGAGTGGTCTGTCGCCATGGCAACGGCATTTTAAGAAATCTCAAAACTGTCCCGGAGATGTCTTCACGGCTGGACTGTTAGCACACATGTGAAGTTTTAGCACTTTTTGAACATTTTCATAGGAGTTATAGCGACATCGTCTTTTATGGCGAGGGATGCGTTTCCATGGAAACGGCATATGGTGAGATCTCAGATTTGGCGTAGAGCTGTTGAGGCATGGACCGGTGATATACAAGTGAAGATTGGGGGACGATCGGACCGTGTCCATTGGACTTACAGCGACATCGTGCTTCATGGAGAGAGAGAGAGAGAGAGAGAGAGAGAGAGAGAGAGAGAGAGAGAGAGAGAGACACGTGATGACATCATCGTGTTCCATTGCACAGGTGTTTATCGTTGAGCTAACGAGGTGCCTAGACTTCAAAGGTTTCATTGTTCTGAATAAGAGATGAACCTCTTACATGTTAACGTTTTGTGGAAGAACGATAACAGAACTGTGAAATTTCAAAACGCGAAGCATGTCAAGGAAGTTGAGTATCTGAAGTGTCATTTTTGTGTACTTTCGGGTTAATAATGTGGCCTTTTTGGCAGTTTAAGGCGAGACACGGCAGGCAAAAACATCGTTTTTCCTGCACTGGTCAATTTTGAGATTTTGTGCTATTTTGATTCCATAACATGTTTTCTTGCAGGCTTTTGGAAGGAAAACGTACAAAATACACATTTAAGTGTTTATTTTACTATAGTTTGTCTATTTGCGTCTGTAGATTTCTCCTACATTCACCAAAAGTTAGCATTCTAACGTAACATAAAGTACCGCGACCGCTGTTTGCACCATGTCATCAGAGGTATCGTTGGAAAGCTCCGTGTCTCCTGCACAATCTCATCGGATCCAAATATGGTCATTTCCTTTGTATCAGCAACCAATCGTGAAAGTGCAAAGGGGGCTTAAACCAAGAAACGAAATCTCATTGGCTGGTGTCAATTTCTGACAACGTGATTCGTTCAGATGCGTCACGTGGTGTGCTAAAGCACTTCCTGGTTAGCTTTCCGCTAGAAATTTAAATCTGAAAATGGCAAAATAACGGCGAAAAAAACGTTCACAGAGAAGACGACAACAATTGTCACTTGCACAAAGCAAGGTTATACAAAAAACAAATGACCCCGATCATGAAATACCTTCACGGAGTGCGTCGATGCGCAAGCTATCATCCAGATAACAGGAGGGTTTAGCTAGCATCACACTGCAATCTATAAAGGTCGTTTTCTCAAAATGAGTTTTTTCTCCTACTCTGAGTTCGAAATTTCCACTTCAGTAGCAGTTACATACACCAAACCTTCCAGTTATATTCCTATCAATATTATGAAGGCTTTTACAGAAGGGTTTGGTCATATATAATTCATAGCCTGAATTATATAACATTTTATACCTAAAAACATGGTGAAAATTGATATTTTAGGGCTGTTGACAGTATTTTCTGATTTATGGAGTGATACAAAGAGATATCCAAAATCCCTTCTGTAAAAGCCTTAGATACTAATATGACTACAAAATGAAACAATAATTTTGATCCTGGCTTTATCCAAAGTTCAGATTTCGATTCCTGAAATGTCTTAAAATATGCGCATATTTAATGAGATAATGGTTCATTTGCATATTTAAATATGCTATTTCAGAAAACTTGTAATACAAAAAACAATTGTAAGTAATTAACTGGAGAAATTTCTAGCTGATATCTTTAAGTTAAAAAAATTACCCTATTCACCTGGGGTGTCTCGCCTTAAGAAAGGTGTGCGGCTGCTGCTGTGAGGAAATATCTGCCTGAAATTACAATGGGCTTTAATGGAGACATGTTGAACGTTTTTGTCACTTCATGCCCTCAAGAGGCATTTTGCTTAATTATTTGTCATTTTTCAAGCTACGAGATGTTTTCCTACGTTTCTCATGAAAAATTATGTCTCAGGAATGTAGGGTTTGGGAATTATGGCAGTTTTAAAAAAAAATATGAAGGGAACTTTCAAGATTTCCTACCCTCTAGCTGTGGCATCACGCACTCTAACTTAATGAGCTGCGCAATGTTAAAGTTCAAATGTTAAAAATGGGATGTATTATGGGATGTATCTCTGGAATTATGAAAGTTAAAAGTAATAGCGCCCGATTCCCGACCGAGCTGAACGTTTTGACGTTTGAACGTAGTTTCTGCGATGTTGAATGTGGGAGGAGAAGACGGACAAAATAATTGGACGGAATAATAAACTTTTTGTCCGTAACATAACTTATAGTTGGAATGCTGTATCAGCATTCCCACTAAACTAGAAAATGCATTTCCTGCTGTAAATGCGTGCGAATGCTGTAAACTGTGAACATTTGTGGCTGAATTTAGCTGAAAATGCAGAAAAAGCTGAATATGTTATTAGCTGAATGGTAGCTGCTTTTAGCTACAAAAATGCAGAAAAAGCTTAATATTTAAAAGAAAAGGTTTAAAAAAAAAAAGGTATAAACAACAACATGTATAGCCTTGATGTCCTGAAATAGCTGAATAATGTAATAGTTGAATGGTTTCTGCAGCTGAAAATATGCTGAAGGAGTTAAATATCAGATGTAAGTAGTAGTGAATGAATTTGTATTAAGATGAGAACAGAAAGTAAAAAGGCTTGGGAAAGCAGCAGAATATTTGAACTACAAACTTTTGAACTAACTTGATGGTGAATTATCTGTCGCCATGGCAACGGCATTTGATGACACTCCATAATACGCTTAGATGTGTTGATGGCTGCATCGTTACCAAACCTGTGAAGTTTTGGACCATTTCGAGCATTTTCACTGAAGTTATGAGAAAACCGTGTTTCATGGTGAGCATTGTGTTGCCATGGCAACGGCATTTGAAGAAATCTCAAAACTGTCCCATAGATGTCTTCACGGCTGGACTGTTAGCACACATGTGAAGTTTGAGCACTTTTTGAACATTTTCATAGGAGTTATACATTACATTAGGAGGTTACATTACTCTCTCTCTTCTCTTGATCGCCCTCTCTCTTCTCTTGATCACCCTCTCAATCTTCTATCGCCCTCTCTCTCTTCTCTTGATCCGCCCTCTCTCTCTTCTCTTGCTCGCCCTCTCTCTCTTTTGATCGCCCTCTCTCTTCTCTTGATCGCCCTCTCTCTCCTCTTGATCGCCCTCTCTCTCTTCTCTTGATCGCCCTCTCTCTCTTCTCTTGATCACCCTCTCACTCTTCTATCACCCTCTCTCTCTTCTCTCTCTCTTCTCTTGCTCGCCCTCTCTCTTCTCTTGATCGCCCTCTCTCTCTCCTCTTGATCGCCCTCTCTCTCTCCTCTTGATCACCCTCTCTCTCTTCTCTTGATTGCCCTCTCTCTCTCTTCTCTTGATCGCCCTCTCTCTCTCCTCTTGATCGCCCTATCTAGCGACTTTCGCCGCTATGGCTTTCGCCCTCAAGCCCGGTCCCCTGACTCTCCCAGTCGCTGCCTTCGCCCTTGTGCCCGGCCCCCTGAGTTCGCCCGCTGTGGCCTTCACCCTTCCTCGAACTTTGCCTTGCCACCGGGCTGTCCGCCCGAGACCACCTCCTGGTCCTCTGACTTGCCCCCGGGTCGTCCGCCCGAAAACCCTTCCTGGTCCTCTGCCTTGCCCCCGGGTCGTCCGCCCGAGACCCCTTCCGGGTCCTCTGCCGTGCCCCCGGGCTGTCAGCCCATACCTGTCCTCCGGACCCCCTCCACCCACCCTTCTGGAAGTTTTGGATATTGTTTTGCTTTTAAGGGACGTCTGGTATCCGTCCCTTGAGCGGGGGGGGGGGTTATGTCCCGATTTTAGTTTTGTCTGTCTTGTCATGGTTTTTATTTTGGAATTCTGTTCTCCCTGTGTCTTGTCTTCCTTCCTGTGTTTGCCCTCCTGTGTCTGATTGTGTTCACCTGTTGCCCTTGTGTTTCTGCCTCCCCTGCCCAGCTGTGTCTTGTCCTGTGATTACCCTTCTGTGTATTTAGTCTTGTCTTCCCCTGTGCTCCATGTCGGTTCATTACCTTCCCTGTCACCCTCCATGTTTGACTGTCGGTTTTGTTTGGATGCTCATGCTACGGATTTATGGATGTTAGGTTCTTTCATGCTACGGATTTATCGATGTTAAGTTCTTTCTTGTTTGTTTATCGTCTACAGCTTTTTGGTAAATAAAGCTCGCCTTTTGTTATTTGACCTTTTTTGTCTTTTTAAAACTGCATTTGAGTCCTAAAATTCCCGGATTCTGACAATTACAGTACAACTACTTCTGGTTACACATAGTGTGTGTGTGTGTGTGTGTGTGTGTGTGTGTGTGTGTGTGTGTGTGTGTGTGTGTGTGTGTGTGTGTGTGTGTGTGTGTGTGTGTGTGTGTGTGTGTGTGTGTGTGTGTGTGTGTGTGTGTGTGTGTGTGTGTGTGTGTGTGTGTGTGTGTGTGTGTGGTGTGTGTGTGTGTGTGTGTGTGTGTGTGTGTGTGTGTGTGTGTGTGTGTGTGTGTGTGTGTGTGTGTGTGTGTGTGTGTGTGTGTGTGTGTCATGGTAATGCTGCAGAGCCTCCTCTCAGGGATTTGTCAGGGAACTTTCTTTGATTGTCTCTTCTTTCTTTACTTTATTCTTTCTCTTTACTTCTTCTTCCTCATCCAATGTCTTCCGTCTCTTCCTCTTCACCTTCAAGCACGCTGTCACCCCCCCCATGTCCCTCATCAGCAGTACTCCCCACCTCGCCCAACCCTCCCAGCTCCCATGATGGGGATCAGGGGGGGGGCTTGTGTTGCGGTCGCCCTGTTTATGCAATCCCCCTTGTTTTGAAGTGACAGGCCAGGGATAGATATGCAATATTAAAGAGAGGCCTTATGAATTTTAGACATCTAATTAGTTGCTTCCCCGTGAACATATCGTGGCTCGCGGGGGCATGGAGCGCTCCGCCGGGGCCTCTCTGAAGTGCAGGGCAGAAAAAAGGGGCCCGCTGCCACCTCTAATGTATTCCCCTCTAATGTAAGTAGTAATCATAGCACTAAGGTTAATTAATGGCCCTCCGAAGCTCTGCTTTCCTCAGAATATCAGGCTGTGGTATCACCGGAGCACCAATTAGAGGCTTTTTTCTGCTCCTGTTTCAAATGTTAATGGCCACTGTTTCAGGGCCGCGGAGCGACGGGGAAGAGGTAAAGCGCTGAGGTGATCGTCGTAACACTTTATGGATGTTACACAGGCCAGCAGAAGTTTCTGCTCGGGGGCACGCAGCCACGCAACGGCCCAGACTGCCACACTTAGTATCAAGGTGCCCACATGTCTTTAAAACTATATCATCAAAAGTAAGCTAAAATAGGACTGTTTCAGAGGTTTAAAACTTGCTATAAAAATAGCACTGAATATAATGTTTGCTGCCTTATTAGCCAAGATGTAAGAAGAAGGAATGAGGCCTACTTTATTAATCCCCTCGAGGGGAGGCAACCTGCGGCTCTTGACCCCCTCTGCAGTGCTCCCTGAAGCTTTGACAAAAATAAAACATATAAATATAAATAAATTAGGGCAGAGTTTTTTTTATTTGGAGTTTGACAATAACATTTGTAAAAGCTTTAATATTTGTCAACTTATATCTACAGCATTTCCCTGGAGGTGACAATCCAAGGCATTAGAAAACTTACCATGGATAAATACAAAAAAAGAAAAGTCATATAGGAAATATAGAGTATATAGAGTATATTTCTGCAGGCATAAATTGCATTATACTTAGCACACAGCATTTAGTACTTTTTATTTTATCATTTTGAGGCAAAATAACAATAGACTTTCAGCCTTTATCTTTACAAACATACTCGTTTTTGTGTTGCACTGTATAGAACTACTTTAAGCTTCAAATTATTGAACCAATCTAGACCTAAAACAATATAATTAATTATATCACGATACTGTATTTAGAGACCAGTTAACCTTAGCTGACCTACTGGATCATGTGATCTACCTGCTAAACCCTTCTCTCTCCAGCTGTTTGGTACAGGAATGTTGTTGTTTCTACAATGTTCAAAACATAAAAAACACAACAGTTGTGTAAAACTATGTTGAAGTACCATTTTATACTACATAGATACTATACTACAACTGGCTCAGTTTACCCCCCAGCATGTGGCTCACTTTGCCCCTCAGCCACTTTTTGGAAATAAACTGATAGCTTAGTCCTTCATGCTAATCTTTAGCTAAATGACTCACATGGTTTTACACCTTGCTAAATAACCAACATGTATGATACATATTTTCAGACCTGGATACATTCGCTTTGACATAACACATCACATCATTAGAACAGCTAAAGAGCGACTGCAGGCTGCTACGTTTTAACCACACACACACCCACACACACACACACACACACACACACACACACACACACCTCTACACACATCGCATACCTGACATGTTGAAAATGTACTTTATCAAGCAGAACATGGTAAAACACATTTACCACTTTACCATGTGCTTCTCTCCATCACAGCCAAATAGAATTGATGGGTGCTTCCTGAATTTATGGTCACATGACAACAAATGTGCAACGTTCCCTAGATAAAGGGGGTGGGTCAACTTACCCACTGGCTCATCTTACCCCACTCTTCCCTATTTTGTGGCCGAGTGGGCAAAAGGTTGCTGACCCCTGCCCGAGGCGAAATTCAGGTTTCACTCTGTTGAATACATACATGCACACACAGGACCTGTAGACATTAGGCCCGACACACGGGCACAAAACCAGGCATGGATGCAGAGCGTCAGACTGAAGGGGCTGGGGGCAGTTGGGGGTGCGGTGCTCGAGGACACCTCAGCACTGCCCAAGAGGAGAACTCTCCAGCTAAGATAAATTATAATAATTTTACATCCAACTCACAGGTTTATCATTGCTTTGAGAAAAAAGATTATTAATTTACCCATTTTAAAAGGGAAGATATAGTCATTTGTTCTAGGAATGTCATTTTCGAGCCTGAGACCTGAAAAACAGGCTCAGGGTTTAACAGGTTAACCAATAACTAGCTTTCAAAATGCCCATGAGCCGTTGTGACCTTTGACCTCCACCAGCAGCTCTCTGCTCAGCTACCAGCAGCAAACTGGGTAGACTGGCCAGCTCCAGTATGAGATTTCAGAAACTGCACAGAACTCTGTCAACCTCTCTGGGTAAAAAAAGGTAAGAGGAAAGCACACACGCACACACACACAGACACACACATGTCACTCACAGCTCAGCTCACAGTGCACATAATGATGAAGTGACCAAAGGAAAGAGTGTGTTTGTGTGTGGGACCTCGGCACCTCTTTGATGTGAAAGTGTCAGCGACTCCCTCGGCCGTCTTCTTCTTCTCTCTGATGCCCCCCCCAGTCCCTCTCCTCTATGTGCCTGTATATCTCTCGCCCGTTGCCCTTTGTTCATATTTTATCCCATACAGTCAGTTCAGCTGCGGTATGATAGGCCCACGAAGGCTTCTGTATAACACTCAAACATATGTATAGGGTGTGTGTGTGTGTGTGTGTGTGTGTGTGTGTGTGTGTGTGTGTGTGTGTGTGTGTGTGTGTGTGTGTGTGTGTGTGTGTGTGTGTGTGTGTGTGTGTGTGTGTGTGTGTGAGAGACACAGAATGAGAGAGAAGTGAGTAATAGGATTTACATAAAATGTATATCTGACTTAATATGCTTAGAGTGCCTGACTGTTTTAGGCTACAGGAAAATGTGTCAAATTAACATGTTGACATCTTTTAGAAATATTATAATTGTTTTAATACAATTTAGCCAGATTGGCCCGTATTGAAGAGGGACAGTACATGTTTGGGATTGGAACCTGGGTCCTCTGCTTGGAACTGAGTCCCAACACACGGGCAGCCAACTCCACCAGGTGAGCTATACGGCGTCTCAGAAAGATTATTTAAACACTCAAAATGTTTTTGGCAAAGGAAACATTTTTCTTTCTCATTGGTGCTTTGACTATGAAATCATGTGAATTCCATTACAATCAAAAAGGATTTAATTTAGAGTGAACTGGGTGATACATTTACAGGGAGCAGTAGTAAATGTAAAGACGGAATCCCTCACTCCCGATAGGCTCCACTGTCAGAAATTGAGATATGGCAATAATTGCTACTTTGCTTTAGGCTACTTACTTTTTACTTTAGGATTATTTATCCACTAATAACACATGTTACTCCTACTAGGAAATATAAAGAAAGTACATGTGCGTTAGCTACTTAGCTAGAGTGACCAGACTGTCAGGGCTGAGTGTAGTGAGATTTAAATGAATATTTAGCTTAACTTGGTAAGCACAATATTTATGTGGCATTGAAGTGTATTCACGGTATGGTTCATTAGAGTTAAGAAGTCATAATTTTGTTCAAACCCACTTGAGACCATCACTCTTTAACTTGGTATTCTGTGGGGCATACAGTTGTTGTTCTGTACCTGTGACCACTTTCTCACTGCTACAGGAATGGAAGCTGCCCACACTCTATCCCAGACGAGTCTTCATATGATCAATTAACTGATTATTCCTGTGTGTTGGACTATGATTGGCTAATCAGCAAGGCTATTAATCACCGTCTATCAGCTGATCAGGAGATGCCTATCCTGTGCTCTCAGTCACACGCCCTACAACAGGTGTGTTCTAAGAAAGAGTAAAAAACACACACACAGACACACACACACACATACGCACGCGCACACACACACACACACACATACACACACACACACACACACACACACACACACACACACACACACACACACACACACACACACACACACACACACACTACATTATTTGGTAGAGTTGGCGCCTCATGTCACTCTTCTTAAATTATTTGATCGTGTTGGATGATAGTGTAAATGGATGTAATGGCTGCTGCATACACTTTAACTGTGGAATAAGCAAGCCCTCTGTCCACCAGTAACTGTAAGTAGGACAGAAGTATACAGTGTACAAGATAAGGGCTCTAGACTTCCCTCTTCACACCATCGCTGGAATGCCAACCACTTTGGCCTGTAACAGGCTGTGGTGGATCCTGCTCTAGCTGCCTGGATAGTCTGAATAACTTTGTCAGACAATCCACCCTGTCTCAGCCTGTCCCTCTCAGGAGCCAAGCCTGGAGAGGTTGGCCCAGAGTGGGTAACGCCCCTAATGCACCAGCCCCCTGAGACATCGCCCCCCAGACCTGGCCCACCATCATCTGTGTCACCTCCGCGAACCACGGCGCCCCGCGGCGGTTTGGGGCCACTAGGATGACTGACAGATGTTCTCGTCTCACCCTCTCCAGGAGGGGGAGAATGAGGCGCAGCGGTGGAAAGGCGTAGAGCAGCTTTCTTGGAAAACCATAGAGTACAGTGGCTGTTTCGCCGGTTGGCGAACAGGTCCTCCTCCGCTCTCCCGAACCGGGCCCAGATCTGCTTCACCACCTCCGGGTGAAGCACCCACTCGTCTGGCAGGGGCCGACCTCATGTCATCCCCGTTCTCAAGTCCCGGGATGTGGAGGGCTCTCAGGGACAACCAGGGTAGGATTTTCACCGGCGGCATGACGGCCATGCCGTCATTGCCCCTCGGTCTTTAATAATTGTACGTCCTACGGCCACCATGGCCTATGTGCCCCTGATACTGTTAAAATCTCGAAGTTGCTTTAAAAGCGTCAGAACAGTGGTTTCTGAACTGCATTATGCTGCGTTCACAACGGACGCGATGCGAATATTCTCATCGCTCTCACCGCTGGAGTTTCACCGCGGCTGTCAGCTGTGTTTACCAGAGGTGGGAGTAAGACCTACATGTGCAAGTCATGAGCAAGTCTCAAGTCTTGACCTACAAGTATCAAGCAAGTCCCAAGTCACTGTGGTGAGAGTCAAGCAAGTCAAGTCAAGTCATTGCTCAGGTCAAGTCAAGTCAAGTCAAGTCATACGAAATTCTGATGAATAAGCCCAGTTTCCGCATTTAAATCAGTTAAAAGACAGTGGTTATGAAAATGGATTAAACCCACACTATGATCTTCATTACATACACAGTTAATCATTTGAAATCTAATTCGATGACAATCATATTAGATTAATATTAACCCCAGAACTGCAGACAATATAGCTAGGACTCAGTCAAAAAGTCTGTTCAAAAAGGCAGAATTCCAGGTAAGAAAATCGTATATGGCATTTGCCATTACACATATTTAATTTAAATTTCTGTTAACACTAGAACCGCCAACAGCGTCAGCACCTACATCGATATCATTTTCAAATCATTTAGTTTGTTACTCTTCATAATTTCCTTATAAACTAAGTAGGACGATTTAAAACTCACTTAATTGGGTTAATTTAGAAATTGCTTCAGTTTATCATCATAACAGATCAAAAAGTTCAGATTCATTTTACAATAAATCAAAGAATGATGCACTTCTACAAACAAAAACAACATCATTAAAACATTTAAACAAACTACTAAAAGTAGATGAACTACATTATTCAACAGTTTACAGTAACTTCTGATAATAACACAGGGGAAATAAACGAGGCATCTCTTTTCCTCTCTCTCCCTCCCTCTCCTGACAGCCCGTCAGTATCAGGGTTAGTACAAATGAATCCCTTGGAGGTTCTAGTGTTCATTTACCGTTTTGTCTTCTCTTTGCAATGCTTAATCGATTTGAGACCAAGTCTAATGTAGCTTAAACTTAACGTTAGCTTTCTAGCTAACACAACACATTCACGCACCTTTCTCTGTAGGGTTTTTTGTAGTGACGAATGAAGTTGGATGTTGTGGTGGTCCTGTCACTGATCTTTATGCTGCAGACCCTGCATACCGCTGTTCTCTTCTTATTAGCGTCATCGACAACATAATCCTTGAATCCAAACTTCACTATTTTTGGAGTAACGCTAGCCGCTGCCATGTTAACTGACAGTCCTGCCGTCTAGTGGGTTGCCAGGTTTGCGCGCATGGCGCTATAATCACCCAATCACGTTTTTCGAAAAAACTAAACGTAATATCTCAATACAAAAACAAACGCAAATATTTAATTTTAAACAGTCAAGTCCTTTCAAGTCATCTGTCTCAAGCTTAAGTCAAGTCTCAAGTCATGAATACCAAGTCAAAGTCAAGTCAAGTCTTTTATCAATGTTAGTCAAGCAAGTCTCAAGTCAAAAAATATGCGACTCGAGTCTGACTCGAGTCAAGTCATGTGACTCGAGTCCCCACCTCTGGTGTTTACTTCTGTCATTCAAACAGGACGCGCTGGAGAGGGGGCGGGGCTTATATCCATGTAAATACTGTGGTGGAAACCAACTACGACAAAATGAACCTATTTTACCGTGATTTAATTGTAATACACGTTTCAAAATGATGCCGAAGTAACAACATACTGACAACGGTTAGTAAAAACCATGCTTTGACAAGTGTGCAGACAAGACGGCAGGCGAAAAACCTTTAAAATGCGTGTTCTCTGAATGGAGCGATCTCCATTCGATCAGATCAGAAACTAACCTGTATCTGCTCCGTCTAAACTCACAACAACGTCCTAAAGACAGAATTAAATCAGCGACTGTATTCACCATGACACAAACAGTCTGTGGTTTGTACATGTTTAACTTTTGTCTAGTTTCTGAACAGATATGAGGAGCAGTGAGGAGTTGATTAAAGACACACACACACACACACACACACACACACACACACACACACACACACACACACACACACACACGCACACACACACACACACACACACACACACACACACACACACTTTTGCATTTCAAAGTATTGCTTGTTCATACAGTTGAATGTTTGAGCTTCACTGTGCACTGCTGATTGGTGTATGTGCAGAGTTTGACCCTTGAAGGCTGTTTCTTCTGCTCTGAAATGTAATATATTTGTTACATATTAATAGAATTTTAAATTTTCTGATTTGATTTTGGATTTGTGAATGGGAGAAGTAGTAGATGGAAAAAATACCAAACACTAATTATTCATTTCATTTTATATACGGTAATACTAAGGAGGCATAGGCCTATATGATGATATAATGTTTGACATTATTGATATTAAAAAAGTGATTTGTTTTCCATGTCATTCGTGTGTTTTTCTTATCAAAAAGTGAAGTTATTTATTTGTAAGCTCCAAATCCAAATGTTTCCCTCAATGGCCTTTGTGCCCTGGCATGTGGCCTTTGCGCCCTGAAAAAATGTGTGACACCAAAGGCCAAATGGCCTTGCCCCTAAAATGACGAAAATCCAAGCCTGGGGACAACACAATCTCTGAGGCCCATAACCACAGGTTCTCTGCTGCGGCCAACAAGGCGGCGGAGC
Source organism: Trematomus bernacchii (assembly GCF_902827165.1). Lineage (NCBI taxonomy): Eukaryota > Metazoa > Chordata > Actinopteri > Perciformes > Nototheniidae > Trematomus > Trematomus bernacchii. The sequence goes on along the minus strand of NW_022987649.1, from coordinate 1,028,085 downwards.
AGACTCCGCCCTGCCTGTTGATGTACGCCACTGTGGTGCGGTTGTCGCTCCTCACCAGCACATGTTTGCCCAGACACTCAAAACACAGGCGGTGGGGATCGGCACCTGTGATTAGGCCGGTGCATGTAGGACAAGGTCGGTGCTCAAGGACTGGTGAGTTTTCCATTCTTCTCGATCTTCTTCTCTCTCTTTCTCAGTAGGTGAACGCTCGCATAGTGAGGTCAAGGGCAGTACCCATAGAGTCCAGTAGGGGGCGGAGCCTGTGAGATATAACTCTAACCACGCAGAATTGTTCCTCCGATACTTTTCTTTTCTTTGATTTATCCATAGTTCGCTCATCGAGCCGGGGGTCAGGCCTGCAAGAAAAGGCGCTGGCGCGGGACCGTAGCAGGATATGACGCATATTTTAGTTGACCTAATTAAAACCGTTTTTAAAAAAAAAGTTATGTGTCACAGAATCACCTCAAAATACAAGATACGAAACATATTCAACCGTGCAACAAAATATAAATAGTCCTTCAAATATATTTTTTTTATTTCCTTCTTATTTTTGTCTAAGCTCAAGGGAGCCAGAGTAGAGGGCTTAAAGAGTAGAGGGCTTAAAGAGCCGCATGCTGCCCTATACGATCATTTCCTGATAACGATGAAGCCATAGCCCCACCTCTACCCACCTCTGCTGCTCACTGCTGTAGCATGGTCAGTAGCTACTGTCAGTAGCTACTGCTACTGCTACTGACCATGCTACAGATGTTAGTGCAAAATCTACAGCTCCTCTACCACAACCATCAGCAACAAGTGGACATGGAGAATTACATGAACTACATGTTGCTAAATCCACCGCGGGGCATAAACAGAAGGGCAACCATGGCAACCATGCTCGGGGGTCTTCTTCGCTGCTTTTGGTGCATTTTGTGGCGGAAGTACAGCGCCACTTACAGGCCCGGCATATGTACTACAGCGTCTCCAGCGCTTTTGAGCGGTCTCGTGCGGAAGTACAGCGCCACTTACAGGCCCGGCATATGTACTACAGCGTCTCCTGCGCTCCCGAGCGGTCTCGTGTGAACGAAAGACTTTTTTGATATCGTATTCGTTTGCGTTTCGTATGCGTTTGCGTGTAAATGGGGTGAGTATGTAAGGCAGCAGAGGTGTTGCTCATCATTCACTCTACAACAAATAACCATAAGAAATAGTGAAGGTTTGAATTATAAGGTCAAATATATATATTACACCAGAAAGCGTGTACAAATGTTGTAATTATTAGAATTATGTGTTGGTTTCGTATGAAATATAAATGAACTATTTTACTCTATTTTAGAAATACTCAAGTCAAGACCTTTGTGAAATATTGTAATAAAAGTAGAAGTACATAAATATAACTACAATATAATTAAAGTAAAAGTATTCGGTCTGCAGATTCGCCCACGTCAGAGTAATGAGTAAAAAGCACAATATCAGCTTCGATGTGCATATGAATAGAAGTATAATGTTCATCAACTGAAAATACTCAAGTAAAGTAGCTACAAAATATACATGAGTAATGAAATAAACATAGCTTAACCACTGTCAGAAATATTTGCATAGTTTAAACAGTGGCCTTTTCTGACAGAACAAGTACATTATGGTAAAAGGTAAATGGACTGTACTCATAATCTCTTTATCAGGTCTTCTCGACCCCTCAAAGCTCTTCACATACTACAAGTCATTCACTCATTCACACCTCATTCATGCAGAGCAGCACCACTTGCTCTAGGGAAGCTAACACTCACACGCACTCACACTCACACACCGTTGGCCATCAGGAGCGACTCAGGGTTTAGTATCTTGCCCAAGGATACATCGACATGTTGACTGTTGGGCGAAAACCTTCTGGTTGAATGATGACCGAACTCCCTTGCAGCCAGTCGCCCTTTTGCTATTAATAAATAGATATAACAGTTGAAAATGTTAAATGAATTGGGGGAATAAATGAATTCTTCACATCCTCTGGCTTTATTATCACATTTCTTCAGAATAATAACTTGTTAATTTCTGGATGTATTCATTAGAATGTCAATCAGAGCTCCCCCCACTGTAAGTGTGTTACATCATGTCACACGCAGGGGTGGGGGGGGGGGGGCTACATTGTGATCTCCAATCAGCGGCTGCTTCCTGAACAGTCACCTCATCCCGCGCACTTCCTCCTCTCTGCCATAATATTCCTTTTTGTTATTCCCTCTCTTTTTTTCAATTAGAGTCAATTGACCTGACAGAATTGCCGGCAATTAAGTGATTTTTGTAATGGTCCTGAGCTAATTTGCCTAGGCTTGTCAGCTGTATTTTATGTCACCAACCCCCCACCTCGCTTACTCTCTGGCACATAATAGCTTATAATTTCAAAATCTTTACCCTCCGCTTCCTTCTCAATAAATCGCAATTACAGGAAGTTGTTAGAGATGCCTAAACTCCCCACCGCTGCCGCTTCACTTTGTGCCGGCAGAGATATTTTTATATTCTTTATGCATTTGACAGAGCGGCAGCGAGCGGCGGAGGAAATCTATTTGTTTGCAGAGCCTTAATGTAATCACGCTTCATGTGTGCACACTCAGTCCAACTCTCCCGGGTTGCCGCTCTCCGAGAAGTTTACTCTCTCCACATTGCTCATTAAGAATATGATTTTCTGGCAGCTGGAAGTAATATATTTTATTCCCTCCTAAAAGAAGGATTTAAAGGTGTTTTATTTTCCCAGGAGCTGGGTGGATCCTCAGGAAGGTTGTAGATTGCACTAAATGTACCAACCCTCCTGTAAAAGGTCAGCTTGTTGTTTCTGTTTCTGTCCAGGTCGTGTTAGAGTTTAGGAACTTGGAATGAATAGTATAGAATACTTTATTTTATTTGTAAAGGTATATCTATATTTAATCTATATTTTGTGTAAAAACTGCTATATTTTAATGTCATAAATGTTTTCTCAAAATAGTTTTTTATAATCGTTTCTTTTTTGTATGGTCCTTTTTCTTACAATGTACCTTCTTTGACTGTGTTTATGTATTCACTGAATACACCAAGGCAGATTCCTTGGATGTGTTGGCAATAAACCTGGTACTGATTCTGTTCCTTTCCAGGTCACGTTAGAGTTTTGGAACTTGGCAGCGGGGGGCGGTGAGGGAGTTTGCCGCCTCCATCTCCCTCCACCCCCCCACCCCACTTCGCTCTTGGTTCCTCTCATCCGTCAAGCTCAGACCCGACCTCCACGCTTGGAGTCTCCTCATAAAATATGCAAATGAACTCCAAATGAAATACCTTTTTCCTCGGTCTCTCCGAGCTTGAAGGCCTTCCATCAGTTCAGTGAGCCCCCCCCCCCACACCCAACACTAATCATCTCTGTATGTAATAACTCCAGAGGCAAGCATCTGCTTGCCTCCATAACACTCCACTGATCTCCCCTCCACCCATTCGACTCCCCCCCTCTCCCCATCACAATCTACATGTATTAGGTCGTAATGACTTAGCGGTTAAAAGCAAATAGATGCCAGGGGACATACAGATGCCCCCCCTCCCCACACCCCTGCATCTTCTCTCACACACACACACACACACACACACACACACACACACACACACGCACACACACACACACACACACACACACACACACACACACACACACACACACACACTGATGCCCAACTCTGGCTACTCAAGACAAATGGTGCGGAGTGAAAGAAGAACTGAGCCCTATCAATCACATTAAGTTCGGGGGCGTTTGTTATCAGAAATTGTGGCTGTCAAATCCTGTGGGAGGGAGTACAGGGGTGTAGAGATTGGGAGGGATGGGGGGGGGGGGGGGGGGAGAGTTTGTTAACGCCTTAGCAAACGCAGTTGACAGCAGTGGTGTAAATAGCATGCAGTGGAGGAAGTAAAGTAAGGGGGGGCACTGGATAACAAGAAGCAAGCGGCAATGGGCTTCAACCAATTAGCACACACACACTAACGTGTATATTAGCTGCTATCTGTGTGTGTGTGTGTTCAGGTGGAACAGTGCACCGTCACAGGAACATCTCACCTAACTTCCTCCATCCTGAAGTTGGAGTTTTAATGATGTGGTTTTAGTGCAGTAGCAGCGGAGGCGGCTGATCGATGGATGTTTTGCCGCTTGATAACTCTATTTCCTCACGCAATCTCATTTCAGTAAGCATAAGTATAGCGATCCTGGGCCTAATGGCGGCGCGTGCTGTGCTTAACACAGTTTGAAATGAATAACCCCGCTAACAGTCTCATCGCCATTACAAGTAGGACTTAAATGATCATTTGGGAGCAGGAAACCACTGATAGCGTTTTTGAAATTATTGTAATAACGTTTTCAGTTTGCCTAAATCATTCTAATGAGATGTGCCACTTAGGGACCGTGCTGGAGCCGGGAAAAGGCCCTGTGTTTTAGATACGCCCTGGATGTAAACAGCATTAGAACAATGGCCGCCCACTGCTAGACTAACTGTGTGTGTGTGTGTGTGTGTGTGTGTGTGTGTGTGTGTGTGTGTGTGTGTGTGTGTGTGTGTGTGTGTGTGTGTGTGTGTGTGTGTGTGTGTGTGTGTGTGTGTGTGTGTGTGTGTGTGTGTGTGTGTGTGTGTGTGTGTGTGTGTGTGTGTGTGTGTGTGTGTGTGTGTGTGTGTGTGCGTGGAAACTCCATCCAGCTCTATTTGCGTCGAACAGCAATTCCTCAAACCAGCAGATCATTTTGTTGTTGTTGTTGATTGAAGCATTTCATTTTCTGAGGATACAAGCGCGCACATACTTGCACACAGTGGCAAATGGGCTCAGGAGAGAAAGGGAGATGGATACATACATTCAGTAGGATCAACAAATAAATTATTCAGAGCGATATGACAGCAGATGTTTGCGAGGCCGTGATTCAGCGGTGGTCTGTGCTGCAACTTTTGATCAGAAATTCAAACACAGGCCCTGTGTGGCCGACAGACGGCTGGATGCAGCCTCTCCCCGCCTCCGCCTTCCTCACAACCCAGATATTTCAGAGGACATTTGTTTTGGGGAGATTCTTTGTGGAGAGGCTGCAGACCACAGCTGCACGGTGCTAACTTTTTCATTGCAGCTAAGACAACGTTTATGAAACGGGGAGAGAAAGAGATGAGAGACGTTTGATTAACATTAAGTCACGCAGGCTGACTTTTTTTCCTCTTTGATGAGGACATATCACAACAGAAAAGGCTACACAATTATGAGTGCAACTAAAAAAGAGAAGATACTAAAAACATTCTTTAATTTAATTTCAGCAGCAATAGTTTACATATTTTTCAAAGAGAATATTATTCAGGCAAATTACTAGCATTAATCTGATTACAGCTCTACCTTGTCAGAAGTAAAGAGTGTTTAAAGTGAAGTGATTTAACATTTAATAATAATAATAATATATATGTTTTATATAGCACTTTTCTTGCTCAAAGACGCTTTCTGTTAGGATGTACATGGTGTCAGGGTGTATTTTTGCCGATACTATAGTTAGTGTAACAGAGGGATGTGGCTCAGTTAATGATTGCTATGGACATGGACAGGAAACTGTGAAATGTAACGTCGCCTAGAAACATGTAAATCTGGTTTTACCCGCCAGCGAGAGCACATCACTCCACGGTTCTTCATAACCTCCACTGGCTCCCAGTCAAACTCAGAATAGACTTCAAAATATCACTCACCCCCTACAAAGCCCGTCCCCTAACCCCTAACCCCCCCACTCTCTAACGCCCTCCCCAGCCACATAAGATAGTCAACCCCTCTTCAGACTTGCTTGCATGGAACTCCCACCCACACGTCATAACTCCGCCAATCTGAATATTAAATTGTGATTTTTTTTGTGCGACTATCTTTGTTAACCTTTTAAGCCCCATAGCCCCTGCCAGCGGGGGCTACAGGGCTTAACAGGCTTTTTTTTCACAAAACTGTGTCTCAGGGCTTCTTAAAATGTAATAAACTATGAATGTGTCATACTCACTTAACGGGAAGAAACTAAGCTAACTGACGATATGAACCATTTTTACCGAAACAAAACACAAGTCTCACAAGAAGCGTCTAAATGAGCCCTGAGCGAAAAAATGCTAACGCACTTAGCACAGAACTCTAGGTATAAATCGACCGATATACTTATCGGATCTGCATAAATGAGCTTTGCTAGCAAGCTGAGATTCCACAGATTCCATACATATAAGTATCATCACTGAGCGATCAGAACTCGCGACAGGGGAAGCAAAACCAGACAACACACAATGTAGCTTTAGGTAGCAAAAAACTGAGATATGCTCACCTTTTGCTGTTATTCTGATCAAAAGTTGTGTTCAATGGCATTAAAACGCGGCTGAAGGTTAATCCATAGGTTAATCCAATGTGTCTGTGTCACTTTGAAAAAATTATTTATAATCCATAATTCCATTTTTATGTAAAAAACTGAGTTTTCATATTAGCTGCTAATGATAGCTTCCAGAGTGTATGACAGCTTCCTGTTTTGGGTATTATGGCTACGCGTCACTCTCACTCCATATAACGTGTATGTGGAACTTCCCCTCGATTCTATTGGCTCTAACGGTTAAAAAGAGGTGTCAATCATCAAAATCGACCAAGGGGGGCCAGAGATAGGTCAAATCCACGCAAATGACCCCAGAAGTGTTTCTTTTGTTGCTAAATCTCTCTAAAAAGGTCCAATGTCACTTGTTTTGCATCAATCTTGATACAGGGTACTTATTATATGTTATAGTTTGGATTCCTAAAGCTTTTAGTCTACTATCCCATCATTCAAGGGTAGTTTTCACTATAAGTAATGTGTTTTTTTTGGACGGACACAATCATTTACATTTTTTTACTATGTTCAATCTGAATTTACTTTAAAATAAAAAAGATCTATATTGATTCTGACTCTTCTACATCCAACTCACAGGTTTATCATTGCTTTGAGAAAAAAGATTATTCATTTACCCCTTTTTGAAGTGAAGTTATGGTCACTTTCATTCCCTGTGTCGAACCATCCCCAACCTTAGTGTTATTTATTGTAATCATGATGAAGCTCCCCTAACCTTACCATGTTTCTGATCTGACCTCTGGCAACCTAACGGCCTGCTTGGTTGGTTACAGAAGTTCAGAAAGAAATGAAAAATGATCAATATGTAAGCAATGAAGACATTTATAATAGAAAGTGTATGATGTCACTGTCACTTAAAGGCAAAAGAAGCAAGCCATTATTTGTCACTGTCTATTTAAAACCTTATGTCCTTTTTTCAGTAGCAGTGAAAGTGTGTGTTATTTTGGGGGGGGGGGGGGGGAGAGGTTACAATGGGATTTAGTCATACTTAATTTGCAATTGAGGGTCCCCCTACACCACTTCCTTTACCCAGACACCTTTTTCATACACGAGTGAACCATTCATATTCCATCTGTTCGAGCTCTCACTCTTTGGGGAGGCTGTCAATCTCCGGCACTCGTGTGATGTGAATGGAGGTGGGGGGTTGAAGGGAGGGGGGTGCATCAGGCCATTGGAGAGAGAGAGATAGAGAGACTGAGGGAGAGGAGTTGTGGAAGTGGAAACAGAGGACAGTGAGTGGAGACAGACAGGGGACACTGAACTCCAGGGACTTTCATCTGCGTCCTGCAGCCGCCACTGAGAGGACGAGCGAGGCAGCAAATCACAAGAGGGAGGGAGGCAGGGAGGGGGCAGTACAAATTAAGTGGTCAAAAAACTGAGATATTGATGGATTTTGGAGTTCAAGAGAAGAGGGGAGCAAAAGACCAATGGTCATCTCTGTCGCTGAGGGGCGAACAGCTCAGTCAGGAAGATGTGGGACTGACTTGGTTTTTTTTTTTTAAAAGAGAGAATGAAATAACACTACCTCAGTGGACTCTTCTCCACTTGTAGAATCATAGTTTCTGCTTTCGTCACAGAGTTTTGATGTATTGATGTTTAAACACATTAGTGTATTATGAGTTCTGATGGCACAGGGAGAAGTGGGCGGGCAGGAGGAGAATGTCAAGGATGGAGAAGGAGGCGGGGTGGGGGGTGCATGCATGGCTTGCAGGCAGCACAGAGGCGACACATCTGCTGCAGTATTACCTCGGGGCTCCGGGGGCCGGGGTGTCAGTGCTGGCTTTCTGCAGCTCCTGGAGCTCAGATGGAGGAACAAAGACACCAAAACTGCCAGACCTCTGCTCTCTGGCCCCCCCTCCCAAAAACATCCATCCTGATCACTAAACAACACCAATCTATACTCTCTGCATCTCATCCACAAATCAGCCTCTCTTGTTCAAACCTGTGTTGAGAATGTAGTTCAATATATTTAAAAGAGAAACAGGTGAGTATTCAATTTCAGTTACATGTTTGACTGTAAGGGTAAAATACTGTGCAGTGAATTTAAGAGCATTTTAAGAAGTACAATTAAGAACAAAGTACTGCACAACCAAATGAAGTCAAGCTAGTATGAGTTTTGATGCAATTAACCGTTTTAACATTTCTTTTTTTCACTGTGTATTATTATGTTTTGTTCCTCCGCGAGGTGAGGCCCCACGCAGTTTGCGTGATCTGCGTGTTGGGAGGGGGGGCCCTGCTTATACCCCTCTATTTCAGCCCTGTTACTAAAGTGCTGATTCTGGGTCAGTAGTTATGGGGCCACACCCCCTTTGGATCGCACATGCAGCATAGCAGAGAGAGAGAAGCAGATTCCCAGCTAAACGCTGCCGTGATTAAACGCCATATTATGTTCCAAACCACGTCAAGCATTATTTCTGAAACAGTATGGAGCTCAAACGCTTTCTCTCTCGCAGGTTTACCACAAGGACAGTAGCTTTTATATCCGGCTTCCTTACACATATTCTCTCCAGTACAGCGTTAGCTCTGAGTGTTAGCAATGCTTGCTAATGTAAACACAGACCATATTACTTACAAAACACGTTGTGCATTGTTTCTGATACAGCAACGTTTCTGATAGGGCCGTTGGTCTAAAGCCAGCCCACATTTTAGGGTTAGGGTTAGGGTGTCGTCATGACCGCAGCAAATCTGAATCAGCTCTGTTGTACCCCCGTTTTTCGAGATCTGGGTAAGGAGGAAAAGAGAGAGGGTTTTATTTTCTGAGACTTTCACACAGGGGGACATATTTGTGTATAAAAGACATCAAAAAGTGCATTTTGCATAATAGGGGACCTTTAAGGCTTTAATCTCAGATACAGTCTACGAGGGCCTTCAGGAAATAAGAGGAATACAGATGCAGATCAAAATCTTGCAGAATATAGTAATTTCAGTTCTGAGTGCAGTGATTGGACCATAGAAAACATTTTCACTGGACATGTTTTTTTGGTATTTTTAGCTTTCATTTGATCCCACAAACACATGCAACTGATCCCTTGATCCACTTAATAAGCATGTATTACCCAGTGCTCTGATCCCAGTCTCTTGAGCAGCATCTAATCTCTAATGTCATTATGGTCACTTTGTCCAGGGACCGGCCCTCAGTGGCTCAAATCAATAGAGCGTGTTTATTGCCCCCTCTCAGAGGGCCTGACAGCGGGGATTTGTTTTCTAGTGTCTCAAGGGCTAAGACTCTCTGGTACGGCCAAACTGACCCTGATGCCCCACGGCCCACGACTGGCAAAAGCCTGGTACACTGGAGGTCTTGGACGAGTGCCTTGAGGGACGCCAAGGTCACCGAGCTGCTGCCTCCAGCACTGAGCTCCAGCTGCTGGGAGGGTGTTGTTGTTGTTGCGCCTGCTGCCGCTGTTGTTGTTGTCCGTGTTGTTGTTGAGTGTAGTGGCGTCTCTCCCTCCACCTCTGTCTATATCCCTCCCTCCTCCCTCTCTATCCATCTCCGGTCTGCAGGGCATAAAGAAGCCCAATGAATTAATGAAGATGAGCGAGGTAATTAAAGGTGTGGTGATGGCGACACAGATCCTGAGAGGGTTTCAGAGGGACGGGAGGTCCACATGGGGCCTCGGCCTGCCGCTTCCACCATCACCCTCCTCCCTCCCTCCTTTCCTCGCTCCCCCCGGTCCCCAGGTTGCATGGCACACAGACATGGCTTGATTGGCCTGCTGGGCATGGGGAGGAGGAGGGTTGGTAAAGTTGGCACCCAGGGGAGGTGGAGGGAGAGGCAGGATGGAGGGGGGTAGATTGAGCTCAGGCCTCACCTGTGGCCCCAGAGCCCCTCCCTGGATCCCTCCCCTGGTAGCCAGGTCACGCTGCGTGGTCCAAACACCCCCTGCCTGGGGAGGAGAGGAGGAAAACAACAGCATGGAGGGAAGGGGGGTGTAGAGGGAAGGATGGAGGGGATAAGGGAGGTAGGGCAAGAACCATAGGGGAACTTCCAGGGATTATGGCCCCACGCTGGCCCACTGGGGCGCAGCCTTGATGGACGTATGACTGGCAAGCACTTGCCCTTTTATAAGATGTGATGCCTGCCGACCACCTCCACACACACAGCAGCAGAAGGTGGAGGCCGGCAGGCTGCAGCTCTCACCGGACACAACACAGGGGCTTATCATATCCACCAGCTCCATCACCCACTCTGCTCTTCTACACACCCATTTAAACATTCACTGAGATACTAAGACAAATGCCATGCTCATTTTAGAGGCCAATCACATATGCAACACCATCATTAAATAGGAAAATGTATCAACAAAGAAAAAAAAAGGCTTAATCAAATCTCATGGTTAACCAAAAATGTTTGGGAGGTAAAAGGAATGAAAAGAAGAAAATAAAAGTAACATTATTATAGTGCTTTCCCATCATCCATCACTTCAAACAACAGTTTTTACCTCCTGTTGGCCGTGAATCCAAAACCATATCCAAGCAAAATAAACATGTAGTAGGTAAACATTCTCAGTGAGTTTTTGTTCATTATGAGCCAACCCGATACAGTTCTCAAGTTTATAATTTATCAAGAATGAGTGCTTTCATCATTCTGTATAATTGTATGGAGAGGCAGACTTCTTACACATCTGAAGAGTCCCACCCACATTTAAAATAAAGTACGTACAGCTTTTTACTTTTAATTTGTGGTTCTGTTCTTATTATTTGGCATATTTAACATATTGCTTCATTTTTGTTTATATCTTTGAAATGTGTAAACTAAACTATATGTATGTTGAAGAAGTATTTAAAATACCATGATGGACTGTTAATGTATCTGAACTTATTATGATAATGTATCCCCAGAGAGTTTATAAGCACACACATTTGATAAGTGTTAATGTTATTTGTGAAGAAGAGGAGGTCGAAGGAGCAGATGGATGTGATGATGAACACCAAGGTGTGGCCTTCAGGTGCTGCTCTGCTGTCTGTGACTCCTGAATCAGTTTAGGTGGAGATGTGTGGCATCACACCCCAGGAGAGCTCCCGGACCTCCCCTATGTTTATTTGTTATCAGAGCCAGCACCGGACTAATTAGAGAGGCCTTAACTTTGGTCTTGAGCCATGTTCCGGGCCCAGGGGTGGCAGGACAAGCTCCACTTGCCCCCATTGGGCCTCCCCGTGTCCCAGCCCACGCCAGAACACGTGTCCTCTCAATGGCTTCTGGGAATTTGATGCCGTAAGCGGGCAGGTAGGATGTTTTCTTCAGCCGCTAGTTACCATTGCCCACACACACACACACACACACACACACACACACACACACACACACACACACACACACACACACACACACACACACACACACACACACACCACACACCACACACACACACACACACACACACACACACACCCATCTGCCAATAACCTCCCCCGGTCCCAAGATGCCATTTGTCGTCAGCGACCCTGAAGTTTATTATGTAAACAAAAAATTGCCCTAATTAACGTGAGGCAAGTGTTGTCTTGGGAGCATGGGGGGGGAGGGGGGTGAAACCAGGTGGCCTTTTGTCACTCCTGCCAGCATTATACCAGTCAACTACATATATAATATTACCTGAGAATATAAACAAACAACATACTCTCATAAACAAGTGTCAGCACATTTCCAGAATATAATTACATGCAGAGTAGGGCTAAGGAGTTACAAGGGATTGATTTTGAAAATAAATATATAAGGAAAAATTGAGAGGAGGAACTGCAGAAGAAGAAAGAAAAACAGACAATGGCTGCGGTCCCAGAGGGGGGAGAAGAATACCCCATTCATCGACTGGGGAGTGCAGAAATGCAATGATTACAGAAGGGTGGGGGCGTAGGAGAACAGGTGTGCTGCGGACCCCCTCCTGGGACCACTCCACCACCCCTGGGTCCTTAGAGGGAGGGAGGAAGGGACAGGGATGGCACGGGGGGGATGCAGGGGGGACAGAAGAGAGGGGCAGAGCTTAGCTCATTAGAGAGAGTTTGCTTCTGCTAACTCATCCCCCCCTAGGGACGCCACTAATCATCGCACAGGGAGCGGCAGCCAGATAGAGACGAGGTGGAGACAGAGGGACTTATTTAGCACCATGCCTCCTGTTGACATGAAGACAGAGCATTACCAGCGACCCAAAACACGTGCGTAAGTGAAGTGCAACGTCCAGTCCAAACAAGTCGAGCATCACTGCGGAGATGATGCAACAGAGTCAGTGATATGATAATAACTCCAATATCAGCCCTCATCTACACCCACATAAATCCATGTAGATTTCAAACTGATTCGATTTTCTTCAACCATTACCAATTGGGAAACACATCAACAAAACAAGCTGAATAGGTAGATGTTTTTTTTTATTGTAATGATATCACTTTGATTCCACTATAATTTTGCCAAAGAGACCAGTGTTCCCTGCTGTGTATTTGTTCTTGTATTTTGAGATGGGAGGGAGAGAGCCTTTACATTATGTCTCATAATGCAGAACATTAGTTATGATGAAAGCTATGTGTCTTATAATACTTGAGTGAAAAGGGGAGACAGAGGGACGGACATTGCCTGTAATGTTCGGCCAGCTCGGGATTTGAACCGGTTTACCAGGCAGCTTTCACAGCATATAGGCCACCAGCTCTAATATTAACAATTTCGCCCTTTCCTGATCGTTCAATTTATCTTATTATAAGTGTAATGTTTATTTAATTGCACAGATATACTGAATCTGCTCAGATTTACAACCCAGGCCCAGGGGGACCAACAGTGGTTAAACGACTTTAAAAATGTTTCCCCCACCCACTGGCGGGACTTTGTCCCTCACAACCAGCCAGGTGAAGAGGGAGCTCCAGAGGTGTAAGGCGAGGAAGGCAGCGGTTCCAGATGGCATCAGCTCAAGGCTCCTAAAATCCTGCGCAGACCAGCTGTGTGGGATTGTGGAGCTTCTGTTCAACCTGAGCCTAAAGCAAAGGAGGGTACCACAACTGTGGAAGACGTCCTGTGTGGTACCTGTGCGGTACCTGTGCCAAAGACCCCCCACCCCAAGGACTTCAACAGCTACCGGCCGGTGGCGCTGACACTGATGAAGACCCTGGAAAAGCTGGCCCTTGTACACCTTCGGCCCCTTGTGAGGCCATCGATGGACCCGCTGCAGTTCGCTTACCAGCCTGACATCTCTAATTAGGACAACAGGAAGTACAGGGAACTGACGCAGGACTCTGGTGCCAGAGGAACCACCTCCAGCTCAACGCAGGGAAGACCAAGGAGCTGGTGGTGGACTTCAGACGGCTTCAGCACTCTCCCCCGACACCAGTGAACATCCAGGGAGCGGACATAGAGATTGTGAAATCTTACAAATACCTGGATGTTCATCAGAACAATAAACTGGACTGGACTGATCACTCTGCTGCTCTGTACAAGAAGGGACAGAGCAGACTGCATATGCTGTGGAGACTGAGGTCTTTTGGGGTGAGGGGGGCCTCCTGCAGACCTTCAATGACACTGTGGTGGTCTCACCCATCTGCTATGGTCTGGTCTGCTGGGGCTGCTGACAGGAAGAGACTGAACAGACTGGTAAAGAAGGCCAGCTCTGTCCTGGGGGGTCCTCCCTGCTGGACAATGTGTACCCCCCCTCCCCTCCAGGACACCCTGTCCTCATGCTGCTGCACCTTCAGTGTCTCACGGAGAGATACCGCAGGTCCTTCCTTCCTGCAGCGGTCAGACTGTCCAACCACCACGGCCCCTGGTAGACCCTGAAGTAAAAAGATATGATTCTAAACTGTATTGAAGTGAACATGTATTGTTTGAACTGTTTTAAGTAATCACATATATAGAAATTATATTCTCACTTACAACTCACTGACCCAGAGATCCTGTTTCACACACATACACCTCCTTTTCACCAGCACACACACACATATTCTTTTCAAGGTTCTTTATGGGCATCATTATATTTGTGCACAAGGTTTAATTGTATGAGAAAGAATAGTTTATGTGAAAGATGCCATGGGAAAGAAAGGGAGTGGATATCGGGGCAGAGATAAGATTGACTTTGACCTTGTGGAACCTTAGAATCTCACGTTCTGGTCAGAACTCTGATTCGCTGTGTTGAACCCGACCAGTAGTGAATCCAACCAGTAAAAACACCTGGGGGATGTGAGCAGCTCACACAGCTCCTCCTCACGGACTCTCTAATTCGCTTCGGAGTAAAATGGGAAGGAAGAAGTCACCACATCTCCGCCCCAAAATATGAATATGAATACTGTTGTTTTTGTATGAAAAATGCTTTCTTGTTTGATGAGTTGGTTGGTCCCGATATCTGTGTCCGCATCGCATCACAAACCTGAAGTCAATTCTTCTTGTTTGATGAGTTGGTTGGTCCCGACACCTGTATCCGCATCGCATCACAAACCTGAAGTCCGGAGTACTCTGTAAAACTTGTATACGTGTTTTGTTTCCTACAGGTAAACTCAGATAATTGTTATAACTTTTGATTCCGGTGTTTTCAATTCCTTTCTTTATTAAATAGAGATCAGCCTCATCCAACGAACGGCGCGTAGCAGAGGGGGGCTCTCAGCCACCCATAGGTGTTCTGCTCCAACAACCCCCACACAATACAGACTGTTGAGATCTTGTGCAATAAAACGGCAATGTGCAATATAGACACTTTTCTTGAAATACTGTGGAATAATCACCATCATCATCATCAATCGTACTTTTTATAATGTCTCAACACCTCACCTTACATTACATATGTCACAAAGTTCTGAAGTTGCTGCTCATCATTTCTTAGCCATGGATGTGTACTTACATACTTATTTGTCTTTAGTTTTATTCTAGTATAACTAATGGGTGCTTTCTTCTATATATTAATATGTTAGCTTCTTGTGTGTTATTGCATGCCTTTTTTACCGACTATCCCACTTTTGCTTTAATGTACATTTCCCCGCTGTGGGACTAATAAAGGATTTCTGATTCTGATTCCGATTTGACAGTCAATATGATGTACATGCGTTTACACAATAGACTTCATCAATTCACCCATATTATATTATTGAATAAATAATTCATTACACGTGTCTGCATTCTAATTTTAACTACTTGATTGAGGATGAGCTTCACCTAATTTACTGTATAACAAATGTGTTAAACTGCCAATTAAATGAAGTTACGTAACAGTGCTTTTTTTCCTATAAAATGTAGGTAAAGTCACAATTTAGAGCTATTTTGATGTTTCTCATACAGTCACTTCCACTAATTCCTTCCCCATATCCTGGAACATGCTTAAATTGGTAGGAACCAGCTAAGGCACGTGAGAGGCCGCCTCGCAGCTGGAGCGACGTCAAGGATCATTTCCATCTCCCAATGATTAATTTGAATTTAATATCTTAAATCAAAACCTAATTAATTTAGATACAGTTTTGATGGTGGCCTACTACTTATACGCATGCTGTTAATTAGGTGTAGCCTAATGTCATTTTTCCTCCTCTGCCTTAACGTAATTAAATCAGAAGATCCCAACCCATGTGAACTAATGTTGGTACAACCCATAACAGAGGGTGGCGTGACGGCTGACAGGCCAATGTGATTTGTCACTGCAGGGTTGAGAGCTGAGATTTAATGGATGCACATATTTACATAAACAAAGAAACCACAACATCAACACATACATTCATAATAGCTTAATCACAACTACAAACTCCATCTGTGTATGATGACCATGAGATGCGAGTGAAAGCTCTGTGATAAGCTAGTTGATGAATCTTATTTTATTTTGTAAATACCATCAATACAGCGTGCCAAAGCAATATCAACATGCTAGCTCTCATTGCTTCGGTCCATATCTCACTGTCTTTTTCTGAGCATTTAGCTGGCATAGATCTTATTACGCAACCAGAGTATGGAACTGTCTTGATACCAGGAGCTCATCTCTGCTGGGAGATAACCTCTCAATTAGGCCAGTTATGGATGTTATCTTTTAACCTCTGAGGGAAATCCAAGGTTTCTTTTAATAAAAAGCAATACTTAGTATCAGAATGTGTGGAGCACACTTTGTTTTCAATTTGTTAAATTACTATGTGTAAGTTGAAACTACAGTTGACCCATGTAATTTTTTATGTATTTAGTTTTGTTTATTATTTGCTAGCTGTTTTCCTCTCATCACAATCATTTCACCCAGTAACAATAAACCATGTTTTGCTTGTCAAGTACATTTTCAACATGTCAGGTATAATTACTGTTATGTCAAAGCCAGTGATTCAACTTAACCATCCATGAGGCACTGAAGTTAAGTTCAGTCTCTGTAGTATAACTTGCTATTTCAACAGTTTTACACAACTGATTTGATTCTTGTGTTTTGAACATTGTAGAAACCACAACATTCCTGTACCAAACAGCTGGAGAGAGAAGGGTTCAGCAAGTAGGGTGTGCAAGAGATCACATCATCCAATAGGTCAGTTAAAGTTGATGTCTATTCTTTTAGGTCTAGATTGGTGCAATCATTTTAAGGCATGCCACCATCTTTCCTGCCGTATGCCTGAAGCAACTTCTTTGGGAAGGGCTACAGCCTTCAATAGAATTACAGTGAGTTATTTGACAATCTGGCTTAAGTGACCGACAGATGAGAGAGAATAACCAGATCTGATAACATGAATGACTAGCCTATTTAAATCAGTAAAGTTGTTGTTTAAAGTTGTACTTGTGCTCAGGTTTGAACTTCAAAAAGTAAATTGATCAATTTACCCCCAGATGGCTCAATTTAGCAGGGTGTCTGGGCTTTTTTCTGTCAGCATCCACACATTTTAAAATCTATTGAAGCATGGAATATATACAGGTAATATAATATGGTATTTCTATGTGGTTGGCATAATTGATAATTCTCCACATCAACCAAAGTTTTTTAATTGGCAAGGCATGCATTTGTGATGTACTGCTGCTCTACCGGAAATATGTGCCAGGAAGAATGGCATATCATTTTCACAACCAATTAAAAGTTGAAAAACTCCATTATACAAATTCTACTGTCTGTATCCAAGCAAAACAGCTGAAATATTAGTTATTAATTTATATCTATTCAGCGTTGCATTCATTTGTGCAGAAGGTAAAACAAAGCATATGGCTGTAAATGACAATGTCTTCTGGTCCTGTTCCAAATCCTCTTCTGCAGGCGAACGCAGCCTCAGTTATTAAATGATGCTACATAGTTACAATGTGCAAATATACACAAGTAGTAACCTATTTATACTGAACTAAATGTATGTTTTTTGTTATAGATTAGTTCTACAGTGATAGCTGATTTATTTAAAGCAAAACCATTACCATTACCCTTTTACTGTATCTATAAAGCGAAGTTCAGGAGTAGATAAAAGCCAACAGTTTATTCCACATATAATTGGTGTGGTATGGTGGTATCATGTGAAAGCTGGGAATAAGGGGCTGTATTATAGAAACTTTGTTTTTAAGTTATTATTTAAGATAGGATTTTTCCTTTTAGGTATTATAAAAGCTAATTTTAATTAAGGAATAATATCATATTTTACTTATTCCTTTCTTATCTCCTAAATACGCAATCAAACATCAACTTTTAAGTTTGCCACCGAGGCCAAGCCAAGCTGAATATTACACATTCAAAGTTTCAATGTATCGCATTTTAACTTAAAACATACAAAACGGAACAAAACAACAACATTACTTTAAGACGGATAAGTTAGAGATGTTGGTAACTGTACATGGGTTAAATTCCTTTGGTAATAGCCAAATATTTCCCTGCTACTTCTGGTCCCATTATCACTACAGGCGGAAACACCATGAACATGTATGAACACTTAACATAATTTTAATAGAATGTTTCAGATTGTTTTCTGAATACTAAGAATATACTCCTGTTATTTAATGTAAAAATGCTGATAATCAAAAAAGTGCTTAATTGAGATATGGGTAAAGTTGCCATTTTAATTGCCCAATCAAAGGACATTTCAGACAGTAAAAAGCTGAATCCAGATGCTCTGGAACGACTGTTCTGCACTGCTTTGGAGGCAGAACAATCTACACCCACATAAATCCATGTAGATTTCAAACTGATTCGATTTTCATCAACCATTACCAATTGGGAAACACATTTATTGTAATGATATCACTGTGATTCCAATATAATTTTGCCAAAGACACCAGTGTTCCCTGCTGTGTATTTGTTCTTGTATTTTAAATATCATTTTGAGACAATATCTCCCTACACACACTTTTCAGTTCCTGCTTTCTTACAGTGCAGACGCTTTTCTGCTTGCTCTTGCCTCTGCTTACTTTTTTATACTTTTTTATGCTGATTTTCCTATTTTTATTTTCTGAAAACTTCGAGCAGCGGCTCCTGGACATTAACTTATCACTGGGACAGTTATTCTTCGTAAATAGACGGAGGGT
Source organism: Trematomus bernacchii (assembly GCF_902827165.1). NCBI lineage: Eukaryota > Metazoa > Chordata > Actinopteri > Perciformes > Nototheniidae > Trematomus > Trematomus bernacchii. The sequence continues at coordinate 1,009,342 of NW_022987649.1, read as the reverse complement.
TTCAGCCATTTCAATATTTTTACGACGACCTCAGTCTTACAGTAGCGTGGCCTAGCAACAGCTAAAGCCTGGTAGGCTACTGCATGCTATTTAGCTTAAGCTAGTTGGTAGCAAAATGCCTCCGTTCTCTACAGATGACTTCCACAAACTTCTGCAGAAGATGGCCGTGTTGGAAATGAAAATGCAACGGTTGGAAGTTAACGTGGAAGTGAATGGACTATGTGGGAATGACAACACTTTACCATTGTTGCAAAAGAATGGAAAAGGGCATGCTAACTCACAGCTAGTTAGCAGCTACAAGGATTCCAAGGAACAGGAGGGCTGTGTACTGGGTAATAAATCTACAAGTGGTAGTCCTCCCTGGAAATGTCTGGGTGCAAAGCCTAAGAGTAAATCATTTCCATGGGATTTGGGAGGACGAATAACAGGCAGAGCCCAGCGCTCTGAAATCTGTGATCGACCGGTTGGCCTGCATTGTTATCACCCAGGAAGAGCGCCTCTTCAACCCCTGTTCATACTAGGAAACAGTCGTGGACAGGTCCTAAAGGGAGGACTAAAAACAATCCTCCTAAACCACCAAGTGTGCCAATCCAGAACAGATACGCTCCGCTGACCCAGAACCGGAGATCTCTTTCTGATGACCTGGATAACCTGTCCTCTTCACACAGCAGGGTAAGGACCAATAGCTACTCCAAAAGTAAAAGGCTGGAGGGAAAGCTAACGACTGGGCCTGAAACTCTGATTGTGGGTGACTCTCATTTCATTTCATTTCAATCTTTATTTCGAACAGATTAAAAAAATAACAAATAAATAAAATAACAAATGTGAAAAACAGAATACCGTATTGTTAAAATACAGTATTTATCCACATTCATGATAATATTTATATATTCAACAAAAAACAAAAAGTCTTCATATTAATAATAATAATAAATCATATGGAAACTGTCAGCTCGCGAAATGCGGAGGTGTTCATCAGTGGCCCTCTACCGCCAGTCAGAAGAGGAGTGGAGAGATTCAGCAGATTGTTTGCACTGATCACGTGGCTTTCAACTGCCTGTACTGACCATTCTGTCCATTTTATTGACAATTAAAAATAAAAATAACTTTTTCTGGGACCGCAGACATCTTTTTAAGGCAGATGGAATTTGCCTGAACAAGTCAGGAGTACAATTGTTTATCTCTAACATATTCAACTGCCTGCGTCATCAATCTGTTCCCTCTGCCAAGGACAAGCGACAAGAGGAATCAAAACAGGAGAAAGACACAACACATTGCGCAGAAAACCTTGCAGAAGTATCATTGCACCCGCCTGAGGAATGTCTTGATTATGGGAGACCTATGAGACAAATGGAGGAGTCTCCACCGCCCTTCTTCCCCCCCTGTCAACACCTTTGAGGATACTCTTCCTTCACCCCCCAGCTCACTCTTTCACCCTCGCCCACCTTCCTGGAGTTCAATGACCACATGACAGAGATACACAGGCTTGGCACCAAGTCCTTGACCCCCGTCCCTCAACGACGCCCACCACAATCACCGAAGCAGAGACGCGCACCATCTCCCCCGTCTTCATCACCATGCCTACGTCAACCACCTCCCCCCCCTTCAAGACAGCATCTGCTGTCTCCGAAGCCTGATAAGGATGTGTGTTTACAAAACGCAGCAAACTCTAACTGATATGTGCTGGGTCCAGGCTCAAGGGCGTATAGCACTCTCAACTCTTTCCAGGACAAGCCGGGGCCCTGCCTGCCAGTAGCTTTGCCGATATCTGTGTTGATAGGTAATAGATTATGAGTGGTGAATCAGCTTAGAAACAGGAAGCGCTCAAACATTTGTGTGAGTTTATCAAATTTAGCAGTGATTCCATGTCAGCCACAGCTTGTCACAAAAAATCTGACTGATAGTGTATGTAACGAACTTAAACTAGCTTTATTAAATGTCAAGTCTTTGGCAGGAAAAAAATGTTTAATCAATGATTTTATCACTGAGCACAATCTCGATTTTATGTTTTTAACGGAAACTTGGATTGAACAAAATAACAGTGCAGCTGTTCTTATCGAATCAACACCTCCCAACTTCAGTTTTATGAGTCAGGAAAGAATGCATAAGAAAGGAGGTGGAGTTGCTATTTTGTTCAATGATTCCCTTCAATGCAGGAAGACATCTTATGGGAACTTTGCTTCTTTTGAATATGTGGCCCTTCAGCTGAAATGCTCCTCTCGAGCTCTGTTCCTAAATATCTATAGACCACCCAAATACTGTGCAAGCTTTTTTGATGACTTTACTGAACTGCTGTCTATAGGGTGTATTGACTTTGACCGTCTAGTCATTGTTGGTGATTTTAACATCCATGTTGACAACCCCCAGGACAGCGGGACTAAAGAACTGTTTTGTGTTCTTGATAACTATGGACTGACTCAGCATGTGACGGAGCCCACGCACAATAAGGGGCACACTCTGGACTTAATGATCTCAAAGGGTCTGAATATCTCTAAGGTTGTGGTGACTGATGTTGCACTCTCATCATTCCTTTGTTTTCTTTGAGAGCTCTATTTCTAAAATGTTCAAAAAGAGGTAACCACAAAGCGATATTTAACTGAAAATACTAGGGAAATGTTTACTCAGAATTTTTCTTCCACACTTGCCCCTGCTAACATATCAGTAAATGAGCTAGTTTATCATTTTAATTCAAACAGTTAAAGGAGAGGCGTCATGGCCATTTCCACTGATCATAATTCCATTGTTGAGGTATATTAAAATAGATTTATACTGTGCAATTTTCCAAACTCACATTGGTTTCGCATACAGCATCTCTGTAAAGTATGTGTATTCAGCAGTATTCACTCTCTCCACTAAACGGCTCGTTGGAGCTCTTGCCCCCCCCTCCCTGTGAGCCTAGTGTGCTCCGATTGGTCAGCTCGGCCACTCTGTTCTGATTAGTCAACCACCAGAGAGGCTCCGCCCATGTCTAACAGTGCTTTTATCGGCTCGCTCTCAGCGGAACAACAGTCTTATAATGGCGTCGGTACAGCCGTATATTTTATACGCTAACTAACCGAACTGTATCTACAACTGTTGTTATAGAAGAGTAAGTTATTTTTACCTGTAATAAACTACTACTGTTTGATGAGAAATCAAATCATGGTTTGCTAAATATGAATGATATGTTACAGGAGCAAATAATTCAGGGAAGAAAGGATAGGCCTACTAAGTATTTCCATCAAACTTTATTTTTAGAAATGTACAAAATGAACATGCGTAAATATACATATATACACTGTATATCATCCATTCCTCCCCTTATAGGCGTTTTCGGCATCTTGCCTATCGCAGCTTTGTAAGTGGCTGCCGGGGCTTTTTAGGACGAGGCATCAGAGTGTGTATGTGTGTATGTTGTCCGCCAGATACGCCAGATACGCCAGGAGTTTCCTGATCTGGCTGGACGAAATCAAATGCAAATCACAAAATATTAGAGAAACATAGTTGTTTTAGATTCGTTAGTAGTAGTTGTGGTAGGAGTGTGTATCTATCTAATCTATCTATCTAATCAACACAGTTAGCTTGCCAGCTAATATGCTAACCTACGTTTGCTAGTTGTTCAGTGTAATATGCTATAGGCTACTATACTATACTATACTATACTATGAACAACAGATAGTGGTTCATATTAGGCTATCAAGAACATGTTTACAATTGCAATCTTATACAGGTAGTCTGCTACATTCATTGTAGCTGGCATAACAACAATGTTTTCCCGAGCAAACTCATGTCTAGCTCCATTGTTTAGCTCGGTAGCATACACGCTAGGAACGCCAGCTATAATGTAATTACGTTTCGCGACTGACCGTACGGTAAATCACCCGGAGTATACTGTCTATGAGTATTTTGTGTGTGAATGCAGACATTCTCAATCAATTTAAACATCATGACAAAATTCCATCTGACCTAGAGGACATTATAAAACATCTAAAATCCTCCTCCTGCTGCCTTTCAAAAATGTTTTTCATTGCATGGCCTCAGATCTACGTCATATAGTAAACACATCTCTTCACTCAGGTATTTTTCCACAGGCCCTGAAAACTGCAGTCATTAAACCGCTCTTAAAAAATAATAATCTAGATGCTTCAGTAATGAACAATTAAAGGCCAATATCAAACCTCCCATTTCTAGGTAAAATCATTGAAAAAGTTGTTTTTCAACAGTTGAGTAATTTCTTGCATTTAAATAACTGTTTCGATGTGTTCCAGTCAGGCTTTCGACCAAACCACAGCTCTTGTTAACCTCTTAACCTGTTCCACTCTGAGCCTGTTTTTCAGGTCTCAGGCTCGAAAATGACATTCCCAGAACAAATGACCATATCTTCCCTTCTAAAAGGGTTAAATTAATAATCTTTTCTCAAAGTAATGATAAACCTGTGAGTTGGATGTAGAAGTGTCAGAATCAATATAAATGTTTTTTATTTTAAAGAAAATTCAGATTTTACATAGTAAAAAACTGTAAATTATAGTGTCCGTCCAAAAATTATTTTTTACAGATAGTGAAAACTACCCTTGGATGATGGGTTAGTAGACTAAAAGCTTTAGGAATCCAAAGTACAACATATAATAAGTACCCTGTATCAAGATTGATGCAAAACAAGTGAAATTTGACCTTTTAGAGAGATTTAGCCAAAAACTGGGCCATCTGGGGTCATTTGGGTGGATTTGACCTATCTCTGGCCCCCCTTGCTCGATCTGGTTGGTTGACATACCCTTGTGACCGTTAGAGCCAATAGAATCGAAGGAGGAGGCTCCCACCCAGACAGGTTGTAAAGAAAAAATGTTGCTGCTTCGCGTGTGGAAAGCGAAACTAAACTGGAGGAATGTCTCCTTCTGGAGTTTGGAAACTAAAACGCAGTTGTATTGCTTATGGATTATCAGAAATAATTTCAAAGAAGGCACAGACACATAGGATGAACCTATGGATTAACTGCAGCATCGTTTTTTTATCGTTTTAATGCCATTGAAGACCACTTTTGACCAAGGTGAGCCATATTTACATGTTTAGCTTCTTGGCTCCACATGTGATGATGTACGCTTTCGTTGATAGCGTCGCGAATGTTTATCACTGAGTGTTGAGGTGGGCACCGTTAGATTCAGTGTCTCCAGGACACCAAAAAATAGTGTTTGGTTGTGCATCTAGGATAAGTAATAAGGGAGTTATGAGTGAGTTTAAGTGCCTTAGTAGGTCCCGTTTTTTCGATCGAGGCTAATTCAGAGGCTGAGTGCTAGCATTGTGGGGTTTTTTTGAAAAAAAAAATTAAAAAGATCAGTTAGCTGAGTTTCTTCCCGTTACATGGATATAACACATTCATAGTTTTATTCAATATTAAGATTCCTTAGACGTTGTTTCCTGCAAATGACGCGTTTATCCGCCCGGTACCGGGGGGAAGGCGTGAAACAGGTTAAGCCCTGAGCCTGTTTTTCAGGTCGAAAATGACATTCCCAGAACAAATGACCATATCTTCCCTTCTAAAAGGGTTGAATTAATAATCTTTATTCTCAAAGTAATGATAAACCTGTGAGTTGGATGTAGAATAGTCAGAATCAATATAGATGTTTTTTATTTTAAAGAAAATTCAGATTGAACATAGTAAAAAACTGTAAATTATAGTGTCCGTCCAAAAATTCTTTTTTACTTATAGTGAAAGCTACCCTTGGATGATGGGTTAGTAGACTAAAAGCTTTAGGAATCCAAAGTACAACATATAATAAGTACCCTGTATCAAGATGGATGCAAAACAAGTGAAATTTGACCTTTTTAGAGAGATTTAGCCAAAAAACCCCACTTCTGGGGTCATTTGGGTGGATTTGACCTATCTCTGGCCCCCCTTGGTCGATTTTGATGAATGAAATCTCTTTATAACCGCTAGAGCCAATGGAATCGAGGGAAAGTTCTATACACACAAACACGTTAACAAATAAGGAGTGAGAGTGACACGTGACCAAAACCGGAAGCTGCATACACTCTGGTGGCTACCGTTAGCAGCTAACTTTTTCTCTCCGATTTTTACATAAAAATTGAATTATGGATTATAAATAATTTTTTCAAAGCCACAGATACATTATTAACCTATGGATCAACAGTTGTAGCCGCGTTTTTTTTTCCGTTTAATGCCATTGAACACGTCTTTTGATCAGATTGACAGCTATGGTGAGACGATCTCCCGTAAAAGCTCCATAAAGGTACGTGTTGTGATGTCTGTGTTTGCTTCCCCTGTCGCGAGTTCGGATCGCTCAGTGATGATACTATACCTATATAATCTGTGGAGTCTCAGCTTTAATCGGATATATTGTATGTGCAGCTACGATAAGTAATAAGGGTATCTTTATCTTGAGTTGTGTGCGTTAGCATTTTTTCACTTAGTGCTAATTCAGAGGCTTGGTATTACCCTTGTGTTTTGTTTTGGTAAAAATGGTTCATATCTTCAGTTAGCTGAGATTCTTCCCGTTAATCTGGTGCTACACATTAATAGTTTCATAAATGTTAAGAAGCCCTCAGACACAGTCTCGGAAAAAAACGGTGGGGGGGGGTCCACTGGGGGGACCGACGTCCTTAAGAGGTTAAGGTATTCGATGACATCCACTTAAACACACAGTGGCAGAACTTCAGTGTTAGTATGATTAGATCTCAGTGCTGGGTTTGACACTGTTGACCACAACATATTACTAGACCGACTGGAAAACTGGGTGGGACTTTCGGCAACAGTTCTAAATTGGTTTGAATCCTACTTAAAATACAGAAAAAAACGTTGTTTCTATAGGTAAATACACATCTGAGTTGACAAATATGACATGTGGGGTTCCTCAAGGCTCCATATTGGGGCCTCTTCTCTTTAACATCTACATCAGGGGTACTCAAACTTTTTTGTTAAAGGTCCACTTGTGAATTTTATACAAGGTCAATGGTCTTGATCAATGCCAGTGCGTGTCACGCTCGCGCACACAAGTAAATATATATGCACGTTCATTCTCACAACGCGTCAGACACAAGAAAATATACATTAAAGGGGACCTATCATGCAAAATGCACTTTGTGATGTCTTTTATACATAAATATGTGTCCCCGGTGCGTCGGGGAACTCAGGCAGCATCAGAAAATAAAACCCTCTCTCTTTTCCTCCGTACCCAAATCTTTTAAAAACGGGGGTACAACGAGCAGATACAGATTTGCTGCCGATCTGACGTCAAATCGGCAGCGGACCCACAGAAAATTGCTATCAGAAACAATGCCTGACGTGTTTTGGACGTAATCTCGTCTTTGTTTACATTAGCAAGCCTCGCTAACACTCAGAGCTAACCTGTACTGTAGAGCACATGTGTTTAAAAAGCAGGAAATAAAAAAAAGGAACTCACCTTGTGATAAACCCGCAAGAGAAAAAGCATTTGAGCTCCATACTGTTTCAGAAATAATCCTTGATGTGGTTTAGAACAGAATGGCGTTTTATCACAGCAGAATGTAACTTTATCTCCGGTAGAATTCTGACCAGGCATTAGCTCCGCCTCCTCTTCTTTCTTTTTTTCAAGCTAAGGACCCAAAATCCGCGTTTCTCTAACAGGGCTGCAAAAGAGGGGTTTGAGCAGTATGAGGCATGGCTACAATGGGTGAACTGTTTGGTATTTTAAGCGAAAAACTTCACAGACATGTTTTGTATAGGTATGGCCCTACACATTTTTCCAATATAACATAATAGGTCCACTTTAATTTACATCAGAATTTTTTTTTTAGTATAATGGGACACAGGGTTCGGTCCGGATTGATTTGCAGTTCGGTCCGGATCCGGAACTTGGTCCGGAGTTTGAGAAGCCCTGATCTACATGCTACCACTGGCTCAGATAATGAAAAACAACAAAATAAGTTACCATAGCTATGCGGATGACACCCACATTTACATAACCATTTCACCAGGAGACTATGCTCCAATTCAAACACAGAGTAAGTGCATTGACTTGACATTGACATTGACTGGATGTGTCAGAACTTTCTCCAATTAAATAAAGATAAAACTGAGGTAGTTGTTTTTGGAGCCAAGGAGGAACAAATAAAAGTCAGCGCTGAGCTTCAGTCTGCAATGTTCAAAACAACAGATAAAACCAGAAATCTAGGTGTAGTCATGGACTCTGACCTGAGTTTCAACAGTCACATTAAAACAATTACTAAATCAGCCTACTATCACCTTAAGAATATATCTAGGATTAAAAGACTAATGTCACAGCAGGATTTGGAAAAACTTGTCCATGCTTTTATTTTCAGTAGACTCGACTACTGTAATGGTGTCTTCACAGGTGTCACTAAAAATATATTAGAAAGCTGCAGCTGATTCAGAACGCTGCTGCTCGAGTCCTCACTAACACTAAGAAAGTGGATCACATCACTCCAGTTCTGAAGTCTTTTCACTGGCTTCCTGTGTGTCAAATAATGTATTTCAAAATGCGGCTGCTGGTTTATAAAGCATTGAATGGTTTAGGCCCAAAATACATTTCTGACCTACTGCTAAATTATAAACCGTCCAGAACTCTCAGGTCTTCTGGGACTGGTCTGCTTTCTGTCCCCAGAGTCAGAACTAAACATGGTGAAGCAGCGTTCAGTTATTATGCTCCAAATATCTGGAACTTACTCCCAGAAACCTGCCGGTCCGCTGCAACTCTTACTACTTTTAAATCCAGGCTGAAGACTTTTCTTTTTGCCGCTGCTTTTAATTGAACTATTAATATCTTAAACTGCACTGTAACTTGTATTCATGTATTTTTTCTTTTCATGTTTATTTAATTTAATGGGAATGCTGATACAGCATTCCAACTATATGTTTTGCTACGGACAACATTTTTAATATTCCGCCGACTTATTTTGGCCCTCTTCTCCTCCCACATTCAACATCGCAGAAACTCCGTTCAAACATCAAAACGTTCAACTCAGTCGGGAATCGCAGGCTATTACTTTTATCATTCATAACTTTCATAATTCCAGAGATACATCCCATAATTCATCACATTTTTAACCATTGAAGTCAATGGAGACATTCTTCAGACTTCAACAAATCTTCATGCGACTTCAACTGCTAACTGTTCATTCATACTTTCACTCAGAAACCTCATTCCAACTTTAAAATGTTACACATCTTTCTGACATTATTCGTGTAACACAACTTTTAAATCTGATTCTTACTTTTAGAGATATTAAACATTGTTCAGACCTTGTTAAAGAGGTTTTCTTCAGATTTTAACATTAACTAGAGTACGTGATGTCACAGCTAGAGTGGAGCAAATCTTGAAATTTGCCTTCATATATTTTTTTTAAACTGCCATAATTCCCAAACCCTACATTCCTGAGACATAATTTTTCATGACAAACGTAGGAAAACATCTCGTAGCTTGAAAAATGACAAATAATTAAGCAAAAAATAATTAAACAAAATGCCTCTTGAGGGCATGAAGTGACAAAAACGTTCAACATGTCTCCATTAAAACCCATTGTAATTTCAGGCTGATATTTCCTCACAGCAGCAGCCGCACACCTTTAGTTAAACTGCCAAAAAGGTCACATTATTAACCCGAAAGTACACAAAAATTACACTTCAGATACTCAACTTCCTTGACATGCTTCACGTTTTGAAATTTCACAGATATCTGTTATCGTTCTTCCACAAAACGTTCACATGTAAGAGGTTTATCTCTCATTCAGAACAATGCAAACCTTTGATCTCTACAGAGCTCGTTAGCTCAACTATAAACACCTGTGTAATGGAACACGATGATGTCATCACTCCAACTGACATGCTCAGAGCAGCAGACTTCAGATAATGGTTAATGGTCGTGCCCTCAACAGCTCTACGTCAATTATGGGGTGTCATCATATGCCGTTCAAGAGAAGAGAGAGAGGGCGATCAAGAGTCAGTTCTAACTGTTCATTTCATTCTCTCTCTCTCTCTCTCTATCTTCCTCAATATCTTCCTCTATCTTCCTCTTCCTCAATATCTTCCTCTCTCTATCTTCCTCTTCCTCAATATCTTCCTCTCTCTATCTTCCTCTTCCTCAATATCTTCCTCTCTCTATCTTCCTCTTCCTCAATATCTTCCTCTCTCTATCTTCCTCTTCCTCAATATCTTCCTCAATATCTTCCTCTCTCTCTATCTTCCTCTCTCCCTCTATCTTCCTCAATATCTTCCTCTCTCTCTCGATCTTCTCAATATCTTCCTTCGGGCTGCCCGTCATATCTTTCTCGGTCCCTCAATATCTGCGCTCTTCTCAATATCTATCCTCAATATCTTCTCTTCCTCATCTCTCTCTCTCTCTCTCGTCTCCTCTCTCTCTCTCTCATCTCGTCTCTCCTCTCCATCTCTCTCTCTCTCTCTCGTCTCTCTCGTCTCTCTCGTCGGTGCTCTCTCTCTCTTCTCTCTCTCTCCTCTCTCGTCTCCTCTCTCTCTCTCTTTGAGATTTCTTCAAATGCCGTTGGCAACACAATGCTCGCCATGAAACACGGTTTTCTCATAACTTCAGTGAAAATGCTTCAAACGGCCCAAAACTTCACAGGTTTGGTAACGATGCAGCCATGAACGCATCTAAGCGTATTATGGGGTGTCATCAAATGCCGTTGCCATGGCGACAGACCACTCGCCATGAAGCACGATATCGCTGTAAGTCCAATGGAAACGGTCCGATCGTCCCCCAAACTTCGCTTGTATATCACCGGTCCAGCCCTCAACAGCTCTACGTCAATTATGGGGTTTCTTCAAATGCCATTGCCATGGCAACACAATGCTCGCCATGAAACACGGTTTTCTCATAACTTCAGTGAACATTTTCCAAACGGCCCAAAACTTCACAGGTTTGGTAACGATGCAGCCATCAACGCATCTAAGCGTATTATGGGGTGTCATCAAATGCCATTGCCATGGCGACAGATCATTCGCCATCAAGTTAGTTCAAAAGTTTGCAGTTCAAATATTCTGCTGCTTTTCCAAGCCTTTTTACTTTCTTTTCTTCTCTCATCACACATTCAAGCCCCCAGTGTTCATGTATCATTTCAATCTAAATTCTTCACTTTCTTCTTACACATTACATTTCAGCATAGCAGTTTAGCGTCAGCTTTTCAGCATAAAGCATTCCCACTAGCAATGTCTTCAGGAATTGCATTCTCTAGTTATCTTTGTGCTTCAACAGCTTTCAACTTTCTGCTTTTTAATGACTGTTTTTAAATACCATTTGCTTAATGTCTTTCATTTTTGTAAAGCACTTTGAATTGCCTTGTGTTGAAAGGTGCTGTATAAATAAACTTGCCTTGCCTTGCCTTACACTTATCCCTAATATTTATATTCTATCCTAGGAAGAAGTAATGCAAGTATCACTGTGTATAATTTGTAGGTTACCCATTGTGCTGATCAGGACCTTTTACATTCTAAAATTCATTTTGGCAGATTTCTCTGGACAAACTATGTGATGATGTCACCGTTTTTCTAAATTGTCTAACATTTGTCTGTCTCTGTGGTAATGTGATGTAGGGGCATCTTTGAGAGTAACTGTGACAATGTAATGTAAGGTGGAGAGATAAATAATGTCATTAAGTATAATGTCTATCTATCCATCTATCTGTTTGTAAATCAATCTAGGTAACGTTCGCTATCTATCTACATATTTAGCTAGCTTACATTAGCTACCAATCTAACAAGCTAGCTAGTGAATGTTATCTAGCTAGCTATTGCCAAACTCATGGCTATCGTAATTTTAATTCAAATGATTATGTAACACCCATGGTCAGACTTTAAGTGTGAACCTATGTCTACGTTCAGGCAGTAAGAGTGATTATAAAAACATTGTTTTTTTGTGACCAACTTTTTATTGATAATTTTTGTTTTGTTGCCCTCACAGAGAGACTTATATACACAGATACAAATTATATAGACAATAATACAAAAACAAAAAGAAAAGACAAAGAAAAAATATAGGGAATCCTTTTCCCATGCCGTTTGTGTAATTTTGCGTTTGTGTGTATTGTGTTTGTTTCCCGGGGAAAACACTCACGAGAAACACCGGCTGTTGTTATGCCTGCTGTGACGTTAAGTTACTCCGTTCTCCGCTTGTAATTATGCCGTTACAAGCTTCAAAGTTGTATTTATCATCTGAATTTGCCGAAACAAGTTTAATATTCTGAAAGCCAAGACTTTGTTTAATTGAAATCAGATGAAAACAAACTGTAACGGACCGTGCCGTGTTATCTATGATTACTATACGCCTTACATTCATAATTTCAGCCGGAGGGAGGGGAAGCAGCGCTGCGGAACAGCAGAGTGGCGAGTGAGAGCTGTCATCTTCCCATCTTCTTGGGGAACAGGTGGAAACAATCAAGGGCGGGGTCGACAATCACAGGAGTGGGAGACACACAAGAAAGGGAGGTCAGAGTATCTGAAACGAGAGGGAAGGTTACTATTCAAAAATAAAGGGGAAAATTACTAGACAAAGACAAAAACACTAAACTAAACTAACATAATTTGCGAGAGATGACAGGAAGGATGATATCCATTTCTTAATAAATAAAGTATGTGGGGATTTCCATCGTATTAAAATAATTTTTTTGGCTGCTGTTAGACCAGCGAAAAGCACCCTTTTCTGATGGTTCTGTAGGTCAAGAGAAGAATCGTCATTCAAGAATACAATATTTGGGAGACAGGGTATGTGAACTCCAATAATCACAGATACAATGTCAATAACTTGTTTCCAGAACGTTCTTACTGCAGTACATTCATAAACCATGAGTACATATGTGCCAATTTTGGTTACAGAGAAGGCATATGGGGCTTGGAATCGTCCTTAATTGACAGCATTTTCTGGTTGACAGGTAATATCTGTGTATCATTTTATACTGTATCAATTGGTGATTGTGTTTACGCAATGTTAATGAGATATTATTCCATATTCTCTTCCAATCAATAGTCTGCGTGTAATTTTTTAGATCTGCGTTCCATACTGCAGAGATGCCAATATATCCGGTTAATTTATCTTGCAGCTTTTTATATATATATATGAAGTAGTGCCGCTCACACTGTTTGAACTTAATATGACCTTAACTAATTGATGTGTTGGCAGAGGTTGATTCCAAGGAACTCCATATGTGCGCATGGCAGTACGTAGTTGCAAATAGAAAAAGAAAGAAGAGCCAGGCATATTATACGTGTCTTTCAATTCTTGGAAGGACATCAAGCCGTTGTCGTCGTTCATGTCAGAAAGATAATGTATTCCTCAGGTTTGCCATTGTGGGAATTTAATTGCTTTTTTCCCATCCATCCATCCATCCATCTTCTGGTCGGGTCGCAGGGGTAGCAGTTCCAGCAGAGAGCCCCAAACTTTCTTTTCCCTGGCCACATCAACCAGCTCTGACTGGGGGATCCCAAGGCACTCCCAGACCAGCGAAGAGATATAATCCCTCCACCTGGTCCTAGGTCTACCCCTTGGTCTCTTCCCAGCTGGACGTGCCTGGAACACCTCCCTTGGGAGGCGCCCAGGTGGCATCCTTACTAGGTGCCCGAACCACCTCAACTGGCTCCTTTCGACGCGAAGGAGGAGCGGTTCAACTCCGAGACCCTCCCGGATGACTGAACTTCTCACCTTATCCCTAAGGGAGACGCCAGCCACCCTGCGGAGAAAACCCATCTCGGCTACTTGTATCCACGATCTCGTTCTTTCGGTCATGACCCATCCTTCATGACCATAGGTGAGGGTAGGAAAGAAAATGGCCCGGTAGACAGAGAGCTTTGCCTTCTGGCTCAGCTCTCTTTTCGTCACAACGGTGCGGTAAAGCGACTGTAGTACCGCTCCCGCTGCTCCGATTCTCCGGCCCATCTCACGCTCCATTGTTCCCTCACTCGAGAACAAGACCCCGAGATACTTGAACTCCTTCACCTGGGGTAAGGACTCATTCCCTACTTGGAGTGGACAGTCCATCGGTTTCCTGCTGAGAACCATGGCCTCAGATTTGGAGGTGCTGATCCTCATCCCAGCCGCTTCATACTCGGTTGCGAACCGATCCAGTGAGTGCTGAAGGTCGCAGACCGATGAAGCCATTAGAACCACATCATCTGCAAAAAGCAGTGGTGCAATCCTTAGTCCACCGAACTGCAGACCCCCTCCCCCACGACTACGCCTCGAAATCCTATCCATGTATATTACAAACAGGATTGGTGACAAAGCGCAGCCCTGGCGGAGGCCAACCCTCACCGGAAATGGGTCCGACTTACTGCCGAGGACCCAAAGCGAGAGCTGCGCTTTTTTTCCAATACGTAATAACAGGTTATGAAAAATTGGTATGTACTATGCCAATCTACAGACCAATTGCACAATTTCTCTACATGTTTCCACACTTTCACAGCTTGGCCAATAATTGGTCCAAATGTATGCATACAGTCATATGGCAACATGGCAGAAAATAAGACATCACCAAGTTTAAGGGGATAGACTATACTTCTTTCAATTTTAATCCAAGGTCCATTGGTGCTTTCATCAATCCAGTTTTTCAAGGCTTGAAGCATAAAGGAATAATATTATAGCTCGAGATTGGGAACATTAAGGCCTCCACTGTTTTTGTCATATTGTAGAACTTTGTATCTGATTCTTGGGTATTGGTTTTTCCAAATATATTTTGAAATCCTATTCTGAAGTTTGTCCCAAAAACCGTCTGGTGGAGATACAGGTAACATACTAGCTAAGAAATTGACTCTTGGTCGAACATTCATCTTTATGATTGAAATTCGTCCTGCTAAAGAAATTGTTATATTAATCCACTTTTTTAGGTCATCTTTAATTGTTGTATACATTCTTTTGTAGTTCTTTGCTACTATTGGGTCTAATGAGGCATATATATTGATTCCCAAATACTTAAAGTGTTGGACGATCTGCAATTCTGTATTTAGGTTTAGTTCAACCATGGCACTATTGAGGGGTAAAAGACATGATTTATTCAAATTGATCTTGTAACCAGATATTGAACTAAATTGGGTAAAGATATTTAACAGCTTAGGAAGTGTAGTTGGTACCTCGTCCAAGTACAGTAGTAGATCATCCGCATATAAGGAAATGTTGTGGTCTGTCTCTTTTACAACTATCTGTTTTACTTCTTTGGATAGTCTTATTTTCTGTGCAAGCGGTTCTAGAGAAATAGCAAACAGAAGCGCAGAGACAGGGCAACCTTGCCGTGTGCCACGTAGAATTGGAAATCTAGGTGATCACTGATTGCCTGTCAGAACCATAACACTTGGATTAATATATAGGATCGTCAACATAATCATACATTTTGCCCCAAAACCCATTCTTTGCATTGTATGCCACAAAAATGGCCATTCTAGCCTGTCAAAAGCTTTTTCAGCATCAACTGATAATACGGCGCAAGGCGATGTTATGTCTGCTGCAAAATGAATAACATGCAGTAGTCTCCTGATATTATCTGATGAGAATCGGTTTTTTATAAAGCCTGTTTGGTCATAATGAACTAATGTTGGAAGGACTTTCTCCAATCGTCGAGCTATTACTTAGGCATAAAGTTTGATTTCTGAATTTATAAGTGATATTGGTCTAAAACTTGTACATACATTTGGGTCTTTCCCCTTCTTGTGTATGAGAGAAATTATAGCAGTATTGATATCCTCTTGGAAATGTCCTTCTTTGAGTGCTACATTAATCATTTCCAATAATATTGGTCCTAAATCAGGCCAAAACTGGGAATATAATTCCGGAGGGATACCATCTATACCAGGGGATTTGTCAAGGTTCATGTCTTCCAATGCTTCAGATAATTCTTTAAGTGTTATTTCACAATCTAAGCGATCAATATCCTCAGGGGATAGATGTGGTAAATTCAGATCCACAAAGAAATGTTCTAACTCTGCCTTTGATGTCTGTACTTGAAACGTATATAAATGTTTATAGAACTGTTCAAATTCAGGATTAATACGGACTGGATCATAAAGGACAATGCCATCATTATTCGTAATTGAAGATATTTGGGCCAGCTGCTCGTTATTTCGGAGTTTACTTGCCAGCAGGGAGCTCAGTCTACTTCCATCTAGATTTTCTGTGTTTCTTACCCTATGAATCAGAAATGTGGCTCTCTTGGTAAGTAGTGCATTGAGTTCAGCTTTAACTTTGCATACTGTTATTTCTTTATCTGAATTATAATGTTCCTGTAGTTCTCTAATCAGTGATGATAATGTACATTCTAGATCCACGATTGTCTTGAGCTCTTCCCTATTTCGGGCTGAGGAGTACTCTATGGCGTTGCCTCGAACATAACCTTTTACAGCGTTCCATACATGCCTAACATCTTTAACTGAGTTTTAATTATACAACATAAACTCTCTTAAGCCGATTTTAAGCTGTTGACAGTATTGTGAATCTTGTAATAATGTTAAATTGAATCTCCATCTTGCAGCTCGATTATTCTCCTGAGAGAAAAAAAATGTACATACATTGGCGTGGTGGTCTGATATTGACATATGTGATATTTCAGTATTTTGAACTAAATCTACAAGTTTAGAGGAGATAAAAATATAGTCTATCCTTGAAAATGTAAGATGCCTCTTAGAAAAGAAAGTCAACTCTTTTGATATAGGATGCCTTACTCTCCATATATCTACCAACGCATCATTATTTATAATGGTACTTATAGGTTGGCAGATGAATTGCTTTGGGTATTCCTTGATCTATCTAACAATGGATTAATTACAGCATTCATATCACCACCAATTACAGCATTCATATCACCACCAATTACAGCATTCATATCACCACCAATAATAATGTCATAATTGGTCATTTCGGAAATTACTTTTGAAAGTGATTCAAAGAACCTAGGTTCATATAAGTTAGGTGCATAGCATGCTATCAAAGCTATCTTTCTATTGCAAATGACTCCTTGAAGATAAGCAATTCTTCCTTCTTGATCTTGACCTTTGTTAACAATATGTAATTTTAAATTATTGCGAATTAAAATGATTACTCCTTTAGTTTTACTGTTTGAAGATGAATAAGCCACAACTTTATAAATATTATTCCCAACTTTATGAATATCTTCAGCTAATGTGTGGGTTTCTTGAAGAAATGCAATATCAGCCTTTTTTCGACTCAAGACATCAAGACATTTTGTAATCTTTAGATTGGAGTTACAGTAAGACCGCATACGTTTAATGAGAGAACAATTAATCTAGTCATATGTATCAAACCAAATATACTTTGTGCACTTAGTTATGCATATTTTAACGTCATTTACAATGTCATATAGCAAACCCTGATTGCGATTTGGCAAGATTACCTCCATTCCCTTAATTCCCAACTTTCCTCCCTTCTCCTGACCCCAAACAAAAAACGTCATTGTTGAAGTGTTTTCTTCTAAGCAGACCGCCCATTCCCATACAGCCAGCAGCTCCAAACAGGTCCAAACATTGCTGTACATTTTCAAATATAAGTTTTGGGGTAATTTGTGTTACATCCCCACTAAGGTCTAGGGGACCTGGAGACAGTAACACACAACAACCAATAAAATGAGGGAGTCAGCGTAAACGTTAACAAAAGTTTATTCCTTGTACAACAAATAACTGACCATAAATGCTCTTTAAGTGAGGAGGAGGAGGAGACAAAGGAGATTATGCCAAACAAAAGAAATAAGTATAACAAAACCAGGCCTATCTCTACATCTATCCTCTGAACCCAAAACTCAAACAAAAACCCTCACTATCTGAACTACTAAGAACTGGACAAAGCAAAATACAGGGGTGGCAACAATCCACTAACCTAGTGTGTCTAACATTTGTTACCTATGAGATGAAAT
Organism: Trematomus bernacchii; assembly: GCF_902827165.1. Classification (NCBI taxonomy): domain Eukaryota; kingdom Metazoa; phylum Chordata; class Actinopteri; order Perciformes; family Nototheniidae; genus Trematomus; species Trematomus bernacchii. The sequence goes on along the minus strand of NW_022987649.1, from coordinate 991,495 downwards.
GTAAAGGGTACCCCAAACTTACCTAACTCCTCCACCTCCCACCACACACACATTCACAAAGGTCGGAAAACAGAGTCCATCACATATTGTTAATGGAGATGGTTATTTCCTTGCCTGAAAAACTGTTATGACTTAATAACAGTTAATGCAAAAGCTTACAAACTGTTCCTTTGGCAAGTAAAGGTTGATAAAGCTGGTGATGCTATATGCAATAACAATTACACTCTAACCGGAAGTGCCAAGACAGTGCCGGCAAAGCACAAGGTGAATGAGCATGCAAGTATGCAAAAATATCTTAGAATAACAGCTCGCTCTGCTTATTATATTATCCTTCCTTGTTTGTATCTTCTATTTATTATACTTTGCACTATTATTTTCTAAATACAATGTCTGATTCTGATTCCGATTATTCTTACACATTTCTTTGATTTTAACAAATGATCCAATTATCAAGGTTTTAAAAAGGTAGTATGCTAGCTTAATTGACTTATTGTTTGGCACAGCATCGAAATAGTGTGTACTTTGACTGCAACACATAATTGTGGTTTGTTAATTGAAAGGTCAATGATCATGATTTTCCATCCACCAATTTTTGTCTCAAACTCATATCCCTAACGCTTCTTTATCAATCCTTTTTCCCTCCCTTTTTCCTTTTATCTCTATTAATTCCTCTTATCACTCAATGTATCAACTCTTCTTCCATCCATCTCCTCCATTCACCTTTCCCTCCCTTCCACTTGCCTGCTCTCAACCACTCCTCCCATCCTCTCTCCACCTGTCTCTCCCTCTATGCCTCCCTCCATCCGTCTCTCTCTCTCTCCATCCCTCCCCTCCTGTTCTCTGACTTTCAGAGAACAGAAGCCAGCTTAGAGGGGGGAGAGGCGAGAAATCAATAAGGCATGATTTATAGATCACTAAAAATGATGGCGCTCATTAGCCCCCCAAAGGGACCTCAGCGTTAAGCAGATGACAAAATGTCACCCGTCCTCACTCCACCACACCTGGTCACCCCACAAAAAAAATGATCCCTGGCCTACACCAACAGGCTCTTTCTCTCCCCTCCACCAGCAGCGGATTCTAATTTCTCTGCACAGGTTTCCTTTCAACTTTGAGCTTTTATTTCAACTTTTGTACGAATTTGAACTACTTTTGTTGTTGGCAAATCAGCCAACTTGCCCGAAGAGTTCAAGATCTGATTGTGACCAACTTGTGAAAAATCGGCCTCACTTTTCCCAACATAGTTGGCCTAATAAATACCGTTTATGGATCATTAATTCCAATTCAATTAATTTTTGAAACAATACGCTGCTGACTTTTTAACATTATGGGAGTGACAACATGCTAACAGGCTTTGTTGTACGCCAACAACGATTTCAGAACATAGCTTAATGCACATTAGCATCCTGTAGCATCCTGTTGCATCCTGTAGCATTGTGCCTTGATAACAGTCATCATGTTTTATGATAATTTTCATTCAATATTTTGCCAACTAAAACAATGAGGATTTCATTGGAAATCTAAGAATCTCCTCTTCCCAATAGTGTGTTCAACTCTAAATGTGTGTCAGGGTCCAAGTGAAAAGAGGAGGTCACATATGTGACCCGCTCTATCGAAATCAATCGGAAGTCGCAACAGCTCATTTCAAAATAAACGTGGATTTGCGTAATAAACTAGTTTTTTCGGGGTTCGGGTGTTTTGTTTGATAAACAAAGTCTTGGCTTTCAGAATATGAAATTTCCAAAATCACACGATAAATACATTTTTGAAGCTTGTAAAGGGAAGATGACAGCTCTCACTCGCCACTCTGCTGTTCCGCAGCGCTGCTTCCCCTCCCTCCCGCTGAAATTATGAATAATGAGTAATCATAGATAACACGGCAGGGTCCGTTACAGTTTGTTTTCATCTGATTTCAATTAAACAAAGTCTTGGCTTTCAGAATATTACACTTGTTTTGGCAAATTCAGATGATAAATACAACTTTGAAGCTTGTAACGGCATAATTACAAGCGGAGAACGGAGTAACTTTACGTCACAGCAGGCATAACAACAGCCGGTGTTTCTCGTGAGTGTTTTCCCCGGGAAACAAACAATACACAGAAATGCAAAATTACACAAACACACACACACACGTATACACACACCCTCGCGAGCTTCCCCCAAACCAGTAATCCAAACGAAAATATCTTCCCTCCGTAGTAGTCTCCTCGAGACTGGACTATTGTAACGCTCTGTATGTGGGTATGGACCAGGCCTCAATCAAACGCTTACAGCTAGTCCAAAACGCTGCTGCACGTTTGCTGACTGGTCACAAAAAAGCGCGACCACATCACCCCTATTCTGGCCTCACTACACTGGCTTCCAGTTCGGTTCAGAATTGATTTTAAAATCCTTTTATTTGTTTTTAAAGCCCTAAATGGGCTGGCTCCGGCCTATATAACTGAACTGCTCCAGCGCTACACCCCAGCCAGAGTTTTAAGGTCTGCTGACCAGCTGCTGCTGGTAGTGCCCAAGACCAGGCTAAAAACCCGAGGGCACCGAGCCTTCGCAGCAGCTGGCCCTAGGCTCTGGAACACTCTGCCCCTCCATGTGAGGTCGGCCCAAATCAAAACTAAAAACACACTTCTTCTCTCTGGCTTTCTAGTTAGAGCGGAGCATGACTCCTGACTATTCCGTGTGTTTTATTCTTATTTTGTTTTTTAAGTTATATCTGTTGTAATTTATTGTCGTTTATTGTGTTTTGTAGTAATGTGTTTTATTACATGTACAGCACTTTGGCTCGACCAAAAATCGCTTTTAAATGTGCTTTATAAATAAAACTTGATTTGATTTGATTTGATTTTGATCATTTGCTCCGCTAATAATCAATCAGATTGATGGATTCCAGAGAAGAGGAAACTTTAGAGGCCTTTTTCTCAAAATGATGACTCTGTGACAGTCATTATATCATTTGACATATTTTGCTTAAAGGGCCCATGTCATGGCCATTTCCACTGATCATAATTACATTGTTGAGGTATACTAAAATAGATTTATACTGTGCAATTTTCCAAACTCACATTGGTTTCGCATACAGCATCTCTGTCAAGCATGTGTATTCAGCAGTATTCACTTTCTCCACTAAACGACTCGTTGGAGCTCTTGCCCCCCCCTCCCTGTGAGCCTAGTGTGCTCCGATTGGTCAGCTCGGCCACTCTGTTCTGATTAGTCAACCACCAGAGAGGCTGCGCCCATGTCTAACAGTGCTTTTCCCGGCTGCTCTCAGCGTAACATCAGTCTTATCATGGCGTCGGTACAGCGGTATATTTTATATACATATATATTTTTAACTGTTGTTATAGAAGAGTGTGACGGCCCCAGGGCCTTTGTATTACGATGGGGTGGAGCTGAAGAGGCTAATCAGCACGATCACGGACACCTCCGGACACTACGGCCCCAGTCTCTCTCCAAAGCGGCTGCAGGAAGACTAACTCTGCGATCCTCTCAACCACCTATCTCTGCATTTACCACAATAAATGTGCCGTGGTTTTGTAAACTCGTGTATGTCTCCTTGTCTTTGTGGCCTACGAGCCGCTCATAACAAAGAGTAAGTTATTTTTACCCGTTATAAACTACTACTGTTTGATGAGAAATCAAATCATGGTTTGCTATATATGAATTCAGGGAAGAAAGGATAGGCCTACTAAGTATTTCCATTAAACTTTATTTTTAGAAATGTACAAAATGAACATAAATATACATATATACACGGTATATCATCCATTCCTCCTCCTTGCATCTTGCCTGCGCACAGTCGGTGCGGTGCCTTTTAGCACGACGCCTCAGTAGTAGTAGAAGTGCCTTTTAGCACGTCATGGATTGTCCGCCAGGATCTGGCTGGACGAAATCAAATGCAAATCACAAAATATTAGAGAAACTTAGTTGTTTTAGATTCGTTAGTAGTAGTTGTGTAATGAACAGCTTGCCTGCTAATATGCTAACCTAGCTTTGTTTACCTTGGTAGCTAACACGATATGAACGTTAGCTTGGAGGAAAGGCAACTATAATGCAGTGTAATAAAACTACTATGAACAAAAGCTAGTGGTTCATATTAGGCTAGCAATAACGTGTTTATAATTGCAATCGTATACGGGTATTCTGCTACCATACAATGTTACCTGCATGAATACATTGTTTTGCGCTAGCATACAGCTAGCCTCGTTAGCTACATGCAGTATATGTACGGTCACAATGTACGGTAAATCACAGTACAGTATACTGTATGAGTATTCCGTGTGTGTGACTGCAGACATTCTCCTGCTATGAGATACATGTATGCAAGGCCATCTGCTGATATTAGAGTTGATATATGGAAACTCTAGCAACTTAGTTAGCACAGTTAGCACTGTGTCAATGGCTTAGCAGTCCAACACAGTTTACACATTTAAACAGTCTTGTTTGATAAATACACAAATAACAATGCAAACTTACAGGTTGTATACCCAGATCTTCCCCTGCTCCAAACGGTCCAAACAAGCTGTGCATATCCGGCCTCAAACTGGGCAATGTTTTGGAAGCTTTCGTCTGTGAAATGCCGGTTCTTCGAACCTCTGGAGGAGGAACACGCCGCTGCTGGTGTGGCCATAGCTCTTCGGGATTGGTTCATTTCGTTCCGGGTACCGCATGACATCAGGCGGTACCCGGAACTAAATGGAAGACTCAAATGGGCAGTGACGTATCTCCAACGAGGCGTTTTGGGGAGGTATTTTCTGTGTTAGAGTTTTACTCGCTACAGGGTGTACTTTGAGGGTTTTGACTCTGCACACCGTTTACATGCATAAAAACCTTCATAACACACAAGGGGACGGGTAATAACCGGAAAAGCATGACATGGGAGCTTTAATATTTGGAGTACAAAAACAATCCTGATATCATCAGAAAGCTAGGAATCTCCTCTTTCCAACAGTGTATACAACTCAAAATGTGTCTTCGGGTCAATGCGACTGATTTCGATAGAGCAGGTCACATGTGGTAAACAAATTACATGGCCAAGTTTTTAAAAAGCCTATCTAACGATTATATGAAAGCCAGCCGAATTACCATTGATACTGCAAGGAGACGAATTGTGTGAAGAGAAATTGAAGATGTTGTTTAATTGCTGATATATTTATGATCCACGTCACGTTCGGCGGCAGTTCTTCCAGTTTGTCTAGAAGTCTTCTAATCAGGGCTCTATAAATAACTACGGCAGATGTTTAATATTGAATGCAGCCTAACCGTTTATTACAATGCATTTATGTGATGACTTTCAAAGAGAAAAGCAAGCACACGCCGATTAAAGTATGAATTATTTTAACACATTTATTTGTTTTTCTTCTTGTTTCAACTACGACTCCCAATGTGCACTGCCACTAAAACATCCTATATCAGATCTTGTTGAATAATCGCGAGGTTTGTCAAGCAAAGCGGACAAACGCCGTCTTCACAACGGTAGCTGAGGATTTTGGGTAGTGTAGTGACTTCGGCTATCCTAAACTCAGAAAATGATATTTGATCTCAGAATCGAAGTGGAAAAACACAAAAGCATTGTACGCAATTTAAACCAATTCATGTTGTGTAATTAACAAGGACAAACTGGTGTTTTTGAGTTGATTAGTACTGCAGATGATGACCTGCGGCAAAATGTGGTTGAATAATGGAATGTGTGTCCAGGCTGGAGAGCAACATGAGGGAAAGGTGCCAGAAATAATTGTTATCAATTATATAAGTGTGAGGTTAATATCCCATCATAACGAGGCTTCTATAGATTTTCAGTTGGGTAAAAATCGGATGAATTTGAGTAATTTAACATCGGAATTTCTCCAACCCATATAGTCTTAGCTATAGCTGACACTTTTATCCAAAGTTACTTATATACACTTCAAAATCAGGGCACAAACCCCTGTGCTCCAGTCACTCAGCAGTAGAATACCTCAGTTTACTTTAGGGCAAAAAAAAGGATTCCAATTTAAGAAAGACCTATTAAAATGACACAATCAAAGCTAACCCCATTTTATGAATAAAAACTACTGGAAACTTCTTACACATGCTAATAACACTTTATTTAAAAATTGTGTCACGTCAAGCTTTATGCTGTGACTTTGATGACCACAACATATTACTAGACCGACTGGAAAACTGTGTGGGACTTTCGGCAACAGTTCTAAATTGGATTGAATCCTACTTACAGGACAGAAACAACTTTGTTTCTATAGGCTCACATCTGAGTTGACACATATGACATGTGGGGTTCCTCAAGGCTTCATCTTGGGGCCTCTTCTCTTTAACATCTACAAGCTGGCTCAGATAATGAAAAACAACAAAATAAGTTACCATAGCTATGCGGATGACACCTACATTTACATAACCATTTCACCAGGAGACTATGCTCCAAACACTGAGTAAGTGCATTGAACAAATCAATGACTGGATGTGTCAGAACTTTCTCCAATTAAACAAAGATAAAACTGAGGTAATGGTTTTTGGAGCCAAGGCAGAACGTATAAAAGTTAGCGCTGAGCTTCAGTCTGCAATGTTCAAAACAACAGATAAAGCCAGAAATCTAGGTGAAATCATGGACTCTGACCTGAGTTTCAACAGTCACATTAAAACAGTTACTAAATCAGCCTACTATCACCTAAAGAATATATCCAGGATTAAAAGACTAATGTCACAGCAGGATTTGGAAAAACTTGTCCATGCTTTTATCTTCAGTAGACTCAACTACTGTAATGGTGTCTTTACAGGTCTCACTAAAAAATCCATTAGAAAGCTGCAGCTGATTCAGAACGCTGCTGCTCGAGTCCTCACTGACACTAAGAAAGTGGATCACATCACTCCTGTTCTGAAGTCTTTACACTGGCTTCCTGTCTGTCAAATAATTGATTTCAAAATACTGCTGCTGGTTTATAAAGCATTGAATGGTTTAGGCCCAAAATACATTTCTGACCTACTGCTAAATGTTGAACCGTCCAGAACTCTCAGGTCTTCAGGGACTGGTCAGCTTTCTGTCCCCAGAGTCAGAACTAAACATGGAGAAGTTCAGTTATTATGCTCCAAATAACTGGAACAAACTCCCAGAAACCTGCAGGTCCTCTGCAACTCTTACTACTTTTAAATCCAGGCTGAAGACTTTTCTTTTTGCCGCTGCTTTTAATTGATATATTCATATCTTAAACTGCACTGTAACCATTATTGTCTTTGCTTTTTATTTTTGCTTTTAAATTAGTGTTTCTAGATATCATTTTATAATATGTTTCTTAAAGGTGGGGTAGGTAATTTTGGAGAAACCAGCTTGAGATCGCTAGAATTTGAAAATACACAGCCGGAAAAAATCTGCCACTTCCTTACAGAGCCCCTCCTCCAACACACACGAACGCGCACATGACCAATGAGGGCACGAGATAAGTTTGTGCACAGATGGAAGGCTGACAGGCAGGTAGGCCATCCAGTTATTTTAGCCGGGCCGGCTAAAATGATTGGTCGTGCTTTTTACAGTACTACGGCTTCCACAGATGACATTTTTTTATGGATTTTTTGTCAAAGCACTTAAGATATTCATTGCTATCGGGATGTTAAGAGCATTCCATGGAATATAACAAAAAGTGTATCTCGAGCCGGTTTCTCAAACTTACCTACCCCACCTTTAATGCTCTTAATGTCTTTCATTTTTGTAAAGCACTTTGAATTGCCTTGTGTTGAAAGGTGCTATATAAATAAACTTGCCTTGCCTTGCCTTGCCTTTGATGATTGAAGATGCTAGAACTGTGTCCTTTGTCATGTGCTTTGATGAGTTGAATTTCAATGCACACACCTTAAGCAACAGAGTTTCTTCTAAAACCCCACTGCTAGTTGGACAATCTCTCATGTCCAACTGTGTGTGTGTTTGTGTGTGTACTTTTGAGAAAGGGAGGGGTCCCAGGAGGGGGTGACTGGACGCTTCATCACCCGATGGCCAACCTCTCACAATGATGCATGAAGCCCGGCAGGACACAGAGCAGGGGCCTCTGAGGCCAAAAAGTGTTACTGATACACAAGCAAATACAAAAACACACACACACACATACACATACACATACACACACACACACACACACACACACACACACACACACACAAACACACACACACACCACACACACACACACACACACACACACACACACACACACACACACACACACCCTAAGCAATAATGTCACATGTAGTTTTGGGGGTTGGACTATAAGCAGGAGCGCTGGATAAGACAAGAGCTAGGACACAGGTTGAACAGCAGAGAACATGCGGTAGCCTGGCTCAAAGGCCTCTAGGTATTTTATAATAGCATGTGTGGTGAGAGCTCCATCTGCCCACCATTCACTGTGCCTCTTCCAATAAACACTGGAAATGTGGAATTCCGCTTCCGACCACTTTTGTTGATCTGTAAAACTTACTTACATAAAAAGAGGAGCAAAACTTATCTGGTGCACATTCAACATGCAGAATTTATAAAAACAAATATTTAAACATGTAAAATGCAAAATGATAAATTAGAAAGGAACATGAGGTCTCGGAAAAAATATTATAATTTACCAAAAAAAATATATTATCACATTTATGTGAGGTGTGAGAGAGACAGAGTGGAGAAAGAGAAATGTGTTTGGCCGAGTCACTAACAGACGGAGTGCTGAAGGCCTTGATGGTCCCCTCACATGGTGCTGAACGCTGCCTCTGGACTGCCAGACGCCCGGTCACTTCAACCACCTCCTACTGAAGAAATGCACAAATGAACGATTGTGTTGGAGTGAAAAGCTGCCAGATTAGATTTTGAGATTCAAGGGCTATTGTCTTTTTTGTTTAAGTTAGTTTACTTAGAAGGAAAGACTTCTAGACTGGGCTGTTATGTATGATGACAACATGATGCTCATGTTGAGTATTAGTACCCAGCAGAGGTGGGGGACTCGAGTCACATGACTTGACTCAAGTCTCATATTTTTGGACTTGAGACTTGCTTGACTAACATTGATAAAAGACTCGACTTGACTTTGACTTGGTATTCATGACTTGAGACTTGACTTGACTTGAGACAGATGACTTGAAAGGACTTTACGTTTTAAAATTAAATATTTGAAAAAAAAAAGAGAGAGAAAGTATCTTAAATAGCAGTGCATACATTATTTGAGATATATTTCGAACTCGGACTTCATTTTAGGGACATTTCGGCCAGGGGTGTAGAGCTATTTGTTTAAGCACCGGATCGGCAAAACAGGAGAAGAACAGCCTCTGAGAAGTGCAGCACCAGCGCGCTGTGCCTTTCACGCACCACTTTCACTGTGTTTACCTTCATTAGAACAGCTAAAGAGCGACCGTAGGCTGCTACGTTTTAACTACACACACCTCTACACACACACACACACACACACACACACACACCTCTACACACATCGAACTGCCCGATTATTTAGTGGGAATGCTGTTAACAGCATTCCAACTATCTGTTCTTCTATGCACAAAATTCTTTATTCTTATTATTCCGCCCGTTATTTTGCCGGTCTTCTTCTCCCACATTCCACATCGCAGAAACTCCGTTCAAACATCCAAACGTTCAGCTCGGTCGGGAATCGATGGCTATTACTTTCATCATTCATAACTTTCATAATTCCCGAGATATATCCCATAATTCATCACATTTTTAACCATTGAAGTCAATGGAGAAAATCTTCAGACTTGAACAATCTTCATGCGACTTCAACTGCTAACTGTTCATTCTTACTTTCACTCAGAAACCTCATTCCAACTTTAAAATGTTACACATCTTTCTGACATTATTCATGTTACACAACTTTTAAATCTGATTCTTACTTTTAGAGATATTAAACATTGTTCAGACCTTGGTACAGAGGCCTTCTTCAGATTTTAACATTAACTAGAGTGCATGATGTCACAGCTAGAGTGTAGGAAATCTTGAAATTTGCCTTCATATTTTTTTTTTAAACTGCCATAATTCCCAAACCCTACATTCCTGAGACATACTTTTTCATGACAAACGTAGGAAAACATCTCGTAGCTTGAAGAATGACAAATAATTAAGCAAAATAATTAAACAAAATGCCTCTTGAGGGCATGAAGTGACAAAAACTTTCAACATGTCTCCATTAACCTGTTCCACTCTGAGCCTGTTTTTCAGGTCTCAGGCTCGAAAATGACATTCCCAGAACAAATGACCATATCTTCCCTTCTAAAAGGGTTAAATTAATAATCTTTTCTCAAAGTAATGATAAACCTGTGAGTTGGATGTAGAAGTGTCAGAATCAATATAAATGTTTTTTATTTTAAAGAAAATTCAGATTTTACATAGTAAAAAACTGTAAATTATAGTGTCCGTCCAAAAATTATTTTTTACAGATAGTGAAAACTACCCTTGGATGATGGGTTAGTAGACTAAAAGCTTTAGGAATCCAAAGTACAACATATAATAAGTACCCTGTATCAAGATTGATGCAAAACAAGTGAAATTTGACCTTTTTAGAGAGATTTAGCCAAAAACTGGGCCATCTGGGGTCATTTGGGTGGATTTGACCTATCTCTGGCCCCCCTTGCTCGATCTGGTTGGTTGACATACCCTTGTGACCGTTAGAGCCAATAGAATCGAAGGAGGATACTTACATAGACACACATTGTAAAGAAAAAATGTTGCCGCTTCGCGTGTGGAAAGCGAAACTAAACTGGAGGAATGTCTCCTTCTGGAGTTTGGAAACTAAAACGCAGTTGTATTGCTTATGGATTATCAGAAATAATTTCAAAGAAGGCACAGACACATAGGATGAACCTATGGATTAACTGCAGCATCGTTTTTTTATCGTTTTAATGCCATTGAAGACCACTTTTGACCAAGGTAAGATATATTTACGTGTTTAGCTTCTTAGCTCCACATGTGATGATGTACGCTTTCGTTGATAGCGTCGCGAATGTTTATCACTGAGTGTTGAGGTGGGCACCGTTAGATTCAGTGTCTCCAGGACACCAAAAAATAGTGTTTGGTTGTGCATCTAGGATAAGTAATAAGGGAGTTCTGAGTGAGTTTATGTGTCTTTGTCGGTCCCGTTTTTTCGATCGAGGCTAATTCAGAGGCTGAGTGCTAGCATTGTGGGTTTTTTTTGAAAAAAAAAATTAAAAAGATCAGTTAGCTGAGTTTCTTCCCGTTACATAACACATTCATAGTTTTATTCAATATTAAGATTCCTTAGACGTTGTTTCCTGCAAATGACGCGTTTATCCGCCCGGTACCGGGGGGAAGGCGTGAAACAGGTTAAAGCCCATTGTAATTTCAGGCTGATATTTCCTCACAGCAGCAGCCGCACACCTTTAGTTAATCTGCCAAAAAGGCCACATTATTGACCCGAAAGTACACAAAAAGCACACTTCAGATACTCAAGGTCCTTGAGATGCTTCACGCTTTGAAATTTCACCGATATCTGTTACGGTTCTTCAACAAAACTTTCACATGTAACAGGTTTATCTCTCATTCAGAACAATGTAAATGCTCTCCTCTCACTGATTACTGCACGTTGACACGTCGTTAGCTCAAATATAAACACCTGTGTCATGGAACACGATGATGTCATAACTCCAACTGACATGCTCAGAGCAGCAGACTTCAGATAATGGTTAATGGTCCTGCCCTCAACAGCTCTACGTCAATTATGGGGTGTCATCATATGCCATTTCCATGGAAGATCAAGAGAAGAGAGAGAGGGCGATAGAAGAGTGAGAGGGCGATCAAGAGAAGAGAGAGAGGGCGATCAAGAGGAGAGAGAGAGGGCGATCAAGAGAAGAGACAGAGGGCGATCAAGAGAAGAGAGAGAGGGTGATAGAAGAGTGAGAGGGTGATCAAGAGAAGAGAGAGAGGGCGATAGAAGAGTGAGAGGGCGATCAAGAGAAGAGTGAGAGGGTGATCAAGAGAAGAGAGAGAGGACGATCAAGAGAAGAGAGAGGGCGATCAAGAGAAGAGAGAGAGGGCAAGCAAGAGAAGAGAGAGAGAAGAGAGAGAGGGCGATCAAGAGAAGAGAGAGAGGGCGATCAAGAGAAGAGAGAGAGGGCGATAGAAGATAGAGAGGGTGATCAAGAGAAGAGAGAGAGTAATGTAACCTCTTAATGAAATGTATAACCAGCCGTGAAGACATCTACGGGACAGTTTTGAGATTTCTTCAAATGTCGTTGCCATGGCAACACAATGCTCACCATGAAACACGGTTCTCTCATAACTTCAGTGAAAATGCTCGAAATGCGCATGATGTGTGTGTGTGCTCTGCTCAGCTCCGCTCTGTGTGTGTGTGTTCGGTGTGTTTGTGTCTGTCCGACCACGGCATTTTCTTTCAAATGACCATGAACAGTCATTTACACACATCTGGCCAACGCCATAGGTATATGTGGGTGTTCCCAAATTAAAGAAATTAGTTTAATCTTAATCTCGACACACACACACACACACACACACACACACACACACACACACACACCTATCATGCGCCCTGGTACATACACTATTCCGTTGTATTTGGCTTTGATGCAATATTTCTTTGTGCACATACACAGTTAGGATAACAATGACACAGTGTCTTAGGAAAAGCACCTAAGACAGGAGAAATCGTCAGGGCAGGAGGCTTAACATTTTGATGTAAAATGTTTGTGTTGTACTCCTGTTTTCACTTTAGAGCCCTTTAAAACTAGGGTTATAATTTCAGAGGCCCATTTTCCATTGTTGTTAATGTTGAAAATAAAACTCAACTTTTCATAACCACAGTATTTTAACTGATTTAAATGCGGAAACTGGGGTTATTCATCAGAATTTCGTATGACGTGTGACTTGCTTGACCTGAGCAAAGACTTGACTTGACTTGCTTGACTCTCACCAAAGTGACTTGGGACTTGCTTGAGACTTGTAGGTCAAGACTTGAGACTTGCTCATGACTTGCACATGTATGACTTACTCCCACCTCTGGTACCCAGCACTCGGCTGGTGAACACAGAGCCAGCAACTCTACATTTTCTGTGGATTTAAAGTCCTATATCTTAGTTATTATTTTCATCTATTTATAATCTTCGAAGTGCAGAACACAAGCATAATAGCCATGTCTACAACATTGAGACTGTTTTCATTATCTGCCGCATTAATCATTAATTGTCTTGTCCTAAAAATGTGAATACAAACATTTAGTTATCGTCCCTACGACTAGGGATGGTGCAGTGTCCCACAAAGCATCTTACATTACAAACTATCTAGGGTTAGTATAATTCCATCCTCATACAGTCAACATCATCTACTCGTAGTTTACAGATTGGCCTGAAAGGTGCAGCCCCAACAGGAGCCTCCAAAAGCCTAGGTTTGACCGGTATACTAAAGATGCACTGATCTATTATGTTATTCTTGAGCGTGGCCTGGATATGATAGTGAATGTAAATCATTACTAATGTCCTCCCGACAATGCCTACGTTGATTACTTAAAAATAATTAGCCTGTTAGGTTGTCGCCCTCACACTGTTCAACAGTTAGCCTACTTTAGTTATCTGGGACAATGGCAAAAGCCTATAAATGGACACAGATGTGCTGAATGTCGATGATATCATCGTTAACAAAAGAACATCAGATAAAAAGTGCTTGTTGTATTGTCAGAGTTGTGTATCAAAGTTCATTAAAAAAAATAATCAAAAGATCCCTCTATTTTTGAGATTGCTAGGTCTTCTTCTCATTTTTGCCAACTTTTGGATTTTCATGCAAGATTTCATGCTGCACAAATATACTATGTTAGTTTAGAGTTTCTGATCATTTGGCTAAATAAATGTTTATCTACCTTTTTTTTAATTCTGAAGATGTACCTTCCCTCGCTGCAATCCAAACCACCAATAAGCTTCATGCAAATGCAGAAAAATGCAAATGTACATTTTTTGACTGACTTTCAGAGCCAGAACTTCTATTATCATTGGAAAGAGGGTGAATGTTTTCTTGTGAACAGGGACTGTTCTTTTATTTGAAGCCAATGGGCTTGGAGCTGAGAGTCACAAGGAGTAACACAAGATTGTTTTTTTGTTCTATTCATGGGATTTGTGGAAAGTGAGAAAAATTAAGTAGAATAATGTCAGCCTTTTCTTTCTTTAAGACAGACTTCTTAACTTATTTGGAGTTCCTAAATGTGCAAATTGATAACCAAAAGTTGAGTGTTTCCTTTTGCTTCCCCTTCACCTACATTTTTCAAAGGTAGTAAAAGTGTCTTGAGTAGAGTAAAGAAGCCAGAGGCGGCAGGCAGGTGGAGAGGAGAGGCTGTGATGTAGTCTGTGTATGCCGGTCCAACGCCATTACCAAAGTGTGTACACACACATTAGCATAAAACAGCTTTGCATATGATCTGAGCGCTTTCCAAGATGCTGCACACAGAGAGGAGTTGAGAGGGAAGAAAATAATGCTCTTGCTGTTTTGCAAGCCCGCAACGATCACATGCTGTCGACAGCACCTCACATAACATCCCCCCGCCACCCCCCACACCCCACACCCATCCTGCATCGTCCTATAATCCCTGTCAACACACACTTATACACACATAGAGCAGATTCTTCAGCTCTCATCTCTCAGGACTCTTATTCTAGTGCTGTTCTGGGGCTGATCCAAACAGGAAACATTAAACAGTGCCCCATCTTTCACCAGCGGGATGAACTGGGCTGACTGTGAGCCAAGTCTTATCACACAAAATTATGCAAAATCACAAAGAGCAATGTAAAGAGAATGGAGAAGGTAAGGACAAAAGCACAATGTAAAGGCCTAGGCCATCTTCTGAATCATATGCACTCTGTAATTCAAAAGGATTGTACATCTGCAGAGTGCAAGCTTTGATAACAACCTTATCTGCTCCATCTAATACTTTACATTGTTGGCATGAAAATGTTCACTGAAAAGTCAATCAGAAGCTTATCATCAACAATGAGTCCACTAAACGTTTCTTTCACCCTGAGGTGAACTGCTGATAACCAAGTCTTTACGCTGTCCCATTCAGCTTCACCCTATGGTTTTATTGTTTAATATATAGAGGTTATGATTTCAGGCCATTCAAACCGTGTCCATGCTGTTCTTCAAGCAAAGGACAGAGTACCATGCGTGAGGAACTCTCATCAATGGAGGAGTTCAATGCAAACACTTCTTTGAAGCAAAGCACCTGGAGACAGTTCTAACATACTGGTTAGTCCACTGCTAACTATGCTAACTCCACATTAGGGTGAAAGACCCTTGAAGGTTACTTTTACCAATTGACATCCTTGTGATTATTTTGTATTTTATTATTATTTTCTACCAAATGAATTGCCTTTTTGAAGGCGTTAGCATACTCAAAAGCGGAGATTTATATATATTTATATATCCAGTCTCTGATTGTGTTACGTTATTATGAGAGTGCTCTCATACTTGTTTGATTCTGAAATTGTATATATTTATATAAATGTCCGCATCTGTAGCCTGTTATTGTCTCATTATACCGCACTGTGAATGAATTAAAAGTAAATATATAAGTCGTCATGAACACATCTGTCCATCAGACAGAGGGCTGCTGTGCCTCCTGTCATCATTAATGGACGTCTCTTTAAAATGACCGCTCAGAGGAGAGGAGTTCTCATTTCTCTAACCGCCTGCTGCTTCCCCTCCTCTCTCCTCGGTTCCCCTCCTCGACTCCTCCGCTCGCATCTCCTGTGGGCGCTACTAAGTCACGAGGTTAGGAGTCGAGGATAGGAGTCGAGGAGGGGAAATTTGAGAATTGAGAAGCCTTTAATGTCGTTTTTATGCATATTTTCACCATTATTTTTTCTGATATTTTTACATACTACACTCAAAAAACTAAATCATTGGCTTTGTAGATATCACTATAATAAAAAGCTATATTACCTTAATAAAATCTCTAAATATCACCAAAGTAATTGTTTGAGTCGGACATACCAAAATAAATGCTTACAAATCCAACAGTTAATTTTGTCTTAAATTATTACTATCATTTAAGTTGATGACACGAAAATAAATGAGTATTTGACTAACAAATTATATTTTTAAGATATCCTTAATATCTTTGGCAAATTTCAGTCAAAATATTTGAGAATTGGCTAATTATACTGATCAGTTTCAGGAACAGCAATTATTACTCATTCCAAATCAATATTCTTCATCTTTAACAACAATTTAAGAAATTGAGTAAATTACACTAAAACGTCATGAGTGGACCCCATTAACAATCGCGCGCAAATGCAGTGTGCTCATGGGAAATCTACTTTTCTATCTGCGCCACATGTGGCAACCGCAACAAGCAAGGAAACACCACAACGAGAACCACCAGGAAAACTCCCTGCAAATCCTGGTAAGTAGCCAGCTAGCAAAAGTTAATGAAATATTGACCCTGACTTTGTGCATATACAACTTTATGGTGTGTAATTATCTAAATACTGTCACACTTGCAGCCATGCTGTCATAGGTCTAGCTAGTTCTGTCCGCTTCTACACACGCATGGTGGACACAGTCAACCAGGTGAAGTGAAGCTAACGTTTTACTCAAGTAAAAAGTAGAAACATTAGCACCTGCTTTGTCCGCAGTTGTTGTCTTAAGTACCTAATCAACCAGCTGTCTGTATGTAGCATAGTTAGCTGTTTGTTTTAAGCCCCTTTTACACTGTTATTCAGAAATGCTGTAGTAAAGAAGATCCGCCATTACGTCGACTTTTTAATACTTAACCAGACAATGCCAGCATAATGCTGCCACAGTGTGTGATATTAGACAGCATGCCGGCCTGACGTGTAACACAACAGCGCCGGCGAATATGTGTGTCTGCATGTCCCGCCATGCCGGAATAACGGAGCAACAGTCTCGCCTTGAACAGGCTGTGAAGGGGGCTTTGCCGCCACACCCGGTTACTAAGCAACGCTTATCGTTTAGGTATCCCTGATAAGGAGGCAGTCATATCATTAACTAAAACTAGCTAGATCTGATCGATATGGACATAAACACGAGTGAAGTATAATCGGGAGAGTGATCAGGTTCTGCAAACTGAGACACGCAGCTCTGCATGATCACCTGCAGCTCTGCCGCTGTGAGGGGACCGGTGAGCAGAGCACACGCTTCAAGTTAGACCTAACACATTTAGCAATCTTATCTACCTCTGGAAGTAACCGAACTAGTTATAAATATGTTTATTCTTTACTTTTGGGTCACTCATTACTGGATTAGCGAGCTGCATGAGACTAAACTGACGGGCTGTCAGGAGAGGGAGAGAGGAAAAGAGAGCACCCTGTTTATTTCTCCCGTGTTATTATCCAAAGTTACTGTACATTTTTGAATAATGTAGTTAATCTACTATTAGTTGTTTGTGTAAATGTATTACTTATATTGTTGATTTTTGTAGAAGCGCCGATAAAAGTATGGATAATACAAAGATAAATGCACCTTGTTTGTGTAAGGTGGCTATTAGTTTATTTGGGTGATTACTGTATCGTGCGAGTGATTTCAGATAACGTCTGCCTACTGCATCCGCGGCCCAGCAGCTGTTACTAGTCTTGCCTATATGCTTATGAAACTGTTTCATCTTTATTATAATAAGGCATTGCATTTTCTTAAGAGGAGTGGCCTACCTGCCCAACTTATGTGTTGTCATATTTATGAGGGAACACTTGATGATGGCTAGAGCAAGTAAAGTTGAATTATTTTGTGAAGCATGTTAAATATTTTCAATATTTGTTTCACAGCACCGACTGCGCTAACGGAGAGAAGTTGAACGAAGATAACAAAACAGAGGAGGTAAATTTCATTATTTTATTAAACACTGAAACAACGGTGCCAACATATTAGTTTGCTTTATACAAGTTTAAGAAATCGGTGAATAAGCTAAATGAGTTGCACCTTGATTTCGACCATGTTTGAGTGCAAAGGCCAGGAAGCACTTGTTAGAAACATAAACAGTGACTATATACAAATATCTAGGACTTGATAATACAAACTGTTACTAATTATTATTATATACTACTCCTGCAATTGAGGATCCTGACTCTGAACACTGCAACTGCAATCGTTTTTATTGACTGTTTTCCAAATGTTTGTGCAATTACGGTAGATGTTCCATTAACTATAGTTTGGAGTAGATGTAATTATTAGCATCAATGAGTAAATATAATTGGGTGTCATTTTTAAAGCTCTGTATGATAAAACATATTAGTCCAAAAAGTATGTAGGTAAATGGAAGTAGCATTAAACCAGTCTGTTCCCTCCATGTGATAACACTATTTATCCTCACTTTTTTAGGTTGCAGCTTATGGGATGGCAATGTAAGCTCTGCACATGTGTGGCTTCAGCGAAAGGGTCACTTCTCAAGCACTATCGATTGAAGCACGGTACCTTTGGAATCTGGGAGAAGATGCGAGTGCCTTGATCAAGGACTTTGAGGTTAGTACTATGGCTGAAATGATTCCTCAAGTAACTCGATTACTAAAAATTATCGGGCAGTGGGACAGACATACACGCACTCAGTCAAGCAGACAGACAGCGTGGCACAGAGGTAAGACCGAGGCCGATACAGATGTGCAGTGATCAGTTACAATTATAGTACCCTTATATGTGTAGCCCAGAAGACGTATACCTTTTTTTTTTTGAGTTCTTTGAAATAAAAAAACAATAATTATTAGTTTTTGCATTTCAGAAAATGGGTTCTTTAAAACTTAATGCACTAAATGGGTCTAGTTTTGACATATTATTGTATGCAATTTAAACAATAACAATGTGGATTTTTGTTGTTGTTCATTTTGAGAGGCCGGTCTTATTTTCTCTTTTCTATATTTACTATTGCTCTTTTAATAAAGCAAAATAATGTATTCTCCGATTAATGAATTCATCGTTAGAATACTCTATAGCTGCAGCCCTAGTTAGTACAATAGTTTTCAGGATTTTTAACAGTGTTAGTTTTGAAGTTTTAAATAATGTAATCATGGATGACTGATGACCATGAACATACATAGTGAGTGAGCAGTGAGGAATTGCTCTTTGTGTGTCTTGTAACATGCAGGCTGAAAGTAAGCACTAACCAGTTATCTTTTCAATGTCTGCAGGATGCTGCTGATGCACCTGTCAGTGTACAAGAGGAGTTGGCAGAGGAGGTGATGAAGATGTACCTGCTGCAGAACCAAGATGGGTCAGTCGATGAACCTACTGATGTAGGGATTGTGATTGAGGGCATCCCTGTCCTCAGAAGTCTTAGGGATCTTAGCAGAGCCTGCTGCTATCTGTTGGGACTAACCTATGCCTTGGATCTGAGATACCCCAAGAATCTCAAATATAGTTTTGAGGTATTCCAAAAACTACTGTTGGAGCTGGATCCTGGCAACCTTTCAACCAAGGTTCAGAGACTGAAAAATTGCCTGCATATGTAGTTGCCGACTACTGTTCAGCAAGATGCTAAAAGGTACGAGTTGAGAGTTCCATTGATTGAATTGCATTTTGGACTGGTATTGTTGTAAAGTGTCACTGTTCTTGGTGCATTTCAGTCATATGCAGAGTTCAGTTCAGCCCGTTGCTCCCATAGCTCAATGGAAATGTTCACATGCTCATTGGCAAAAATATACCATGTGCCATATGCTAAGATGTCTCTGCTGCAATTGGTCTTGTTGCATTTTACCCGTGTTTAAAAGGACCGCTTAGTTATATGCAGAGCTCAATTCAGCTCATCGTTTTTATAGCTTGGCCATTGTTACCAGGGCTCTCCCTTCTTAGTCGATTAGTTGACTTTATTTGTGGTTTTGGTCGATGAAGATTTCTTTAGTCAATTAGTAATATTTTAATGTATTTTTTTTCATGGTGAATGACTTATTTGTAAGAAACGTATATCTATGAGTGGCCGTTAGGGACATTATTCAGAAATACCGTTCACATACACATGTGAAGCACTCTCATACACACAACTGAAACCAAAATCATTTACAAACATGTAAAAATCTCTCATATACACATGTGAAACGCTCTCACACACATTAAACAATCTCTTATACACAAATGAAACGCTATCATATACACATGAAATGCGATTTCAGTATGTTGTGTGAGAGGGATTTCAGTTGAAACGGAAGGCATCTCAGTTGATAAAGGAAGTCGATTTCAGAAAAGCAAACACAATATTATGTCCGTTTGCGATTGTTCCATCATGTCTGCTCAGCAGCATGCACAAAGCTTAACTGAGGCAGCAGCGTTGTTAAATAATATCCTGGCCTCAGCGGGGTGCACAGTCTCTCCTAAGGGGAGCTGTAGTGGGCCGTTGCCTGCCGCGGGACGGGAAGAGGGACGATACATGGTGTTGAGGCCAGGATATTATTTAACAACGCTGCTGCCTCAGCTTTGTGCATGCTGCTGAGCAGACATGATGGAACAATCGCAAACGGACATAATATTGTGTTCGCTTTTTTTAAATTTGCGCTTCTTCGCTGTTTTTTTTAAACGACTTCCATTTCAACTGAAATCCCTCTCACACAACATATCGAAATCGCATTTCATGTGTATATGATAGCGTTTAATTTGTGTATAAGAGATTGTTTGTGTGTGAGAGTGCTTCACATGTGTATGTGAACGGTATTTCTGAATAATGTCCCTAACGGACCCTCATAGATATCTCTGGTAAACACAAGGATTTAAAGTGGTGTTTTTGTGTGATTCTTTGTGAAGAATATGTTGATTTAATCGATTAGTCATCAAATGTGTACGAGTGTTAGTCGACTAAGAATGTATTTTGTCAAGAACAGCCCCTAATTGTTACAAATGTAATATGCAAACTAAACCAGGTTGAGACTTAATGTGATGTGTTATACTGGTCAAATTTGAACAATAAATATGTAATTAAAATGTCAATGTGTACAATTGCTCTTTTGGTTTTATTAGATGTATTGACCTCAGGTTAAAAAAATAAGTAAATGTAACACATATATTTATATAATTAATAGTCCAGTTTTAATTAAATGTAGTTAAAAACATCGAGTAAATTTCACACATTTGTTTTGTTAAATAATAGTCTCCTTTTCAGTTACATCTACCTAGCATTTAAGTGATATCTACTAAAAAGAAATAGTGGTTTTGGCTTAGGGTTACTATTGCATTGACTTAGGATTTTAATTATATTTACTCAATTGTATATGTTATGGTACTAAATGTAGTTATTTAGACCCACTTGATTTTTTTACTTACATTTACTCAATTCATAAGGTAAATTTAAATGATTTCACAGCTTTAAGATTGACTCAATATTTTTAAGTGTAAAAATGTTTCACCAATTAAATTGAGTACATCATCGTTTTAGTTTTTTGAGTGTATACTAGCTTATTTCTAAGCTTATAAGTTCATAGTAGTTATTTAATTAAGTTCAACTAACATCATTTTTTAACCAATTTCACATTTACAATTTTATTGAGTTCAACCAACTATTTTTTAATAAGTTCATAATAGTTATTTTTATTGAGTTGAACCAACATATTTTTTATAAAATCATAATAGTATTTTTGTTTTGTTGAACAAACTTATTTTTATAAGTTCATAATAGTTTTTCTTTTGTTGAACCTATTTATTTTTATAAGTTCATAATAGTTATTAATTAGTTTGAACTGACAATTTATTTTTGATTCAACTCAATAAAATTGCTAATGTGAAATTCATTTCTAAATTATTTCTTTTTTTGTAATGTACTATGTCGTTTTTTTGCACATTTTCGACATTCTTTTTTTCAGATATTTTCAAAATACTATACTATGTTGTTTTCTTTCTCACATTTTTGGACATTCTTTTTTCTCAGGAATGTTATATTACAGAAACCTTTTTACGGCACTCTGTTGCCAAACATTGGCAAAACAAATCTTATATTATTATTAATGGGGATTTATGCATCAGGGGATGTGTGTTGTCCGACAGACAGTCAGACAGTGGAGTAGATTGTCGGCTAAACGCTGGTGATACATGAGCAGTGAACCTTTTATTTTGAAGGCGAGATTACGTGATTGACAGGAAGTTGTTGTGGCATTGGAAACAACTTGACGGAGAAAGTAATATCTTCTATGTAACGGCGGCGAAAGAGAAGAACGGACTGTATGTTTAAATGTTAGCACCCCCCGAAGAGGCTCAAGCTCTTACGTTGGGTCTGGAGTTTAAATAAATTCTAATTCATCAGTAAAGCCTACGACCATTATTCGGAGGGAAATGCTACAGGCTTTATACTAAGTGAGGACCATCCAGTTAGGCTATACAGTTTGCAATGATGAGTCCTATAGGGTGCATTTGATATATATCGCAGTGCAGCATGGTAGAGTGGGTCAAGTTTGGCCAAAACAGTGGGACAGGCAAATCTATAAATTGTATCACCATAGTCAAGCTGGGACAGGAATAAGCCAGAGACCAACCTTTTACGGGAATAAGTTGAAAAACAACATTTCAGTCTGTAAAGGAAGCCAAGAGTGAATTTCAATTTCTTAGTTAGAACTTCAATGTGGTGTTTAAAGTTTAGATTTCTGTCCAACCAAAAGCCCAGATATTTGTATGTATCGACAAACTCAACGGAGACGCCATCAAGGGTGTCAATGGAGAGGCAAGAGGACGCTGACTTGGGAGCAAAAAGCATTGCTTTGGTTTTCTTATTGTTCAATAGCAGTTTAGAATCAAGAAGTGCATGCTGGAGCGTGATAAAATCTGATTTTAAATTGGAAACGGCCATATCCAGAGAAGGAGCACATAAGTATACAATAGTGTCATCAGCATACATATGATAGGTAGAAAATTGCATCTGATTACAAATATTGTTTACATATAATAAAAAAGAGCAAGGGCCCCAAAATAGAGCCCTGTGGAACTCCCTTCTCCAAGGTGACAGGGTCAGAGACAGTACTACCCAACCTGACGCATTGAGTATGGTCGGTTAGATAACTCTGAAACCAGCAAATGGCGTTATGACCGAAACGAGACACCAACATAACATTAGACAGAATGTGGTGATCTACAGTGTCAAATGCTTTGGCTAAGTCAATAAACAATGCAACACAAACATTTTTTTTATCCAAAGCAGCCTTAATATCGTCTAAGATTTTCAGACTGGCAGTCACAGTACTGTGCTTTGACCTGAATCCAGATTGCATAGGGTTAAGGATGTTGTGTGAATTAAAAAAAAGTTTTAGCTGAGCAGAAACTAGGGACTCAAGAATCTTTGATAACACAGAAAGATTTGAGATAGGACGATAGTTATTCAACTCAGTGGGATCTCCAGCTTTCAAGAGGGGCGATACAAGATCTTGCTTCCACACAGCTGGCAGTGTGTGAGTGGACAGGGAGAGATTAAAAATATCAGTAACTGGTTGTGCTATAATCTGAGCTGCAATTTTTAAAAAGAAAGGGTCGAGGCCGGCAGGCCCGGCAGACTTTTTAGGGTCAATTTAGTGCAAACTGTGTAAGACTTCAGAGACCCAGAAAGAAGCGAAATCAAAAACAGGGGAGTTCATCTTTACTATGGCTGTGAGTACGACCATGCAGAGAGTCATGACTTTGTTCATCAAAAATGTGACCAGCCTTTTTGAAGTGAGCATTAAAGGCATTAGACATATCATTTGTATCTGAAATAAAATAATCACTTTTGTGAGAAACTAGAAACCTTCTTGTTCTGAAGTGATTTAATTGTTTTCCAGAACTTAGAATGGTCATTAAAACAATCAGTGGTTAAGCTCAGATAGTAATCAGCTTTAGCTTTTTTAATAAGGGCTTAACATTTATTTCTGAGGACACGAAAAAGAAGCCAGTCATCAGTAGTGTTAGACTTTCTAGCTAAAGACCATTGCTTATTTCGATCATGAATGAGATCAG
Source organism: Trematomus bernacchii (assembly GCF_902827165.1). Classification (NCBI taxonomy): domain Eukaryota; kingdom Metazoa; phylum Chordata; class Actinopteri; order Perciformes; family Nototheniidae; genus Trematomus; species Trematomus bernacchii. The sequence continues at coordinate 967,617 of NW_022987649.1, read as the reverse complement.
ATAGTTCTCTAGTAAACCATGGAGTGTTCCTATTCTTAACTCTGAATTTTCTAAGGGGGGCATGTCTATTAATAATCGATAAAAAGTGATCAATAAAGAATTGGACAGCAACATCGACAGATGGAATTAACGCTATGAAGTGCCATTTAACCTCCGCCAGATCATGTAGGAAAGCCTGCTCAAAGAAGTGTTTGAAGCAGCGCCTGAGCACAATAAGGCCCTTGGCTTTGGGCAACTTCGTGCTCCTAATGCAAGCAATAGTGCAATGGTCACTGATATCATTAGGAAAAACACCAACAGACACATACTTATGAGCTGCATTTGTTAGAATGACATCTATAAGGGTATCGTTATTGGGTTTGACAGGGTTTATTCTAGGGGGACTATCAATAAACTGAGTTAAAGTGCACCTGTAATGCTATTTGTAGGCAATAGCATAGGTTTCAGATATATACAAATATATAAAAAACATGTCTATGAAGTGTTTTGCTCAAAAATACCAAACAGATCACCCATTCTAGCCATGCTTCATATCCCTCTATTTCACTTCCTGTTTCAAAAGTGCTGATTTTGGGTATAAAGCTTTTTTTTAAATGTCCTGCTTCTTCACACACATGCTCTGTGCAGTACAGGTTAGCTCTGAGTGTTAGCGATGCTAATGTAAACACCGACCATATTACGTCCAAAACAGTCGGGCATTGTTTCTGATAGCAACTTTCTGATAGTGCCGTGGGTCCACATTTCCGATATTACGTCATATCGGACACAAATCTGGATCAGCTCCGTTGTACCCCCGTTTTTAGAGATGTGGGTATGGAGGAAAAGAGAGAGGGTTTTATTTTCTGACGCTGCGTGAGTTCCCTGACACACCGGGGACACATATTTATGTATTAAAGGCATCAAAAAGTGCATTTTGCATGATAGGTCCCCTTTAAGTTCAAAGAATCACAAACCTGCTTAAACTGTGAAGATTTATCACTCAACCAGTCCCAATTTCAATCACCCAATAATATGATTTCAGAAGAAAACTTAGACAACAATTCAGTAAGGCGAGTAGTTGCATCAATGATGGCCGATGGAGGCCTATAACAGCCAATAACAGTGAGAGGAGCATTTGCTATAGTTATTTGGACAGCAACTCAAATTGCCTTGGAATTGAAATCGAATGAAGGACAGAGCACTGTAATTTCTCAGCAGTGTATATTGCAACACCACCAGCTCTGCCCTTACGATCCGTTCTGAATACATTATGTCCATCAATGTGAATAACGGGGGGTTACGTATTGTAACCCTAGTTATATAAGCACAGGCGGAGCCCTCTACTGGACTCTATGGGTACTACCTTATCCCGCGTGCATTCTCCCACTGAGACTTCTATAGACGTAGCCGGCCCAGGGCGGGCCTACCTGAATGCGCGAGCATCACACCGTATAAAAGGAGGCCTCGCCTCCTGACTATCATCCTATACCTCTCTTCAGCGAGCGGAATAGGACAGACAGTGCCCTGAGTAGAGTGCTCCGCCTGTGCTTATATAACTAGGGTTACAATACGTAACCCCCCGTTATATCTCTCACAGGCTCCGCCCTCTACTGGACTCTATGGGTACAGTGGGTGGAGCCCTGATGTATACGCGCACTGTCGTCCAACACCAATCCACCCTACTGCCCCTGACCGGCTTTTCTGGTCAGCAGCTGCTGCCCCACCTTCTCCTTTAACCCGGTTGTGACCGAGGAGAAATCTGGGCTGCGGCTGACAGAGCACACCCTGCTGCGCCTACCTCGCAGAAAGTGTGCTCAAAAAACAGTGCCGGGGGACCCCCCCCCCCCCCCCCGCCCATAGACGGATGGGGAGAGCCCCCTCGGCCCCGTACTTACTACGCACCTGCCTTCCTGAATCCCTAAGGATAACAGGGAGAGCGCCAGCGCCCATGCCTCACACTCAAGCACTGACCCCGTGCAGAGTGTGAGAGGGTACTGGGCCAGCGCGCCCCTTGCCTATCCCGGGACCCTCAGAGGGCCCAGGAAAGGCGAAGGCGCATCACGTCCGGGGAGGGGGTCAGATGCCAACTGACCCACAACCCCCCCCCCCCCCCCACAAATCCTGTGTTGCCCCAGCAAGCACAGACGAGGAGAAAGAGCCAGACATGTCCAAGAGATAAAACCTTATAAAGGGGCCTGGCGTCGACCAAGACGCCGCTGTGCATATATCCTCCACACTCACACCGTTGAATAAGGCTGTTGACACAGCTACAGCCCGTGTGGAGTGCGCACGAAACCCCGTGGGGCAGGCTCTCCCTGCCTGTCCGTAGGCATATGCAATGCACTCGCAGAGCCAGCCTGCCAGGCGTTTCTTGGACAGAGCTTTCCCGATCACCCCGCCCCCGAAGCACACGAACAGCTGTTCGGTGCGTCTCAGGGCAGCCGTGGGCTCTACATAACATGCTAGCGCACGCACCGGGCAGAGGAGGTGCAGTTTAGCCTCCCTGGCCCCACCATGGGGGGGGAGACTAAAACCCCCTAACTGAATAGCCCTCGACCTGAATGCACTCCTTAGGTTTTTAGGCACAAAGGAGGGGTTCGGTCTAAGTGTCGCGCCGCTCTGGTCACCCCGAATTAGTAAACAACTCGGGTGCACCGACAGAGCAGTTAACTCGGACACTCTTTTGGCTGACGTTAAGGCAAGAAGCAAAGCTGTTTTCCACGACAATGCTTTCAGAGAGGAGAGCTCCAGAGGCTCAAATGGTCCCGAGGCCAGAGCCTCGAGCACTAGGGGCAGGTCCCACTGCGGGGTGGAGACGTGCACTACAGGGCGCAGTCTCCTAACCCCCTGTAAAAACCGCGACATCAGTGGTTGACTAAAGGCTGACCTGCCACCAAATCCCTCATGACAGGACGAGATGGCTGCTGCATACACCCTCACTGTGGAATGCACCAGCCCTCTCTCCACCAATAACTGTAAGAAGGACAAAATAGAGCCTAGCTCACAAGATAGGGGCTCTATTCTCTGCTCCTCACACCATCGCTGGAATCCCAGCCACTTCGGCCTGTAACAGGCTGTGGTGGATCCAGCTCTAGCTGCCTGGATAGACTGAATAACACTGTCAGACAATCCACCCTGTCTCAGCCTGTCCCTCTCAGGAGCCAAGCCTGGAGAGGTTGGCCGAGCGTGGGTAACGCCCCGATTGCACCTGCCTCTTGAGACATCGCCCCCCAGAACTGGGGGATCGCCCAGGGCTGGCCCACCTTCATCTGTGTCATTTCTGAGTACCACGGCGCCCCGACGCGATCCGGTGCCACCAGAATGACTGCCAGACGTTCTCGCCTCACTCTCCCCAGGAGAGGGAGAATGAGACGCAGCGGTGGAAAGGCGTATAGCAGCTTCCTTGGCCATGGCTCGTGTGCAAACGCATCCACCCCCAAGGGCGGGTCGTCGCTCAGGGCCATGGAGAACCACAGGGCACAGTGGCTGTTGCGCCGGCTGGCGAACAGGTCCACTTCTGCTCTCCCGAACTGGGCCCAGACCTGCTTCACCACCTCCGGGTGAAGCACCCACTCGCCTGGCAGGGGGCCGCCCCTCGACATGAGGTCGGCCCCTCTGTTCTCCAGTCCCGGGACATGGAGGGCTCTCAGAGATAACACCACCTCTGAGGCCCATAACCACATAAGCTCCTCCGCTGTGGTCAACAAGGAGGCGGAGCGGACTCCGCCCTGCCTGTTGATATAAGCCACTGTGGTGCTGTTGTCGCTCCTGACCATTACATGTCTCCCCTGAATTAGGGGCATGAAATGCCGAAGGACTAACACTACTGCCCGTAGCTCTAGGAGGTTGCTGTGTCGAGACTCTGTCAGAGCCCAGCGCCCACCTATAGCCCTCTTCAGGCAGGTCCCTCCCCATCCTGTTCTGGAGGCGTCCGTGAACACTGTGATGTAGGAGGTCACCCGTCCCAGTGGAGACCCCCTCCGGAGGTGGTCCGGAGACCCCCAAAACCGGAGGTTGCCCTCCACTGAGGGGGGGAGGGATGGTCACCAGCCGTCGTTTGTGCCTCTTGGGGTCCAAACGCAGGCTGGAGTACCACCTCTGCAGGCGGCGCATATGTAGTAACCCCAGCGGGACCACCATGTAAGCAGCCGCCATGAGACCCAGAGTCTGCATGACAGTTAAAGCTGTCACTGTCGCCCCCTGTCGCAGCCTGTGCACCGCCCTGAGAAGGGACGCACGTCTGCTCTCTGACAGGGTGGCACGCAGCGCGTCTGCATCGAGCACCACACCCAAATACAACACCTGTTGGCGAGGTATGGGGGTGCTCTTTTTCCAATTGATCGCAAAACCTAATTTGGTTAGGTGTGTGATCAACTGTGCTGTGCAAAACATTGCCTGTTCCTGGGACCCAGCCATGACTATGAGGTCGTCTATGTAAAAGAAAACTCTCATGCCGTGTGCGCGCAGCGGTTGAAGCGCTGTGGCCACACATTTGCTGAATGTGCGTGGGGATAGGGAATAACCTAACGGCAGCCTGTTGTACTCGTAGGCTATTCCCTGGAAGGCAAAACGCAGATACTTTCTGTGCTCTGGAACAATTGCCAAATGAAAGTACGCATCTTTCAGGTCGATGGTGGTGAACCAATCGCCTGGCTGCACAAGCCCTAGTAACTGTTTCACAGTTAACATGCGGAATTTCCTGCTGGAAATATGACGATTCAGGCCGCGGAGATCTAAAATAGGTCTGAATTCCCCTGTTTTCTTGAGAACCAGGAAATACATGGAATAAAGACCCTTCTCTCTGTGCTGAGGATGCACAACAGACACAGCCTGTTTCTGCACCAGAGCCTGAATCTCTGCTGAGAGGAAACCCATCTCCTCCTGGGAAGACAGATTTACCTCTCGCATGCCCATAAAAGGAGGTGGGATGCTGCAAAACTGGAGTGAATAGCCCCGTTTCAGCGTCCTGTCCATCCACCTTGTCAGTACACAGCTGAGTTTCCATTCCCCATAACATTGTGTTAATGGGCAAGCCCTCAGCTGTGGGGCCGCAGCTATAAAGCTGTGATACTCTCTGATGACCCGCTCCGCCGCGAAACTCCCCGTAAAGGGAAGATTTGCCCGTGGGGGGTCGAAGCAGAAAGGGCCGATTATCTATTGAGGACCCTGAACGCACCGCCGCACGCTCACGTGTGAGCGCACGCTTCATCATAATGCTATTTTCCTCACTATGGAAAACAGCATTAACCGGAGTTTTTACAGGCGTAGTGTGTTTTACTAAGGCCCCTGAACGCACCGCCACGCGCCTCTTTACAAGTGTGGGCGTTGCTATAATGCAGCCCCTATCACTATAGTAAACAGCATTATTTGGAGTCTTAGCCTCAGGCATAGAATGTTTTCTAACAGAAAAACGTCGGCCATAATGTCCCTGTACCCGCACCGCACTATAACAGTGCTGCCTGCGGTTTATCACTCTCATCTGCGCACTCCCACTAGCCTCCTCCCTAACGGGAGCTATTAGCTGGGGCGGCGAGTGGGGAATTTGTACAGTCATCAACATGTGCAAGTGTATTGTGGAAACAAAGGACACTCAGACTTGGATACAGATCAACACCATCTTTATTTTTAAAGGTCTTAACGGGGATCTGGGCATTAAACAGGGAGGAGGCGGGATTCGCCCTCGCGTCCCCGGTAGAGGGAATCTCTCCCCCCACCGAGGCGCTACCTCCCCCCGCTAGTCAACTCCGGGAAGATGGAGCACCCCACCCGGGCGCTCTCTGCTGCTGCGGAGCCCCCGGTCGGGCAGCCCTTCCCCGTGACTGGCGGTACGCCGGTTCCACGGGGCGGGCCGTGGAAGTGGAGGGCGCCGCCACTCGGCGCCTCTCCCTCCGTTTCACTGCCGCACTGCGCTCCCTCACCTGTGTGGAAACCCGTGGAGGAGCGCGTATCAGGGCCTGAGGAGGGGCCAGCGGTAGCATGCGGCTAAGCTGGACCCTCTCCTCCTCCAGGCGACTGAAACGCTGCGTGACCGAGGAGATCAACCCAAAGAGCCCCTCTGAAGATACGGGGGCTCCGAGGAGATCCTCTCGGTCCTTTTTGGACAGCGCGGTGAGTCCCAGCCACACGTGACGAGACGCCACTGTGGCTAGGGAAATCACCCGCCCTGCTGCGACGGCCACGCCACAAATCAGATTATTCATCTGACCCACAGCACGGTCCGGATAACCACTCTCGTCCTGAGGCGAGAGGGCGGGGGGCGTCTGCCTGAGGTTTCGTGATCAGGGAGACGCCCAACACGCCAAGATTATTGTCCGCAGCCGCCATCTGAGTACCGAGCTTAAACATCTTATCCAGATATTCCAGGGTGTCTCGGTCCCGGGGCAGCGGGGGCAGAGGGCGTTTACCCTCCGCCCAACCAGCCGCCCGCGGGAGCAGATGGACCGCCAGGCTCTCATCGAGGGGGGACACACCCGTGTCCGAGCGATCCACCACCTTAATGATACCCGCCATGGTGGCTACCGGGGCCTTCGTTTTTAATGGCTGGTGCCATGTCGCCTCCACACACCGCCATACCTCTGGCAGCTGGGGCGAAACGAAGGTCGGCTGCGCCGGATGCACAGGGCCATAAACCCCCGATCTCAGGCGGTTTACAGGCCTCGGTGGCAGCGGTGGGGGGAGTGGTAAACCTACACGCTCCGCCGCCAGAGTCACCACCGCCATCCATCCGCGCAGAGCTGAGAGTTGGACCTCCGGAGAGCGAGGCGTCCTCGTCGTCAACCATCGGAACCGGGACCGTCTGGCCCCACGGCAGGGAGAACCGGAACGATGTCCCCTCGCTTCCCGAATCGCCCATGTCCACGACATCGAGATCCAGCTCCTCCGACTCCTCCTGCGGGGCAATCTTCTCCAGGAAGTGCTGCCCACGATGCTCCCTCGTGCGCCGCGGGATCGCCTGGCAGGCCGAGCACGCCGGCGTCGAGCCCATACCGTTCATCGCGTGGTCGGGCCCCAAACACGTGAAGCAGAGGGGGTGCGGATCGGCTCCCGAAATCAGGTTCGGACAATTCGGGCAGGTCCTATGGTCCAGTACTGGCTCCATACTTTCTCTCTTTCACTTTCACTTCAGATACGTCTTAGTCTTCCGTGGAATCACTTCCGCTTGCTGAAGAGAAAAAGGATGATAGTCAGGAGGCGAGGCCTCCTTTTATACGGTGTGATGCGCGCGCATTCAGGTAGGCCCGCCCTGGGCCGGCTACGTCTATAGAAGTCTCAGTGGGAGAATGCACGCGGGATAAGGTAGTAGAGTCCAGTAGAGGGCGGAGCCTGTGAGAGATATAACAGTGTCAGTGACAGACGGTTTTAACCAGGTTTCAGAAACTACAACAATATCAGGCTTAGCAACTAAAAACCAGGTCTTGAAAACATCTAATGTGGGCACTAGGCTCCTAGCATTAACATGCAGAAAAACCAATCCTTGCCTACAGCTAAACTCATTCGGTGTTGGCAAAAGCTGCAAGGAAGCAGAGAAACACTCGGGACCACTGTTAATGTTAACGTTACCAGAGAGTAAAAGCAGTAACAATATTAACAGCCTGGAAGAGGATTTTTTCACATGGGCTCTGGACGCGTCACTCCTCAGGGGGGCGGGGCTGCTCCGATCCTTCGATATTAGTGAGTCCAGAGTCAAAAGGGCATACGGGAGAGCGCCTTTCGAGAAACTATCCGATGGAGTCAGCGCTCCAGAGGTTCCACCATCCGAATGTCTGAAGTGAACAGAGACATCGCTGGAAGGCAATCCGTCAGCTTTGCCGACATGCGGGCTGACAATTAATCCCAGAAAAAAAGTGAACACGAGGGTAGCTATAGGCAACATTTTGCTGCAACACACCTAATTCAGGATCAGCAGCTCAGGTCGATCAGCAGCTCAGGTCGATCAGCCCCCGACAGCACGGCAGGACAGACAGCAATCCAGAGTCCGAAAGAGCGACCAACACAGTCTCACTCCCTGATAGTCCAAAAGCGACGCTTGGTTAGGGTCCTTTGGCGTGCAGTTGTGACGCACCGAGTCTCCTTCAGCTTCATAAACGAACCCAAAGAGCTTTCAACTGATTGCAATGTATTCCCATCGGTGGCGGTATTTGACGCTCAGGGAAGCACCGCATCGGTCCATGTCGGTGGCAGTTAAAGGCAATGTGAGCCCCCATTCCCATTGGATAACGGAGAATTTTACGTCCGGAAATAAGTATTCTCCTTACTGTCGATTGATGTTACAGTGATATCTGCACTACTCATCAACTCAAAAACACCAGATTATCCTTGTTAATTACACAACATTGATTGGTTTAAATTGTGTACAATGGTTTTGTGTTTTTCCCCTTCGACTCTGAGAAACAAATAGTTGTATCGGAGTGTAGGATGGCCGAAGACACTACACTACCCATAATCCTCAGCTGTTGTTTGAAACTACACCATGTGCTTTGCTCGACAAACCCCGTGATTAGTGTTCAAGCTCTGTGATTGGTTGACCTCCGACTGTATTCCATATGAAAAAAAACGTTTCGTAAAAGATAAAATCATACTTTATTCAGCTAGTGCTTGCTATACTCTTTGAAAGTCATCACATAAATGCATTGCAATAAATGGTTCGGCTGCATTAAATATTACACATCTGGCTTAGTTCTTTATTTATCTACAGAGATTGGGCCTCAGAATAGACCGGAAACGATTCTTTTACCGTTCTGTTTTAATTTCACAATAAAGTTAATAGTAATATTTTGTTTGATATTATTATTTTTTATTAACTAGACTGCTGGGTCATGTTAAGACCATCTTTTCCGTGTTGCTGTGGGTTTTTGTTCACTTAGGGAATAAAGAAACAGAGTGGGCTCCCTCCTCCAGTCTCCTGCAGCTCGCATAGATCCAGTGATGAATGAGCGTACACTAAATAATGTACATATTTATAATTAGTTAAGATGGTGCAGTTAGTTAGCCATAAGCTGCTAAATGTGATAGGTCTAACTGAAGACGCATCGGCTCAGCTTACCTGTCTTGTCACAGCATTGGAGGTCCCAGATATAACAGCCTGGATCATTGGTCTCTCTCTCATCAGATTCTCCCTCAATATCTGTGGCTTATTTATTTTCGATACATTCCAGTCTGGCTATCGAACAAACTACACCACTGAAACAGCTTTATTAAAGGTAGTGAATGACCTAAGAATTATAACCGATTCAAGCAATGCAGCTGTCCTCTTTCTGTTAGATTTGAGTGCAGCATTTGACACAATGGATCACAGTATTTTAATGAACCGTCTCGAGGAATGGGTGGGTCTCTTGGGACAGCCCTTGGATGGTTACACTCATATTTCCATTTCACCCAAAGACCCCGGTTCTGTAAATAACCTTTTTACCTGTCTCAATGATGTAAACAATTGGATGAATGAACATTTAAAAAAATAAATTAGCAAAAAACTGAAATTCTACTTGAAGGTCCAAAATCAGAACGGCAGAGAGTAGAGTCACTGTTTTCCATCATGTCCAAATATATTAAACCACAAGTTAAGGATCTGGGCATCATTTTAGACTGTGATCTTCATTTTTTCAGAGGTTAAGCCATTTTAACAAGGTTGCAAAAACTAAAATGTTCCACCTAAGGAACATTGCCAGGATCAGACCATTTTTATCTCGCAATGCTGCGGAAATTGTTTTACATGCTTTTATTACAAGTCACTTGGATTATTGCAATTCTCTGTTTACTGGCCTCCCTAAAAAAACAATAAAGAAATTGCAATTAAATCAGAATGCTGCAGCCAGGATTTTAACAAACACAAAACAAAGGGATCACATTTCCCCTGTGCTGGCATCACTGCACTGGTTACCAGTGTCCTTCAGAATTTATTTTAGCGATATTTACATAACCTGGCCCCTACATACATCAGTGACTGCCTTTCATGGTATAACCCTACGAGGACACTCAGATCCTCCAATGCCTTTCTTTACCGAAAGTATTACACAAGGGGGGGGCTGCTGTGTGTGTGTGTATGTGTGTGTGTGTGTGTGTGTGTGTTTTGGGTGTGTGAGAGTGTGTGTGTGTTTGTTTTTGGGTGAGAGTGTGTGTGTTTGTTTGTGTGTGTGTGTGTGTGTGTGTGTGTGTGTGTGTTTGTTTTTGGGAGTGTGAGAGTGTGTGTTTGTGTGTGTGTGTATTGTGTGTGTGTGTATCGTGTGTGTGTGTGTTTGTTTTTGGGTGTGTGAGAGTGTGTGTGTGTGTGTGTGTGTGTGTGTGTGTGTGTGTTTGTTGGGTGTGTGAGAGTGTGTGTTTGTTTTTGTGTGAGTGTTTGTTTGTTTGTGTATGTGTGTGTGTGTGTTTGTTTTTGGGTGTGTGAGAGTGTGTGTTTGTTTGTGTGTGTGTGTTTGTATTGTGCGTGTGTGTTTGTATTGCGTGTGTGTTTGTATTGTGTGTGTGTGTGTGTGTGTGTGTGTGTGTGTGTGTGTGTGTGTGTGTGTGTGTGTGTGTGTGTGTGTTCAGAGACTTGAAGCAGCTCTTAGCTCATTAATGTAAACACGCTTCTGAGCACAGTTCTATGGAGCTGCACCACTGACTCCCACAATCCACTGGGACACAGACCAAGATATCCACCTTTTTCACAGCTCTTTATCCTCCACCCTCTCTCTCGGTCTCCCTCCCACAGGCTTTACCTCCTCCATTAGTACTTCTGCCCCTTCCCATTGTTCCTCTAAGTTTCCTGACCTCTTAGATATGCACACTTATATTACATTAAATCTATAAACTAAATAATATCTCAATGATTGGTGCAGTTTGCTTTTAAATGTAGATTATGCACGATTTAAAATAAAACAATTGTTCCCATCGATTTGCAAGTACAATTATGACTCAGTTAACATTGTATAAAGTATTAAAAACACTAAAACAAAAAAAGTTTTTCCCCCCAAAAATTTAGTTTTTTATGGTTTTTCATAATTACAGGAAATCATATTAAAATTACAAGAATAAACGGTTTATTGAAATGTGTCATGTATTTTAACAAAAAAGACCTGTAGAAATGGAATACATTATTTATCTGTTTTTTAGCAGTTTTTAAATGCGAATTTAACAAAACTAACCGTAAAATTAAATGATTTTCTGTTGGCAAAATTAGCTTCATTTTCTGTAATTTTACACAAAAATACTTTTGTTAAAAAATGTATAATTGCAAGAAAATATATGAATAAAGAAAGAAATATTTTGTAATTTTGCTTAATTTAACCACTACTTTACATTGATAAACTGAAAAAACACAGGTATTGACTATCCTATTATAGTATAAAACTACATTTTAACACATTTTGACTTGTATTACTTTGAGGATTGAATTGTTAAAAATGTGAATTTCAGGTTATAAAAACTGTGTAAAACCATAGAGTTAAATACAAAAAAAAAAAGTTGACTGTTATTAACATGTTGGGTGCAAATTCCTACCAGAGCACAATACAGATATAAAATGATGCTAAAACCCACAAGTAACAGCCATAGACTGTGGGTTATATAGGAGACATTTGTCTATGCCATCATGAATCTATAAACTAGCTCATAGCTGTCAGCATTCACTGCAGGCAAACCTAATGTGACCATTCACTTGTGATTTCTAAGTACAAGAAGAAGAAGAAGAAGAAGAAGAAGAAGAAGAAGAAGAAGAAGAAGAAGAAGAAGAAGAAGAAGAAGAAGAAGAAGAAGGCAGCGACTGTATTCGCCAGACTGTCTCTGGTTTGTTTATGTTTAACATTTGACCAATCACGAAGCGTCATTTCTTGACTGGCAGCAAAAACAACCAATCACAGCAGTGCTTCTCTGGCTGGCTCTGTCCAATCACAAACAAGAAGTGTTCTCCCTAAAGGAATACCCTTTTCGTAAAAGTTGAAATGTTGAAGTGTTTTGTGAAATGCTGTGGTTTTTTTCTGAAATGCTGTGGTGTTTTCTGAAATGTCGTTGTGTTTTCTGAAATGCTGTAGCGTTTTGTGAAATGCTGTAGCGTTTTCTGAAATGTTGAGGTGTTTTGTGAAATGCTGTAGTGTTTTCTGAAATGCTGTAGCGTTTTCTGAAATGTTGAAGTGTTTTGTGAAATTCTGTAGCGTTTTGTGAAATGCTGTGGTGTTTTCTGAAAAGCTATAGCGTTTTCTGAAATGTTTAAGTGTTTTGTGAAATGCTGTAGCGTTTTGTGAAATGCTGTAGCGTTTTGTGAAATGTTGTGGTGTTTTCTGAAATGCTGTAGCGTTTTCTGAAATGCTGTAGTGTTTTGTGAAATGCTGCGGTGTTTTGTGAAATGCTGTAGCGTTTTCTGAAATGCTGTAGTGTTTTGTGAAATGTTGTGGTGTTTACTGAAATGCTGTAGCGTTTTCTGAAATGCTGTAGTGTTTTCTCAAATGTTGTTTTCTCAAATGTTGTTTTGACTTGCACTTCAGGCCACCGTATGATGTCTTGTTTAACCTGTAACCCCCAAGCCTGTTTTTCAGGTCTCAGGCTAAAAAATGACATTTCCAGAACAAATGACCATAACTATACTTCTAAAAGGGGAAAATGAATCATCTTTTTTCTCAAAGTAATGATAAACTTGTGAGTTGGATGTAGAAAAGTCAGAATCAATATAGATGTTTTTTATTTTAAAGACAATTCCGATTGAACATAGTAAAAAACTGTAAATTATAGTGTTATAAATTATTTTTTACTTATAGTGAAAACCACCCTTGAATGATGGGATGGTAGACTAAAAGCTTTGGGAATCCAAAGTACAACATATAATAAGTACCCTGTATCAAGATTGATGCAAAACAAGTGACATTTGACCTTTTTAGAGAGGTTTAGCAAAATAAACTCCACCTCTGGGGTCATTTGGGTGGAAATGGGCGTTTTTGCCGTTTCTCTGGAACCCATTGGTCGATTTTGATGATTGACATCTCTTTTTAACCGTTGGGGCCAATAGAATCGAAGGGGAATTTCCACATACACACCAACGTTACGATTGAGAAGTGGGGGCTATGCGCAGGCAGTTTCCCCAAAACGAAAGCTGTCTTACGCTCTGAAATCTGAAAACTGAAAACTAGTTTTATTGCTGATGGATTATCAGAAATCATTTCAAAGTGACACAGACACATTGGATTAACCTATGGATCAACTTCAGCAGTGTTTTTATCGTTTTAATGCCATTGAAGACAACTTTTGATCAGACAACGACAAAGGTAAGACATATTGCCGTGGTTGCTACCTAATGCCACGTGTTGTGATGTCTGTTTTTGTTTATAATGTCGCGAGTTCTGATCATGGAGTGATGCTATAGATACCTATCGATTCTGTGTATTCTCACGATGCGAATCGATATGTTGGATGTGAAGTTATGATAAGTAATAAGGGTGTTATACCGTGTTTTCTGTGCTAACGGCGTTAGCATTTTTTCGCTCAGGACTAATTCAGAGGCTCAGCGTTAGCCTTGTGTTTTTTTTTGCCAAAAATGGTTCATATCATCAGTTAGCTGAGTTTCTTCCCGTTACATGGATATGAAACATTCATAGTTTATTAAATATTAAGAAGCCCTCAGACGCTGTTTCCTGCAGATGATGCGTTTTTCCACCCGGGGGCGGGGGGATGGGGTTCAACAGGTTAAAATAATACTTATGCATACAGTATGTGACAAGTGTTGCATGGCCAGATACGGCTCAAGAAGCTGACTCAGATAAGGAAATATGATACATTATGATGTGATATGAATAATAAGATAATGGGACACATCGAAGACGTCTGCACTCACAGTGCCGCGGACTGTACGTAATGTTACTTTGATCCAGTTACTTATGTTGTGGCAGATATTTAACCCTGTCAGGCCCACTGTTGTAATTTTACAACATTACTTTAAGCCAGGGCTTCTCAAACTCCGGACCAAGGTCCGGATCCGGACCGAACTGCAAATCAATCCGGACCGAACCCTGTGTCCCATTATAAAAAAAAAAAAAAATTATTAAAAAAAAAAAAAAAAAAAAAGAAATCTGATTCTGATAAATATATGTACATCATTGTGTATGCGCGTCTTGTGTCTGACGCGTGTCTGATTGTGAGAATGAACGTGCATATATATTTACTTGTGTGCGCGAGCGTGACACGCATTTCAGACCGCAAGTTAACTGCAAGTTTACCTTGACTGTCTAATGCTTCGAATGCCTTTTTTGCCGAGGTTCAAGGCATTGTCTACAGACAAACAGTGCCATTTCTCCCACTAGTTCAAGCCATCATACTGTATGTATGTATTGAATGTATGTGTGTATATTACAGGGGCGCCGTTTGCCGACAGGCAAGGCAGGCAAGTGCTTGGACCAGAAGGGGGCCCCCATGTACTGCAACGACATGTCGGGAAACCCCCTCAAGGGGGCCCCATGCATAGAGCGCCGTAAGAAACATTTTCTTAATTTCAGTTTCGTTGCTCTGCTCCGGGGGGGGGGGGGGGGGGGGGGGGGGGGGGGAGACTTTATTGGCATTGATCCGGACCAGTGACCTTGTATAAAGTTCACAAGTGGACCTTTAATAAAAAAGTTTGAGTACCCCTGCTTTAAGCTATCCTAAAAAAGTCAGTAAATGTTTTGTTTTTTTAAAGACTACATTTACATAGTCAATAGGTCCTTTTGTTCAGCCTCACAATGCTATTGGGTAGTAAATGTGTTTATAGGTCCTGCCCTCTGGCCAAACACTCACAAAACTTCCGAATCTTCAAACGAGCAACATCTCTTTGTTTTATTGGACTGGATTTGTCAAATTCAAGTAAGTAAAATGCCTCAAATATTTTTTTTTGTGATTATTACAATGTCTAGAACATGTACATATTTAGTTTTTGTGGAATACATTCATCAAATTTGATTTTGAGCAGTTTATGTATTTGTTGTAATATTACAACACTGGGTCAGTGTGGTAGTCAAAATAGCATAAGCACCTGTCATGGACCCCCCCCCTTCTTGTATTACATTACATTACATTACATGTTACTTGTTAGACGCTTTTATCCAAAGCGACTTACATACTCAATACTGTGGGCAATCCCCACAGGAGCAATTTGGGGTGAAGTGTTTTGCCCAGGGACACAACTACATGCTGACTGCAGTGGGGTTTGAACCTGCCCCCCCGCCCACCTTATATGTTCACATATGGAAATAAAACACTAACAGAAATATAATGTCTTTGATAATTCACTATAACTAAGTTCTGTTAAGATTTTGAATTAAGACCAGAATTGAATAAATGAATACATTATTTCTGATAAAAGTATGTGAAATTATATCTCTAGCAATATTTTAAACTCTACTTGTATCTTATCAGTTAATTAGTTGCAACAATTCATTTAACTCTTCTCTGGTTCTGGCAGAAACAGTTATTTCTGAAATGTGTTGGATGTATCCCTTTTAGTATGATAATTAGCCTGTTATCATTAGCCAGACAGCATTGTGTGACTTGTTGAACTGGTTTACCTGCATGTGTGGGTGTAGGTATTCCTTTTATTATGATAATAGGCTAAGCCAGAAATGGCTGGAGTCCGTATGTATTGGGAGACAGACACACGGTACCCCCCTGTTTCTGATGTGATGGCACGCAACAGATTCCAATATCTGTTGACATCATTACATTTTGTAAAC
Source organism: Trematomus bernacchii (assembly GCF_902827165.1). Taxonomy (NCBI): domain Eukaryota; kingdom Metazoa; phylum Chordata; class Actinopteri; order Perciformes; family Nototheniidae; genus Trematomus; species Trematomus bernacchii. The sequence goes on along the minus strand of NW_022987649.1, from coordinate 951,976 downwards.
AACTTGACAGTGTCAGAGATGGAAAAGAAAGACAAACTCTGGAAACTCAGACCCTGGCTTGATACATTCAGAGAGAAATGCCTGCAGGTGGTACGAGAAGAACACAACTCTGTGGATGAGATGATGATTCCTTTCAAGGGGAAATTCAGCAGCATCAAGCAATACATGCGAGGGAAGCCACACCCATGGGGGTTCAAAGTGTGGGTGAGAACTGGAATCTCTGGAATGATCTGTGACTTTGATGTCAAGGCAGTGTCAATGGGATACGAGCCAAGTCTGAACTTGGATTGTCAGGTGATGTTGTGATGAAGCTTGCCTCCACGCTTCCAGTAGGTCAGAACTATAAGATCTACGCAGACAACTACTTCACCTGTGTCCCATTGGTAGTGAAGCTCCTTGATCACGGGATTCATTATGTGGGAACAGCCAGGCAGGTGCGCTTACCCAACTGCAACCTTGAAGAGGAGAAGAGTGTTACGCTCTCCGAGAGCTACAGGAGTGAACCCACAATACTGAACACTGACGAGATGAGACAGAAGTTATAAAGCAAAAAGGGTTTAATGTCCAAAAACAGACTTGAGATTGAACTGAAGAGGGGATTGATAATCCTACTAGTCCAGAGGCCTGTACTACGAAGCTGGTTCAACTTAACCTGGATATGTTGGAGTTAGCCGGTTGGCGTAATCCAAAACATACGCGCTGGCGCTAAGCTGTACTACGACGCTGGATATCAAGTGGATCGCTCAAGCCGCCGTGTCCTATCTAGTTAGGTGCACGTTCACATGAAAGGGGTGGTATTTGGAGCATTCGACCAATCTCAAACACGGAGAAGCGTACTGACAGCGCAGCGTCATACTTCCTGAATGAAAAGTGAACTTTAATATTAGTCAAATATGAGGAAGTTAAACTTTAAACATCCATGACTTAAACACTTTACCCAGGATAAAAGCCACATAGCTGCACCTGCAAGGTGAATACAGCTGGTAAAAGAAAAAGTGTTTGAATGCGTACATTAACAGGTTTATGAAATCACTGCCCCGTCCAAGACACGATCTGACTTTAATTACATTTGACTCGAGTGTTTCGTCAACTTAATGTGTTGCTTAAAATAATACTTCTGCATACAGTATGTGACACTGTGAGTGTTGCACGGCCAGATACGGCTCAAGAAGCTGACTCAGATAAGGAAATATATGATACATTATGATGTGATATGATATGAATGATAATGGGACACATCTACGTCTGCACTCACAGTGCAGCGGACTGTACTTAATGTTACTCTGATCCGGTTACTTATGTCGTGGCAGATATTTAAGTAAGCTTTCTTAACGCTAATGTTATAATAGTCAGATTGCTCTGAAGATGGGAGGGGATATTCTATTAATTATCACGTTCACACAGTCAGTTGATTTTGGCCGGTCGTCTTTCCTGCAACGGCAGTTTAAACTGTATTTCCTTTCTCCTCCTGTCATATGAATTGATCGCTTTAAACTCCGCACACGGAGCTCTGATTGGTCAGCAGGCAGTGCTTTCACTGAGTTGATCTCTTAGCCTGCCACCTAACCTGCTCCGGAGCAGGTTTGCCGCTCAGCATAAGTTACCATGGAAATCTAGCCTGCTAAAAAGAGAACCAGCGTCGTAGGACCGGAAAGCCCGAGATTTCCCTGAATTTAGCCGGCTAAGCGAAAATCCGGATTCGTAGTACAGGCCTCTGGGCTACTGTCTGTTTCTACACATCACTGCTAAGCCAGATGTATACCAGAACTTGCATCATTTAAGCTGTTGAGCTGATTCCAGGTGGATGTTTGAGATTCAACATGGTGGACTGTGCAGGAAAAGCAGGGCAACCTATAGTATGAAAATATAGAGGGCTGTGATTGAACGTTTCATTTATTTATCTTTTATGTGTTTGTCTGTCTCTTTAAATGTTCCCCTCCCTTCTTCCCTCTCCTCCTGTGCTGTTGTCTGTCCTCTCCCAGCCACCATACTTATTCCCCAAGGCGCTAATCACTTATTTTTGTGTTAAAGTAAAAATTAGTGTTTATATAATCGTATGTGTGTGTGTGTGTGTGTGTGTGTGTTGCTCCAGGTTGACAGACAGACGGCCTCTGTAATAGCAGGTGTTACCACGGTGATGTGGAACAGCTTGCCTTCTCTTACCCAACTCTAGCTCTGCTCCCTGGAGGCCAACATTAATCAGAATCAGAAACAGGTTTATTACCAGGTAGGTTTACACGTACGAGGAATTTAACTTGGTGTTCTGACTCGTGGTGCATAAAAACAAGAATTAAAACACAGGTAGAGAACTAGAAAAATATTAAAGATAATACAAAATATATAGTAAAATATAACAGTATTTACATTGCAATGGAATGAAATAGAGGAATAAAATATGGAATAAAAATCAGCTATAATACAAAATAATGTTGTACATTGTGTGAATTAATGTAGTGCATAGAGTCTATGATGTGGCTGAGGTAAAGTGTCAGTGGGGGGGGGGCGGGCCTTGTTTATGAGGCCGGTAGCGGTGGGGAAGAAACTGTTAAGGTGGCGAGAGGTTTTGGTCCTGATGGAGCGCAGCCTCCTGCCAGAGGGAAGGGGGGTGAACAGTTTGTGTCCAGGGTGGGAGGGGTCGGCCACTATCTTCCCTGCCCGCCTCAGGGTCCTGGAGGCGTGCAGGTCGTGGAGGGATGGCAGATTGCAGCCGATCACCCTCTCTGCAGAGCGGATGACACGCTGCAGCTACAGCCAAGGATAAGGGCTGCAGCGTGTCCATTACCAGATGGTGATGGAGGAGGTGAGGATGGACTCCATGATGGAGGTGTAGAAGTTCACCATCATCGTCTTTGGCAGGTTGAATTTCTTCAGCTGCCTCGGGAAGAACATCCTCTGCTGGGCTTTTTTGATGAGGGAGCCGATGTTCTGCTCCCATTTGAGGTCCTGGGTGATGATGGGGCCCAGGAAGCGGAAAGACTCCACAGCAGTGACTGGGGAGCCACACAGAGTGATGGGGGCGGGTGGGGCTGCGCTCTTCCTAAAGTCCACAACCACCTCCACTGTCTTGAGAGCATTAAGCTCCAGGTGGTTGTCCCTGCACCTGGTCACCAGATGGTCCATCTCCCACCTGTAGGCAGACTCGTCCCCACCAAAGATCCGATGAGGGTGGTGTCGTCTGCAGACTTCAGGACCATGACAGACTGGTGACTGGAGGTGCAGCTGTTGGTGTACAGGGAGAAGAGCAGAGGGGAAATAACGTAGCCTTGAGGGGAACCAGTGCTGATGGTCCAGGGGTCAGAGACGTGTTTCCCCAGCCTCACGTGCTGCTTCCTGTCATACAGGAAGTCTGTGATCCAGCTGCAGGTGGAGTCAGGCACGTACAGCTGGGAGAGCTTGTCCTGCAGCAGAGCCGGGATGATGGTGTTGAAGGCAGAGCTGAAGTCCACAAACAGGATCCTGGCGTAGGTTCCTGCTGTGTCCAGGTGCTGGAGGAGGAAGTGAATGGCCATGTTGACAGCGTCATCTACAGACCTGTTGGCTCTGTAGGCGAACTGCAGGGGGTCCAGGAGGGGGTCTGTGATGGATTTGATGTGGGACAGGACAAGGCGCTTGTACTGTTCTCACGAGATGTTCCAGGAATCTAGCTATTCAGTCAGCATAAACATGAACTTCAAATAATTCCAGGAGGATTCCAAGCTCCTGAATATTCTTATATTCTTTATTGTAAAACTGTAACACACAAGAAAAAGACATTGTTTTACAGTTGCAATGAGATAAGTATACATGACAGGTATACAGAAACAACGACATAAATGACCATGCTATGATAATGCTAGGCTAGTTAGACAGCTTAGAAGGCTAACAAACTAATCTATTTTATAAGTGAAGAGAAAACAAGAGTTTAGCTAAATGCTAACAGTGCTAAGCTAACAACGAGCTAATATGCTAAGCTAACGACGAGCTAATATGCTAAAGAGGCTAAGCTAACGACGAGCTAATACGCTAACGGATTACTATTACATTGTCATTGACATTAGAGATGGCAAATCCGGATCCTTTTACGGACTCAGGGTCTTCTGAGTCAGTCATTGAAGAGATCCGGATCATACGAGTCATTTGAGTCATATGAGTCAGCATCACCAAGACCGTAGAAATCCTATCGGTGAAACCGAAAAGTTGATGCATTTCACGAGCATATTATTATTCCATATATTTTGAATATATATATATATATATTTGTATATATATATATAATATCTGCATGTATATTTTCTATTTCGACATGTATATTTTATATTTTATATTTTATTTTTATTTCTATTCTTGTATATTTTGTAGTTTTGTTTTAATGTAAAATGCCTTTTATGCTGCTGTAACAACAATTTCCCAATTTGGGATCAATAAAGTACTATCTATCTATCTATCTATTAAACTGACGTTATATTAACCTCCGCTACACAGTGTATTTTGCTTTAATAAAAAATGTTGATCACAAAAAAAAGGGTTATTTTGCGATTTGGCAAATCTGAGTCTGCTGTTGACTCGTGCATGAGGACGAGTCTGCTGGATCTCTGGATCTGCTGCTATATACGGCTCCGAGTCCGCACGAGTCTGCTCTGCTGTGTGTTGCACAGTGAGTCAGGATTTGCGAATCTGAGTCTGCTGTTGACTCGTGCATGGCGACGAGTCTGCTGGATCTCTGGATCTGCTGCTATATGGTTACGGCTCCGAGTCCGCACGAGTCTGCTCTGCTGTGTGTTGCAGCGAGTCAGGATTTGCGAATCTGCGAGTCTGCTGTGGACTCGTGCATAATATAGCGCGGGAGCCGGGTGCTGGAGGAGGGGCTATACTCGTGCACATGACGAGTATGGATCTCTGGATCTGCTATGCTATTACGGTTAGGAGCCGTCGGCTCCTCTGAGTCCCCACGAGTCTGCAGGAAGTTTCACTGATCCGCGTCCCCTCCCCTGAGCCAAACGATAACTTCTGGCAGGCAGCTATCCTGTATACTTGCTAAAGGGTAGGTAGATGGACTGGGGTTCGTTGTAATGTGATTTTACATGTTATAAAGAGAGTAGCGAGTGACGCAATTTATAGTTTTAATATGTACGTCACACCAAGTGTGAAACTCAAGGACTCGGGTTAATGGAGAGGGGAGACTCGTCACGACCAGCTCATTTCTAGGATCCGGGTTAATGATCCGGATGAATCAGGACTCGCCCATCTCTAATTGACATGAGGCGTTAGCTTAGGCCTAGTGGTGCAGATGCAGTTTAACGTCACATAATAAAAGGTATGAAACACGATCAAATGATGAAATAAACACTGTTCTACATTCATATAGTTTCAACTAACATATTTACTTACAGACAATGCGCTTAACAAGTCTCCAGAAGATGGATGCAGCTAGATTGTGGAGCTAACAAAACGGGACTGCCACATGTAATTTCCCAACTGACTGACACAACTTCCTGTATGACTATTTCCTGTGATAGATAAAGCTGCGCTATTATCACTCACCACTAGGGGCTCCCACAAACACACAGCTCTATACACAGAACACAACAGCGCTCAAAGGACTTCATAACCAAAGAGGTCAGGGCGACGGGTCTGTAGTCGTTTAATCCTGTGAGCCTTGTTTTCTTGGGAACCGGGATGATGGTGGAGGTTTTTAAGCATGCTGGAACGTGGCATGTCTCCAGTGAGGTGTTAAAGGTGTCTGTAAACACCGGAGACAGCTGATCGGCACAGTGCTTCAGGGTGGAGAGGGAGACAAGAGGCGCTTTCACACCGGAGTACTTTTCCCACGAATAGTTCCGATAGTTCTTGGGATTTTGCTTTCACACCAAAAAGATCTGGAACTAGAACCTAGTTCATGCGAACCTTTTCACCCTTTTTCAGTCCCTGCTAGAGAGGTGGTACTTTCCTGGGGAGGAAAAGGTTCCAATTTCTGATTGGCTGGGCGAATTGCAAACCATGCCCCGTAAAACTCAGAAAGGTTTTGTGAAGCCGCCATTTTATTTGCTCGCATTAGCATTATTAGCATTAGCATTAGCCCAGCGCACCAACGGAGAGAGACTAACTTATGGCAACACAAAATAAAACGTGGGAGTGGTGGAGTGATGAGGAGGTGTCGGCACTTTACCCGGGACTTCGGTAGGGCTGAGCGATTCATCGATTTTAAATCGAAATCGCGATTTTAAATGATGCGATTATCAAATCGCAAAGCCTGCGATTTTCTTTTAACATTTCTTTTTTTTTTCTTTTTACATTTTTTTTTTTTTTTTTTTCTTCTTGTGTGTCAGTCATCCACACCAATCAGAAGTGCTGTTCTCCACATGTACCAGCCATTGTTAACCAATCAGAAGTGGCCCATGATAGAAGGTGATAGACAGATTGATCCAATCACCTGCCAAGTATTTTTGAAAGTGCCTGCCCTTTCCAAATGGCTTCCAATGGAGCTTTCCTAGATGGCTTGGTGAAACAAACCATCTGAGTCAGGTTAGTAATGCTCCATCACATGTTTTACAAATATCGCAAATCGAATCGCAATCGCAATATTTGTCAGAAAAATCGCAATTAGATTTTTTCCCAAAATCGTGCAGCCCTAGACTTCGGGTGGCGATTTACTGCCGCCCGAAGTCCCGGAGTCCGGGCAGTATACGCCGTGAAGTTGTTTGCGGCCTGCCAGTAAACCCAAAGCAGAAGAAGAAGAAGTGACGTCAGTGACGTCAGCGGCTTCATTTGCGTAATCCTCCCTCAGGGACTTATTCCGGTGTGAACGTGATTTACTAGGACAGTTCCGGGACTAAAGATTTCGGCGGGACAAAGTACTGGGAACTAAGTACGGCAAAGTACTTTGTGTGAAAGCGGCTATTGTCAGGAACAGCCACTTTTCTGGTTTTCTGAAAAGTCTTTGTTATGCCCCTTTCACACCAACACAGTTCCCGTTCTAGCTCCGTGCTAGAGCTTTTCTGGTTCGGAACCGGTTTTTCTTTTCAGCCCCCGTTTTGTTCACACCGCCCAGAGCCCGACTGGTGTTGCCGCTGCTGCGTCATGACGTCACCGTTTACCAGAGGTGGGGACTCGAGTCACATGACTTGACTCGAGTCAGACTCGAGTCGCATATTTTTGGACTTGAGACTTGCTTGACTAACATTGATAAAAGACTTGACTTGACTTTGACTTGGTATTCATGACTTGAGACTTGACTTAAGCTTGAGACAGATGACTTGAAAGGACTTGACTTTTTAAAATTAAACATTTGCGTTTGTTTTTGTATTGAGATATTACGTTTAGTTTTTTCGAAATGTGATTGGGTGATTATAGCGCCGTGCGCGCAAACCTGGCAACCCACTAGAAGGCAGGACTGTCAGTTAACATGGCAGCGGTTAGCGTTACTCCAAAAATAGTCAAGTTTGGATTCAAGGATTATGTTGTCGATGACGCTAATAAGAAGAGAACAGCGGTATGCAGGGTCTGCAGCATAAAGATCAGTGACACGACCACAACAACATCCAACTTCCTTCGTCACTACAAAAAAAACCCACAGAGAAAGGTACGTGAATATGTTGTGTTAGCTAGAAAGCTAACGTTAAGTTTAAGCTACGTTAGACTTGGTTTCAAATTGATTAAGCATTGCAAAGAGAAGACAAAACGGTAAATTAACACTAGAACCTCCAAGGGATTCATTTGTACTAACCCTGATACTGACGGGCTGTCAGGAGAGGGAGGGAGAGAGAGAGGAAAAGAGATGCCTCGTTTATTTCCCCTGTGTTATTATCAGAAGTTACTGTAAACTGTTGAATAATGTAGTTCATCTACTTTTAGTAGTTTGTTTACATGTTTTAATGATGTTGTTTTTGTTTGTAGAAGTGCATCATTCCTTGATTTATTGTAAAATGAATCTGAACTTTTTGATCTGTTATGATGATAAACTGAAGCAATTTCTAAATTAAACCAATTAAGTGAGTTTTAAATCGTCCTACTTAGTTTATAAGGAAATTATGAAGAGGAACAAATTAAATGATTTGAAAATGATATCTATGTAGGTGCTGACGCTGTTGGCGGTTCTAGTGTTAACAGAAATTTTAATTAAATATGTGTAATGGCAAATGCCATATATGATTTTCTTACCTGGAATCCTGCCTTTTTGAACAGACTTTTTGACTGAGTCCTAGCTATATTGTCTGCAGTTCTGGGGTTAATATTAATCTAATATGATTGTCATCGGTCTAAATTAGATTTCAGATGATTAACTGTGTATGTAATGAAGATCATAGTGTGGGTTGAATCCATTTTCATAACCACTGTCTTTTAACTGGTTTAAATGCGGAAACTGGGCTTATTCATCAGAATTTTGTATGACTTGACTTGACTTGACTTGCCCTGAGCAATGACTTGACTTGACTTGCTTGACTCTCACCACAGTGACTTGGGACTTGCTTGATACTTGTAGGTCAAGACTTGAGACTTGCTCATGACTTGCACATGTAGGACTTACTCCCACCTCTGCCGTTTACGTCGCTGATTTTCTCCCCAACGGCGTTGGGTCGATGATCGTGTTGCTTTTAATCATACGAAGCCAGATTAAATTAAATAACTACTTCTCAACCCTTGTACTTTTCTCCAGAGTGCCGTGGTTCATTGTTTATTAATGTGTTTCAGCGGCATTTACCGACCGCTGCAGTGCTGCCCACTGTTTGGCATCACAACGCTGTTATGAAAGTTTCTCTGGTATAAAATGGGTGATGTTAGCATAGCAACCGAATCTAAACTGACTGTAAAACGGATTTAAATTGTTTGCAAGGCGTCGGTCGTTCATGGAGAGTGAGGCTTTTGGCTTGTAGTTTGTGACCTGCATTAGACCGCGCCAGACAGAAGCAGAGTCATTTGCTGAGAACTGATGTTGAAGTTTCTCAGAGTATTGTCGTTTAGCATCTCTCACCGCCTTGCTAAAGACGTACTTCGACTCTCTAAAACGTGCCTTATCGCCACTCCTATACGCCTCCTCCTTTTGCAATCTAAGCTGTTTCAGTTTAGCAGTGAACCAGGGCTTGTTGTTGTCGTAACTCACCCTGGTGCGTGTTGGTACACAGCTGTCCTCACAGATGCTGATGTATGACATCATCCAGACTTTGAGTAGCAGTCCTAAACACATCCCAGTCAGTACAGTCCAAACACGCCTGAAGTTCCTCCTTAGCTTTACTGCTCCACTGCCTGAATGTCCTCAATACAGGTTTACACAGTTTGAGTTATATCTCTCACAGGCTCCGCCCTCTACTGGACTCTATGGGTACTACCTTATCCTGCGTGCATTCTCCCACTGAGACTTCTATAGACGTAGCCGGCCCAGGGCGGGCCTACCTGAATGCGCGCGCATCACACCGTATAAAAGGAGGCCTCGCCTCCTGACTATCATCCTTTTTCTCTTCAGCAAGCGGAAGTGATTCCACGAGCTTCGAGACGATTGAGAAAGAGAGTGTAAAGTGTAGGACCTGCCCGAAATGCCCGAATCTAATTACCCTTCTGCTTCACGTCCTTAGGGCCTGACCACGGGGTGGGTAATATGGGCCCGACGCCGACATGCCCAGACTGCCAGATGATCCCGCGGCTCACACGAGAGCATCGTGGGCAGCACTTCCTGGCGCGAGCTACCCCGCAGGAGGAGTCGGAGGATCTGGGGCTCGACGTCGTGGACGTAGGCGATTCGGGGAGCGAGGTGATGTCGTCCCGGTTCTTCCGATGGGGGACGAGGAGGACGCCTCGCTGACCGGAGGTCCAACTCTCAGGTCTGCGCGGATCGATTTCCCGGCGGTGATGACTCTGGCGACGGAGCGTGTAGGCTTACCACTCCCCCCACCGCTGCCACGAGGCCTGTAAACCGCATGAGATTTACGGCCCAGTGCATCCGGCGCAGCCGACCTTCGTTTCGCCCCAGCTGTGCCCTGTGGTTCTCCATGGCCCTGAGCGACGACCCGCCCTTGGGGGTGGACGCATTTGCACACAAGCCATGGCCAAGGAAGCTGCTATACGCCTTTCCACCGCTGCGTCTCATTCTCCCTCTCCTGGGGAGAGTGAGGCGAGAACGTCTGGCAGTCATTCTGGTGGCACCGGATCGCGTCGGGGCTCCGTGGTACTCAGAAATGACACAGATGAAGGTGGGCCAGCCCTGGGCGATCCCCCAGTTCTGGGGGGCGATGTCTCAAGGGGCAGGTGCAATCGGGGCGTTACCCACTCTGGGCCGTCCTCTTCAGGCTTGGCTCCTGAGAGGGACAGGCTGAGACAGGGTGGATTGTCTGACAGCGTTGTTCAGCCTATCCAGGCAGCTAGAGCAGAATCCACCACAGCCTGTTACAGGCCAAAGTGGCTGAGATTCCAGCATTGGTGTGAGGAGCGGGGAATAGAGCCCCTATCTTGTGAGTTGGGCTCTATTTTATCCTTCTTACAGTTACTGGTGGACAGAGGGCTGACGCATTCCACAGTGAAAGTGTATGCAGCAGCCATCTCGTCCTGTCATGAGGGATTTTGGTGGCAGGTCAGCCTTTAATCAACCACTGATGTCGCGGTTTTTACAGGGGGTTAGGAGACTGCGCCCAGTAGTGCACGTCTCCACCCCGCAGTGGGACCTGCCCCTAGTGCTCGAGGCTCTGGCCTCGGGACCATTGAGCCTCTGGAGCTCTCCTCTCTGAAAGCATTGTCGTGGAAAACAGCTTTGCTTCTTGCCTTAACGTCAGCCAAAAGAGTGTCCGAGTTAACTGCTCTGTCGGTGCACCCGAGTTGTTTACTAATTCGAGGGTGACCAGAGCGGCGCGACACTTAGACCGAACCCCTCCTTTGTGCTTAAAGACCTAAGGAGTGCGTTCAGGTCGAGGGCTATTCAGTTAGGGGGTTTTAGTCTCCCCCCCATGGTGGGGCCAGGGAGGCTAAACTGCACCTCCTCTGCCCGGTGAGTGCGCTAGCATGTTATGTGGAGCCCACGGCTGCCCTTAGACGCACCGAACAGCTGTTCGTCTGCTTCGGGGGCGGGGTGATCGAGAAAGCTCTGTCCAAGAAACGCCTGGCAGGCTGGCTCTGCGAGTGCATTGCACATGCCTACGGACAGGCAGGGAGAGCCTGCCCCACAGGGATTCGTGCGCACTCCACACGGGCTGTAGCTGTGTCAACAGCCTTATTCAACGGTGTGAGTGTGGAGGATATATGCACAGCAGCGTCTTGGTCGACGCCAGGCCCCTTTCTAAGGTTTTATCTCTTGGACATGTCTGGCTCTTTCTCCTCGTCTGTGCTTGCTGGGGCAACACAGGATTTGTGGGGGGGGGGGGGGGTTGTGGGTCAGTTGGCATCTGACCCCCTCCCCGGACGTGATGCGCCTTCGCCTTACCTGGGCCCTCTGAGGGTCCCGGGATAGGCAAGGGGCGCGCTGGCCCGTTACGGCCCGTTACATTTTAGTCCTCTCACACTCTGCACGGGGTCAGTGCTTGAGGGTGAGGCATGGGCGCTGGCGCTCTCCCTGTTATACTTAGGGATTCAGGAAGGCAGGTGCGTAGTAAGCCCATACGGGGCCGAGGGGGCTCTCCCCATCCGTCTATGGGCGGGGGGGGGGGGGGGGGGGGCACTGTTGAGCTGTGAGGTAGGCGCAGCAGGGTGTGCTCTGTCAGCCGCAGCCCAGATTTCTCCTCGGTCACAACCGGGTTAAAGGAGAAGGTGGGGCAGCAGCTGCTGACCAGAAAAGCCGGTCAGGGGCAGTAGGGTGGATTGGTGTTGGACGACAGTGCACGGATACATCAGGGCTCCACCCACTGTACCCATAGAGTCCAGTAGAGGGCGGAGCCTGTGAGAGATATAACGGGGGGTTACGTATTGTAACACAGGCGGAGCCCTCTACTCAGGGCACTGTCTGTCCTATTCCGCTCGCTGAAGAGAGGTATAGGATGATAGTCAGGAGGCGAGGCCTCCTTTTATACGGTGTGATGCGCGCGCATTCAGGTAGGCCCGCCCTAGACCGGCTACGTCTATAGAAGTCTCAGTGGGAGAATGCACGCAGGATAAGGTAGTACCCATAGAGTCCAGTAGAGGGCGGAGCCTGTGTTTATATAACTAGGGTTACAATACGTAACCCCCCCCTTTCTGCCTGCATGCAGGGATCAGGTGGACCATGGTGTGGTCAGAGTGGCCCAGTGCAGCGTGGGGGTGTGTGTGTGTGTGTGGGACAGCAGCGACACACACACACACACACACACACACACACACACACACACACACACACACACACACACACCTCTCTCACTATTAAACTATTGACAATTAATTATTGCATAGTCATCCCAGTCAGGTCTCAGAATTGTCTCTATCTCTCTCCCTCTCCCTCTCTCTCTCCCTCTCTCTCTCTCTCTCTCTCCCACTCTCCCTCTCTCTCTTCTTCTCTCCCCCCCTCTCTCTCTCTCTCCCCCTCTCTCTCTCTCTCTCCTGCCACTCTGAATCCTTTCCTTCCCCTTTTTCAACCCTTCTTATTTTGATGCTTCTTGAGTAGTAAACGTTGTCAAATTTGCTCTACATAGATTTAGAAGAAAGAAAGATATGTGCAGTGGATGACTCCTCTGTGTTCAATAACAAGGAGGAGCCTCCTTTCATTTCATATTGAAATGCTGCTCCATTTCTGTTTTAATTATAGTAAACTGTGAGAAAAGGGAAGGCCGGCATGGTCAGAATCAACTGGTGCAAAGCATGAAATAGATATACAGTACTGTATACTGGGAGGCGTGTGGCGCAGTGGATAGAGCCTTGGTGTTGGGATCAGGGGGTCAAAGGTTCAATCCCCACTGCAGTCAGCATGTCGTTGTGTCCCTGAGACACTAAAGCCCAAATTGCTCCTGTGGGGATTGTCCACAGTATTGAGTATGTAAGTCGCTTTGGATAAAAGCGTCTAACAAGTAACATGTCATGTAATGTACTGTATATGTTTGTAATTTGTATACATGTTTATCTATATTCACATTTATATGGGTCAAACCTTTAAATCAAACACATTTTCCTTTTAACAGACGCACAAAGAAGCATCCCCTCTGTGTCACACACATCAATTAAAAATCTTCACAAAGGCTTTATAAAGACCCTCTCTCCCTATTTTCTCCAGCGAAGTCGAATTTCCGCCGAAGCGATAACGCTGTGTCCATTCTAAGAATCAATAATCCGTTTATAAATATGTTATTAATAAAGGAGTTAAGCTGCATATATATTTCATGGCAGAGGAAGGGAGCGTCTCCCCGAGGCCGCGGGGCTTTACTCCATATCATTCATTTATAATTAATCTGCACCACTTGGGATTTAGTGAATTAGGAATCCCGCAACAGACTAGAGCTCCGTTCTCTTCTATCTGTTGCAGCGCGACATGGGAGGTCCTCGCACTGCTGGGAGGGAAAAGAGAGAGATTTCATGTTGCAAAAGACAAGCATGTAGTTATTATGTATCTAACCAAGGAACAGGAGAGACAGTCACACTGACATTTTATTTTTGAAATATATGTATTATTTATTTATTAGAAATATATATCATCATGAGCTCCAGTTGCACAACTGTCTTACAGAGACTTAACTTTCTTGTGTTTGTGTATACCAGTGATTTTTGAAGTGGCGTCTGTGAAAAGTTCTGATTAATTAATTTAAATTATCAAAAATAAATCTTTTTATTTTTTACAAAATGATTCAAAGCTCAACAAATAATATTTTAATACTTGAATCTAAACAAGTTCATAGATCATGTCCTTATTTTATAGCAGTAGCATGAAGTAGCAGTTCATGTAATCAATTTAAGTTGCATAATTGTACGAGTTGAGGATATTATTGAACATAATATTATTATCTTTCTTATACATGTCTGTTTTGCTGTAAGGGCCACAAATGAGGGTGTCCTGTTATAATATCTATTTAGTGAGGGTTCATTGAACCACGTTTTTGAGAGTGACAGTTTTTTACTTTACCTAGAAGTTATAGAATTAATTCATTATGCTCAATTTAAAATGACTTTCTTAATTTTGTATCTCACCTATTCACTATTTATTTTTGTTTGAGTAGAATCAATACACTTTGACTTATCCAAATCTATTAATATGACAAATAAGCATTTACCTCCTGAAAATCAGAAATGTGAGTCAAACTCCTCCTAAACTTTGCACACTTAAAAATCCCATATGCCATCTTTAATGTATAAAAGAGTTCCACTGTGGTTTTGAGGAAACAGACAACACATTACTGTGACCTGAAATAAAAAATGACCCTCTTCATACGCAGCAGCCCAACTTTGGTGGTGCAGTATAGTAATATAATTATCACTGATAGGAGCATTATCCCAAAGTCTTTTGTCTTTGTGATCAGTTTGTCCTGGATCAGACAGATACTCATGTGCTGTTTACACGAGAACGCAAACGGTTGTATCCGCTACTTTTCTCTTTCGTATAGCCCGTTCGTTCACACGAGGCCGTAACGGAAACGCGGAAACGGACCCCGCAAACGATAACGGGTCCCAAAGTGGATAGATCTGCAAACGGAACGCTCTGGGGGGCCAAACGGCTCTGTGTGTACGCCCTATACGATCATTTCCTGATAACGATGAAGCCATAGCCCCACCTCTCCCCACCTCTGCTGCTCACTGCTGTAGCATGGTCAGTAGCTACTGTCAGTAGCTACTGGCTACTGCTACTGCTACTGCTACTGACCATGCTACAGATGTTAGTGCAACATCTACAGCTCCTCTACCACAACCATCAGCAACAAGTGGACATGGAGAATTACATGAACAGTTGAACTACACTTACAGGCCCGGCATATGTACTACAGCGTCTCCAGCGCTTTTGAGCGGTCTTGTGCGGAAGTACAGCGCCACTTACAGGCCAGGCATATGTACTACAGCGCTCCCGAGCAGGAAGACTTTTTTGATATAGTATTCGGTTCGTTTCGTATGTGTTTGCGTGTAAATGGGGTCTCAGACACACAACCACACACACACACACACACACACACACACACACACACACACACACACACACACACACACACACACACACACACACACACACACACACACACACACACACACACACACACACACACACACACACACACACACACACACACACACACACACACACACACACACACACACACACACACACACACACACACAGAGAATGGGTCCAGCCTTCTATTGTCCCTGGTTAATCAGGGGTGGACTGACATTGCCGTCACTTTCCCCAAAAAACAAAAGAGTTGCTGGCTGTGATGGAGCGTATCAGCTGATCTCACCAGGGCAGCCAGGCAGGCAGAAGAAAGGCCGCCTGCTGCAGGAGGGGGGGCGGGGAGAAGACACTGCTGACAAACGCATTAATTACTTTATCAACTACATTTCCCAATTAACCTTACATGCCACCTTCCAGGTAAGCCAGCCGGGGGGGGCTGGCTGACGGCGCGAGGCTCTGGATGTGGCGCCTCCTCATAAACCAGAGAAAAACTCTGAGTCAGTCAAAGATGAGTTGAGGAGATATGAAAGACCCGGGAGACAATAGTTTCCTGGGTCTTTAAAAAGCAAAGACAGAATGACCAGATAACATTGTCATTAGCATGCATTTAGAGGGTTCCACCAATCCAAGTTAACAAACATGACGTCCAGTTTAATTAAACACTGTTTGATATATATTTTAATTTCCAATTACTATTTTAAATTATATCTCAATATTGGTGTGTCAGCTGTTTTCTTTCTTCTCCGCCTCTGTGGCTTGACCGCGCCTCACTGTTTCAGCTCAGGTTGGCTGGACCACTTATTTCATTGTCTACGAGACAGACAGGAAGTCAGGCAGACTTAGGAAAGTAAAAGACAATTAAACACAATTAAGGGAAGTGTGATAGTGGCGTCAGTGGCGGACCTGGAGGAATGAATGGTAAGCTATCATTAGTGCACATTAAGAGTGGGAGCTCAGGTCTTTTATTTCACTCTATATGGAACAACTAGTGTCACATCGCCAGTGACTGGGCCAAAAAGCTTCACTCAAACTTTTATGGCCAAATGGTTAAAATAAGGGCCGTTCAAGTGTTCAAACTGTGAATTTGATTTACCTAAAACTGCATTATACACTGCTTTACAGACATCTCTTTTCCATTGTAAGTCAACGGGAAAAAGTACTGTATTTAACAACCCTGTAAGGCCCACTGTTGTAATTTTACAACATTACTTTAAGCTAAGTCAGTAAATGTTTTTGTTTTTTTAAAGACTACATTTACATAGTCAATAGGTCCTTTTGTTCAGCCTCACAATGCTATTGGGTAGTAAATGTGTTTATAGGTCCTGCCCTCTGGCCAAACACTCACAAAACTTCCGAATCTTCAAACGAGCAACATCTCTTTGTTTTATTGGACTGGATTTGTCAGATTCAAGTAAGTAAAATGCCTCAAATATATTTTTTTGTGATTATTACAATGTCTAGAACATGTACATATTTAGTTTTTGTGGAATACATTCATCAAATTTGATTTTGAGCAGCTTATGTCTTTGTTGTAATATTACAACACTGGGTCAGTGTGGTAGTCAAAATAGCATGAGCACCTGTCATGGACCCCGCCCTTCTTATATGTTCACATATGGAAATAAAACACTAATAGAAATATAATTATAAAGATAATTCACTATAACTACGTTCTAAATGTGTCCTCTGTTAAGATTTTGAATTAAGACCAGAATTGAATAAATTAATACATTATTTCTGATAAAAGTATGTGAAATTATATCTGTAGCAATATTTTAAACTCTACTTGTATCTTATCAGTTAATTAGTTACAAAAATATATTTAACTCTGGTTCTGGCAGTAACAGTTCTTTCTGAGATGTGTTGGGACACTTGGATGTATCCCTTTTAGTATGATCAATTTAGTGTGACTTGTTGAACTGGTTTATCTGCATGTATGGGTGTAGGTTTTGCTTTTATTATGATAATAGGCTAAGCCAGGTAGTGTTGTGTGACTCAAGTGTACAATGTAAATAGGATTCAGATACTTGTTGCATCGGGACACCTGGAAGGGGGGTTACAGTGCACAGTACTGCTCATCGCTCTCTTCATTTAAAATCATCGCAGCCACACGTTAAGAATTTACACCACACATTCTCTTCCCTCTGAGCCAGAAGTCAGCTCAGATTTAGATAGTGTAGCTCACAATAGAATATAAATAACTGCAAATAAGCGTGAAGGTAAACTCCCAGCTAGTGGCACACGTTTGGACTCATTTAGAACTTCAGTCTGAGGAGCCGTTTCCAACTATGGTCCACTGCATTGTTTTACATTAGAATCTGCTTTTCTTTTACATTAGAGCATTTGCCAGAATGGAAGTAGAAGATGAAAGGTTAACAGAAGCATATGGATCTACCATGAAAGACCTCCAAACACACACACACACACACACACACACACACACACACACACACACACACACAGATCTGCATCGGCCCCATATTAAAACTTTGAGTGGAAAATCTGGGATGGAAAGTGTTTAGCTCCTTACACACCAAGCCGATTTTCGGCATCGATAGATGTCGGGCCGTCGATGAGCGTTGTGTCGCCCTACTCAGATTGGTGTGTACTGCACCGTCGTGTCTTTTCGGCCGTGCCGACACCTTCCGCCGCCGATTCGACATGTTGAATCGGTAGGCTGTCGGCCAAATAAATCACTCTGATTGGCTGTTCAGCTTAGCGAATCAGTGCATGAGAAGCGAAACGGAAGTGAGGGACCCAAACAAACGATTAAGAAGGCAAATCTGAGATGTCATTTAACTCCAGCTCTCGACACAGGTTCAGGAAAGCCCCATGAGCTTCTCGCTGTAGAGTGAAAATGGAACACACGCTATTTGTTGTTTGTTTATATCACGCAGTCTGTTCTTCTTCTCTGGGTTATCACGCAGTCTGTCTTCCGGTTGTTGCCTCTTTTGAATGACGAATACACACTACCGCCGCCTGCTGGTAAGGAGAGTTATTGCCACTCACGCATGCGCAGTTCGTACGTGCAACTTGGCCGTCGGCTGAAGTCTTTCCGGTGTGTTCCAGTGTGACACATGGCCAAGACGCAGGAGACGTGAGGCGTGTTCTTTGGTGTTCTTTGGTGTCAGTTTGGTGTGTAAGAGGCTTTAATCAGATGTTTAATTACCCCCCCCCCCCCCTATGAATGTATTGAAGACGTAGTGTTAGCTGAGCTGGAGCGGATCAAATGTAAACTCTACATCAAATGTAAACTCTAGATGGGATAAGGACTTCATGTGAAAATGGGACTGGTGTTTAAACTGGGACTAAGGTAAAAACACACTCTAGGATAATGAAACTCACGTTGAGATGAGAGTTAAAATTAGATAGTTCCTTCAACAGGGGCTCAGGCTGCAGACAGGGACTCTGACAGTGGTCTAAAACTGGATCGAAATCAAGGACTGAGACTAAAGACGTGAGTCAAATTTACAGTACAAATTGTCTCGAGGCTCATGGGATGAGTCTAAATAAAAGACTGGCTTGCACTTAAATTGGGGTCAGTACTAAACTGAATGACTGGGACTTAGACTGGGAGCAACACGTGGAAATATGCTAGGAGTGATATTGTGACTAATGCTATGGTTGTGGATAAAAGTGACACTAAAACTAATTTAGTATTAGGAGAGTTAAATAGAACAGGAAAAGGGAACTGGGCATGAGTTCAGGATTACAAATGGCACTGGGTGATGGTGATAGAGGATTTAGGATGGAGATGTGAATTGTTGTGATCACATTAATAGGGTAAGTTATTAAGACATTTAGTGCTCACGCTGGCACTGGGGGGGGGGATAGGAAAAACTAGTCAGAATATGATTCAATCTAAAATTGGTTTTAGGTCTTAGAAATGGGATCATTTACATGATTGTGGCTGATACTGAGGCTCAGACTGAGAAAAGGACCAATACAGGTAGGTAAAGGTGGGATTCAAGATGGGACCACTGAAAAGAGAAAGAAGAAACAAAGATCAGGTTAGCCTCTCATGAACACTCAAAAGTAAAACATTCACTTATGCCCCTTTCACACCGGCGCTTTTCCAGCTCCTGCTGGGAGCTAGAGCCTGAAAATGATGATTTTTAGTCCCAGTCCGCCCCTGGTTAGATGCATTCTTTATCACCATAATCAACATGTTATAGTGATACAGTTAGTTTGGGAAAGTTTCTTTGTTCAATACAGCATATATCGAGCACATTCGTATGCATTGATGTTGAAGTAGGCCACTTAGGCTACGCCACTTTCGGGTCCCGGGGAGCTACAGCTGGCAGCCCAGAGATAACTCTTTCTTCATTGTTTTTTGTGCATTCATTCAAGCGGGTCAAAGTTACAAAGCACTTCACATCTTATTAATCGGCCTAGTTTTACCTTACCAGTGCAGTGGTAAGGTCATCTGTAGAAAAGCACCGTATTTTGGTCAGCCTTCATAGTAAGGCTACATTAAATGTTATAATATTCATCGTGTCGTTTCTACTGTATATGCATATATTCCTGTCTATTGCTTTCATTTGTATTTAATGTTATTATGTTTACTTGTTTCCACACATTTCACAATTTGGGATGAATGAAGTATCTATTTATATCCATCTATCTATTTATATCCATCTATCTATGAACCAGATCTAGAGTCATTGGTCCTTCCTTTGTTTTAAACACACAAAATAAACTTTCCTTTTCTTGCTTGTTTCTTTCTATTAGTTTTTTCCTCCTCCTCTTCCTCCTCCTCCTCCTCTCTCCTCTCTGCTGCCCACCATCCCCCCTTGCTCTCTCTCTCCCTTCCATCTTTCTCTTTTTTTGATGTGTTTTCTTTCACGGCTTCTGAGCGCGCTCTAATTCCATCTGGCCATCACAGAGAAGGCGGCGCGGTGAGAAAAAGCATTTCCATATGTGCAAATTAGGGATCCCCCAACCCCACTTCCCCCCCCCCCCCCACACCACACACACACACACACACACACACACACACACACACACACACACACACACACACACACACACACAAGCTGCACCCCCTACATACTGACTGCCAAGGCTGCTAATGGTGATCGTGGGGGGGGATTGTTGGCCCTCGGTTGGAGTCTGTAAGTTGTCGTGATTGTTATGTCTACATCAACAACTATGACCTGGGGAAAATGATGATAATTAATAAGCAAGCAGATTACATTTATTATTAGTATTATTATTATTACCTTGCAGATAGCTTGCTGATTGTACAGAGATCTGAGATTGGGAGAAGTCACCTGCAGCTTTATTACCTGTGCTCCGCTTCCATGTGTAATTGCTCTGGGGAATTACCTCACACAGCATGCCCCCCCAAAACAAATGTTAGCAGCTCATTTCATTTGAAGGAAAGAGGAGCCGAATGAGCAGAGAGACACACAATGACAATTAAAGCCATCCATCCTGCCCTCTGTCTGGAGGAGCCCCCCCCCCCCCTCGCTCTGGGGTGATTTGCTTGAAAGTCTAACACATTCAGCGGTAAAGGTATGTCTTGATTGGAATACCTCTGAAATGTTGAATGTAATGCATTTGTTTGTTTTCTTGTTTTTCTGCATATAGACATCTGAATAAAGATGCTCGTACAGTTCTGCTGTGACTTGTGCATGCCGTGTCACACAAAGCTTCATTTTATCAACTGGGATCATTCGATCAATGCCTGTTTGTAAGCATGTCTAAGACAGCTAACTAGATTGTGACATATTGAGGGATTCCACCTTGCATGGAGCGGTCAATACTGCGCTCCTGCCATTACAGTCAGCCTAATAGCTCCAGTTGACATTGGAATGTCATATCTGTGTGTGTGATAGTGTCTGTGCTGATGGAGCCCAGATATATTCTGTGAACGAGACCAAATGTGTCTCTCCTTTACATGCACACAATGATGAATAAAGTTGAATTATCCTGCACATGAACAAAACAATAAACATGTTACTGGCTGAAAAATCCAATCATTTGCGTGAATAACGTTGTGTACAGTGCGATCAATCCAAAACTGTGTACAGTGCGACATGCCCACAGTTAAGTCATCTTTTAGCTATTTTGTTTCTATAAGTATGTAAATATTCAAATATATCCAAACATTAGATTTATTCATATTTTGCTGTAAGTTCGTGAGGAATTAATGAGGTAGGCCTTAGGTGACATTTCTACTTTTGTTGGACACTCTCCAACATATTATCCCATAAACATGCAGAGTTGTCGGCCCACAGCTGCTGAGAGTGAAGACTCAGAGTTCTCTGTGATGCAGGAGGTAGAAGGTCAGAGACACGGAACATTTCTTGTTAAAAACGCGGTGACCAAAAGTTACTGATCTTCAGAGAAATCCGTTTACTGTGTGCACTCTTTAGGAGAGTGGCTGGGCTACTGAATGGATGGTGGCCACCTCTCTGGGTCCTGGTTCTTTGGTCATTCTCTCTCCCTCTTGATCAAGTTTCAATCAAACCTTCAGTGTCTGACATCACTCCAATCTGCAGACACCTTCTTGCTGCTCTTCAAAAGTGTGGTCGCGTTCTAGTCACTTTGCTCAGCTCTACTGCTTGTGACAGCTTTCTTCTCCTCCCCGTACTCACTATGAAGTGTTATTGCTCAGGTTAATCTGACCCGGCCCCCGGCGTGAGCCTCTGACATATTTGGTTGTTGGTTGTTGACAAGCAGTTTTTCCGGTCAGAGTGCTGAGAGCCAGCCCGCTGCCGTTGAAACACAAAAAACGCTGACCCCCCTCTGCTGCAGAACAGTGGCAGCACTGAGTTCTAACTGCTCAGAGGGGTCTGGCTTCCAGCTGCAACTTGACTGTCGCCTGAGGTGGAGGCAGACATCAGTAACAAGGCACCGAGCAGCAGGAGCCGCACACAGGGGCCTGCTGCAACACTGAGGCCCCGCTGCAACACTGAGGGCCCGCTGCAACACTGAGGGCCCTGCTGCAACACTGAGGGCCCGCTGCAACACTGAGGGGCCCGCTGCAACACTGAGGAAACATTGAGGGCCCGCTGCAAACACTGAGGGCCCGCTGCAACACTGAGGGGCCCGCTGCAACACTGAGGAAACACTGAGGGCCCGCTGCAACACTGAGGGGCCCGCTGCAACACTGAGGAAACATTGAGGGCCCGCTGCAAACACTGAGGGCCCGCTGCAACACTGAGGAAACACTGAGGGCCCGCTGCAAACACTGAGGGCCCCGCTGCAACACTGAGGGCCAGCTGCAACACTGAGGGCCCGCTGCAACAGTGAGGCCCCGCTGCAAACACTGAGGGCCCTGCTGCAACACTGAGGGCCCTGCTGCAACACTGAGGGCCCTGCTGCAATACTGAGGGCCCTGCTGCAACACTGAGGGCCTGCAAGGGGCTGTTTGTGTTCATCAATATGCGTGTGTGTGCCTCTGCTTATGAATGCATGTGTGTGTGTGTGTTACAAGCAGCGCTGCTCAAAGCGAGGACTAAAAAAGCCTGGAGGGGCTGAGGGGAAATCTTGGGCCCCCATGACCCCTCCTGTGGCTGGGGCCCAGCTGTGCTGTGCTGGGCATCTGCCAGCTAGAGGACAGATCTGTCCCCAGCCACACACAAACAATGTTAAAAAGACACTCACAAACAGACTAACATGTGTACCCATGTGTGTGTCTCTCTCTCTCTCTCTCTCTCTCTCTCTCTCTCTCTCTCTCTCTCTCTCTCTCTCTCTCTCTCTCTCTCTCTCTCTCTCTCTCTCTCTCTCTCTCTCTCTCTCTCTCTCTCTCACAGATAGATCACTGCAAATGATCTGTTTGTTTGTTGCAGGAGGGCATATCCTCTCTGACGGGATAGAGGGCAGTTGTGGTCTGAGGAAAATCCTCTCGGTGCATCTCTCTGAAGGAGAAAAATCAAATCAAATCAAATCCTTTGTTTCCCCCAACATCAAACCCAGGAGCCATACACAACAATCACTCACTCCAATGGCTCACACAATTGCTAAAGCGATAACATCCTGGGAAAAGAAATAACATACAAAATTCCCTATAATGTAAGACAGCAGCACAGGAGCACTTCATATGAAGGGGGCTGTGCACATTTTCACGGCGGTAAAATATGACCAAACTCGTGAGCACAGTAACATTTCTCTGTGCTCTGCTATGTTGAAACGTATACAGACACCTGGACTCTCCTGCCATATGATAGGGTTTAATGGAAATTAATATGGAGGATTATGGCGGCCTCCACTCTTCTGGTTTCACTCTTGGAGCGTTCCAGATGTACTGGGAAGTGTGAGCATCCGAGCTCCGGATTTGTAGTCGTAAATGTCAACTGACACGCCCCCTGAGGTCGGACTTAAAACTTGGAAAAAATTGATTCTCTGCATGATAACAGTAAGAGACAATGTTGATAATATAAAATGTTTAGCTCTTCTGTATTATTTGTGTCACATTAAATCAGCTGTTCATATGGTACTACTCATCTTCTATATGTGGATATGTTGCTACCTCGTTTGTAGTCTGAAAATACAAAACAAAGCGTAGTTATCAACCTGTATTGCTAACAATGGCTCACTTGAAGATTTTGTGTGCACAAACACGTAACAAATGGCCGTGTGTATGCACAGAAAATCTTCTCTTACCACGAAGCAGTGTCATTTCAATGGTCTGCATGAAGACTGATGATGGAAATAAAGAGTGAGTGAGAAGGGGAGGGGGAGAGGGCTCTTTAGGCAAGGCAAGTTTATTTATATAGCACCTTTCAACACAAGGCAATTCAAAGTGCTTTACAAAGATGAAAGACATTAAGAAAATGGCATTTAAAAACAGTCATTAAAAAGCAAAGATAATAAAAGAAACATTAAAAGAAAAAAATACATGGATAAAAGTTACAGTGCAGTTTAAGATGTGAATAGTTCAATTAAAAGCAGCGTCAAAAAGAAAAGTCTTCAGCCTGGATTTAAAAGTAGTAAGAGTTGCAGCGGACCTGCAGGTTTCTGGGAGTTTGTTCCAGATATTTGGAGCATAATAACTGAACGCTGCTTCTCCATGTTTAGTTCTGACTCTGACTTTAGGCAGACCAGTCCCTGAAGACCTGAGAGTTCTGGATGGTTCATAATTTAGCAAGAGGTCAGAAATGTATTTAGGGCCTAAACCAGGGGTATTCAACTCAAATTCAACGAGGTCCAGTTAGAGAAAATGTCCCCATGCAAAGGTCCGGAACATCAAAATGTCTAACTTGCTTTATGAATTAGTGTGATATATATTGAAGTAGCCTGTAGCTTTGTAGCATGTAATCAACAACTGACTGCCAATAAAATAAAGAAAGTACAATTCATAAACAACAATATTTATTGTCAATTAACATTGAACTATACAGATATACAGTAAATACTGTGGATATGTGTAATGTTTCTCTCTGGCTGCATTTAAAAATAAAATAGAGAAAATAAATAAAATAGCTTTTGAAAATGTGTGCATCTTATAAGTGCTTAATTTTAGATAAATAAAATAAAGTGTAGCAGCAGCTTGAGTTTCCCTTTTTCTTTGTTAACCGTTTCACATCATGACCTAACAGTTTCAGCTGATTATAGAACATTATCAGTCTGACTTGAGAGGGAATGTTTGGTCAAACACTTTGTGTTTTGTCTCATAGTGGCGTTTTGGCACTTTTAATGAGCGCCACGGTCTCTGAACAAATGAGACACACTGGTTCTGTGCTCCCAGTGGGCAGGATGAACATGAATGAGTCCACTCGGGGTTAAAAGCTCTGTTCTCACTGTCCACTTTCCTCTTCTTGGAGAGCGCCATGTGTAATTATTTGTCTCTCCCTGTCTGCCGCTAACACGCCTGTTCACTCTCCTCTCCGCTTCTCTCCCTGTATCGCTAATTATTCTCTTCACTCACTTTCCTCTCCGCTTCTATCTGCCGCTCTCTCATCTCTTCTTCTGTGTTTCTCTCCCTGTATCGCTCACTCGTCTCTTTCGCCCCCTGTCGGCAGCGGTTAAAATAGAATCGCCCCGTCAAAATTGAAATCCCCTATTAATGTATTGATTATAGGTCCGGGTCCGTATAGGTCGGCGTCTGGGTCCGGATCCGGACCGCGGTCCGCCTGTTGCCGACCCCTGGCCTAAACCATTCAAAGCTTTATAAACCAGCAGCAGTATTTTGAAATCTATTCTTTGACACACAGGAAGCCAGTGTAAAGACTTCAGAACTGGAGTGATGTGATCCACTTTCTTAGTGTTAGTGAGGACTCGAGCAGCAGCGTTCTGAATCAGCTGCAGCTTTCTAATAGATATTTTAGTGATACCTGTAAAGACACCATTACAGTAGTCGAGTCTACTGAAGATAAAAGCATGGACACGTTTTTCCAAATCCTGCTGTGACATTAGGCTTTTAATCCTAGAATATTCTTTAGGTGATAGTAGGCTGATTTAGTAACTGTTTTAATGTGACGGTTGAAACTCAGGTCAGAGTCCATGACTACACCTATAGATTTCTGGCTTTATCTGTTGTTTTGAACATTGCAGACTGAAGCTCAGCGCTAACTTTTATACGTTCTGCCTTGGCTCCAAAAACCATTACCTCAGTTTTATCTTTGTTTAATTGGAGAATGTTCTGACACATCCAGTCATTGATTTGTTCAATGCACTTACTCAGTGTTTGAATTGGGGCATAGTCTCCTGGTGAAATGGTTACGTAAATGTGGCTGTCATCTGCAAAGCTATGGTAACTTATTTTGTTGTTTTTCATTATCTGAGCCAGTGGTAGCATGTAGATGTTAAAGAGAAGAGGCCCCAAGATGGAGCCTTGAGGAACCCCACATGTCATATTTGTCAACTCAGATGTGTATTTACCTATAGAAACAAAGTTGTTTCTGTTCTTTAAGTAGGATTCAAACCAATTTAGAACTGTTTCCGAAAGTCCCACCCAGTTTTCTAGTCGGTCTAGTAATATGTTGTGGTCAACAGTGTCAAACGCAGCACTGAGATCTAATAATACTAACACTGAAGTTCTGCCA
The DNA here is from genome assembly GCF_902827165.1 of Trematomus bernacchii. Classification (NCBI taxonomy): domain Eukaryota; kingdom Metazoa; phylum Chordata; class Actinopteri; order Perciformes; family Nototheniidae; genus Trematomus; species Trematomus bernacchii. Next base: position 925,972 of record NW_022987649.1, on the reverse strand, counting down.
CTGTCTGTGTTTAAGTGGATGTCATTGAAGACCTTTACAAGAGCAGTCTCAGTGCTGTGGTTTGGACGAAAGCCTGATTGGAACACATCGAAACAGTTATTTAAATGCAAGAAATTACTCAACTGTTGAAAAACAACATTTTCAATGATTTTTACACACCCCTTCCTCTCTCTCTCTGACTGTTTCCATGCATGCTCACCCAGCCTCAGTAAGAATTGTAACAATTTACAATTTTAAATTCCCTGAAGAAACATGCTTCTCTTTCCTGCTCAGCTAAAATATGAAACCTTCATTATATGGTTACAGTTAGGTATCCATCAAATAAATGAGTACCTAAAACTGACATCATCTCACTGTTGGGACTGCTATGAGTGAATCTATAAAGCACCTTTTGAAACAGAGAGCAAAGTCAAATGAGCTTTACCTGGAAAAAATATAACAAACAGATTGGATGAAGCAGCATGAATACAGAGGAGTACCCACATACATCAGGTCGACTACTGTTCATTTCTGCAACAGTTATCAAATAACTTAACCTAAGACTCTACACACATGCATCTCACTTTTCTAGTCTACCCCCTGTTCTTTAACCCTTGAGTGGTGTTCATATTTTTGTTATTCAGCCAGTGTTCGTGGGTCTGGTGGACCCGCTGCCTTTTTGGGCTTCAATTCAACACAATCAAACTATTTCATGTTAAAATACTCAACAGATGTTTACTTCATCCCAATTACAAGCAATATAAACAGCATATATGGTTAATATTTGCCCTTTTACACTTTTAGATCACATTAATGAATTAAAGTGCTACTCGTTTTTTTGCCCGCTGACCGGCTGGTCCTGTGGCTCGTATTTTTTTTTTAACTAGCTGATGCTCAATCTCATCCTCTTCTTCAAAGTCACTGTCAGACTCAGAATTCTCAGAAATGTGATCCTCACATTCTGAAACCTCTTCTTCTTCCTCTACATCATCATCAAATGGTTCTCTCTCTTCTAAAATCATTTGCAAGCCCCTCTGAGCAGAGAATCTTTTGGCCATCTTGATCAGATAAGGACCCAAACTGGCGAAGCTTTATTTATTGTGTCTCGCCCCAAATTTGCAGCTGGGATAAAATGTGAAAAAAATAAAGATTGGTTCCCGCAAGACATAATGCGGGAATGTGAGAGCAGACAGGTGTCGGTACTTGAATCTATCAACAATGTTGCAACCTTGTGCAACACACACACACACACACACACACACACACACACACACACACACACACACACACACACACACACACACACACACACACACACACACACACACACACAGAGGCCCAGACAGGTGCACAGGACCTACCATTTCCACACTTTTGTTAGCCCCGAACATCCTGTATGTAATGTAAATGTGTAGGGGGGGTGTACTCATTGAAAATGTGTTCTGATATATGTTCTTCACAGAAAATGAGCCAAGCCATGGAGTGTGAGTTTGAAAAAATAATTTGTCATATCATTTTTCTTTAGATAAATAATGAAAACGGGTCCCACAGACCCGAACACCATACAAGGGTTAAGGATCACCTTCTATTAACCTCAGTGCACAGTAAGTCAGGAGCTCTTGGACTTTTGGAAACATACAACATATTTCTGTGCATACCTAAAGAAATATGTGCTTCCACCTTACTATCTGTTGTTGTTGGCCTTTTAATGAATTCTGTTTAGCCTCAATTTTATTTACCACTAGATCACTGGAAGGGCCCCCCCAAACCCACCCTGGGCACCAGCCAAAGGAGATACTGATGTTGTGCCAAGAGCCTTAGGCTCCGTTTACACGGAAACGAAAACAAACAGAATTCGATTTAAAAAAAGTCTTCCGTCCACACGCAATCGGCTCAATAAACGTGTCCGTCCATACGAGACCGCTCGACCCGCTGGAGACGCTGTAGTACATATGCCGGGCCTGTAAGTGGCGCTGTACTTCCGCCACAAAATACACCAAAAGCAGCGAAGAAGACTGGTTGCCTGGTTGCCCTTCTGTTTATTCTCCGCGGTGGATTTAGCAACATGTAGTTCATGTAGTTCTCCATGTCCACTTGTTGCTGATGGTTGTGGTAGAGGAGCTGTAGATTTGGGTGAGCAGCAGAGGTGAGGAGAGTCAGGGCTCTGGCTGTTTCGGCGGCCTCTGTTTCTATTTTTCTCCCTCCCCGAGTGTGCTCCTGCTGTAAAAGGAAGGTGCACCGCACCCACTGCCACTAACTCTGAGCCTGGCTCCCCAGTAGTCCACCAGCAGATGAAAAACACCCACCTCTCCGCATCTTCCAAGGGACGAGGGAACCGTGCAGCAGAGTTTCCGTTAGAATTTTTTTAAAGTTTAAATCTTCCGGACAAAATTAGGAAAGTGCCGGTCAAAGGTCTTCTTTGTTATTTATTGAGCTTTAAAACAAATTGATAACGACTCTATATAATAATATAAGAATAATAAACGGAGTCTCTCTTTTCCTCCCCCTCTCCTGACAGCCCGTCAGTATCCGTCTCATGCAGCTGGCTGATCCAGTAATGAGTGACCCGACAGTACAATTAAACATATTTATAACTAGTTTAGGTAGTTTGAGAGGTAATTAAAATAGCTAAGTGTGATGATCTAACTTGAAATGTGTGTTTTGCTCCGCTCACCACTCCATCACAGCGGGCGGAGCTGCAGGTGATCATGCAGAGCTACGTGTCTCCGTCAGCAGCAGCTGATCTCTGATCTCTCTCTCCTGTCCGATTAGATTAGGGTGAGCATGAGAGGTGGGGAGAGGCAGGGAATGATCGTATAGGGCGTACACACGGAGCCGCTTGGCCCCCCAGAGCGTTCCGTCTGCAGATCTACCCACCTTGGTACCCGTTATCGTTTGAGGGCTTCGTTTCCGCGGTTCCGTTACGGCCTCGTGTGAACGAACCGTCCATATGATAGAGAACTGTAGCGGATAACGGGGGGTTAGGTATTGTAACCCTAGTTATATAAGGGCGGAGCCCTCTACTGGACTCTATGGGTACTACTCTCTATCATGCTATGCGTGCATTCACCTACTGAGTTGCATAAACGTAGCCGGCCAATCTGGGCGAGCCTACCTGAATGCGCGCGTAGGCCCACAGTATATAAGGCGGCTACGCCTCCTGACCGTCATCCTACACCCTCTTCAGCGAGCGGCATAGGACAGACAGGGCCCCCAGGTAGAGGGCTCCGCCTGTGCTTATATGTGACCTGCTCTATCGAAATCAGTCGCATTGACCCGAAGACACATTTTGAGTTGTATACACTGTTGGAAAGAGGAGATTCCTAGCTTTCTAATGATATCAAGATTTTTGTTGTACTCCAAATATTAAGCAAAATATTTCACATTATACAATGACTGTCACCGAGTCATCATTTTGAGAAAAAGGCCTTCAAAGTTTCCTCTTCTCTGGAATCCATCGATCTGATTGATTATTAGCGGAGCAAATGATCAAAATAGTCCGGAGGGAAAATATTTCCGTTTGGATTACTGGTCTGGGGGAAGCTCGCGAGTGTGTGAGTGTATGTGTGTGTTTGTGTATTTTTGCGTTTGTGTATATTGTGTTCGTTTCCCGGGGAAAACACTCACGAGAAACACCGGCTGTTGTTATGCTTGCTGTGACGTTAAGTTACTCCGTTCTCCGCTTGTAAATATGCCGTTACAAGCTTCATAGTTGTACAGATGAAGCGTCTTATTTTGGACAGTTTAAAGTGCGAGGGTCGTGATCGGTTCATGCACGTTCCGTGATGGCCGGCCGGCCCCCAGTCAGACTTGATACCGCCCCCATGATAAATACATTTAATTATTGTGAAGCCAGCTGCAATGGATCATTGATCCACCAGGGGGTGCAGTGGGGTTCCACACTGGAGTCATGTGAAATCAACTTCTAAATAATAGATGTTGTTTAGTCGGAAAAAACGAACGAGCCGGCTCTCCCGATTTTTAATCCTAATTTAATCATCATCATTGATGTTTATGTTCGCCGAATTGACATGAAATCACTGACAAATATGAATATTCTGTATTCAACTTCATTGAAACGATCAGGATGGGTGTTATTTTTCCCCACAATGACCAAGTCGCTGCAAATGATCCCATGTATTACATGTACATGGCCACATTCTCAACAAAGTTACGTAACGAAACATTCTGTATTCCTTGCTTACTTTTTATTTAATGCTTTATAACAGCTGGAATAGTTCGTTTAGAACAGGCACCTCACTCGCAATCTGCTCCTCCGCAACGCCTACCACCTACCTCCGGCTGAAATTATGAATGTACAGTAAGGCATAGTAATCATAGATAACACGGCAGGGTCCGTTACAGTTTGTTTTCATCTGATTTCAAATATTTCAAATGTCTGAAGTTAATAAATACATTCTCAGTGTTCAAGTCAATAATAGTCATATAAGAAAAGTACTGATCTAATAACAGAGATTTTATAAGGACTTTTCAATGTTCGACATCGCTCATGTGAAATACAGTAAACTGGATGTTGTGGTGCCGAGAGGCGGGGTATCAAAAGTACAAGCTAAACTTTTATTTAGCATCTGAACACACTTGTAAACAACGTGATGCCCGGGAAGCGAAGACCCGGCGGAAACAGCTGGTCTGGTTCACTAAAATGTCCGTGTACAGTATATCTGGTACTAATGTATAGCGGATCTTTGTTAAGATCCATATGTCACGGATAGATATTATATATAGAGATGGGATGGCAGAAGGTGCTATATATATATATATATAATTCCAAAGCTGGTAAAGACCTTTCAAATTTAGCAATAATAGTCATATAAGAAAAGTACTGATTTGTTCTTGAATATTATAATAAAATAAACACCGGCTGTTGTTATGCCTGCTGTAACGTTTACTTTCTCCGTTCTCCGCTTAAGTAATTATTACTTCCTGCTTTCCGCTCGAAATTTAAATCTGAAAATGGCAAAATAACGGAGAAAAAAACGTTCACAGAGAAGACGACAACAATTGTCACTTGCACTTGTCATTTAGCATCTGAACACACTTGTAAACAACGTGATGCCCGGGAAGCGAAGACCCGGCGGAAACAGCTGGTCTGGTTCACTAAAATGTCCGTGTACAGTATATCTGGTACTAATGTATAGCGGATCTTTGTTAAGATCCATATGTCAGTAGAGATGGGATGGCAGAAGGTGCTATATATATATATATATATATATATATATATATATATAATTCCAAAGCTGGTAAAGACCTTTCAAATTTAGCAATAATAGTCATATAAGAAAAGTACTGATTTGTTCTTGAATCAACTTTTTTATGGAAAATGTTTTATGTAATTTTATTTCATTTTAAATAAAATGAAAGACATTCACAGTTAATGTAATTAGATATACATTATTAATGCCATACATTTTTAAATGTAATTAGATATACATTATTAATGCCATACATTTTTGCATAAATATTTATTCAGTATGATAGCTGTCTAACAGAAGTTAAATCCATTTCTCACTTATTCTGACAATGTACTTAACCCCAAATAAAAGAACCCAATAAAAATAGTTGTTAAATAATAGTGAAGTCACGTTGTAATAACAATAACTCATCTCTCTCGGTTTTTTTTGTTTTCTTTGTGTGCTTTGCCAAAAGCCACTGTGTCAAGTGTCCTAGTTGGGTTACCGTAACGAACAGCAGCCGGCTCTCGATTTTTAATCCTAATTTAATCGTTTATGTTCGCCGAATTGACATGAAATCACTGACAAATATGAATATACTGTATTCAACTTCATTAAAATGTTATTAACGTGCCTAAACTCAGTAATTCACTAAAAATTACTGATCCCTCCGCGTCGCGGAGGGATCTTGATCCCTGGGTGTTATTTTTCCCCATAATGACCAAGTCGCTGCAAATTATCCCGCTTATTACATGGCCACATTCTCAACAAAGTAACGACATGACTCCCAATATTAATTAAAATGCTTTTATGGATTTAGAAAATATTTTTATTGATTTAAAACATAGTTCTATGTATTGATTTAAATTGACATGCATCCGCTAAGAAAAATAGTCCGTTGTTACCGTTTTTTAAACAGTCAGAATGAAACGGCAGCTCTCAGCTGTGTGTTCACACTCCTAACTCTGATCTTTCTTTTCCAACAGTTAAGTTAACTGTAGGTTACTCTGAGTGACAAGCTTACAGTTAGTGAAGTAACACTTTTTTTTTGTGAGTCACGACCTCGCTGTTTCATTCTAACATAACGCTCCAAATATGACTGTTTCCACTCGGACTTCAATACAGCAACACCATTGTTTGGTTTCCATGGTAGCGTGTCTCTTTAGTAGCGTGCACTCCTTTCCTGTAAATTACAGGTCCAGCCAGGCAAAACAGTAATATGAAATATGAACGTTAGTTTTTAACTGAAATGATCAAATAAAGTCAAAATGTCACAGTGTTTACAAACATTGACCATACCGTTCACCAGCCCCCACCCCACTCTTTGTTTAAAACGAATTGGCCATCGGAATGTGTGTGTCCCAACCCCCCCCTGTGATATCTCTTCACAGGGGGGAGAGAGTTAGACGCTCGTGAATTGTCAAGGGGGGGGGGGGGGGCCTCTCTGCACGGAGGAGCCGCGGAGAAGTGAATCACAGTGATCTGCTATTTTAAAGTAAATTCAACACATATCGACCCTAAATATAGCATATATTAAGAACGAGAAAGTGTTAACATCGTTTTTTGTAAACATATGACCAATGTGCGAGGGTGATGACATCAGAGCATCGTCCTATGGGCTTAGCCCCGGACAGGTACAACAGGTATTCACTCAGAGGGGGGTAGTTACCCATTTACATGTCAAAAAGCAACATACAGTAGGCGGGTGGGGGATGGTGAACATTTACATTTCTCTACAGCAGTGGTTCCCAAACTTTTTGTGCCCAAGGCACACCAAAGGACAAGTAAAAATCTCAAGGCACACCTATTGTGCGAAATAGCCCTTATAACACGTGTTATCACTCATATCATGTAAAATATCTGTAAATGTGCATAATTATTTACTAATGCCAAATAAAATGTATAGATAGAACAATCAGTGGTTCAAGTTAGTATATTCCTCAGTGTAACATATCCACTAGTTGCAAAGCTTAAACATTTTTATATATTTTTTTATTTTAAGGGAAAGGATGTTTTCACTACTCAGTTTGTCAACTATGTTACGGACAAACTTGATGTCATTACAATCATTTGATTAAGTCCTGCACTTCAAGTAAAATCAAATTTGAAAGGCTCTTGAGTCTATTCTACCATATATCCAAAGATTTTTTAAAGTTTAAAAAATAATTGTATTAAAGTTTTGTTTTTTCATGTGATATGTTCAGCACTGTCATTAAGTTTAGGGATATTTTGTATTATAAAACTACCATACAGGTCATTTTGATAGTTTTAAGAGATGTCATGTAAAACTCCAACCTGTGTAGATATACATTATACTATAAAGGATATCAGAAGCACTATTTTAGATATTTTAAATTTGAAAAAATGAGGTGCAACATAGTTGACAATGAAAGTCAAACATTTGACGCAAATAACATAGTTGACTGGACACATTATTAACCATCAGCACTATGTTAATTTCAAGGCAGAAGTGCAAAATTCCATTGATAATGATGTGTAATGACGTCTACATGTCGTACAAATTGTCAACTAGGTTACCTGTCAACTAAGTTACTACAGTTATTACAGTACTGGGTAACTCAGTTGACAGGTAACCTAGTTGACAATTTCCCTATTTTGACCCATCATTTCAATGGTAGGCCTTGCCTGGATGACCACATGTCATTTTCTTGAACAGGTTAACATCACATTTGCACATATAATTGAATTAAAATCATTAAACAATTGTAAACCATAACAATGTACGTAACATTGTTGATTGTCAATGAGTATATTAATTGACCATGTGCTATTATACATAAAATATTGTAAAAATGTAGAGGTCAATCACCACAGTGTGTTCAAAATGTCTGCCAAAGAGGAACATGGCATCATGTGATGCTGGTGACATGGTATTGGGACAAACAATTTTTGAGTTAAAGGGGGAAGTTCTGTTAGTAACATAGTTGACAGAACTTTTGCGGACATTCATATATTAAGATATTTAAATTATTTAAAGGGGGAAATCAATTAAAAATATGTTATTATTCTTTAGTATTTAGACTTTTGAAATAAATGAATCATTTTTTAAATTTACTTTAATGGTTTTTATTCATTATTTTGAATCCAAGACACCCTCAACTGAAAAACGGACATAGCAAAAACTGACAATTTAAGAACATCATGACACATTTCAAGCTAAATAAAGCATAGGATGCACATAATGTTTGTGTGATATTATAACATGCTTTCCAATAATAGGCAAAATATGATATTTTTGAAGAAAATAGTTAGAATAATTATAATTATCATCAATGGACATCAATGGACATGGAATGTACCCTAAATTGTAGAATCACTCAGCAGTTACATACACCAAACCTTCCAGTTATATTCCTATCAATATTATGAAGGCTTTTACAGAAGGGTTTGGTCATATATAATTCATAGCCTGAATTATAACATTTTATACCTAAAAACATGGTGAAAATTGATATTTTAGGGCTGTTGACAGTATTTTCTGATTTATGGAGTGATACAAAGAGATATCCAAAATACCTTCTGTAAAAGCCTTAGATACTAATATGACTACAAAATGAAACAATAATTTTGATCCTGGCTTTATCCAAAGTTCAGATTTCGGTTCCTGAAATGTGTTAAAATATGCGCATATTTCATGAGATAATGGTTCATTTGGATATTTAAACATGCTATTTCAGAAAACTTGTAATACAAAAAACAATTGCCTTATTGTAAGTAATTAACTGGAGAAATATTTAGCTGATATCTTTAAGTTAAAAATACCCTATTCACCTGGGGTGTCTCGCCTTAATTAGATGTTTGATAAGTGCAGATCACATAGTAAAACACGTACACAGATACATTATTTTGTATTTTTATTAAATTCGACAATGTCAATTTCACTTTCCACTATGTCCACCGTTGTTTTTCACAACCAATGGCAGAACTTTATTGAGGCCTGTAATTAGTCAACTACAGGTCTCTTGAGTCAGTCTTTTTCTTCCAAAAAGCTTGTGACAAGATGTTATTGCTCTTGGGGCATTAAAAACAAGATTTTAACTTTAGTGTTTTATATAATATCTGCATTTTCTATTGTGAAAAACTAAGTCTTAGTTATTTAATATATAGCGCCATCTCCTGGTTAAACCCTGAAATTGGAGAATAGTGGGAGGGCCTAACATTCCTGAATACTGGTCTTTGGCAGGCAACTGGCTGGCAACTGGCTGGCAGTCGGCAGGAAGCTGTATGCTGGGGTCCAAAATAAGAGGCTCCATCTGTATTTATCATCTAAATTTGCCGAAACAAGTTTAATATTCTGAAAGCCAAGACTTTGTTTAATTGAAATCAGATGAAAACAAACTGTAACGGACCCTGCCGTGTTATCTATGATTACTTATGCCTTACATTCATCATTTCAGCCGGAGGGAGGGGCAGCTGCGCTACGGAACAGCAGATTGCGATTGAGAGGTGCCTGTCATCTTCCCTTTACAAGCTTCACAAATGTATTTATCGTGTGATTTTGGAAATAAAAGTTTCATATTCTGAAAGCCAAGACTTTGTTTATTTAAAATCAAACAAAACACCCGAACCCCGAAAAAATAGTTTTTTCCGCAAATCCACGTTTATTTTTAAATGAGCCGTTGCGACATCCGACTGATTTCGATAGAGCGGGTCACATATAACTAGGGTTACAATACGTAACCTACCGTTCTATCTCATATAGGCTCCGCCTTCTACTGGACTCTATGGGTACAGTGGGTGGAGCCCCGATGTATATACGCCCTGTCGTCCAACAACATCGACCCATCACACTGCCCCTGACCGGCTTTTGGCTAACATCCACCGCACCCCCACTTCCTCCCATCCAGTTGTAACAGTGGAGAAGTCGGGCCCGCAGCTTGGATAAGGCACACTCACACACGCTTACCTCGTGTAGAGTGTGCATGGAAGAAAATAGTGGGGAAGGCTCTCCCTGCCTGCCCATAGGCAGGTGGGTAACGCCCCTATTGCACCTGCTTCCTGAGACAGCGCCCCCCAGACCTGAGGAATCGTCCAGGGCTGGCCCACCATCATCTGTGTCACCTCCGCGTACCACGGCACCAAGCGGCGACCTGGGGCCACTAGGATGACTGACAGACGTTCCCGCCTCACCCTCTCCAGGAGGGGGGGGATAAGGTGCAGCGGTGGAAAGGCATAAAGCAGATTTCTTGGCCATGGCTCGTGTGCAAATGCGTCCACCCCCAAGGGCGGATTGTCTCACCGGGCCAGTTAGAACCACAGGGCACAGTGGCTGTTGCGCCGATTGGCGAACAGGTCCACCTCTGCTCTCCCGAACTGAGTCCAGACCTGCTTCACCACCTCCGGGTGAAGCCTCCACTCGTCTGGCAGGGGCCCGCCTCTCGACATGAGGTCGGCCCCCCTGTTCTCCCGTCCCAGGATGTGCAGGGCCCTTAGAGACAACACATTCTGTGAAGCCCACAACCACAGGTTCTCTGCTGCGGTCAACAAGACTGCAGAGCGAACCCCCCCCCTGCCTGTTGATGTACGCCACTGTGGTGCGGTTGTCGCTCCTCACTAGCACATGTTTGCCCTGTATTAAGGGTTTGAAGTGCTGTAGGACCAACATCACTGCCTGCAGCTCTAGGAGGTTGCTGTGCCGAGCCTCTGTCGGAGGCCAGCCACCACCTATAGCTCTCTCTAGGCAGGTCCCCCACATCCTGTCACGGATGCGTCTGTGAAGACCGTGATGTAGGAGGTCACTCGCCCCAGTGGAGCCCCCCTCCGCAGATGCTCTGGGGACCCCCAGAATCGGAGGTTGCTCTCTACTGAGGGGGGGATGGTCACCAGACGTCGTTTGTGCCTCTTGGGATCTAAGCAAAGGCCGATAAACCACCTCTGCAGGCGACGTGTATGCAATAATCCGAGTGGCACCACAAAGTGAGCAGCCGCCATGACACCCAAAGTCTGCATGATGGTCAAAGCTGTCACCGTCGCCCCCTGACGCAGCCTGCAAACTGCCCGAAGCAGGGATGCTTGTCTGCTTTCTGTCAGGGTGGCACGTAGTCTGCCTGCATCGAGCAAAACCCGCAGATATTCTACCTGCTGGCGAGGTATGGGGCAGCTCTTCTTCCAATTGACCGCAAAACCCAAATTGGTTAGGTGTAGGATCAATTGGGCTGTGTGAAACATTGCCCATTCCCTGGACCTGGCCATGACTATGAGGTCGTCTAGATACAAGAACACCCTCATGCCATGGTCGCGCAGCGGCTGGAGCGCTGTGGCCACACATTTGCTGAACTTGCGTGGGGATATAATAATAATAATAATAATAATAATAATCCTTATATTTATTATAGCGCTTTATCAATGACTCAAAGCGCTTTACAGATACACATTACACATACAGATCATACATACATGTAATGGTCTACTGTGGACAATACCCACAGGAGCAAGTTCAGGTGAAGTGTCTTGCCCAAGGACACAACGGCTTTACAGACGCAGCGACGGCGGGTTTCACCCCCATCACACGGCCAGCTGCGGCGGCTACACCATGGACCAGATTATTAATCTGCCTGATGCAGCGGTCCGAATAATCACTCCGGCCTTCCTGAGACGGGGAGGCGCCCAGATTATTGGCTGCCGCCGCCAGCTGTGCCCTGAGCCGGAATATCTTATCAAGATACTCCAGCGTTTCACGGTCACGAGGCAGCGGGGGCAGGGGTCTTCTCCCCTCCGCCCAACCTGCTGCCTGAGGGAGCAGATGGGCCGCCAGGCTCTTATCGAGGGGGGGCACACCGGGACACGCTGTGTCCGTGCGGCCCTGCACCCTGAGCAAACCTGCCATGCCAGCCACCGGAGCCCTCGTCTTCAGTGGGTGCCGTCACGTCGCCTTCACACACTGCCAGAAACAAAGGCCGGCTGGGCTGGCTGAACCGGGCCATAAAACCCCTGATGGAGGCGGCTTACCGGTTTGGTTGGTAGCGGAGGGGGGAGCGGTAGACCCACACGCTCTGCCGCCATGGCCATCACCAGCGGGAAATCCTGACAGGCAGATCTGCGCGGTGGACCCTCATGGACGCCGGACTCAGAAGCGCCCGACAACAAGAAGTCCTTGTCTTCTTCCTCCTCGACAAACGGGGACCGTCGGAATGGCGAACACGAACGGCACCTCCTCGGCCACCTCCTGGTCCTGCGCCTCGTCCGGCGAGACATAATGCACCTGGAAGTGTTCCAGGCGATGTTGGCGTCTGAGCCGCGGAGGCGCACGACAGGCACTGCAGGACGGAGAATGTTTGCTGCCCTCCACCGCGTGGTCAGGCCCCAAACACTCAAAGCACAAGCGGTGGGGATCAGCGCCCGCAATTAAGCCCGGGCATGTAGAGCAAGGCCGATGTTGAAGGAGTGGTGATTCCTTATTCTTTCACTTTCTTCTATCTATCTTCTTACGTTTAGCTTCAGTTGTTGCTGCTCGCTGAAGAGAAAAAGGATGACGGTCCGGAGGCGTAGCCGCCTTATATACTGTAGGCCTGCGCACGCATTCAGGTAGGCTCGCCCCGATTGGCCGGATACGTTTATGCAACTCAGTAGGTGAATGCACGCATAGCATGATAGAGAGTAGTACCCATAGAGTCCAGTAGAGGGCGGAGCCTGTGTGATATATAACACCCTCTTCGTCTCCGTGTAAACAGGGTCTTAAACTGGAGAGAGAAGTAGCATCATCCCTCCATTCCTGTGTGTGTGTGTGTGTGTGTGTGTGTGTGTGTGTGTGTGTGTGCGCGTGCGTGTGTGTGTGTGTCGGTGTGAATGGCCTTTCAGGGTGGGTGGCGGACTCCTCCCCATGACAACTACTGCATATATACATACACACACATGCACACTAGTGCTAAAAGGGTACAATGACACGTAAACACACACAAGTAAGAAGTTCTTTCTGTGAGTATGTGAGTAATTTTCTGTTACTCTCTTTCTCTCTCACACACACACACACACACACACACACACACAGCACCTCTCTTTTAGAACATATCTCCCATTTGTCGCACGAGACAAGCGTTCCCTGTCACCCAGGCTGAAATATTTATAATGAGAGGGATGAGGGGAGCCCCTGAATTATTTAAGATGAAGGATGGGGGGGGGGGGCACTAAATAATCTTCACAGCGTGGCATTCCTCTTCACACACACACACACCATAACACTGTTTCTCATGTTTCTACTGTAGCGAGTGGACAGCGCTGCTCACCTCTCACCGTGTGGGTCAAAGTGTGTGTGTGTGTGTGTGTGTGTTTGTTTGTGTGTGTGTGTGTGTTTGTGTGTTTGTGTGTGTGTATGGGACAGAACCATTGCCAGGCTGCATATCCAATGAGACGGCGACACTCACCAGTGTATTTTACATATTTATACACCTCCCCCTAGGTATTCAGCTGTCATCAATCCAAATGAACAATAGGAGCAGGATCAGGCACACACTCTCAGGTCACACACTTCCAACGCAAGCTTCTGCTATTATCACGGCCATGTTCGCCACAGTTCATACCGGCGGCTTAGCGTCGGCCCGCGCTCTGATTTCCCCTGAGGCTCTCCCGTCTCTCCAGGTGTTTGTTTTGTGCCTTTAAAGCTGTGCTGTGACAGCTTTTTATGTAGAATCCCAGGCATGTTATCAGACTAAATCATAAAGTGGAGCCACAGCGGAGAGGAGAGTCCCATCATGTCTCATCAGGATGCCTATAGGCTCAAATAAAATTATAAAATTGGTGAAATGTGATGGAAAGTCACCGTTCATAACTGGAACATGGCTTTTTACCAGCTTAGCTAATTGTACAAATTGTACACATTCAAACACACACTGTTGTTTAATACAGTGTTTTCCAGCTTTTTGGACCATGGCCCTTTAAATTAGGTCATGCTTACCTGCAATCCCTTTTCATTGTCATTGTCATCCCTGACCGTGTGAGTGTCAGCAGGTGACAGAAAGAGAAAAGATAAGACAGAACAAATGTAGTGTTTTCTCAGGGACACCCTTGGTACAGACCCCAGTTTGGGAAAATGTAAACATGCAGGGTGAGTGAGTCCTTGCTTTACAGGAAAGTTAAAACAGGTGCAGATGTAGATTATTTCATTATTTCTTTAATTACCTACCACTTCATTAAAATGGTTTTATTCTAAATGAAATTAAATGTAATTTCTGGGATGTTGAGGATTGTAATGAAAGAGACCATCAATAAGTTCAGTTTTAAAACCCCTCGGTGTAAATCACAAAACGCATGAAATGTCGCAATGACAAGCAAAGCTTTTTTTTTTTTTGGACAGTTGAAATCATTCATCATGTTGACCCCATGCCTGGGAAATACGAGCTGTTCAAATCCTTAAATAGAAAGGCTGAAATAGGAGAATACATTACATTTTTAATTGTTCCTCCAACACTAGGTAGCATTTTGAGACTAAGCCAAAAACGATTATTGCAGTTTTATTTCAAGAACTTTATAAAGAGAGCTCTGTAAAAAATGAATGGGGCTTTTCTTTCATGTGCTCTGTGGTCGCCCCCCCACCCCCCGCCACAGATGGACACTGCGACTCGCCCTCCTCACGTTTTCTCACATTAAATTGGTCTAGCTGAAGTGTACGCTGGGAGACGCTGGACGAGAGCTCTGGGGATCCTGGACCAGGAGAGGAGGCCGCCCGGGACTGGTCAGGCCGAACGGGGAGAGAGGGAGACACAGAGAGAGAGAGAGAGAGAGAGTGTGTGTGCAAAAGTGTGTGTGACGTCCTATTATCTGCGTCTCCTCAGCATTTTGTGAAGAACCAGATGGGGTCCATTCACACCACTCTGAGTTCTGGAGGCTCCCTGCAGCCACTTCTTGTTATCTTTTGTCACCAATCAAGTGCCATTTTCTCCCTCCTCTTCCTCTTCCTCTTCCTCCTCATCCTCCTCCTCCCCCTACTTCTCCTCTTCCTCCTTCTTCTCCTCCTCCTCCTCTCTGCTTATAAACATAAATACAAAAGTAGAATGGTTTTATTAAAAAAAATTAAAGCATGTTTGAGTTATAAGTTGAATAGCTGTGCAGTTTGGAAGCAATTGTATTGTGCAGACATATTAAGAATTCCTGATTAACCACTGTCGTTCAGAATGTGCAGAGGTTCACTGAACTCTTCCCCTCGGTTCACTTCAGCCGCTGGACCTTTAACCTGTTAAACCCCATCCCTGTTTTTCAGGTCTCAGGCTCGAAAATGACATTTCCAGAACAAATGACCATAACTACACTTCTAAAAGGGGAACATTAATAATCTTTTTTCTCAAAGTAATGATAAACTTGTGAGTTGGATGTAGAAAAGTCAGAATCAATATAGATGTTTTTTATTTTAAAGAAAATTCAGATTGAACATAGTAAAAAACTGTAAATTATAGTGTCCGTCCAAAAAATCTTTTTTACTTATAGTGAAAACTACCCTTGGATGATGGTAAGGTAGACTAAAAGCTTTAGGAATCCAATATTGATGCAAAACAAGTGACATTTGACCTTTTTAGAGAGGTTTAGCAAAATAAACTCTACCTCTGGGGTGATTTGGGTGGAAATGGGTGTTTTTGCCGTTTCTCTGGAACCCATTGGTCGATTTTGGTGATTGACATCTCTTTTTAACCGTTAGAGCCAATAGAATCGAAGGGGAATTTCCACATACACACCAACGTTACCAAAAAAAAGTGGGTGCTTCGCGCATGCAGTTGGCCGTAAACCGAAAATCTCACGCTCTGAAATCTGAAACCGGAAAAGTAGATTTATTGCTTATGGATTATCAAAAATCATTTCAAAGTGACACAGACACATTGGATTAACCTATGGATTAACCTTCAGCAGCGTTTTTATCGTTTTAATGCCATTGAAGACAACTTTTGATCAGACAACAACGAAGGTAACAGATATTGCCGTTTTTGCTACCTAGCGCCACGTGTTATGATGTCTGTTTTTGTTTATTATGTCGCGAGTTCTTATCATGGAGTGATGATATATATATCTATCGATTCTGTGTCTTCTCACGATGCTAATCGAGGGGTTGGGTGTGCAGTTACGATAAGTAATAAGGGTGTTATGAGTGAGTTTCTGTGCCAACGCCGTTAGCATTTTTTCGCTCGTGGCTAATTCAGAGGGTCAGCGTTAGCTTTGTGGTTTATTTTGCAAAAAAAAAAAAAAAAGATCAGTTAGCTGAGTTTCTTCCCGTTACATGGATATGAAACATTCATAGTTTATTAAATATTAAGAAGCCCTCAGACGCTGTTTCCTGCAGATTATGCGTTTTTCCGCCCGGGGGCGGGTCGATGGGGTTCAACAGGTTAAACTCTTGACGTAAAATGTGTCCGCCTGTCTGACACTTTGGTCCATAGAAATACATCTCAATACCACTGGGTATGTTAATGCATGTCTCCCAGATAGATTACCTTTTCGCCTGTGGTATAAGCTAATTATAAGAACAACTTACTCCCTGGGTCAGGGCCTCACCTCCACTAGCAGAATGAGAATGGGTTTTATTACAAAGAAGGTTTACACATATGAGGAATTTGCTTTGGCATACATAATGCATACAAAGACACAGGAAGAAGAATACTTAACAAAAAAGGGTGCAATCAGTGCATGTTGAAGACTTTACTGTATCTGTACACCTTGGGTAGATTCAGTGTTACGAGAACATTTGTATTGTACGGTATATAGACTAAACAAAAAGTGGGTGTTTTGATTGACTCTCCTGACTAATCAGAGCTCATTGTTTTACATGGCACAGAACAAAGGCTAAGTGATTGCTGTGATTATGGTGAGAGCAGAGGAGAAACAGAACAGAACAACTCACGACTGCCGAGCCCCAGGAAGGGAGATCATTACCGCCATTAGAAGTGTGATCCATATCATCTTCATCACCTTCATCACATGTATTATCATCAAATCATCACCATTGGCATCATCATAGTCGCTTCCACCTTTATTCTCTATCATTGTGTTACACCATCATCATCATCATCATCATCATCATCACAGTTGCATCAGGTCATAGGGAAAATAAAGTCATTGTGCATTGCTATGTGCCAAAGTTAAGCCATGTTCCATTCTGACAGAAGGACGCTGTGTTTTTTTGCTCTGCCTTTTTTGTGGTTATCAACGCAGTTGTCTAAAGAAATTGACATAAATTGACATGGATTGGACAAAGAGGCATGTTTGGTGTTGTGCAGGTCTGGATACAGCCTTGGGTCAAATGTGTTGTTCTGTTAGAATCTGAGAAAGCTGTGTCTGATAATAATGTAACTTTAAATAGAGAAACAGTTACAATTTTCCTCTCAATATCTATTCTTTCATTCTTCACACAACACTTATTTTGGACAACCACATAAAACAAGCACACTGAAAATGCACAGAATTATTAAAGGGAAGCCGTGGAGAGGCAGCTTTAACGCGGCTAACATGGCAGGCCCTCCAACTGTCAGCACCTTAGACACTCTAGTCTGCGGAGGAACGTTTCCAAACTAGTTAGTTTGAAGCACACTGAAGCCATTACACACACAGTAATGACGTCTGAGTGCTCCAGGTTACAGCCTGCTTAATGGAGAAGCTAAATGTTTGTTTCCACACCAGCGTATGAAAGAGAAAAGCTAACATCTGTGAGTGATACAGCCATGGAAGGGCAGCAGTGGATACGTGTTCAAAGCCACAGCTCGCCTCGCTGCTTTCCCTTTGCTTGGTTTTAACTGCAAAAGGAGTTGTTGTTCCATGTAGTTGATGTACAAACAGGGATGCAAGGATACACATCAGGGGTGAAAAAGTGAAAAAAAAGGTTAGAAAAGTAATTTAAGAGGGAAATCAGTTCATCAGTTTGACGCAAGACACAGAGAGTCTTGTCCTATGCTATATCTGGGTATCATGTTTACTCGGAACAATATAAATCTTCCTCAACTTCCTGTATACATAATTATAACTCCATTCTTGGGTCTGATCACTATCTGGTGTTTTTCATTCGAGTTTTCAACTCTTCCACTTCCCCGTCACTTTCTGTAATATCCCTCTATCAGTTGAGGATGGACTTACTTTGTTAAATGATTATGTTAAGTTTTATTTATAAACCCCAAAGCAAACATATGTTTTATTTTACTTTATATTTATATACTGAACATTACGAATATTTGCACTGTCTGTACAAATGACTTTGACCTGCACTCGCATCTGCACACATACATGTTAATATATTTAAGAATCCGAACTCAAATATGTTTATATGTTCATTCAACTGATCAAAGTTTGACCTTGTTGTGATATCTTGTTTTAACAGTTACTTATATAATGTTCTTTTTAATTGTATTATCTTTTAGTGAATCTGTACTGTTTTTCACTCTGTTGCCGCTTTAATCTCCTGATACCCCCCCAAGGGGATAAATAAAGGCCCCTCTTATCTTATCCGTCTCAATGTGCCATCAGTCGCTTCAGTGCGGACACCAGAACCTTTTACGCACAAATATGAATCAAGCTTAATTATGAATCCTGATTTAATGTAGTGTATCAGCACTTGGCTCTGAATTGTATGATCTGCTGGGGAATATGTGGAGTCCATGTTCTCATAGCTTAGAATAACTGCTTCAAATTTGACCAGTTGGACAAATTGACTTATTTTCCAAAGGTCTTCTTATCAGGCAGCTTTCAGCAACAAGTAAAGCGTCTGCCAAGAACACACATACAAAGGATCAGCATGGCACACGCACAAATGCAGAGCTGAGAAAAATCCCAGTGAAGACATTGAGATGCTTATGAGCTGCTCTGTGAGGAGAGACAGTTTGAGCAGCTACACCTCAGTGAAAACAGATCAGAGGTCAGGGAACACTCAGAGAACATAGGAACATGAGAGTGAAATACTGTGTGTAGTGTCACAAATCCATGAAGTGTGTTTAGCTGGATGAAGCAAAGGGGGGGTGTTGGGGGGGTGAGGTTGGAGCGTCCAGCCTGGCATCCTGTTTCTCCAGCGAGGTGTTAACCGAGTGAGAAATGCGCTGCCGACAGGACGACTGGCTCGCCTCCACCTCCTCCACCAACACCATCCTCTCCTTCATCTGATGTGTCAAAAATAAAATATGCGAGGAGCGGCGAGACGGGGTCACCAGGGAGTACACAAACACACACACACACACACTGAGGATGTACACAGAGCTGCAGTAGGAACTACACACTGTGCATTGCATGCATGTGTTCATAAAGAGACGTCCTGGCTCTCTGAAAAGATAGAGACTCAATTCTCCTGGGGGGGCACTCCTGTTCAGACTGTTCAGACCAGTGAGCACACCTCTGCCTGTGCTCATTTCGGCAACCCCCCCCCCACACACACACTATACGTATTATATGCGCTTCATCATATTCATAGCAAAACATAGTAGTATTGTAAAAGCTATTTAAAAAAAGTATTCTAAGACTATTGTGACAAATTTAAAATAAAGACAATATTTTCACAAAATATAATTATGTGAGAGACTAATGGCGCTTTTCCACTGCAGGACCTAGCACGGCTTAGTACGGTATGTTTAGGCCTTGGTAGACCAGGCTCACTTTATGCTGCGTTTCCATTACAGTTTAGTAACTGGGGCAGTAACTATAGTAGCGCAGTGTAGGCGGGGCAATCGGCTGTTCGGGGTGCGGAGCGACGCTGCGTAAAACTGCCGTGACGTCATCTTCAATGCGACACAACTCACAAAACACCACAGCAATGGAGGATATGGAAGCGATTGTTAACTTGGATCTTGGTATGTGGCTTGTTATCATAGCAAGGAGGCAAACTTTGTTTCGGAATAGGCTGCGTAGACCAAGACGAAATACAGAAAAAGGTAACGGTAGAGTTTTGGTAATCCTACAACGCAGTGGCGAGCCGTGACTTTTATACCTAGGCCCTCTTTTTTTGTAATATCTTAGGCCCTCGAGGGCCCTGACGGCTCGCCACTGCTACAACGCGGCAGAGACTACAGGACGACTCTAATCACTACTAAACGACAACGCTACTTGGTAAGCTAACGTTCGCTAACTAGCAATGTGTTTAGGCTCACGCTCACTATACGACCAAAATGTTTCAAGTATTTAATTAATTGTAGCTACCACTTTTATGTATTAAAATATGTATGCTTTCGTTTGTGTATTTCAGAAGTTATACTATTTGCTAAGTCGCCGCTGCAGACCATGTGTTTGGATGCTTGACCGAGCTACCGAGTGGTGGGGTGTGATTGTTCCATCTTTCACAGACACTCAGTGGGTGCAGAACTTCAGGGTGTCTGAGGAAACCTACATCTACCTGTGCAACAAACTGCGGCCAGCGATGGAGAGACAGGACACAACATTCCGCAAGTGTATACCTCTAAAGAAGAGGGTGGCCATCGCACTGTGGAAGCTTGCGACCGACTCAGAGTACAGAAGCATTGGACATCTTTTCAGAGTGAGCATAACAACTGTGTGCCGGTGTGTGCAAGACTTCTGTGCTGCTGCAGAGACGTTGTTAGTACCGGAACTAATTCGTTCACCAGACCGGGAGAAGTTTGCAGAAATGGCTGACTACACTGAGAACAGGTGGGGGCTCCCACAGTGTGTAGGTGCTATTGATGGATGATCACACATACCCATCTTGGAATGCTGGCTATTACATCCTGGGAGACTTGCATGTCCCTTCCAAAACTGGCTCTTAAAACCATTCCCTGGCACTGGACTGCTGACAGCAGAACATGTGATATACTACAAGATAATTTGCAGAGCACGGGTAGTGGTCGAAAACGCTTTTGGTAGACTGAAGGGAAGGTGGCGTTGCCTCATGAAAAGAAATGACTCTGTTGTCAAACTTGTCAAATCTATGGTGCTGACATGCTGTGCTCTGCATAACCTCTGCGAGAGTCATGGAGAGGCCTATGATGATGGGTGGGATGCACCAGCAGCAGCAGAGCCTGGGGTAGCAGTGGCACAAGGTGCAGAGGAGGAGGGCACTGACATACAAGAGGGTTTGATGCGCTACCTGAATAGCTAAATATTCATTGTATTGAACATAAATACATGTTTTTTACATACATGTGTTTGTCAAATGATTTAAAAAATGTTTTTATCAGAATTGACTATTTAGTAAATATTTGAATTTCAAGCACCAGGTACTGCCCCATAATAAGAACATTTGATAAAATATCAGATCATGAAAAGAAAATCTTTCTAATAAATTAAGCAAATATCAAAGCAAACTATAAACATAAATACAAAAGTGTAAAACACAGCAAAACCATATTCATAAATGCAAGTGTAAAATAAGTGTGGAAAATTGTAAACATGGATGGAGGCTAAAGTATCCACAGCATAACATAATATATTAAAATATAACCTAAATCTTTCTTCTAGACATATGTTAAAAGCTGTGCAGCGCTGTGCACCACTCTCTTTGTATAGGTTTTTTATTTTGTTCTCTCTTCTCTTTGAAATATATAAGCAATGTGTTGTTTGAGTCTAGTACAACGAGGGTATTAAAATTGAGCAGTTTTTACTACATGTATTATTTATTTATCATGTATTATTCTTAATACCATTACAAAATAAATATGTATCAGCAACTTTTCCTCCTTCCTTCTCTTTCTCCCATGATCTCTTATCCTCCTTCTCTTTCTGTATGATCGCTGTTGGGTGCAATTATTTATCAACAAGAGATAAGATAATAAGTACTTTATTGATCCCAATTTGGGAAGTGTTTTGTTGCAGCAGCATAAAAAGACGTGGCATTATACAATACAAATTAAAAATTGTTTGTATTGCAGCAGCATAAAAAGACACAGCATTGTAAAAATTAAAAGATAAGAAATAAACAAGAAAGTACACATTTTGAATTTACAAATGCTCGTCTTCCTGGGGAGACGGGCCACGTCGGCTGCCCATTACACCTATAACCTGGCCAAGAGTGCTCAGGAAGGCTAGGTTAAATGCCTGTGCTTGAGCATTCTCCTTCCTTCTCAAGGCCACCTCCACCTCACTCGCCCGGGCAGCATCCTCTAAAGTCAGCTGCAAGTGCCGATCCTGCTGGGCCAGGAGCCGTTCCAGGTTCCGTTCCTGCTGGGCCAGATCTGCAGTGTTCATTTCCCTCAGGATTGTGAGGGACTCCTCTCCTCCTCATTTTCTCTTGCCTGGATGACAATAAGATAAGATAACTAGAGAATGCAATTCCTGAAGAAATTGCTAGTGGGAATGCTTTATGCTGAAAAGCTGACGCTAAACTGCTATGCTGAAATGTGTAAGAAGAAAGTGAAGAATTTAGATTGAAATGATACATGAACACTGGGGGCTTGAATGTGTGATGAGAGAAGAAAAGAAAGTAAAAAGGCTTGGAAAAGCAGCGGAATATTTGAACTGCAAACATTTGAACTAACTTGATGACGAATGATCTGTCGCCATGCCAACGGCATTTGATGACATCCCATAATACGCTTAGATGCGTTGATGGCTGCATCGTTACCAAACCTGTGAAGTTTTGGGCCGTTTGGAGCATTTTCACTGACGTTATGAGAAAACCGTGTTTCATGGTGAGCATTGTGTTGCCATGGCAACGGCATTTGAAGAAATCTCAAAACTGTTTTTTGAAAAGCTTATTTTTCAAGCTTTTCACACATGTGAAGTTTGAGCACTTTTTGAACATTTTCATAGGAGTTGTAGCGACAGTGTCTTTTATGGCGAGGGATGCGTTTCCATGGAAACGGCATATGATGACACCCCATAATTGACGTAGAGCTGTCGAGGGCTGGACCGTTAACCATTATCTGAAATCTGCTGCTCTGAGCATGTCAGTTGGAGTTATCACATCATCGTGTTCCATGACACAGGTGTTTATATTTGAGCTAACGACGTGTCCAGAGATCAAAGGTTTCCATGGTGATGTGCAGTAATCAGTGAGTGGAGAGCATTTTCATTGTTCTGAATGAGAGATAAACTTCTTACATGTGAACGTTTTGTTGAAGAACCATAACAGATATCGGTGAAATATCAAAGCGTGAAGCATGTCAAGGAACTTGAGCATCTGAAGTGTACTTTTTGTGTACTTTCGGGTTAATAATGTGGCCTTTTTGGCAGATTAACTAAAGGTGTGCAGCTGCTGCTCTGAGGAAAGATCAGGCTGAATTTACAATGGGCCTTAATGGCGACATGTTGAAAGCTTTTGTCACTTCATGCCCTCAAGAGGCATTTTGTTAAAAATGTTTGCTTAAAGGGGACCTATCATGCAAAATACACTTTTGTACGTCTTTTATACATGAATATGTGTCCCCGGTGTTCCAGGGAACTCACCAAGTGTCAGAAAACACAACCCTCTCTATTTTCCTCCATACCCAAATCTCTAAAAAAGGGGCTGCAACGGATCTGATAAAAACGGATCCAGATTTGAACACTTTACTGACGTCAGTAAAGTGGCGCTACGGCTATTGGGCCAACTCTCCACCTATCAGGGGAATGTGGGGTTGGGCCACGGCCGGCCATTGCCGCTCGAAAGCGCTGGATACGCTGTAGTACATATGCCAGGCCTGTAAGTGGCGCTGTAGTCTGCCACAAAAGCAGCGAAGAAGACTTCCCGTGCATGGTTACCATGGTTACCCTTCTGTTTATTCTCCGCTGTGGCTTTTTTTCTCCCTCCCCAAGGCAAGCGTTTGCTCCCGCTGCTTTAATTCAATGCATTCCCTCCCCGTCGAGGCAAGCACTGTAATTCTCTCCGGTTAGTCCACCAGCAGATGACAAACACCCACCTCTCCGCCTCTTCCAAGGAACGAGGGGACCGTGCGGCAGAGTTTCAGTTAGGTTTTCTTTCGCCGGTCAAGATGTCCGTTAAAGTTGAAATCTTCCGGACAAAATTAGAAAAGTACCGGTCAAAGGTCTTCTTTGTTATTTATTGAGCTTTAAAACAAATGAATAACGACTCTATAGGCCTATAATAATATAATAAAACACGGAGGACGGAGATCTATTTTTCTCCCCCTCTTCTGACTTCATCAGAGCACGGCTCCCCTCTCCTGCAGGGGGGCGTGGTCAGCTGCAGCTCACAGAATCAGTCCCGTACAAAAACAGTGCTGGAGCGAAATAGAGCGAAATGAGGCATGGCTAAAATGCATGATCTGTTTGGTATTTTGAAAACAGAAACGTATAAATATACCTTATATAGGTATGGCCCTACAATATATCATTTAAATATAGCATGATAGGTCCACTTTAATTTATTTTTTATTTTTCAAGCTACGAGATGTTTTCCTACGTTTTTCATGAAAAATTATGTTGCAGGAGTGTAGGGTTTGGGAGTTATGGCAGGTTTAAAAAGAAATATGAAGGCAAATTCCAAGCTCTCCTCAACTCTAGCTGTGACATCACGCACTCTAATGCTGCGTTCACACCGGACGCGATGCGAATATTCGCTTCGCTCTTATCGCATCACTCTAAACGCTTGAGTTTCACCGCGGCTGTCAGCTGTGTTTACTCGCATCATTCAAACAAGACACGCTGGCTTGGGGGCTTAAACTACAACAAAATGAACATATTTTACCGTGATTTCATTGTAATACACGTTTCAAAATGATGCCGAAGTAATAACATACTGATACCGGTTAGTAAAAACCATGAATTAATGCTTTAACAAGTCGGCAGACAAGACGGCAGGCGAAAAACCTTTTAAAGGGCCCATGTCATGGCCATTTCCACTGATCATAATTCCATTGTTGAGGTATACTAAAATAGATTTATACTGTGCAATTTTCCAAACTCACATTGGTTTCGCATACAGCATCTCTGTAAAGTATGTGTATTCAGCAGTATTCACTCTCTCCACTAAACGGCTCGTTGGAGCTCTTGCCCCCCCCTCCCTGTGAGCCTAGTGTGCTCCGATTGGTCAGCTCGGCCACTCTGTTCTGATTAGTCAACCACCAGAGAGGCTCCGCCCATGTCTAACAGTGCTTTTTTCGGCTCGCTCTCAGCGGAACAACAGTCTCATAATGGCCTCGGTACAGCCGTATATTTTATACGCTAACTAACCGAACTGTACCTACAACTGTTGTTATAGAAGAGTAAGTTATTTTTACCTGTAATAAACTACTACTGTTTGATAAGAAATCAAATCATGGTTTGCTATATATGAATGATATGTTATAGGAGCAAATAATTCAGGGAAGAAAGGATAGGCCTACTAAGTATTTCCATCAAACTTTATTTTTAGAAATGTACAAAATGAACATGCGTAAATATTAGGGCTGTCAGTCGATTAAAATATTTAATCGCGATTAATCGCATGATTGTCCATAGTTAATCGCGATTAATCGCAAATTAATCGCACATTTTTTATCTGTTCTAAATGTACCTTAGAGGGATATTTTTCAAGTTTTTAATACTCATATCAACATATGAGTGGACAAATATGCTTTATATGTTTGTTTATTATCATTTGAACAATGACAAATATTCTCATGAATATTAAACACAACAACCTCTGAACATTACAAATATTCGCCTCAATTCAACCTGGAACCTCTCATACAATAATACAATACTGTGTGTGTGTGTGTGTGTGTGTGTGTGTGTGTGTGTGTGTGTGTGTGTGTGTGTGTGTGTGTGTGTGTGTAGATCGTTGGAGCTATGTGCAGCTCAAGGCATATATGCTCGAACGGGAGCTGCAATCATGTTGCGCGTACTGAGTGTGCTGACTTTTCGTACAATGTCCCACTGTCTGGCTACCTGCATAAAGTCAAGTGCTCGGCGCAGTTGTCGGCGAAATGTCATTGAAACAGCTCCTTATATCCGTTAGCGCAGCTAGCTAGCACCGGATGCTAACAACAACACGTAAGGTGTGCCTCGCTCGCGCGAGTCGCGCCGCGCCACACATACACACACACACACACACACACACACCCTCCCGGTCCTCCCGATGGCCAGTGGCGTTAATTTTTTTTTGCGTTAACGCGTTATTAACGCGTTAACTTGACAGCCCTAGTAAATATACATATATACACTGTATATCATCCATTCCTCCCCTTATAGGCGTTTTTGGCATCTTGCCTATCGCAGCTTTGTAAGCGGCTGCCGGGGCTTTTTAGGACGAGGCATCAGAGTGGGTCATCCCGTGTGTGTGTTGTCCGCCAGATACGCCAGGAGTTTCCTGATCTGGCTGGCCGAAATCAAATGCAAATCACAAAATATTAGAGAAACGTAGTTGTTTTAGATTCGTTAGTAGTAGTTGTGGTAGGAGTGTGTATCTAATCTATCTATCTAATCAACACAGTTAGCTTGAGGTAGCCTAGTTGTTTAGCTATGTAGCATACACGCTATGAACAGTAGCTTGGTAGCATACACGCCAGGAACGCCAACTATAATGTAATTACGTTTTGCGACTGACCGTACGGTAAATCACCCGGAGTATACTGTCTATGAGTATTTCTTGTGTGAATGCAGACATTCTCCTGCTATGAGATACATGTATGTAAGGCCATCTGCTGATATTAGAGTTGATATATGGAAACGCGAGCAACTTAGTTAGCACAGTTAGCACTGTGTCAATGGCTTAGCAGTCCGACACACGTTTACACATTTAAACAGTCGTGGTAGATACCTTGTTTGGGAGACATTCCTAACGAAATGAAGTGCCAATCACAAAATATTATTGAAACTTAGTCGTTTTATGTTCGTCAGCTTGCCAGCTGGATTACAATGCTAACCTACGTTTGCTAGTTGTTCAGTGTAATATGCTATAGGCTACTATACAATACTATACTATACTATGAACAACAGATAGTGGTTAATATTAGGCTATCAAGAACATGTTTACAATTGCAATCTTATATGGGTAGTCTGCTACATTCATTGTAGCTGGCATAACAACAATGTTTTCCCGAGCAAACTCATGTCTAGCGCCGTTGTTTAGCTCGGTAGCATACACGCTAGGAACGCCAGCTATAATGTAATTACGTTTCGCGACTGACCGTACGGTAAATCACCCGGAGTATACTGTCTATGAGTATTTCTTGTGTGAATGCAGACATTCTCCTGCTATGAGATACATGTATGTAAGGCCATCTGCTGATATTAGAGTTGATATATGGAAACGCGAGCAACTTAGTTAGCACAGTTAGCACTGTGTCAATGGCTTAGCAGTCCGACACACGTTTACACATTTAAACAGTCGCGGTAGATACCTTGTTTGGGAGACATTCCTAACGAAATGAAGTGCCAATCACAAAATATTATTGAAACTTAGTCGTTTTATGTTCGTCAGCTTGCCAGCTGGATTACAATGCTAACCTACGTTTGCTAGTTGTTCAGTGTAATATGCTATAGGCTACTATACAATACTATACTATACTATGAACAACAGATAGTGGTTAATATTAGGCTATCAAGAACATGTTTACAATTGCAATCTTATATGGGTAGTCTGCTACATTCATTGTAGCTGGCATAACAACAATGTTTTCCCGAGCAAACTCATGTCTAGCGCCGTTGTTTAGCTCGGTAGCATACACGCTAGGAACGCCAGCTATAATGTAATTACGTTTCGCGACTGACCGTACGGTAAATCACCCGGAGTATACTGTCTATGAGTATTTCTTGTGTGAATGCAGACATTCTCCTGCTATGAGATACATGTATGTAAGGCCATCTGCTGATATTAGAGTTGATATATGGAAACGCGAGCAACTTAGTTAGCACAGTTAGCACTGTGTCAATGGCTTAGCAGTCCGACACACGTTTACACATTTAAACAGTCGTGGTAGATACCTTGTTTGGGAGACATTCCTAACGAAATGAAGTGCCAATCACAAAATATTATTGAAACTTAGTCGTTTTATGTTCGTCAGCTTGCCAGCTGGATTACAATGCTAACCTACGTTTGCTAGTTGTTCAGTGTAATATGCTATAGGCTACTATACAATACTATACTATACTATGAACAACAGATAGTGGTTAATATTAGGCTATCAAGAACATGTTTACAATTGCAATCTTATATGGGTAGTCTGCTACATTCATTGTAGCTGGCATAACAACAATGTTTTCCCGAGCAAACTCATGTCTAGCGCCGTTGTTTAGCTCGGTAGCATACACGCTAGGAACGCCAGCTATAATGTAATTACGTTTCGCGACTGACCGTACGGTAAATCACCCGGAGTATACTGTCTATGAGTATTTCGTGTGTGAATGCAGACATTCTCCTGCTATGAGATACATGTATGTAAGGCCATCTGCTGATATTAGATAGATAGATAGATAGATAGATAGATAGATAGATAGATAGATCGTACTTTATTGATCCCAAATTGGGAAATTGTTTTTGTTACAGCAGCATAAAAGGCATTTTACAATAAAACAAAATATACAAGAATAGAAATAAAATAAAATATAAAATATAAAATATACATGTCGAAATAGAAAATATACATGCAGATATTATATATATATATACAAATATATATATATATATATTCAAAATATATGGAATTATGGAGTATTAAATATGAAACAGATTATGTATGAGTAAAATGTACAACGTGGTTTTATTTCTAGAGAAACTATGGAGCAGAGAGTTCTCTTCCAGCCAGAGGTGATTTATTGTACAGTGTTATTGCAGTGGGCAGGAATGTTTTCCAGTATCTGTCCTTGTGACAGGGGAGCTGCAGCAGTCTGTTGGAGAAGGAGCTCCGTTGACTGTCCAGCTGCAGGTGGAGAGGATGGGTGGGGTTATCCATGATGGACAACAGCCTGTTCAGTGTCCTCCTCTCCACCACAGCTTCAAAGGGGTCCAGCTTGATGCCGATGACTGACCCAGCTTTCCTGATCAGTTTATTGATCCTGCTGGTGTCACCGGCTCTGATGCTGTCCCCCCAGCAGACCACAGCAAAGAAGAGTGCACTAGCCACAACAGACTGATAGAAGATCTCCAGCATCTTACTGCATACGTTGAAGGATCTCAGCTTCCTCAGAAAATAGAGTCGGCTCATCCCCTTCTTGTACACAGCGTCAGTGTTGATCCTCCAGTTCAGCCCATTGTCTAAGTGCACTCCCAGGTACTTGTAGACCTCCACAACTGCCACATCCTCTCCTAGAATGCACAGGGGCAGAGGAGGAGATGTCCTCTTCCTCCTGAAATCAATGACCATCTCTCTGGTCTTGGCCACATTCAAAAGCAGATGATTTCTTCCAGTCCACTCAACAAAATCACCCACCAGCGCTCTGTACTCCTCCTCCCGTCCATCCCTTATACACCCTACAACTGCAGAGTCATCCGAAAACTTCTGCAGGTGGCATGACTCTGAGTTGTATAGAAAGTCAGAGGTGTATAAGGTGAACAGGAAAGGAGACAGCACAGTCCCCTGTGGGGCTCCAATACTACCAACCACCACATCAGACAGCACACTGCCCAGCCGGACGTAGTTGGTAATCCAGGAGATGGTGGACGAGTTTACCCTCATAGCCTGCAGCTTGTCACTCAGTAGCCGAGGCTAGATCGTGTTGAATGCACTGGAGAAATCAAAAAAGGTGATTCTCACAGTGCAACCCGATCCATTCAGGTATGAGTGAGCACGCTGCAGCAGGTAAATAATGGCATCGTCCACCCCCAGGTGAGGCTGGTAGGCAAATTGCAGAGGGTCAAGGAATGATCTCACCTGCGGTCTGAGAGTTGATATATGGAAACGCTAGCAGTCCGACACACGTTTACACATTTAAACAGTCGTGGTAGATACCTTGTTTGATAAATACACAAATAACAATGCAAACTTACAGGTTGTGTACCCGAATCTTCCCCTGCTCCAAACGGTCCAAACAAATTAGGAATAGCATCGTCCTTCAGTTTCAAATGCTGTGCATATCCGGCCTCAAACTGGGCAATGTTTTGGAAGCTTTCGTCTGTGAAATGCCGCGCACACAGTAACGTTCTTCGAACCTCTGAAGGAACAGTGTTAAACAGAAATTTCAACCACTGACTTCGTTGTGGTTCTTCCGTCGGTAGGACAAACAGCTCAGATTTCTCCTCACATTTCAGGAAACAGGTCCTTGGCATTGGCATGACTGGATCGATTGTGAACTGAACCAGAGCTTCCAACAGTAAATGTTAGGCTGGCAGAGGGTGCGGCCAGCGCCGCTGGGTGTGGCCATAGCTCTTCCGGATTGGTCCATTTTGTTGCATGACATCATGCCGTACCCGGAACTAAATGGAAGACTCAAATGGGCAGTGACGTATCTCCAACGAGGTGTTTTGGGGAGGTAGAGTCTGTGTTAGAGTTTTACTCGCTACAGGGTGTACTTTGAGGGTTTTGACTCTGCACACCGTTTACATGCATAAAAACCTTCATAACACACAAGGGGACAGATAATAACCGGAAAAGCATGACATGGGCCCTTTAAAATGTGTGTTTTCTGAATGGAGATCGGATCGATCAGGCTAAGCTAACCTGTATATGCTCCGTCCAAACTCACAACAACGGCCTACAGACAGAAATAAACCAGCGACTGTATTCACCATGACACAGACAGTCTGTGGTTTGTACTTGTTTAACTTTTCTCTAGTTTCTGAACAGATATGAGGAGCTGTGTGTGCGTGCTAACAGCTAACGGCTGATGTTTTGGTTGGGTGGTTCAACATCAGTGACGGCAGGCTGAGATCCTCACCGCTGATTGGCTACCGCGAGATCACGTCACACGAATTTCACGCTCGAGTTGAAAAAATTGAACTCGAGCGTTTGTCGTGGCACCCTTCAATCGCACCGCGGAACCGAGCTGAACGTTTTGATGTTTAAATGGAGTTTCTGCGATGTGGAATGTGGGAGCAGAAGAGGCGCAAAATAACCCGGCGGAATAATAATAAAGAAATGTGTGCGTAGAAGAACAAGTAGTTGGAATGCTGTATCAGCATTCTATTGAATTGTGTTCGTTGTTCTCGCGTCCAGGAGAGAAATTAAAATAAAGAGACTAATGGAGTCTCTGAAAAGGTTACATTTGGTACTTTAATTAAAGGACACCTATCATGCTATATTTAAATGATATATTGTAGGGCCATACCTATATAAGGTATATTTATACGTTTCTGTTTTCAAAATACCAAACAGATCATGCATTTTAGCCATGCCTCATTTCGCTCTATTTGCTGTTCTCCAGCCCTGTTTTTGCAGGGGGCCGATTCTGTGAGCTGCAGCTGACCACGCCCCCCTGCAGGAGAGGGGAGCATGCTCTGATCAAGTCAGAAGAGGGGGAGAAAAAGAGATCTCCGTCCTCCGTGTTTTATTCTTATATTATTATATAGAGACGTTATTCATTTGTTTTAAAGCTCAATAAATAACAAAGAAGACCTTTTACCGGCACTTTTCTAATTTTGTCCGGAAGATTTAAACTTTAACGGACATCTTGACCGGCGAAAGAAAACCTAACTGAAACTCTGCCGCACGGTCCCCTCGTTCCTTGGAAGAGGCGGAGAGGTGGGTGTTTGTCATCTGCTGGTGGACTAACCGGAGAGAATTACAGTGCTTGCCTCGACGGGGAGGGATTGCATTGAATTACAGCAGCAGGAGCAAACGCTTGCCTCGGGGAGGGAGAAAAAAAGCCACAGCGGAGAATAAACGGGATGACATGCGCGGGAAGTCGTCTTCGCTGCTTTTGTGGCAGACTACAGCGCCACTTACAGGCCTGGCATATGTACTACAGCGTCTCCAGCGCTTTCGAGCGGCAATGGCCCAACCCCACATTTCCCTGATAGGTGGAGAGTTGGCCCAATAGCCGTAGCGCCACCGTCCTGACGTCAGGACAGTGTTCAAATCTGTATCAGTTTTTATCAGATCTGTTGCAGCCCCTTTTTTAGAGATTTGGGTATGGAGGAAAATAGAGAGGGTTGTGTTTTCTGACACTTGGTGAGTTCCCTGGAACACCGGGGACACATATTCATGTATAAAAGACGTACAAAAGTGCATTTTGCATGATAGATCCCCTTTAAGTAGCGTGGTAATGAAACAAACAGAGGAGTAGTGGAGACAAGAGCAGATGTTGTCTCGCAGTTGGTACCGTGGAAAGAGAGCGAGAACACGTTGGTTCTCCCAGCTTGAATCTCTCCTTCGCTCCTCCTCTCTCGGGGCTGTGACGTTGGGGTCCGCCCTCCTTTCTCCAATGTCCGATATCGCGCATAACAGAGGATTTAGACGTTGTGTATTCATTGCATAACTCCACACGCCTTTTCTCCTCATGGACTCATTCATGACTTTTTATTTAATGCATTTTAACGGCTGTAATCGTTGTTAACGTGAAACCGGAAGTGACGTCACTGTTGATATCCGGAGACTCCTTCCAGTAAAGCTTTTCAAAATGAACTTTAGCAACAACGTTAGCCACAAGCCAATGCTAACCGGAAATGTTTTCAGAATAAAACAGTTTTAAGCTTACTGTATGTTTAAACTAAATTACGTCATTAAACATTGATTTTAATTTCTTACAATTCCCACTAAATAAAAATAATAAAGAATTTGTGCGTAGAAGAACAAGTAGTTGGAATGCTGTATCAGCATTCCCACTAAACTAAAGAAAATTCTGACCCTAGTTGTTTACAATGATTGTGAAAGTGAATTACATTATGTCCAGCCTGTTGATAATGAATATAAATATATGTATATAATAGGATGTCACACACAATTGTACTAGCTGCTTACTAACTAGTTACTTTACTTGTAACAAAGCATTTCCACACAGTGGTATAGCTTATTTTAATTACTGACGATGGATGATCTAAAGTAAAAAAAAAATCACAATTCCAGTCGTTTTGCCATGCCTATTTCCAGTGGTGTTTTCTCCTGGAGGCCAAGGGAAGCCAGGCTTCCCCTGTTTTTTCGGATTGTAGTTATAATTTTAATAAATAAATAAAAACTCTTCGTTTAGTTTCGGTCATTCTTCTTTGCTGTGTGTTGCTGCCGGCCCATCTCTCCCCATTCTCATTGAGTATTTTACAAAGAGTGAAACAGCGCCCCTCTAGATGTAATGGTAAAACAATAGATGGCACTCACTGTTGCGAGAGGAGGCCAGCCGAAATTGGCTTCCCTTGGTGAAAACAAATGGAGGGTTTGACCAATCAGACGAGGCTCACGTCATGCCCTTGCCAACCTGTGATTGGTCAGGGCCATGCCAAGGGAAGCCAGCCGCCTCTGGCTTCCCTTGGCATGGCCCTGACCTCACAATCCAATCAAATCGCATCAACTTAGTGGTGCAGTGACGCGTCCTAAAACCCGGAAGTAAGCTGCGCTCGGGTTCCCTCCACAAAAAAGCAATGGGATTTCTCTCCATAGGATTTTGGAAAATAGCTGGAAATAAGGTCTGTGGAAAACGAACGTGTTAGATAAATGCACGTTTTGTTCAGCCGGATAATATCCACATGTCTACCGTACTTTTATAATTTTCGAATCATAAATCTAATCGATAGATAGATAGCGTCACTGCACCACTCTCACCGCCGTTAGAAAGTAGCAAGCAACTGAAGCAAGTGCAATTATGGAGGGTGGAGATTGCCATGGCACATATCGTTAGCCTAATAGCATAATTGCCCAAGTCATTTTTTGGCCAAATTGTGATATCTGCCTAACTTTTCTCTCCTACCACTGCTGCATCACCCTGCCTTATTGCCTATGTCCTCAGCCATCAGAACGCATTTTAGAGTCCAAAATCACTATCTGCCTAAGTCATCTCTTTGACTTAGGCATTTTTGACGCTACATACAAAGATGGCGGACCGCATGAGACAGAGGGCTCTGTTGACCATAAGTGAAGCATTAGCTCTTCTTTTTGATTCATCTGGTGAGCTAGTTCATATTTCTTCAACTTTCTAGACACTAAATGTACTTTCAGTCAATCAAAGGGATTAGGAACTGTGTGTTTAAATGTTTAATCACATTTCTGCGACAAGGTATGATGAAGTAGCAACACTCAGCAACTTTATTTTCTTCTGCTTCAGGGTCAGGAAATGAACTTGATACCAATTTAGAGAAGGACTCAGAGAAGGATTTAGATGACAGTAGATGTGAGAAAGAAGGAAATGACATAGACACCGGGCAACGGATTGAAGAAGAAACAGCCGATGAAGCCTCCAGAGCTGATTCTGATCCTGATTCATGGTCAGAAAGTGAACACGATGACTCTGTCTTGGATGAGGACTATAGGCCTAAGAAAGATGACCTCCCAGATGATGATAGTGATGCAGACACGGCTCAACATAGTGAAGAAGAGGCTGCACTTGAAGCTCCCGCTGTTAAACGTCATAAGCGTCCAAGGTCACATATGTGGAAGCGACAGGTGATAAAAGAGAAGCGCCTTAAGGGGGAGAATTACAAGAACGCAACGGGACAGGAGAGGCAGCCAAAGACCATGGGCCCACCCTGCACATCACAGCACTGCTTAAGGTCGGAGAAACGAAGTTGTGAACTGCTGAGTGAAGAAGAGAGAACGGATATCTTCAACAATTTCTGGTCCATGCCCTCCTGGGAGACACGCAAGCTGTATATCCAGACTTTAGTGGAAAATGTGCCTATAAAGCAGAAGAAAGGTGGTGTTGCATCAAGGAGAAAAACGTCCCTATCATACCACCTGCAACTGGCAGATAGATGTAAACTACCTGTGTGTAAGATTATTTTCTGTTCAACCCTTGGCATTGCCCCCAGAACCATTGGATCATGGTTAACTGTGGACATGAAAACAAAAACTGATCCGCCCAAACCCAAGATCAATAAGACTGGTCCACATATGCCCATATCAGATGCTGACCAGACCTTCCTGAAAGAATGGCTATCTGGGCTGCCTACTGTTCCATCCCATTACTGCCGTCAGGTTCCCTCTTATCAGGATAAGAAGTTTGTGGAGCCGGGAACAGTTCTAAGTGACCTTCACAAGGAATACCAGAAAGCTGCTGGTAAAAGTGGAGCACGTGTTGTGAGTGAGACATATTTCCGAAAAGTGTTCAGTGAGCAGAAATACTCTGTGTTCGTACCAAAAAAAGACCAGTGTGATGTATGTACCGGCGCCAAGGTGGGAAATATAGATCAGGATACCCTTACTACTCACATGAAATTAAAGGCTCAAGCTCAAGCTGAAAAAGCTAAGGATAAACAGGAATCCAGTGACAAGGTCTCAGTGTGGACAATGGACCTTCAGAGCGTTCTTCTGTGTCCCAAGACAAAAGCTAGCAAGATGTATTACAAAACTAAATTACAGATGCACAACTTTACTTGCTTCAACCTGGGTAACAAAGATGGGTTTTGTTACGCCTGGGAGGAGCATGAGGGCTCCCTCAGCAGCGAGGTTTTTGCCCATCTGCAGTACAAGCACTTTGAGTCAGTCCTAGATGCCAACCGAAACATCGAAAAGGTCATAATCTGGAGTGATGGCTGCGGCTATCAAAATCGATGTTGTACCATCACAAATGCGTACCTAGATCTGGCCATGAAGCATGGTGTCACCATAGAACAAAAGTTTCTGGTTGCAGGGCACACACAAATGGAGTGTGACTCCATGCATAGCCTCATTGAACGGCGTACCATCAAAGATATTCACACTCCACGTGATTACATTGTCATCTTTGAGACTGCACGTTTGCACCCATCCCCATACAAGGTGACCCAGCTATACCACAGTGACTTCATGAAGTTATCTTGGGCCTATGTCACCAAAATTCGACCAGGCAGAAAAGTTGGCGACCCCACAGTCCATGACCTTCGGGCTCTCCAGTACTTGGCAGATGGTCGAATCCGGCACAAGTTGGATTTTGAGTCTGACTGGGAGGACCTACCTCAGCGACTCAGCATCCCTGAAGAACCGGTCCACTGGGTCCCACTCTTTCCTGCCCAATTGCCAATTACTCTCAGGAAATACAATGACTTGCAGGCAATGAAACCAGTACTACCAAGAGTGGCCCACCAGTACTACGACAACCTCCCTCATCAATAGAAAACGAGTTCACACAGCACCTGAGTAGGATTTGGTTAAGGTTAAACAAGTAAAACAACTTGGTTAAGGTCAGACATTAAGAACAACTTGGTTAAGGTTAGAGAGGTAACACAACTTGGTTATATTTAGGACAGTAAAACTACTTTTCTATGTTATGTTTGTATAAATGTGTAAAAAAAGTTGTGTAAGAAAAATGGCCTAAGTCATGGCACATTCTGCCTAAGTCATTTTTATTTGTTATGCAATTGATGTTGTGTCTTTTTTTTTTGTGCAAATTAGTTCACACATCTGGTTGAACTTACTGTTACAAAATCAATAAAAAATACCAATGTGCTTGCTAAACATTTAGTTTTTTCTTGTTTTCCAACAACATTCAAATATGACATGGGCAATTATGCTATTAGGCTAACGATATGGTGTTAGCAAACAATAGCTCTAGCTAATGCTATCTGCCTTTGTGTTGGCTAATTAGCTAGCTATGTAGCTCTTCGGGGCTCCATAAAAGCATGGGTTGTCGAACATAAATGTAAGGATTTAATAGACTTGTTTGTTAGAAGTGAGCTTTAGAATAGATAGGGACACAACGCTTTCAAGCAAATAACAGAGCGTTAGCAAAAACTTACCATGCAGGGACTCAAGTAACGCCGTTGCCGAGTCCAGGCCTCCCTCCCTCCCAACGTTGGCCGGTCTATGTCCGTAAATGGCATCCAACAGGTCAAACCACTTCCAAGTTTTCTGGAATATTCACTCTTCACCTTTTTAAGTTTTTCCCTACACTGCTGGAAAGTCCTCGAGAATCCGCGTGTGGCAAACAGTGCAGAGACATCCTGGAAGAGGTGGAGAGATGAAGAGGTGGAGGGATGTAGAGGTGGAGGGATATAGAGGTGGAGGGATATAGAGGTGGAGGGATGTAGAGGTGGAGGGATGAAGCGAATGGATGTAGGGACCCAAACTATATAATAATAGAATAAATCCAACAAACACAGTCTGGCTGTTAAATTCCCATAAATAAATGCAAATGACTAATGTGTGCTGTCTGGACCTGTAGACTTTCTGTCTTTATTCTCAGTTTAGACAACAATAATTAAATCTCAAGTCATTAATAACACCAAACTTTTCCCTAAAAATTCACAATTGAATCTTAGAATTCCAACTGCAATAACATGCTTTGTTGTACTTCGTTATTTAGATTAAAAAAAATTGAAATCTCAGAATTTAACCTCATGTTCGCTCTGAAGTCTGAGATTCATCAGCAAGACTTTTCAGTAAAAACTAAAATCCTTAAATAAGGATAAATTGTGCACGTAAGTGTGTGTGTGTGTGTGTGTGTGTGTGTGTGTGTGTGTGTGTGTGTGTGTGTGTGTGTGTGTGTGTGTGTTGATCATATCCTGTATGTACTGTAGTGCTCACACAGAAGCTTCCTCCTCTCTCTCACTCACTCTGTCTCAGTCTTTTGCTTGTCACTGGACACCGGCCTTCACCAAGGGCACCGTGGCAACGAGATCCCCCCCCCGGAGCCCAGACGGGTGTTCAGGGGCAGATCGATGGGGGGAGGCTGAGATATGCTTTACAGGTGAGGCCAGCCTGTGCCATCCTAGCTCCTGCCACTGCTCCTGCCCACTCAGCAATATCTGCACAGATTGGGGGGGCAGTAAAACGAGACGGGTCATTTATGCTTTCAAGTGTTTTTGAGGTCCTGGGAGGATTCCGGGATCGTTAGGGCATCTATCGTCGGTCTACCACACCCTGCCTTGACATTGTCTGTGGCTTGGTTAAATTAAATTTCATATCTAACTCAATAACCCCAAATTTCCCACTGCGGCTTCACAGCTCCCTCCTGTTAACTCCTTCATGAAACAATGCTCAATTGTTGGGGTGTATCAAATCAACCCAGTCTCACAAAGACACATGTAATATCTACATTGGTCCACAGGGCAAAACGTAGTATGTTTTTTTCCTATTGATTTCTAATGGCCAGTGCCCATGTCACGTGAACGTCAACTTTTCCAGTGTGAAAACATAGCGCAACTTATTTTTTGTTGAAAATCTGAATTGTAGGATTGCTTGGCCATTAAAGTGTTTTTTGATTACATTTCTAGCGAGAAGTACTCTATTGTACTTTCAGAATCTACGCCCAGTGGATGTGTAGGATCTATAGTTTGATAGATATTACGAAGATTATTTGAGGTCTCGCCAGGAGAACATGTATATACTACGTATTTCAACTGTAGAGGTTGCTCTGCACGCACCCCCTTAAATTGTGAGATTGCTACGTCTTTCCCCCTATTAATTTCTATTGACCAGCGCCCATGTGAAGTGATCGTTCACTCTCATGACAAGAAAACAGTATTTCCAGTCTCTGCGTTTTCATGGTAACTAAGGTGGTTGCTAGGGACGCAGCTCTCGCTGCCGGAAGTTTGTCCTTGTTAATTACACAACATTGTTTGGTTTAAATTGTCTACAATGCTTTTGTGTTTTTCCCCTTCCCCTTTTTTCTGAGTTTTCAGATAGCGGAAGAAACTACACTACCCATAATCCTCAGCTATCGTTGTGTAGACGCCGCCAGTCCTCTTTGCTTGACATACCTCGCGATTAGTCAACAAGCTCTGTGATTGGATGATTTAGTGGTGGTGCACCTCAGGAGTTATACGTTAAGAAAAAAAAGAAAAAATTCGTAAAAAAATAATAATAATACTTTATTCGGCATGTGCGTTTTATGCGTTTCTCTTTGGAAGTCATCACATAAATGCATTGTAATAAACGGTTCGGCTGCATTAAATATTAAACATCTGCCGTAGTTATTTATTTATAGAGCCCTGATTAGAAGACTTTTGGACAAACCGGAAGAACTCCCTCAGCCAAATTGCATGCATGACGTGGATCATGAATATATCAGCAATTAAACACCATCTTTCATTTCTCTTCACACAATACGTCTCCTTGCAGTATCGATAGTAATTTGGCTGACTTTCATATTTGATCAAATCGGTAGATAGGCTTTTAAAAACCCTTATCACAACACCTCTTTGCATTTTAAAGATATTATTGATTTTCTTTGGATTAAAGCATGTAAACACTGAGTTGAGAAAATAGTCAGGGGTTTTAGTTGATGGGAGACACATCTATGGGATCATAATTTCAATATCTAACAGTTAAATAGATGGAAATTGTGGAGTCTATTTTTATATAACATTAGAAAGACTGATTCTTATTATTACATTATTTGCTTATTTGTGCTATGATTTTGGAATAAACAGACACAATCAGCAACCCCAAGTTTTGATGGGTTGGATAGGAACGAAGGGAAAAGTCATAGCAAGAAAGTTTTAGCTTGCAATAGAAAGTAGCAGAAGCCAGGTGCAGGCACTGTAGAAACAATGAGTTATTGAGGCTATGGCCTTGGCCGCCTGGGTTAGCTCCGCGCCCACGCATAGCTGGGAATCAGTATAACTAAGATTCCACTTTTCTGTAGAAGCTTCATAAAAAATTTTTACGTAGGATAGTGGATAGAGTAGGGAGGAACGTTCACAGGCCGGCCGAATGCTGATTGGAGGATCGTGTTGCCAAGAGACTTTTTTCTAAGTCTGCGCGCCTACCAAAGAGAACCAAGTATAAACCACGGTATCTCTTCAGCTAGTCTTGACCAATCATAAATGTACGGGCAACGCCCTGTGTAATAAAAATGTATTGACGCACGAGGTTCGCGGCTCTTTGCGGATATGGTGATTACTGATAACAGCTTTGCTGCCTGTGATTTCCATGACGTGATGTGTCCTTGGCCAAGTGAATATATATATTTTGCTCTCTTATAATAAATAGTTAAACTTAGAAGTTGTCTGTCTTTCCTGGAATTTTGAACACAACAAAATCATTTTTACATTTCACATGTCTACTCTGAAACACTTTGTTACCACAGTCCCATACCATTACATTTTATAGTAATTAGTGTGAACTCTGTGCAACAGCATTCCACTATTGTTCTTCTGTTTCTTTATTCTTCAACTTCATCTTCTTCTTCTTATTAGTGCGAATGCTGTGCAACCTTTTACACTTTTTGAGATATTTAACTTAGTTTGGAGCTTGGTAAAGAGGCCTTCTTCAGATTTTAACATGAGTGTGTATTGCGCAGCTCTTTAAGGGTTAGAGTGCGTGATGTCACAGCTAGAGTGGAGGAGAGCTTGAAATTCGCCTTAAATGTTTTTTTTAAACCTGCCATAATTCCCAAATCCTACACCTGGGACATCATTTTCTGCTTGAATTGTAGGAAAACCTCTCTTCAGTTGAAAAATACAAACATGTTAAGCAAAGAACTTTAATAAAATGCTTCTTGAGGGCATGAAGCGACAACAACTTTCAACATGTCTCCATTAAAGGTCCCATGACATGGCCATTTCCACTGATCATAATTCCATTGTTGAGGTCTACTAGAATAGATTTATATTGTGCAATTTTACAAACTCACATTGGTTTCTCATACAGCATCTCTGTATAGTATGTGTATTCACTCTCTGTCCTAAACGCCTTGTTGGAGCTCCTGCCCCCCCCCTCCCTATGAGCCCACTGTGCTCTGATGTGTGTTTATGTGATACAACGGCGTTTGTTAGCAACCAGAAAATGACACCAGTAATGACAAACAGATGAGAATGCTGCGTGGGGTCTGGGTGCCGTGTTCAATCTTTTCTCAGCTGCAGCTCCGCGGATTTCTCAGCCTGAGACGGCGGGACGCGGCGAGGCTGTGAGTCTGTGTGTGTGCTCAGGCTGAGTTCCGCGGTATCTCGCTGTCTCGCCGACCCCTCACCAGTAAGCCAGCTCACACTGTCCGTTCCTCACAGCAGAGAGCCTCGCAACGTCCCGCCAAGTGTGTGTGTGTAACGTAACGGCTCCGCGGATTGGTCCATTTGGACCAATTCAACCTGGTCTCACCAGAATGCGTGACTCCACCACGACTCCTTAACACCGCAGTGCGTGGTGGAGTCACGAACTTTGCTACATTTACGTGTCTGCACCACGCAAACAACCCCAATGTAAAGTGAATGAGGCTCCTTTGTCGTGGTGCACACATGCATTTCTACAACGTCCCGCAGTGAGCTTTTTTTCTATAAAACGTTTTTTAAATCTACTTTATAGCTTGTAGTAACTCACGGGAGGCTTCTTTTATTTTATTTGTATTCATAATCATTTTTATTTTTCCTCAGAATGTATTATGGTGCATTAGTTACGAATTTTTGTTCTCAAAAAACAGTGCATTGTGTGTAATACAACTGTGATTTTTATTAAATTAGTTCGTTTTTAAGGAAGGCCAGAGCTTCAGCTGTGTCAAATAGATTGTTCCCTTTAGTTAACGTTATTTAAAAGATAATTATATTCCTATTTGATCATGTCCCCTTTATTGTATTACGGACACAGAGAGCAATGTGAGTGTCCATTCCCATTGGATAACGGAGGATTTTACACCCGGAAGTAAGTATTCTCCTTACTGTCGATTGATTTTACAGTGATATCTGCCCTACTCATCAACTCAAAAACACCAGATTATCCTTGTTAATTACACAACATTGATTGGTTTAAATTGTGTACAATGCTTTTGTAATTTTCCCCTTCGATTCGGAGAAACAAATATTTGTTCAGAGTTTAGGATGGCCGAAGACACTACACTACCCAGAATCCTCAGCTATTGTTCCGCTTTGCCTCAAGCTCTGTGATTGGTTGACCTCCAACTGCATTCCATTATGAAAAAAAACGTTTCGTAAAAGATAAAATCATACTTTATTCAGCAGTGCTTGCTTTACTCTTTCAGTCATCACATGAATGCATTGTAATGAATGGTTTGGCTGCATTAAATATTACACATCTGTCGTAGTTCTTTATTTATCTACAGAGATCGGGCCTCAGAATAGACTGGAAACTATTCTTTTACCGTTCTGTTTTAATTTCACAATAAAGTTAGTAGTAATAATTTGTTTTGATACTATTGTTTTTTATTAACTACTAGACCGCTGGGTCATGTTAAGACCATCTTTTCTGTGTTGCTGTGGATTTTTTACATCGCTTTTGCGTTACAAATATCAAAACAATAACAGAATATATCCGTCGTAAACTAAACCAGAAACAGCAGTATATTTTATTTTGTTAACACTGTAAACTTGACAGCTTTTTAACCCGCACCTCCTACTGGTTAAAGCACGTTATTACACGTTTAGAGTAATTGCAATGCAGGTAGATTGTGTTGCTTTTTAATGACTGTTTTAAAATGCCTTTTTCTTAATGTCTTTCATTTTTGTAAAGCACTTTTGAATGTGTTATATTTGATGAAAACATTTAAATATTAAGAGTACATACTCTTAATATAGTGGGAAAGTGGAAGGTCAATGATATAAATAATATTGAATAGAAAATATCAAGAAGATACTGTAAGTGATAATAATACAATAAAACAGTTTAGTGCCTGATAGGAGGATGTGCAAAACAGACAAACTAATAAGGCTTTATTTAAACATTAAAGAATACTTTAGGTTAAGGTCTTCTTTTAAATAAGAAAAAAGCTTTGGGGGTATCTACAGATATTAAGCCTGACAAAGTACTTAACGTCTAATATATTGCATGGTTTGTTTTGGAACTTGACAATCAACTTTCCTGCAATGTTAACTATGTTGAAGCACTTATTTTAACTGATATTATACATATTAATTATACTCTTATAAGATGTATGTAGATAGTATAAGAAATGTGCAGAATATGTTTAATGGTGGAGGTACACAGATATCGATAGATGTCTTGTAATGCACTGTTGATGAACCTGTGACCCAAGTCTTTCATTCATTGCATAACTACACCGTAGTTGTGTATATGATATGTCAATAAACCTTAGAAAATCTTGAAATCTTGAAAGGGATGTGCAAAATAGCCATTATATACAGTTTTTAATTAACTATTAGTAGAGAATAACGAGTAATGAATATACTTTATAGGGATCTGCAGATAAATATTTAGTCTTCTCAAGCACCCACTACCAAATATCTCGCCTGATTGTTGGCACTTGACAATCACCTTCACTGAATTTTACTCAGGTGTAACTAAAGTCTGATTTAAGGGTTGTTTATATTTCACATCATTAATCCAAATCTGTAAAGTAACTAAAATAAATGTAGTGGAGTAAAAATACCAGGTTAACCTTAAAGAAAGCCCTCAGGATTATAAAAGACCCCCATCACCCCAGCCACAAACTGTTCTGTCTGCTGCCGTCTGGCAGGCGGTACCGCAGCATCCGGACTAAAACCACCAGACTCAGGGACAGTTTCATCCCACAGGCCATAAGACTATTAAACACCTGAACTTAGAAACAACATCCATAACATTCATCTGGCTGCTACTTAGAAATTATTTATCTAATATATCATATTCCAATCACTTGTCTATAGACTCTTATTGCACTATTTCACTTTTTACTATTTTACTATTTTTCTTTTTGTATTTACTTGCACTATTTTTTGTGTGTATCTGTTTTATTGTGTTGCACTGTTGGAGGAGCCTGTGACCTAAGGGGGGGGGGGGGGGGATTCTGAGGATTCTGGGTAGTGTAGTGTCTTCTGCCATCCACACACTCCGAAAAAATATTTGTTTCTCCGAATCGAAAGGGGAAAATACAAAAGCATTGTACACAATTTAAACCAATCAATGTTGTGTAATTAACAAGGATAATCTGGTGTTTTTTAGTTGATGAGTAGTGCAGATATCACTGTAAATAAAATCAATCGACAGTAAGTACTTACTTCCGGGTGTAAAATCCTCCGTTATCCAATGGGAATGGACGCTCACATTGCTCTTTGGGTCCGTAATACAATAAAGGGGACATCAAATAGGAATATAATTATCATTTAAATAACGTTAACTAAAGGGAACAATCTATTTGACACAGCTGAAGCTCTGGCCTTCCTTAAAAACTAACTAATTTAATAAACACACAATGCACTGTTTTTTGAGAAAAAAAATTGGTAAATAATGCACCATAATACATTCTGACGAAAAATAAAAATTATTATGAATACAAATAAAATAAAAGAAGCCTCCCGTGAGTTACTACAAGCTATAAAGTAGATTTTAAAAACGTTTTATAGAATAAAAGCTCACTGCTGGACAATAGCCGCGTTCACACCGGAGTACTTTTCACCGTACTTTTCGCGTTTAGTTCCGTGAGTACCCCTTATGTCGCGTTCACACCAAAAATCGTACTTAATCTCGGGTACTTTTACCCCCATTTTTAGAGCCCGCTGGGAGAGCGTACTTTTCTGTGGGTGAAAAGTGCCCCAAAAGTGCCCCAGTGCTGATTGGCTGGGCGAATTGCAAACCACGCCCGTACAACTGTGAAAATGTTGTGTGGAGACGCCATTGTTTTTCCTCGTTTGTTTTTGAAAGCAGTTATGGCAAGCATCAAGAAATGATGAGGAGGTGTCGGCGCTTCTGGAGATCTACGCCGAGGACGCGACCCAGGGAATGCTACTGAAGCCAGTTCAGTAGCTTTCACTCGACCTGTCGTGCACAGCCGGCTAAAAATAAAGAAACTCAGGA
This sequence comes from Trematomus bernacchii, assembly GCF_902827165.1. NCBI lineage: Eukaryota > Metazoa > Chordata > Actinopteri > Perciformes > Nototheniidae > Trematomus > Trematomus bernacchii. The sequence continues at coordinate 881,286 of NW_022987649.1, read as the reverse complement.
CTACAAACGGCGGATTCAGTGGCCAACGATGACTACCACGACGAAGGTAAAATCAACTACATGCACTGGGGTTTTAATCTGCACAATAATGGTCTCAGATGTACTTTTATTTGCTCAGTAGATCAAGCTAGCCATGCTAGGCTGAATAGGCTAACACCGGCCCTGAGCTAGCTACATCTAGCTAGCTAGATATTCTCGGCCGCTATGAAAACGTTTTGACTTGTGAATAACTGTGCAGTGTTTCTGTAATTTGCTTCACTAACTCATGGCACTAATCGTCTGTTTCAGGCGAGGATGGACAACTCTCGGGATTGGAAACAAGCGAGCTTTGCATTCTAGATCACAGCGCTCGGTCGTCCTCCTTACCAGCAACCAAACGCAAAGGTACACACACTGTAACTTTGTCTTGAAAGAATGTTACGCATCGAACTGATGTTCACAATCATGTTTATTTCATAATATTCATCATATTTTATGTTTAACTTGCCTCAACAACATTAAACAAAGTTCAAGCATACATGAAGCACTCTTCAAAAAGGAACAATCCTCCGTGTTTGAACCTCTTAAATCGCTGCATAGCCGATTTATTTGGACTGGATTATCCCAGAGAGGCTAAACATTCTTTATAACACAGTTTCAGATTTGTGAAACCTTTAATTCTATTTGTGAAAATACAAAAAAGAGAGATTTTAGTGCTTTTTCGCATCCTGGCCACATTAGACCAGGTCCTGATCTAAAACCACTATACCTAGACTCATCAAATCTGGACTGGATTATCCCAGAGAGTCAAAAGATTCTTTATAACACAGTTTCAGATTTGTGAAACCTTAATTCTATTTGTAAAATACAAAAAAGGGAGATTTCAATGCTTTTTTACATGTAGACCACATTAGACCAGGTCCTGATCTAAAACCGCTATACCTAGACTCATCAAATCTGGACTGGATTATCCCAGAGAGGCTAAACATTCTTTATAACACAGTTTCAGATTTGTGAAACCTTAATTCTATTTGTAAAAATTAGGGCTGTCAAGTTAACGCGTTAATAACGCGTTAACGCAAAAAAAAATTAACGCCACTAATTATTTTAACGCGATTAACGCATGTGTATTTTTTGTCCTCGGCCGCCCCGTAGTTTCAGAGCGCATCGAGTTAAGCTGATGCTTAGAGCCCCGCACCTACCGCCCGCTTGTGGCAGACCACACTTCCACGCTCACCGGCAGGCCCGGACTGGCCATCGGGAGGACCGGGAGGGTGTGTGTATGTGTGGCGCGACTCGCGCGAGCGAGGCACACCTTACGTGTTGTTGTTGTTAGCATCTGGTGCTAGCTAGCTGCGCTAACGGATATAAGGAGCTGTTTCAATGACATTTCGCCGACAACTGCGCCGAGCACTTGACTTTATGCAGGTAGCCAGACAGTGGGACATTGTACGAAAAGTCAGCACACTCAGCACGGATAGTGCGCGCAACATGATTGCAGCGTCCAGGCAGCTCTCCACATCCACATTCTCACACACACACACACACACACACACACACACACACACACACACACACACACACACACACACACACACACACACTTTGTATTGTATTATTGTATGAGAGGTTCCAGGTTGAATCGAATATTTGTAATGTTCAGAGGTTGTTGTGTTTAATATTCATGAGAATATTTGTCATTGTTCAAATGATAATAAACAAACATATAAAGCATATTTGTCCACTCATATGTTGATAAGAGTATTAAAAACTTGAAAAATATCCCTCTAAGGTACATTTAGAACAGATAAAAAATGTGCGATTAATTTGCGATTAATCGCGATTAACTATGGACAATCATGCGATTAATCGCGATTAAATATTTTAATCGACTGACAGCCCTAGTAAAAATACAAAAAAGGGAGATTTCAGTGCTTTTTTACATGTAGACCACATTAGACCAGGTCCTGATCTAAAACCGCTATACCTAGACTCATCAAATCTGGACTGGATTATCCCAGAGAGGCTAAACATTCTTTATAACACAGTTTCAGATTTGTGAAACCTTAATTCTATTTGTGAAAATACCAAAAAAACATTCCTAGTATGTTGTAAAACTACATGGCGACTAAACAGATCTTGTATCTTGCTTATTTTCCCCTCTTAGGAAAGCGGACACGGGATGCGAATTTCTTTGACACCGCCCAGGCGTTGGAGGACCGGCGTGCCGTGGTGAAAGAGTCGATGCACGGGGATCAGATGGTGCTGTTCACCAAGGCCCAGGAAACGGAGGACAAGATGCTCACCAGTTCATTTTATATTATTGTTATTACTGTTATTATATAGTCTTGATACAACTGACACTTTATTTTATATTGATAATGTTAATTTACATGTACAACTTCTATTTTATTTACATTAAAAATGTGAACTTCTATTTACTGTTAAACAGATCCTGTAGCTTGCTTATTTCTCCTGACACTTTATCTTTAGTGACCGTAGCATCCTATACATCACATGTAAGTGATTATTCTGATACCATCATGTTTCATCGGTTATAAACTGGCAAAGCTTTATTTGTCATTTATTTATCATCAATGTTGCAACCTTGTGGAGGAATGGCAGGGGCACATACACAAATATGATAATTTATATCATTTTAAATATTATTTGACCTAAAACTAAATGTTTCTATGATTGTCCTCTGAGGAGGACATGGGGATTTGCAAACTTTTAATTCCCCCCCCCATTTTACACAACACAAAATGGAGTCCACTATGGGCCGAAACTAACATGTATGTTTATGGCAGACGGATGCAGTGGGTCTCAGGAAGATAAATAATAACGGTGGGTTTGCTGCTGAGCCTATTTACTGTGCATACAACACACCTGGCACAGTTTATTGTTATTATATTGCCACACTGTACACTATTGTAATGTTGCCTGTCTTGACTGGAAAATAAAAGAGAAACAAAAGCACTGTACAAAAGATCATCTTTATTGTCAAAATGTTTACAATTTACACGCTGTTCAGATGCCTCATAAAGCTGGGTCGCCGGTAAGGCAGTCCATTCGTCCCTATACTCATTACTTTCACAAAGGTTATGTAATATGCAACATGCTGCCACCTGGAATGTGATCTTGTCCATCTTGCAGTCGTTTCTTTTCATCAAGCACCGCCACCTGCCCTTCAGTCTGCCAAAAGCGTTCTCCACCACCACTCGTGCTCGGCTTGTTTTGTTATTGTACGCAAGTTGCTCAGGCTGCATTAACTCAGTTACAAAGCTGTATAACATGAGCACAAATAGCACAACTTCAGTCGACTCCATCTCCATCATGTCTGAGGTCGGAAGGTAAACAACAGACGCCTAATGTACAGCGAGTGGGTGGGCGTCGCAGTATACGCGGGAAGTTTTTCTTCTTCTTCTCTTGTTTTGCAGCGGATTGCAAACAACTTTAAGGTGCATACCGCCACCTACTGTACTCGCCGTGAAGTGGTTTGTGGCCTGCCAGTAAAGCCAAATCAGAAGAAGAAGAAGTGACGTCAGCGGCTCATTTGCGTAATCTTCCCTCAGGGAAAAGTACTCCGGTGTGAACACGATCTGTACTAAGTGCCCTGGGGTTAAAAGCGCCGGGGCTCTTAGTGCCGGAACTAAGTACAGGAAAGTACTTGGTGTGAACGCGGCTATTGTAGAAATGCGTGTGTGCACCATGACAAAGGAGCCTCATTCACTTTACATTGGGGTTGTTTGCGTGGTGCAGACACGTAAATGTAGCAAAGTTCGTGACTCCACCATGCACTGCGGTGTTAAGGAGTCGTGGTGGAGTCACGCATTCTGGTGAGACCAGGTTGGACCAATTGGTCCATGGAGTTGTCGTTACGTCACTTGGTTCCCGGAAGACAAAAATGAAAAAGAAAAATCTCCAACGAGGCGTTCTGGGGCAGCATAGACAGGTCTTTTCTGTGTTAGAGTTTTACTCGCTACAGGGTGTACTTTGAGGGTTTTTGACTCTGCAGCCCATTTACATGCATAAAAAGCTACATAACACACAAGGGGACGGTTAATAACGGGAAAAGCATGACATGACCTTTAAGGCCCATTGTAAATGCAGCGTCATCCTTCATCAGAGCACCAGCTGCACACCTTTAGTAAATCTGCCAAAAATGCCACATTATTGACCCGAAAGTACACAAAAAGCACATTAAAACGCTCATCAGGGTCCTGACATGCTCACAGCGTAGACATTTTACCGATAGCAGCTACCGTTTGTCAACTATAGTTAGAAATGTAAGAGGTTTATTTCTCATTCAGATCAATGGAAAGGCTCTCCTTTCACTGATCTCTGCACATCACCATGGTAACCTTTGATCTCTGGGCTCACACACAGGTGTTTGATAACGTTGTCACCATGGAAACCTTCGATCTCTGGGCTCACACACAGGTGTTTGATAACGTTGTCACCTCAAACGCAAACACTTTCAACTAACATGTTCCACATATTTTATACATTATTGGTGACGTATGGTTTTGGTTCAAAAGTTTGTAGTTAAAATATTCTGCTGCTTTTCAAAGCGTTTTTACTTTCTTGTATCTTCTTAATACACATTCATTCACTACTACTTACATTTAATATTTAACTCCTTCAGCCTACTTTCAGCTACAGAAACCATTCAACTATTACATTATTCAGCTATTTCAGGACATTGAGGCTATACATTTAGTTGTTTATACCTTTTTTAAACCTTTTCTTTTAAATATTAAGCTTCTTCACTATTTTTCCTACTCCTCCAGTTTAACATTTCTCTTTCGAATTTTCAACAAAGTCATTGCAATGCATTTGAGCTGTAACAATTTTGATTCAAACCATTTCACTTTTTTGCATTTCTCCGCTAAATTCAGCAACACACTTACTTGATTTTTGTAGCTAAAAGCAGCTACAGAGACCATTCAACTAATAAAATATTCAGCTTTTTCTGCATTTTCAGCTAAACTCAGCAACAAATGTACACAGTTGACAGCATTCGCACGCATTTTCAGCAAGAAATGCATTTTCTAGTTGTTAAGTGTATTCATGTTCATGTTAACCTCTTAAGGACGACGGTCCCCCCACCGTTCTTTTTCGAGACTGTATCTCAGGGCTTCTTAACATTTATGAAACTATTAATGTGTAGCACCAGATTAACGGGAAGAATCTCAGCTAACTGAAGATATGAACCATTTTTACCAAAACAAAACACAAGGGTAATACCAAGCCTCTGAATTAGCACTAAGCGAAAAAATGCTAACGCACTTAGCACAGAACTCAAGATAAAGATACCCTTATTACTTATCGTAACTGCACATACAATATATCCGATTAAAGATGAGACTCCACAGATTATATAGGTATAGTATCATCACTGAGTGATTCGAACTCGCGACAGGGGAAGCAAACACAGACATCACAACACGTACCTTTACGGAGCTTTTACGGGAGATTGTCTCACCGTAGCTGTCAATCTGATCAAAAGACGTGTTCAATGGCATTAAAACGAGAAAAAACGCGGCTGAATCGGTTGATCCATATGTTAATAATGTATCTGTCGCTTTGAAAAAATTATTTATAATCCATAATTAAATTTTTATGTAAAAATCGGAGAAAAAAAGTTAGCTGCTAATGGTAGCCAACAGAGTGTATGCAGCTTCCGGTTTTGGCCACGCGTCACTCTCACTCCTTATTTGTTAATGTGTTGGTGTGTGTAGAACTTTCCCTCGATTTCATTGGCTAAAAAGAGATTTCATTCATCAAAATCGACCAAGGGGGGCCAGAGATATGGAAAATCCACCCAAATGACCCCAGAAGTGGGTTTCTTTTGATAAATCTCTCTAAAAAGGTCAAATTTCACTTGTTTTGCATCAATCTTGATACAGGGTACTTATTATATGTTGTACTTTGGCAGAAACCCTAACACACCTATTCAAAGTGGGGAATCACAGAAAAAGTTTGAGAACCACTGGCTTATGGGGAACCAACATTAAAAAGGGCCGATTTTCTGCGGAGGTCCTTGAACACACCGCGGCCACTCACGCAGGGTATTAATGCTGTGTTTCACATTAACGGTGAAATGCATTAATCGGAGCTATTATACCAGGCGAAGTGTGTTTTCTGACAACAACACGCCGGCTATAGCGTCTCTGAACCCGCACAGTGCTTTGACAGCACGAGTGTGGGACAGTGTTCTCTCCTCTGAGGATGAGCAAGAAGCAGCATACGGCCAAGCTGCAACTTCTCCTCATCCACGTGACCGAGGAAAGCTCCCAGGAGATCATCACGGTCTTTTTTTGGAAAGTGCCACGCGGCGTGATCTCACTGTGGCCAGGGATATCACATGGCAAGCAGCGGCGGCCACACCGTGGACCAGGATATTCATTTGGCCGATGCTGCGGCCGATCAGCGAGACGCCTAACGAGCCACTGGAGCCTTCGCCTTCAGTGGCTGTCGCCACGACGCCTCCACACACTGCCAGATATCTGGCAACGGGGGCGAAACGAAGGCTGGCTGCGCCGGGCGGACCGGGCCGTAGAACCCCTGGCGGAGGCGGCTCACCGGTTTCGGCGGCAGTGGTGGGGGGAGCGATAGCCCTACACGCTCCGCCGCCATGGTCTTCACCAGGGGAAAGTCCTGGCGGACAGACCTGGGCGGTGGACTTCCATGGATGCCGGACCCGGAAGTGCCCGGCAACGAGAAGTCCTCGTCATCCTCCTCCCCGGCAAACGGAGCCATCCGACCCGCTGGAATGGCGAACGTGAATGGCACCGCCTCGGCCATATCCTGGTCCCCTAAACACTCGAAGCAGAGGTGGTGGGGATCGGCGCCCGCTATTAAGCCAGGGCACGAAGGACAGGCCCGGGTCTCTAGAAGTGACGACTCCATGAACTTCTTTCTTCTTCTTTCAAACTTTTTACTTTTCTCTGTCAGGTGTTGTCCTGCTCGCTGAAGAGAAAAGGATGACAGTCAGGAGGTGTAGCTGCCTTATATGCGCGCGCATCCAGGTAGGCTCGCCCTGATTGGCCGGCTACGTTTATACAACTTCAGTGTGAACGCTCGCGTATCATTGATGAGAGTAGTACCCATAGAGTCCAGTAGAGGGCGGAGCCTGTGTGAGATAGAACCTCCTTTAGCTTAGGAAACAATGGACCTTCCTTTATGAAAGGAAAGGAGAAAATGCTGCCCCACAAGATAAGAGATAAGATAAGATAAGACTTTATTTATCCTGAAGGAAATTGTTGTGCCAGAGTAACAAAAAAACAATAAACACAGCAGCACAACAGCAAAACTGTACACTAAAAGTGCAGTAAAAAGAGCAATTAAACATCTACAGAAAACATGAAACATAGAGACATAGATGGTCACACAATCAATGCAATTATTAGCAGTATTTAGTAGTGCAAAAAACGTAGTGGCAGTTACGTAATTGCACATTATCATAGCATATTATTAATAATACTAATATTGCACATAGTTATATAGCAGCGAGTGTATTGTAATGATGGTAATTATATTTATATTGCACATAGTGTTGGTGTGGAAGTTCTCAGTTCCCTTTACTTAAAGGTGGGGTAGGTCATTTTGGAGAAGATTGAGCTGTATGCCTCCTTGACATTAGCATACAGTAAGTCGAATGTTTTATTTCCCCTCGTTTTGCAGTCAACATACTGTTTAAAGGTGGGTAGAGATTTCTTTAGATTGACATGGTTGAAATCCCCAGAGATTGCTATGAAGGCATTGGGATGCAGAGTCTGAAGTCTTGCGGTCGCGGAGTTGATGACGTCAGCAGCCCGCGCCACATCCGCCGTGGGAAGAATGTAAACACCGATCATAATGGCCTGGGAATACTCTCTTGGCAGGTAATAGGGACGAATACTTACCCCTAATTTCCACCGGGTCCGTCTGCGTCGCGTTACGGCTGCGCCGCGGCGTTCGCAAAGATCGCGGCCACTCTAGTCAATGGGTGCTATTCCACCACACACGGCGCGTTACGGCTCAGAAGCGTCCCAGAAGCGTCTCGGGGCACCTCTAAAATTAGGGTGAATCCTATTTTTGACGCGACGCAGCCGTAAGGTAATGTCGGGCAGGCAGGAAGTGGAACGGTCAGAGCATCCGGGCCAGGCCCATCCCCCACATATTAGAGATGGGCGAGTCCTGATTCATCCGGATCATTAACCCGGATCCTAGAAATGAGCTGGTCGTGACGAGTCTCCCCTCTCCATTAACCCGAGTCCTTTGAGTCCCACACTTGGTGTGACGTACAAATTAAAACTATAAATTGCGTCACTCGCTACTCTCTTTATAACATGTAAAATCACATTACAATGTACCCCAGTCCATCTGCCTACCCTTTAGCAAGTAGGATAGCTGCCAGAAGTTATCGTTTGGCTCAGGGGAGGGGACGCGGATCAGTGAAACTTCCTGCAGACTCGTGGGGACTCAGAGGAGCCGACGGCTCCTAACCGTAATAGCATAGCAGATCCAGAGATCCATACTCGCCATGTGCACGAGCATAGCCCCTCCTCCAGCACCCGGCTCCCTATATCCAAGCAGCTTTACTCGCGATTGAGAAACACCCTGTGTCTCTGGGTGTTTCTCAATCGCGAGTAAAGCTGCTTCAGAGCCACTATTTCAAGCATACTACGTCAATCTCCAGCATACTTGGAAATCTACCGAGCCCGGCGTACTCCGTTTGGAGAAATATCGAGGCTGCACATGAGTAGACTCTGCGGTCTTAAAATCCCCACAATGCTTTGCGCACGGACCAATTTCCCCAAATCTGTGGCGGAAGATGTAAGGCGGGGCCTCCTCATATGACGACAACACCTGCAAACTTGCTAGCATGTTCCACTCTTCCTTTTCCGCATGCCAGGAAGTATTCTTTTTCTTGAACTCGCACTGCTGAAGCAAGATGCTCGGCAAGCATTTGCTCCACAAGCAAGCGTACTCCGCGGTTGAGAAACAACCACTGTGTGTGTGTTTGTGAGAGAGAGAGACCGAGAGAGAAGAGAGAGAGAGATAGAGAGCATCTAGAGAGAGCAGATAGAGAGTAGAGCAGAGTCGCGAGATAGCAGAGAGATGCTGAGTTATAGAGAGAGAGAGAAAAATGAACAGTTAGAACTGACTGCTGTCAGTTGGAGTGATGACATCATCGTGTTCCATTACACAGGTGTTTATAGTTGAGCTAACGAGCTCTGTAGAGATCAAAGGTTTGCATTGTTCTGAATGAGAGATAAAGCTGTTACATGTGAACGTTTTGTGGAAGAACCATAACAGATATCTGTGAAATTTCAAAACGTGAAGCATGTCAAGGAAGTTGAGTATCTGAAGTGTAATTTTTGTGTACTTTCGGGTTAATAATGTGGCCTTTTTGGCAGTTTAACTAAAGGTGTGCGGCTGCGGCTGCTGCTGTGGGGAAATATCAGCCTGAAATTACAATGGGTTTTAATGGAGACATGTTGAAAGTTTTTGTCACTTCATGCCCTCAAGAGGCATTTTGTTGAATTATTTTTGCTTAATTATTTGTCATTTTTCAAGCTACGAGATGTTTTCCTACGTTTGTCAAGAAAAATTATGTTTCAGGAATGTAGGGTTTGGGAATTATGGCAGTTTTAAAACAAAATATGAAGGCAAATGTCAAGATTTCATACCCTCTAGCTGTGACATCACGCACTCTAGTTAATGTTATAATCTGAAGAAAGCCTCTTTACCAAGGTCTGAACAATGTTTAATATCTCTAAAAGTAAGAATCAGATTTAAAAGTTGTGTTACACGAATAATGTCAGAAAGATGTGTAACATTTTAAAGTTGGAATGAGGTTTCTGAGTGAAAGTATGAATGAACAGTTAGCAGTTGAAGTCGCATGAAGATTGTTCAAGTCTGAAGATTTTCTCCATTGACTTCAATGGTTAAAAATGTGATGAATTATGGGATGTATCTCTGGAATTATGAAAGTTATGAATAATCCAAATGATAGCCATCGATTCCCGACCGAGCTGAACGTTTTGATGTTTGAACAGAGTCTCTGCGATGTTGAATGCAGGAGGAGAAGAGGTGCAAAATTCCGGCGGAATAATAATAATCTTGTCAGTAGAATAACATATAGTTGGAATGCTGTATCAGCATTCCCACTAAATAAACCATTTAACTACGTAGCCTACTTAATTTCTTGTAGAAGTACAAATGTCCAGGATGCCCAAATCAATAACAAAACTGCGAGCCTGCATGCACGACGCTCCGCTTCTGGAACGCGCCCGGTGGCTTATGACGCTAGAGGAGGTCGGACCAAAACCGCGGCGCAGCCGTAACGCGACGCAGACGGACCCGGTGGAAACTAGGGGTTACAGCCAGCAGTTCAATGTCCGGGCTGCACATACGGTCCTTCACTAATGTGTCCAGGATTGCACCATCTGTTGTTTACATAGCTCGCGACTCCTCCTCCGGTCTTCTTGCCGCTCTCTCTGCAATTCCTGTCCGCTCGTACACACTGAAAGCCGGGTAGACTCACGATCGAGGCCGGGATGTTATCATGCAGCCATGTCTCTGTGTAAACCATAACTTAGGCCTCACGAAACACGCTCTGACTCTTTGTAAGTGATGTTAACTCGTCCATTTTGTTTGCTAGAGATCTTACGTTCCCCATAACGATGGAAGATAAGGTCTGTATCTCCTCTTCCTTAGCAGTCGTCTTCTCCCCGCTTTGCAGCCCCGGTATTTCCTCCTCAGCTCCGTGGGGATTTTGTGTCTCTGTCCAGACATGCTGCTAGATTGTAGGTCCATCAGCTGCTCCCTCGTATAAACAACAGAGCCCCGGTGCAACTCAGCCAGAACAGTCCGGGATGATATCAGTGCAAAAGTGACTAAAATGAGACCAACAGTGCACAGGAGCTGCATAGTTGCAATTCGGAGCGAACTGCACTGTGCTTAGCAGAGGAAATAACTATTAAAAAGTACGACAAATAAATTAAAATAGACAAAAACAGACACAATGTTACGAGCAACTCTAGCAGGCAGCCACCCGTGGCAGCGCCATCAGCCTTGCGGCTGCAACATTTACCGTGACACAACATTCGGCCGTTCACGGAAACAACCGATAGTGACCGAGAAATGATATCATGAAAGTTACGGTACTTATTAAGCATTTTACAACTTATGTGGTAACTTGCCAAAGTTTTTGTTTTGAACAACTATAATATTCATTAAAACAACTATAATGTTCATTACTATAATAATCAAAAGGAGAAATATAAACGTTACTTTTTTACTGAAATGATCAAATAAAGTCAACATTTCATAGTGTTTACTGAGCTGTGTGGGGTTTCTTAAACGTTTGAATGGTGATATACACAGTGACAGATGTTAAGGACTAACAAGTTTATACAAATACATTTGTATTTATTTTAAGATATTTTCTTACAATCATACGTATTGGGATTCATGTGGATTAATATACGTGTGGACCGGAGGGTGACAAGCTAAAGTTTCACTTCACCTTTTTATTTCAATTCCAACCTTGGTCATGAAGAATTTATGTTTCTCTGTTGTCCACGTTCATAAAGCATACAACAACACCATGAGAGCACGGTGCAGAGTATCTAGATGCGTTTACAGTAGTCAGCTGTTCTTATTATACATCCATGTAGTCCGCTGTATAGAAAACTGGAGTTTCCCCACAGCAGACGCATATTGTAAGAAATTAAAATCAATACATGATAGTTGAATATTAGATAAATGCACCATTTTATTTTGAAAAGCTTTATTTTGAATTCTCCTATCCACTATTCCTTAACCCCGTGACGTTTCACACAGAGGTCAAGGAATAGACGATAGGAATAGACGATAGGAGCTGATTTTTGGACTATTCGACTGCAACCAAAGTCTCAGTGTCTGTTCTGAACACCTTCCTTCCCTCTACATCACTATGACAAGGCTAAACAGTTAAGTGTCCTCTCCTTTTCTCTCTTCTCTCTAGTGTTTACTGGTTTTCTTTCAGTGGAGCATCCAAACAAACGGCAGCTGCTGCACCTGTTAAATATCCTTTCAAGTTTCACTAACGTCATGACTGATTACGTGGGAAAGGGTTCTGTAAAGCAAATAATGTCTTAATGCTAGCGCTAATGGGCAGAGAATAGATTCTCTTTTGTTTCCCTGAGGGAGAGCGGTTAAGAGCAGTTTTGTGTAATCCCTGTAACGTGAAAAGACAAACTGACTGCAGGTGAAGACAGACCCTGGCGCCCGAGTGGAGGACCCTCCAGTCTTCATCTTGAACTTCAGTAAACAAGGGTCACTCACGCAAATGTGTTCCTTCTTTGAGGATGAGATTTAAAAGCAGTCTATCAACTTCCTCAATTGAGAAAAGTACTCCCATCAGTGCTGAGATTTAGGAGTGCTCCAGAGGGGGAGAAGTTACACCTGCATGCATGAAGATGGAGGTCAGACTGACTCTGTGGGAGGAGGGATGTGTGTGTGTGTGTGTGTGTGTGTGGTGTGTGTGTGTGTGTGTGTGTGTGTGTGTGTGTGTGTGTGTGTGTGTGTGTGTGTGTGTGTGTGTGTGTGTGTGTGTGTGTGTGTGTGTGTGTGTGTGTGTGTGTGTGTGTGTGTGTGTGTGTTTGTGGCTAAGCATGTGTGTGATTCCCAAAGAGCATGTGCACTCTCTAACTGTGCTCCCTGAAACTGGGTCTGCTACTATATTTAGTCTGCTACTATATTTAGTTCGGAAATAAGACATTAAACACGTCCACATCATTGCAAATCTTAATTTTACCTATGGCAGGGTACCATATTCTGAGAAGTATCTTAAAATTGTTGCATTTCAATAGTGGAGGAGTAGAGTAACGAACACGTTTATAATCTGTTAGGGGTACATGGTTAACAGGAGGAGTAGCTCAAAGATCATTTGGAAAGTGGAATGGATAATTATTGTATGTTTATCTTCAGTCTATGAGGAACACTCTTCAATGATGTTGGTTAATATAAGTGTAATGTATATTATATTTGGCCTATATAACTTCATGGCTTAGTTACATATATTATTTCACTTTAGAAAATAAAGCGGTAACATTTCAGAACAGAAGAATCCGGAGCTTCCTCTGAGAGGTAGGACTTGTTTTCTTCCTAGGTTAGTGGGAATGCTGATACAGCATTCCAACTGTCTGTTATGCTATGCAAGAAATTCTTTATTATTCCGCCGGGTTATTTTGCACCTCTTCTTCTCCCACATTCCACATCATAGAAACTCTGTTCAAACATCAAAACGTTCAGCTCCGTCGGGAATCGATGGCTATTACTTTTCTCATTCATAACTTTCATAATTCCAGAGATACATCCCATAATTCATCACATTTTTAACATGGAAGTCAATGGAGAAACTCTTCAGACTTGAACAATCTTCATGCAACTTCAACTGCTAAATGCTACTTCATACTTTCACTCAGAAACCTCATTCCAACTTTAAAATGTTACACATCTTTCTGACATTATTCGTGTAACACAACTTTTAAATCTGATTCATACTTTTAGAGATATTAAACATTGTTCAGACCTTGGTAAAGAGGCCTTCTTCAGATTTTAGAGTGTGTGATGTCACAGCTAGAGTGGAGGACAGATTTAATTTTGCCTTCATATTTTCTTTTAAACCTGCCATAATTCCCAAACCCTACATTCCTGAGACATAATCTTTTATGAGAAACGTAGGAAAACATCTCGTAGCTTGAAAAATAAAAAAAGATTAAGCAAAATAATTAAACAAAATGCCTCTTGAGGGCATGAAGTGACAACAACTTGCAACATGTCTCCATTAAACCCCATTGTAAGTTCAGCCTCATCTTTCCCCACCACAGCAGCCGCACACCTTTAGTTAATCTGCCAAAAAGGCCACATTATTGACCTGAAAGTACACAAAAAGCACACTTCAGGTGCTCAAGTTCCTTGACATGCTTCACGCTTTGAAATTTCACCGATATCTGTTACGGTTCTTCAACAAAACGTTCACATGTAAGAGGTTTATCTCTCATTCAGAACAATGCAAATGCTCTCCTCTCACTGATTACTGCACATCACCATGGAAACCTTTGATCTCTGGACACGTCGTTAGCTCAAATATAAACACCTGTGTCATGGAACACGATGATGTCATAACTCCAACTGACATGCTCAGAGCACCAGACTTCAGATAATGGTTAACGGTCCAGCCCTCAACAGCTCTACGTCAATTATGGGGTGTCATCATATGTCGTTTCCATGGAAACGCATCCCTCGCCATAAAAGACGATGTCGCTATAACTCCTATGAAAATGTTCAAAAAGTGCTCAAACTTCACATGTGTGTTAACAGTCTAGCCGTGAAGACATCTACAGGACAGTTTTGAGATTTCTTCAAATGCCGTTGCCATGACAACACAATGCTCACCATGAAACACGGTTTTCTCATAACTTCAGTGAAAATGCTCCAAACGGCCCAAAACTTCACAGGTTTGGTAACGATGCAGCCATCAACGCATCTAAGCATATTATGGGATGTCATCAAATGCCGTTGTTATGGCGACAGATCATTCGCCATCAAGTTAGTTCAAAAGTTTGCAGTTCAAATATTCTGCTGCTTTTCCAAGCCTTTTTACTTTCTTTTCTTCTCTTATCACACATTCAAGCCCCCAGTGTTCATGTATCATTTAAATCTAAATTCTTCACTTTCTTCTTACACATTACATTTCAGCATAGCAGTTTAGCGTCAGCTTTTCAGCATAAAGCATTCCCACTAGCAATTTCTTCAGGAATTGCATTCTCTAGTTTGACTTGTATTGCGATTCCTAGAAGGAATTCTGAGACAATTAATAAATGCAAGCCCTCAAAATAGAATTATTATTAGCAGAACATTTGGATTTCTAGTTAGAAAATGAACACATGAAATACATGACTACCTGCCGTGTGTTGCTTCAGTGTCAGCAGCTCCTCGTGTCTTCGTGTCCTTGGACACAGACTCAGAGGACAGGAGCAGACCAGGTCAGCTTTCAGGGGCGAGTGGCTGGAACTTGAACTTCTAACATTCTTTAGTGGCAGAGAGCCCCTCAGGGAGGCTCATATCAAAAGGTGGCTCCTTTTACTCTTCCTTCCCCTTTCACTAAAGGAGGGGATCTCTGCACTCTTCCTGAGGAGAGAGAGGGGGGGGGGTCGTCACCCAACAGTGGTCACTGTGATCTACAGACAGCCGTTTAAATTCTGACATATTCATATAGATAGAGACATGCCGAGTGCAAAATGCTGCATGTCAATCAATACTGACGAAATGGGCCAAGGGCAGAAATGCTGACATATTACAGTACGGCTGTCCTTTTGCTGTCAGACCATCAATCACACTGAAAACTAACACAAAGATTTCTATTTATTGCATAATTATACAGCACAGATTTACAAAATTCTGTACAGATGCCCTGGGGTGTCTTTGTAAAGAAAAGCAGAAATACAAGCTATTTATGCTATAGGAAATTATTTCTGTTAGCAGCGGACTTCTAACCTCTTCCTGAAATATTGTTTTGTCTGAACACTGTAACTCTGGAAGAATCCAGGATCCTGAACCAGAAAGCTTCCTGCTGCCATGCCAACGTATGTGAGTGTGTGTGAACGACTCTCATGATGTATGGCATCCTCCACCAGTGTGCTGTGAAAGCACTTTTGAGTGTTCGCAACAAAGAAAAAAGCAATCCTTTTACCATGTAACCATGACGACAAAGGTATCTTAAACATTACAGTTAAAACATCATCATCAAGTCATCTTTAGCTTCTCATGTGACAACTTATACATGAAAAGTAATGTGTGGGCGGGGCTTACAGGACAGACTTAAATAAAATCATTTGAATGTAATTAAATAATGTGTCTCCATGAGTGCAGCAGGATATCGGGCTGTGGTGGATTCACAGCTGTAGGACCACAGCCCCCTCACCTGAGTTAGATAAACATGAGGAGGACAAGGGCTGACTAATGTAGACCTGAACCAGAGTCTTTGGAAACGCGAACACAGTTTGTCCTGCTGAAATTAAACATAAACCTCTGACCAGGGGGTCGCCTGAACCTGAACCAGAGAACACTTCTTGTTTGTGATTGGACAGAGCCGGCCAGAGAAGCACTGCTGTGATTGGTTGTTTTTGCTGCCAGTCAAGAAATGATGCTTCGTGATTGGTCAGCACCCGACAGCGCAACATGTACCGAAACATCAGCCGTTAGCTGTTAGCATACAGAGCTCACAGCTCCTCATATCTGTTCAGAAACTGGACAAAAGTTAAACATGAACAAACCACAGACTGTCTATGTCATGGTGAATACAGTCGCTGCTTTATTTATGTCTGTATGATGTTGTTGTGAGTTTGGACGGAGCAGCTACAGGTTGGTTTATCCTGATCGATCCGATCTCCATTCAGAAAACACGTTTTAAAAGGTTTTTCGCCTGCCGTCTTGTCTGCACACTTGTCACAGCATTAATTCATGGTTTTTACTAACCGGTATCAATATGTTGTTACTTCGGCATCATTTTGAAACGTGTATTACAATTAAATCACGATAAAATATATAGTTGGTATCTACCAAAGTATTTGCATGGATATAAGCCCCACCCCCTCTCCAGCGCGTCTTGTTTGAGTAAACACAGCTGACAGCCGCGGTGAAACCTGAAACTCGAGCGATTAGAGCGATGCGAATATTCGGGGCTTATATCCATGTAAATACTATGGTAGACTACAACAAAATGAACATATTTTACCGTGATTTAATTGTAATACACGTTTCAAAATGATGCCGAAGTCACAACATACTGGTACCAGTTACCTGAAACCATGAATTAATGCTGTGACAAGTCTGCAGACAAGACGGCAGGCGAAAAACCTTTTAAAATGCGTGTTTTCTGAATGGAGATCGGATCGATCAGGATAACTAACCTATAGCTGCTCCGTACAAACTCACAACAACGGCATACAGACAAAAATAAAGCAGCGACTGTATTCACCATGACATACAGATGTAGCAACTCATTTCGGACGCCCCTACCGTAGTGGGGCCGTGATCGACACGGGGTCGGCCCTCGCTGAAAGGAAAACCCCCCCGCATGACTTGATACTTGTCAATGGGGAGGTCATTCCACCATTTTGGAGCTAGGATAGCAAACCGACGTGTTTTTGCTGATGGGAACTTGGTTCCCCCTCGTAGTGCGGGTGCAGCGAGCCGTTTGGCTGATGCAGAGCGGAGTGCACGTGCTGGGGTGTATAGTTTAACCATGTCGTGGATGTAGGGAGGGCCAGATCCATTCGCAGCATGGTACGCAAGTACCAGTATCTTGAAGTGGATTCTAGCAGTTACTGGAAGCCAGTGAAGTGAACGGAGGAGTGGCGTGGTGTGGGAACATTTTGGAAGGTTGAAGACCAGACGAGCCGCTGCATTCTGGATGAGCTGCAGAGGTCGGATGGCACATGCAGGTAGACCAGCCAGCAGGGAGTTGCAGTCTAGGCGTGAGATGACGAGAGCCTGGACCAGAAGTTGTGTCGCTTTCTGGGTCAGGAGGGGACGTATCCTCCTGATGTTGTAAAGAGTGTATCTGCAGCAGCGGGTTGTAGCAGCGATGTTTGCAGTGAAGGACAGTTTGTTATCTAGGGTCACACCCAGATTCCTTGCAGTCTGAGTCGGACAAACAACAGAGGGGCCGATGTTGATTGTTAGGTCAAGAGTGGGACAATCTTTTCCCGGAAGGAAAAGCAGTTCAGTCTTGTCAAGGTTGAGCTTGAGGTGGTGAGCAGACATCCACTGAGAGATGTCTGCTAGACAAGCAGAGATGCGTGCGACGACCTGGGTCTCTGAGCGGGGAAAGAACAGAATTAAGCCCGGCTCAAACAAACGATTTTTAATCATCATCCTCACGATCATTTAATGTATCATATATTCGCCGAATTGACATGAAAGCACTAACAAAGATGAATTTGCTGTAGTAAACTTCATTAAAACTTTATTAACGTTCCTAAACTCAGTAATTCACTAAAAAGAGGTTTATTTTTAACAGGGTGTCCGCGGGGTCTTTAAAAGTATTAAAAGTTGATAAATCAATTTAGCGAAAATGGAAGTGTGTTGGGGCGCCACTGATGGTGATGGAAGCTGGTTCGAGGGGCCCCCGCAGACTCTAGAATTGCCACTGTCGATGGGGATCAAAGCTGCCCGGTCCCACATGCTAAGTCTTAGCCAGAAAGCCGCGGCGTTTAAGTCCCGACTCGCCCGATGACCAATCCATGCCTCCCCTGACTGCACGTCGCTGACACTCACCGCTGCAGTGCAGACTCTCTGCACGGAGGAGCCGCGGAGGGAGGAGCAGCGGAGGGAGGAGCAGCGGAGGGAGGAGCAGCGGAGTCCGGGCGATGCTGCTCCTCCAAGGAAGAGACACACGTTCACTAAGCCAAACTATATCCGGTCACAGAGATCTGCTATTTTAAAGTAAAGTCAACACATATCGACCCTAAATATAGTCTATATTAAGTACGAGAAAAGTCTTAACATATATACTGTTTTTTTTTTAAACATATGACAAATGTGCGAGGGTGATGACGTCAGAACATCGTCCTATGTGCCGGGGCTTAGCCACGGACAGCCCCGGCCCAATTTAACCCCTGGGTTTTTGTGAGGGAGCTCCTATATGGCATTACCCCACTGAAGCTCACCACCAAAGTTTAATATATTTCATAGTTCAAAGTTTTGTCAATTGTTTTGTTTATTGGTCAAATACTGGTTTCTAATGGTTTCTGAGGAGTTTTACTGGAATGAAAGAGCACAAAGTGTTTCTACAGAAGCCAAAAAGCAGCATACTCAGGGCCGTCCCTGGGCAACTTGAGGCCCCACGCAAAGTTATATGATGAGGCCCTCTGTTTCGCGAGCATCGGGGGGGGGGGGGGGGTGCTAGTGGAGCCTCGCAGCGGCGAAACCGTGCCGCGCCACACTAATTGCGCCGCATAAGCGCATTTGCGTCTCAGTTGAGGCTCCCTCCGCAAGAGTAGGCCCCCTCCGCAAGGTGAGGCCTGTAGGGAGGGACGGCCCTGAGCATACTGCATTAAACCTGACCTTGACAGAGAGGTTGAATTTCATGTGGAAAGGAGGCTTCAGTAGTCTGTCTGTTTTATCTCTTGGGAACAATGCCTAAATCAAATTACTTTCTATCAATCAAATCAATACTTTCTAATGATTTATTTTTCTAATAAACCTTGCATT
This sequence comes from Trematomus bernacchii, assembly GCF_902827165.1. Classification (NCBI taxonomy): domain Eukaryota; kingdom Metazoa; phylum Chordata; class Actinopteri; order Perciformes; family Nototheniidae; genus Trematomus; species Trematomus bernacchii. Next base: position 862,050 of record NW_022987649.1, on the reverse strand, counting down.
GGGTTGGTCACACAATTCATTCTCTTGTGCTTTGTTTTATCTGAATTATGATAAGGAGTTATAATAAACTGTTTAGTTGTGCTATCTTACAATCAATACTGTATAGTAAATGTGAGGTAAAGTGTGTTGCCAATTTAACCGGTTAGAACTCGAAGTGGCGATGAGGTCTTAAAGGGCCCATGTCATGGCCATTTCCACTGATCATAATTACATTGTTGAGGTATACTAAAATAGATTTATACTGTGCAATTTTCCAAACTCACATTGGTTTCGCATACAGCATCTCTGTCAAGCATGTGTATTCAGCAGTATTCACTTTCTCCACTAAACGACTCGTTGGAGCTCTTGCCCCCCCCCTCCCTGTGAGCCTAGTGTGCTCCGATTGGTCAGCTCGGCCACTCTGTTCTGATTAGTCAACCACCAGAGAGGCTCCGCCCGCTTTTTTCGGGGAACATCAGTGTTCCAGGCGTCGGTACAGCTGATATTTTATACTAACTAACCGAACTGAACCTACAACTGTTGTTATAGAAGAGTGTGACGGCCCCAGGGCCTTTGTGCAGGTGTGTTGCAGGGCTTACGGTGGGGTGGAGCTGAAGAGGGTAATCAGCGCGATCACGGACACTTCCGTAGCCGGTGCTATTAATCCCAGCGGCCCGGAGTCTCTCTCCAAAGCGGCTGCAGAAGGACGAACTGAGCGACCCTCTCCCCTCGACCACCTATTTCTGCATTTACCACAATAAATGTGCCGTGGTTTTGTAAACTCGTGTATGTCTCCTTGCCTTTCCGTTGTGGCCTACGAGCCGACATAACAAAGAGTAAGTTATTTTTACCTGTAATAAACTACTACTGTTTGATGAGAAATCAAATCATGGTTTGCTAATATATGAATTCAGGGAAGAAAGGATAGGCCTACTAAGTATTTCCATTAAACTTTATTTTTAGAAATGTACAAAATGAACATAAATATACATATATACACGGTATATCATCCATTCCTCCTCCTCTTGCCTGCGCACAGCCGGTGCGGTGCGGTGCCTTTTAGCACGTCCCGTCCCCGTCATGGATTGTCCGCCAGGATCTGGCTGGACGAAATCAAATGCAAATCACAAAATATTAGAGAAACTTAGTTGTTTTAGATTCGTTAGTAGTAGTTGTGTAATGAACAGCTTGCCTGCTAATATGCTAACCTAGCTTTGTTTACCTTGGTAGCTAACACGATATGAACGTTAGCTTGGAGGAAAGGCAACTATAATGCAGTGTAATAAAACTACTATGAACAAAAGCTAGTGGTTCATATTAGGCTAGCAATAACGTGTTTATAATTGCAATCGTATACGGGTATTCTGCTACCATACAATGTAACTTGCATGAATACATTGTTTTGCGCTAGCATACAGCTAGCCTCGTTAGCTACATGCAGTATATGTACGGTCACAATGTACGGTAAACCGGAGTATACTGTATGAGTATTCCGTGTGTGTGACTGCAGACATTCTCCTGCCATGACAAACATGTAAGGCCATCTGCTGACATTGTAGTTGATATATTTAAACGCTAGCAACGTAGCATCACAAAAATGTTTTTCCGATTAAATCTAGCTCTAGCTCCGTGTGTTAGATCGGTTGCACACACGCTACGCCAGCTATAATGTAATTACGTTTCGCGACTGACCGCACGGCAGTATACTGTCAATAGGTATTTTGTGTGTGAATGCAGACATTCTCCTGCTATGAGATACATGTATGCAAGGCCATCTGCTGATATTAGAGTTGATATATGGAAACTCTAGCAACTTAGTTAGCACAGTTAGCACTGTGTCAATGGCTTAGCAGTCCAACACAGTTTACACATTTAAACAGTCTTGTTTGATAAATACACAAATAACAATGCAAACTTACAGGTTGTATACCCGGATCTTCCCCTGCTCCAAACGGTCCAAACAAGCTGTGCATATCCGGCCTCAAACTGGGCAATGTTTTTGGAAGCTTTCGTCTGTGAAATGCCGGTTCTTCGAACCTCTGGAGGAGGAACACGCCGCTGCTGGTGTGGCCATAGCTCTTCGGGATTGGTCCATTTCGTTCCGGGTACCGCATGACATCAGGCGGTACCCGGAAGAATCAAATGGGCAGTGACGTATCTCCAACGAGGCGTTTTGGGGAGGTATTTTCTGTGTTAGAGTTTTACTCGCTACAGGGTGTACTTTGAGGGTTTTGACTCTGCACACCGTTTACATGCATAAAAACCTTCATAACACACAAGGGGACGGGTAATAACCGGAAAAGCATGACATGGGAGCTTTAAAATGTATGGAAAGGGTCTTGAAAAAGGTATTAAATTGGACTTCAGGATTCCTGCATATACCCTGTTTAATGGAGCCTCGTCATCTCACCACGGGCAAACACGAATATGTACAGTGTTAATAGTTTACTGTATTATTAGTGTTTAATATTACTGCTATAACAATCACACATTGAGGCCTAGGCTCCACGGGAACGAAAACGGGTTGTATCCGCATATTTCTCTTGCGTATAGTCCTTTAAGCTACACGACGCCGTAACGGAACGGTAGAAACGGACCCTGCAAACGACAACGGGTCCAAAGGTGGATAGATCTGGGAACGGAGCGCTCTGGGGGGTCCAACGGCTCCGTGTGATAGCCTATACGGTCATCCATTTCTGATAATGATGACGCAATAGCCCTGCCTCCCCCCACCTCTGCTGCTCACCCCCGCAAAAGTACACTGCACACTGAATTCAGATTATTTATCTTTATCTCGATATGGACATAAACGCGAGTGAAGTCTAATCTGACAGGACGGAGACACGCAGCTCCTCCCGCTGTGATGCAGCGGGAGCAAAACACACACTTCAAGTCAGATCATCACCCTTAGCTATTTTAATTACCTCTCAAACTACCTAAACTAGTTATAAATATGTTTATTTTTACTGTGGAGTTTACTTACTGGATCAGCTGCTGCATGAGACAGACACTGACGCTGTCAGAAGAGAGGAAAAAGAGACAGGCTCCGTGTATTTTATTATTATATATCATTATATAGAGTCGTTATTCATTTGTTTTAAAGCTTAATAAATAACAAAGACCTTTGACCGGCACTTTTATAATTTTGTTCGGAAGATTTAAACTTTAACACACGTTGACCGGCGAAAAACTCTGCCCGGTTCCCTCGGCCCCCACCAAGGAGAATAAACAGAAGTGCAGCCATGACAACCATTCTTCTTCGCTGCTTTTGTGGAGGAAGTTGCTGCTTTTGTGGAGGAAGTTACAGCGCCACGTACAGGCTCGGCATATGTACTGCAGCTTTTCCAGCGGTTGGATGTAAACGGAGCTGTCTCGTGTAGCAAGACACAATCCGGTGTATATTGCGTGTGGACGGAAGCTTTTTGGCGTTTGCGTTTGCGTTAATCCTATGCGTTTTGCCGTATGCGTTCCCGTGGAGCCTGGGCCTGAGTTCATTGTTGTGCAATGTTAAAATCAGACCGTTGTTTTTTTAAATAGTTTGAATGAAACTGTGTGTGTGACTCTCTTTGTTTACACACCTAATGGCCCATCAGCCAACGCTCTCCCCCCCCCCCTGATCTCTCCTCTCCAGCAGTAAAGTTTAACTGTAGGTTTGGTTTTGCATATTTATGCAGTGATCTGTCTCTTCCTCTCTACCGCAGACAGCTGAGCGCTGTCAGACCGGACCATGGCTGTAAAGGAAGTGGGGTGTCTAGTTCCCCCTCGACACATAGACTGATCCTTTTTTTGTCCATGTCTGATTGGCTTAGACCATGGGTCGGCAACAGGCGGCCCGCGGGCCATTGTTGGCCCGCCAGCAATAATATTTGGCCCGTCATTTTGAGAATAAAAAATAAAAAAATATTTTGAGATTTTTTTTTTTTTTTTTTTTTTTTTTTTACAACATCGGACCGACAGTCGCACATATACTGTGTAGGCTATAATGTCTGAATAGAGAATCTACCTACACCTGAAGAATGCTTATTGTACTTTTATCCATGTTGAGAATGAATGACATACAGCACAGGCACAATCAGGCAGCGGGGTGCACTGACGCTGATAGTGGATCAATAGGTGGACAGCGCGTGGTGCTGAAATAGCCAACATTCGGTGTGTGGTTTGAAAAAAATAACACCAGCTCACTAAATCATTCAAACGTAATGTTTACTTATATGTGAACAGTAACAAAGTTCAGTCAAAACATTGACAACAAAATTGGAGAAGCCACTTGATCATGGAGGGCGAGGAGTGGTGGTGCATATGCTCCTGAAACGACAGAGCACGCTACATTAGGGATAATAATTACAATGAGCCATTAATTCAAAAATATAAAAAATATAATTAGGCTATTAAATACAATTACGACAGGCTTGGTACTCACTTAATGTGAAAACTGACATCTCCCATCGGTCGCTATTTTTTGGATATCTGGTGATATGGACGTCACTTTAATCCGCAGGCAGTTCTCAAGGTTTTTATGCGTCAATCGATTCCTCTCGTGCGTCTTTATCGCATTCATTGAAGAAAAGGACGACTCGCATGTATAGGTGGAAGGGAACATTGTGAGCATATAAAATGTGAGTCTCTTGATCGTGCTATATTCCTCTGAGCTTCCCACCCAATCAGCGCATCGCTGACCAGGGAGCTTGTTTGAAAATCAATTAGCTCCATTTCTAATGCAGCCTCGTCTAAGGAGGGGATCATTTGTTTCGCCTGGGAGGTGAAGTCTCCACTTGGTCGGACTGTGAGAGGATCGCGTACAAAGGCAATGATGTCTTTTGGGATGGAGTAGTCCTCAAACCTTGACGTGAAGTTGGCCCGTAGCTGCTTGATGAAGTCCACCATAAGCTCTGTCACTTGTCCCAGTGCCTGTGATTTTAGTGTACTGAAATGGAGGAGCCTGCCAGTGGATATGTCTGACTCGAACAACTCCAGCTTCCTCGTGAAGGATTCAAGCTTTTCAACCATGTCCACTATGGTTTTGCCTCTCCCCTGTAGCTGCAGGTTAAGCTGGTTTAGGTGGCCAAATATATCCGCTAAAAATGCTACATTGGACATGAACTTTTCGTCTCCCAGAAGGGCAAGGTGGTCAGCTGCTGCCCTAATCTTGCTCAATCTAAGAAACGCCTTGACCTCATCCAGTAGCGCACAGAAGCGGTCCAACGCTTTCCCTTTGCTCAACCAGCGCACGTCATTGTGAAGCAGCAGGTCATCGTGGGTGGCCTCTTCTGACTCAGCCACAAGTTGTCGGAAAAGCCGATGCTGGGTGCTTGATGTACCCCTGACAAAATTAATGACACGCATCACTTTGTCCATAACTTCCTTTAGCTCACCACTGAGTTTGGCGCAAAGGACACTCTGGTGGATGAGACAGTGCAGTCCATGCATTTGGGGGGCGTGCTCCTTCAACCTGCTTACCAGACCTCTGTGCTTTCCCACCATAGCAGGAGCCCCGTCTGTCACGATTAGGTTAACCCTCTCAAATGACAATGAATGCAGCCTAAACAACTCTTCCAGTTTTGTAAATATAACGTCCCCAGTGGTGTGCCCTTCTAATGGAATAAGAGACAGCAGCTCTTCCCTGAACTCCTTTCCATCAAAATATCTAACATAGACGCACAACTGGGCTACATCTGTACTGTCAGTGCTCTCGTCAATGGCTAAGGAAAAGTAATTGGCTTGACTGAGACCCTTGATGATTACCCCCTGCACAGCGTCCGACAGTGCTTCTATGCGGCGTATAGCGGACCTCGCAGAGAGGGACACTTGTTTCACTGACGCAATGACACCATCCATGGACTTGTCGGTGGCCAGTTCCTCCAAAACAGTCACCATCACCTCCTTGAAAACCTCTGCGTCAGTGAATGGCCGGTTATGCTTTGCGAGCACCCACGACGCCTTTAGGGACGCGGTTGTCACTTTCTGCTGGGCTGTGAGGCCTCGCACCAGGATCCTGCTGCTGTGCGCATAACCTGCTGTCAGTGCTTCAATATTGCGCTTTCGTGCCTCTGTCTTGGGGGGAAAGGCCACTTTGAAGGTGTCATGCTTCGTCTCGTGGTGCCGCTTAATATTATATTCTTTGCAAGCAGCCACAACTTCATTGCAGATAAGACACAACGGCTTTGCATTGATGAAACCAGGTAGGATGAACGCATAGTTCGCTGTCCATTCCTCTTTAAATGCCCTGTTTTCACCGTCAACTTTCCTCTTTAGACCTTTGGAGAGTGACATTACTGCTTTGGATTACTGGTCTGGGGGAAGCTCGCGAGTGTGTGTGTATGTGTGTGTGTGTTTGTGTGTATTGTGTTTGTTTCCCGGGGAAAACACACACAAGAAACACCGGCTGTTGTTACGCCTGCTGTGACGTTAAGTTACTCCGTTCTCCGTTTGTAATTATGCCGTTACAAGCTTCAAAGTTGTATTTATCATCTGAATTTGCCGAAACAAGTTTTATATTCTGAAAGCCAAGACTTTGTTTATTTGAAATCAGATGAAAACAAACTGTAACGGACCCTGCCGTGTTATCTATGATCACTATACGCTTACATTCATAATTTCAGCGGAGGGAGGGGAAGCGGCGCTTTGGAAGAGCAGAGTGGCGAGTGAGAGCTGTCATCTTCCCTTTACAAGCTTCAAACATGTATTTATCGTGTGATTTTGGAAATAAAAGTTTCATATTCTGAAAGCCAAGACTTTGTTTAGTTAAAATCAAACAAAACACCCGAACCCCGAAAAACGATTTTTTTACGCAAATCCACGTTTATTTTGAAATGAGCCGTTGCGACTTCCGACTGATTTCGATAGAGCGGGTCACATATGGCAAATGTGTGGTTGTGGGGAACCAGGTAAATTAAAGTGTTGATGGGGAGGGTTATCAGCGATATCAGAGTTTTTTCTGAACCGGGGAACAGGGGCGCTGCGCCCTCTTACCAAAATAAATTCCTTGAATTAGGCTTTGATTATGTTCTGGCCCGCCATCTAGTGGCTCAGAAAAAAATTGGCCCACGGCCAAACTTACTTGCCTACCCCTGGCTTAGACCTTTCGCGACTGCAAACATTTTTAAACAAACAAACATTGACCATACCGTTCACCAGCCCCCACCCCCCTCTGATACCCCTTTCACACCAACGCAACTCCGGTTCAAGCTCCGTGCTAGAGCTTTTCAGGTTCAGAACCGGTACTTCGGTTTAGCTCCGGCTCTTTTCACACCGCTCAGAGCCCGACTGGTGCTGCCGCTGCTGCGTCATGACGTCACAGTTTACGTCGCTGATTTTCTCCCCAACGGAGCTCACCTCACAACAACAACGGGCCGGGGACTGCGTCGGGTCGATGATCGTGTTGCTTTTAATCATACGAAGCCAGATTAAATTAAATAACGACTTCTCCAACCTTATACTTTTCTCCAGAGTGCCGTGGTTCATTGTTTATTAATGTGTTTCAGCGGCATTTACCGACCGAAATGTTTGTAATATTATTGTCATAACAATCACAAATTGAGTTTATTTAGTGGGAATGCTGATACAGCATTCCAACTATATGTTCTTCTACGGACAAAATTATGATTATTCCGCCAGAACTTTGCACCTCTTCTGCTCCTTCATTCAACATCGCAGAAACTCCGTTCAAACATCAACATGTTCAGCTCGGTCGGGAATCGATGGCTATCATTTGGATTTTTCATAACTTTCATAATTCCAGAGATACATCCCATAATTCATCAAATGTTTAACCATTGAAGTCAATGGAGAACATCTTCAGACTTGAACAATCTTCATGGACTTCAACTGCTAACTGTTCATTCATACTTTCACTTAGAAACCTCATTCCAACTTTAAAATGTTACACATCTTTCTGACATTATTCGTGTAACACAACTTTTAAATCTGATTCTTACTTTTAGAGATATTAAACATTGTTCAGACCTTGGTAAAGAGGCTTTCTTCAGATTTTAACATTAACTAGAGGGTAGGAAATACCGTTGCCATGGCGACAGACCACTCGACATGAAGCACGATGTCGCTGTAAGTCCAATGGAAACGGTCCGATCGTCCCCATTCGTCATTCACCATCAAGTTAGTTCAAAAGTTTGCAGTTCAAATATTCTGCTGCTTTTCCAAGCCTTTTTACTTTCTTTTCTTCACTCATCACACATTCAAGCCCCCAGTGTTCTTGTATCATTTCAATCTAAATTCTTCACTTTCTTCTTACACATTACATTTCAGCATAGCAGTTTAGCGTCAGCTTTTCAGCATAAAGCATTCCCACTCGCAATTTCTTCAGGAATTGCATTCTCCAGTTCACAAATGTTGTGCAATGACAAAATCAGACAGTTATATTTAAAAATGGTCTGGCTTTAATACAAATGAAATACTGTAGGCTCGACAGCTCCCTTAAGGTGATCAACGCAGGGCTGTGACTCTCTTTGTTTCAAATCTAGTAATGGCCCATTGGAATGTGACACAACTCTCCCATCCCTCTGTTCTCCAGCAGTGGTCTGAAAGGGTCTCTGGAAATATTAAACATTTAATTAAAGTTTTAAAAACAGTGACAGGGTCCAAACTCAGAGGTAGAAGAAGTATTCCGATTATTTACCTAGGTAAAAATACGTGTTAGAAGTAAATGTCCTGCATTCAAAATTGTCAATTGCCCAAGTGAAAAGTATTATCATCTGAAAGTAAAATGAATCATTATGTTATTAGTATTAAATACATATAAGTATTTTTACAACTCATATTTATAAATACTCCGTTGTTGTATAACGAAAATATCTTCCCTCCGTATACTTTGATCATTTGCTCCGCTAATAATCAATCAGATCGATGGATTCCAGAGAAGAGGAAACTTTAAAGGCCTTTTTCTCAAAATGATGACTCGGTGACAGTCGTTATATAATGTGACATATTTTGCTTAATATTTGGAGTACAACAACAATCCTGATATCATTAGAAAGCTAGGAATCTCCTCTTTCCAACAGTGTATACAACTCAAAATGTGTTTTCGGGTCAATGCGACTGATTTCGATAGAGCAGGTCACATATTATACATTACATTTTCCAAACATTATTTGTCATTGCCTGACTGAACTCACTTTTTACATCTGTGTTTCCTCCTCAGTGTGTCCATTGTTCCTGCTTGAACCCTTGGAGCTTCTCTCAGACAGCCCCCACCCTCTGAGGAGCTCTCCTCACTTCCTCCTGCTATCAGTCCCACATCTGTCCTCCTCTCCCTCATCATCATTTACATTTTCAAATCTGCATTTTTCATATAGATCCCACCTTACTCTAATTTTAATAACACTGTTATTTCCCATGACACCTTTTGTTTTATCATACATTATGAATTTCTCCCTCTCTCTCCTCCGTGTTACTGTCTCCTGCCCCCCCCCTCTCCCTCCTTCTAATCCCTGTGCCCACACCGCGCTTATGAGCTGAAATATTTTATCAGTCAAACTTATCATTTTAATCTTATTTCAATAAAAAAAATAATCTCTCTTCTTGGCTGTTTGACAGCAGTTAATGGTTTTTCGTTATCGTAAAGGAAACTTTGAGGAGTGAGATAGACTGCCAAAAAAATGCAAAAAAGCCCTCGTATATTCCTCCCTAGATGATTCATAAAGCATGCACGAGGAACAGGTAACATATGAGGCGAGAGGACAAAGCCTGCCGAGTAGATTCATGCATGTGCAGATTTACATATTCCTGCAGCCTCTGTTTGTGATGCATTGTTTGTTCTTGGCATTCACAACACAGCTACCACCCCCAATACTATTGCATATGTCAGTTTGTCTTCTACCTTAATCAAAATGACATGAACTTCAATATTTTGAGAGTCATGACAGCTAACACATCGACGTGACACATGGATTTCCCTCCATCTTAGCAGAAGTGCTGCTTTTTTCTTTGACTAGCTTCTCTTTCTTTAAGGAAAGGTTCACACTTGTTTCCAGTCTACAAGCAACACTCATTCATGAAGCAGTGCCTGTGTGCTGGACTCCTTCCTCCTGGAAACTATCACAAGCCCTAGCCAATGTGTTTTCAATAAAGATGAAACATTTTTTAAACTTTAGAGTTAATGTGATTAATGCTTAAGTAGTCTGACCTTATGGAAACTAAGTTGGTTCCTTCCAATGTTATTGTCTTTTTAGTTCACAGCTCTCTCTTCAGATGTTCCTGGAATCAGAAACATCTATCTGGCTCCGTCCAGAGGTATGTGGCCCAGCCAGTGACTTCCTGAAGTCAGGAAGGCTGCAGGAAGTCACTGTCCTGCTCAAGAAATGGCTCCAGCACCTAAAACCTGCTATAGCACAGCCTCATACAAGGGGTTGTTTTATATCTTATAACAACATTGTTATAGTAACAAGATCAATTTGTGTTATGCAGAATCAAAAAACATTGTTAAGGCAACAAAACGATTTAGGAGAGGGTGTGGTTTGGGTTCAAGTCAGTATGCTGCGTAACTTATGTATGTGGCATTAGTTAGGTACATAAGTTACTCCTGTGTCTTAATATGGCCTCAAACATCATGCTGCATTTGGGGCAGAGTTTCATGCTCGCATATTTGAAGTTCTGTAGATTATTGTCAGAAACAGAACCACATCATCTGCAAAAAGCAGAGCTGCTCTCCAGAGGACAGCATACAGGATACACTCACATCTGAGACTCTGTCCATGCTAAATCACGAACATAATTGGCCAGAAGTCAAAGTAAACCGTCAGGAGCGAACCTCGTCCTCCTGCCCCCACTTCACACTGCTCCATCCCCTCCTGTCCAGCAGGGTGCACATTCCCTGACAGATACTTTGTTAAGTAAATGAAACAGATGCTGTGTTGTGAGTTGTTTTTCTTATGTATCTCTCTTTTTTTAGGGGGAGGCTTGTGGGTCCTCCCATGGGGAAGAGTGGATAGTGGATGGGTATGGGTGGCAGCAGGGACATCCGGGGGGTCACACTGAATTCGCCCCAGGGGTGGTTGGAAGGAAGAGGAATAACAAGGCCTGGCGGAGCGCCTGGGGACACACAAACATCATTCACATCTCCCCATAATCATCAAGGCCATGCTAGGATGCCTCCTTAATTTACATAATACCGTCCCGACGCCTTTACTCCTGCTATCCATCACGGCAGGATGAGGGGAGGAGGCCCTCTCCTCCTCTGTTCTCCTGCTCCCTCCGTCTTTCTTCCCCCTCTGATTGTGTCTTGTGTTTATCTGCCCAAGCACAAAAGATTGATTCCCCACTATTTCTCCCCCTTATGTTCAGCAGATATGAATTTTCACAGGATGATGAAGCACCGAGTCAGCTAATAATAAACAGAAAACACATATTCAAAAACAGAGGAGGAGAGGCAGGAGGAGGAGGCGTCTGTCTGCGTTTGGCAGATGAGGAGAGATGGATGTTAGAGAGTCAGGAAGGTACTGAAGGAAGTCAAATAAAAAATGCTGCTCTTTGTTTTCTCCCAGACACTCCTCTAAGATGTCATTGTTTTCGGGGGGGGAGGGGGTCTGACTGAGGGGGGAGACACACAATGATGTTTGATTCATTGTTGTTTAACCTGCATAATGTAGCCCACAGATCAGCACCTGGTCAGTGAGGTGCTGGAGGATTAAACTGGTGGGTCACGTATTGTAACCCTAGTTCTATAAGCACAGGCGGAGCCCTCTACTGGACTCTATGGGTACTACTCTCATCAATGATACGCGAGCGTTCACACACTGAAGTTGTATAAACGTAGCCGGCCAATCAGGGCGAGCCTACCTGAATGCGCGCGCATATAAGGCAGCTACACCTCCTGACTGTCATCATTTTCTCTTCAGCGCGCAGGACAACACCTGACAGGCTTAATAGCGGGCACCGATCCCCAATACCTTCAAGTGTTTGGGGGGACCAGGATATGGCCGAGGCGGTACCATTCACGTTCGCCATTCCAGCGGGGCGGATGGCTCCGTTTGCTGGGGAGGAGGATGACGAGGACTTCTCGTTGGCGGGCACTTCCGGGTCCGGCGTCCATGGAAGTCCACCGCCCAGGTCTGTCCGCCAAATTAATATCCTGGTCCACGGTGTGGCCGCCGCTGCTTGACGTGTGATGTAGCCGGCCAATCAGGGTGAGCCTACCTGAATGCGCGCGCATATAAGGCGGCTACGCCTCCTGATTGTCATCCTACACCCTCTTCAGCGAGCGGCATAGGAAAGACAGGGCCCCTAGGTAGAGGGCTCCGCCTATGCTTATAGAACTAGGGTTACAATACGTAACCCCCCGTTCTATCTCAAACAGGCTCCTACTGGACCCGATGGATAAACGCCCTGTCGTCCCACAACATCGACCCACCACACTGCCCCTGACCGGCCAGCCACCGCACCCCAACTTCCTATCACCCGGTTGAGACCGTGGAGAAGTTGGGGCCGCAGCTTACTTGGCTGGGTAGAGCCTAATTGGTCTGAATAAGCTCCACCCTGCAGGTGCCAGCGCAAGTGACTACACACTGTGGGGGGCCTTTAGAGATAAAAAACATTCTCTGAGGCCCACAACCACAGGTGATGGTCACCAAACGTTGTTTGTGCCTCTTGGGATCTAAACGAAGGCCGGCAAACCACCTCTGCAGGCGATGCATATGCAGTACCCCAGCGGTACCACGAGGTGAGCAGCCGCCATGAGACCCAGAGTCTGCATGATGGTCAAAGCTGTCACGGTTGCCCCCCGGCGCAGTCTGCACATTGCCTGAAGCAGGGATGACTGTCTGCTCTCTGACAGGGTGGCCCGTAGTCTGCCTGCATCGAGCAAAATCCCCAGATACTCCACCTGCTGGTGAGGTATGGGACTGCTCTTCTTCCAATTGACCGCAAATCCCAACTTGGTCAGGTGTAGGATCAATTGGGCTGTGTGGAACATTGCCCTTTCCCTGGACCTGGCCATGACTATGAGGTCGTTGAGATAAAATAAAACCCTCATGGTTGCGAAGCGGCTGAAGCGCTGTGGCCACACATTTGCTGAACGTGCGTGGGGATAGGGAATAGCCGAACGGTAGTGTGTTGTACTCGTAGGCTATCCCCTGGAAGGCAAAACGCAAATACTTTCTGTGCTTTGGAACAATTTTGACATGAAAGTAAGCGTCCCTCAGGTCGATGGTTTGTGAACCAATCGCCCGGCTGCACCTGTTCCAGTAATTGTTTTATGGTTAACATATGGAACCTTTTGCAGACAATGTGCTGATTCAGGCTGCGAAGATCCAGAATGGGTCTGAATTCTCCTGTCTTCGTGGAAACCAGGAAGTACATGGAGTAAAGCCCCTTTTCTCTGTCCTGAGAGTGCACAACAGACACAGCCTGTTTTTGCAACAGGGCCTGAATCTCTGTTGAAAGGAAACCTATCTCCTCCTAGGATGATAGATTTGCCTCTCTTATGCCCCTGAATGGAGGAGGGACGCTGCAGAACTGGAGTGAGTAATCCAGTCTCAGTGTCCTGTCCATCCACTCTGTCAGTACACAGCTGAGCTTCCATTCCTCATAAAACTGTGTTTTAGGGGACATGCAAGCAGCTGTGGAGCCGCAGCTAAGAAGCTGTCCCTAACCCTAACCCTAACCCTAACCCTATGGTGGCCCACTCCGCCGCCAAACCTTCCATAAAAGGAAGTTTGGCCCATGGGGGGCTGACATAGAAAGGGCCGATTTTCTACTGAGGTCCTAGAACGCACCGCGGCCAGCTCTCGCAGGGCCGCGCGCCCCGTCATAATGCCGTGGCCACACTGACGGTGAAATGCATTAATCGGAGCTATCACACTAGACGAGGTGTGTTTTCTGACAACAACACGCGGGCCATAATGTTCCTGCACCCGCATAGAAAGCACTTCCTGCGGTTTATCACACTCACATGCGCGCGCCCACCGGCTGCCTCCTTTACTGGAGTTACAACTGGGGCGGCGAGTGGGGAACCGTGTCTCATAATGGGTGCTCAGTTAACATCGCATGAAACGGATCTTGCTGAATTCAACGAGACATTATGGGGAAATGTGGAATTGTGGAGAGAAATGACTCTTACTCTGGGATGAATGCATCACTTTTCAAGACTTTACAGTGGGAGGAGGCGGAAGAACTCGCCCTCGCGTCTTGGGTGGTGAGGCACACAGCTCTCGCCGCCAGGACGCTTCCTCCCACAGCCCGTCATTTCCCGGAGGACGGCCCACGCCGAAGCTCTCTGTCGGCGCTGAGCCGGAGCAGAGGCCTGTCGGGATCGTGCAGCCTGTCCCTGCAGGTGCCGGTATTGGACCAGCCAAGGAGGTAGAAGGAGCAGCGGGAGCCATGGGTGCTCTAAACCGGCGCCTTTCCCTCCTTCTCACCGTGATGCCGCGCTCTCCTCTTTGAGGAAGAGCCAGCGGCAGCATACGGCTAAGCTGCGATTTTTCTTCCTCCAAGCGTCTGAAACGATGTGTGACCGATGAGATCGATCCAAAGAGCCCTTCCGTTGATACGGGGGCCCCTAGGAGATCATCACGGTCCTTCCTGGAGAGAGCCGTGAGTCCCAGCCAGACGTGGCGTGATCCCACTGTGGCCAGGGACATTACACGGCCAGCTGCGGCGGCCACACCCCGATGCTGCGGTCCAAATAATCACTCCGATCCTGAGATGGAGAGGCGGGGGCGTCCTGCTGAGGAGTAATGAGCGAAACGCCCAACACACCCAGATTATTCGCCGCTGCCGCCATCTGTGCTCCGAGCCGGAATATTTTATCGAAATATTCCAGCGTCTCTCGGTCACGAGGCAGCGGGGGCAGAGGCTTTTTACCCTCCGCCCATCCTGCTGCCTGTGGGAGCAGATGGGCTGCCAGGCTCTCATCAAGGGGGGGCACGCCGGGACACGCTGTGTCCGTGCGGCCCTGCACCCTGAGGATCCCCACCATACCAGCCACTGGAGCCTTCGTCTTCAGTGGCTGTCGCCACGACGCCTCCACACACTCTAGAAGTGGCGACTCCATGAAGGTACGATAACTTCTTTCTTCTTCTTTCAAACGTTTTACTTTCCTCTGTCAGGTGTTGTCCTGCTCGCTGAAGAGTAAAGGATGACAGTCAGGAGGCGTAGCCGCCTTATATACTGTGAGCTGCACGCGCATTCAGGTAGGCTCGCCCTGATTGGCCGGCTACGTTTATACAACTTCAGTGTGTGAACGCTCGCGTATCATTAATGAGAGTAGTACCCATAAAGTCCAGTAGAGGGCGGAGCCTGTGTGAGATAGAACCATTATTCTAATCTGGTGCTATGATATTTGAATCGAGCATTACTGCGATTTTAAGATGTCAGAGGCACACATTCATAGTTTGAATTGAAGGAAAATAAAATATGAGCCACATGATGACATCTGAGTAAACTTCCTCTGCTGCTGAACTTTGACCCAGTTATAATATTGATTTCCTCACATGGTGAATTTTTGTTTCCCGACAAAACTCATTTCAGACATTCAGCCGTTTAAAGCTGCCTTATCGCATATACTAAACTCATTTTTAATATTCAAAATATTTATTGCCTGCTCATTCATTGTCCGTTGTATTACACAGTTTATTGATTCATTTTTAAATGTATGTGAAGCCTAAAGCTATTGTAAAATGTTTTTTAAATAGATTTTGTTAGGTCTTACCAAGAATTTAAAGAAATAGATAAACATTGTTACCTTAATTGTTTCCAAAAGCCAAATGTCTGCGAGTGCTGACCTGTCTTGGCAAGGGGTTAACATTAGCTAAGAGCAACCGAATGTGGGCAGGTCTAGGGTTAATTAAACATTTTAATTGCAAAAAAGAAAAGGAACAAATATATATATATATATTGGGTTTATTCACTTTGTGATGTTAAGATAGGACCTCTCTGGACCTGGTGAATCTGCATCGTGCTCATCTGACTGCTGTTTTTAAACTTGTTTATCACATGAAAAAAACTAATTTTAGTTGTGCCTTCCTTTGATCCATTACTATAATATGTCCTGTAATATGTCGTTTTGTTGCACTGCCTGTATTTCATGCCAGGATGATTTTTTTCTCATTAAATCCCAAATGTTCAGTCATGGAGGGATACCACCGTGTTGTAGACAAAGGCTCAGAGTTTGAAATTTAAAATCTCAATATCCAGGATCAGGCTTTACTCTTCTGGTGTTAAATCAGAGCTGTGTGTGTGTGTGTGTGTGTGTGTGTGTGTGTGTGTGTGTGTGTGTGTGTGTGTGTGTGTGTGTGTGTGTGTGTGTGTGTGTGTGTGTGTGTGTGTGTGTGTGTGTGTGTGTGTGTGTGTGTGTGTGTGTGTGTGGTGTGTGTGTGTGTGTGTGTGTGTGTGTGTGTGTGTGTGTGTGTGTGTGTGTGTGTGTGTGTGTGTGTGTGTGTGTGTGTGTGTGTGTGTCTGGTTCACAGAGGATATTACCATAAGTACCATTACTGTCAGAAAGCATGAGATCACTATCAGTGAAATACACTCCTGCTGCGGCTCTGCCACTGCCTTGACTTACAAGCCCCCTGCCCTAATGCTGACATTTCTACCACCGACTCCCACAATGCACTTTGCTACCAGAAGTATGTGGCCATGTGTGTAATATCATGGCATGTAGTCAATTCAGTCCTGACCAATAGAACAAAATGAGGAGGATGTGATGCTATGCTGCTTTACATGTCTTACATAGTACCATCAACCAATCGACTCCAGAGGTTAATACAATCTATTTAAATGTAACACGCCTTTATCCATGTCCGTTTTTTGTGCCTGGTATGCCTTTGTAAATCATTGAAAATATTGATGACTTTATATTTTAAGTTTCTCATTAAAGTGTTTAAATAAAAACAGTATAAAATCACGTTCATCACTCTTTAGCAGTGTTGGGCAAGTTACTTAAAAAAAGTAACTAGTAATAGTTATAGTTACTGCTCTCAAAAAAGTAACTAGTTACTTTATTAGTTACTAAATTATAAAAGTAACTAGTAACAAGTTACTTTACTTTACTTTAAAAATAATAACAATAAAAAAGTTTTTGTGTTGTTCTGTGGCACAGTGAGACTAGTTTTATAGCCCCATGCACATTAGTTAGGTGCTTCAGGAGATTGGCATTGCTGTTATTCGATGTGGACAATGCTTTCTGTCCTGCACACAGTTTACATTTGACCGTAATATATTTTGCGTCCTTTATCCCCACAAATTGAAAATAGTGGTTATATCTCCAAGTTGTAAATGCGCTGCTGCTCTCGCATCTGCCATTGTGTGTGTGTGTGTGTGTGTGTGTGTGTGTGTGTGTGTGTGTGTGTGTGTGTGTGCTGGTGGTGGGCGTTGCCGTGTATGTGTGTGTGTTAGCAAGTGTTTGTGTGTCTGTGTATTTTCCCCATAAGGCAAGACCCGCCCAACTCTGTCTCTGATTGGCTTACCCTGAAATGTTACCCCGCGTTAACCAATCATCACTCCTCTCTGGTCACTTTCACTTTTCCATGGTATTGTGAGAGGACATCACTGTATTCGCCTGTAAGTTACATCCGCAGGGAGATTCGGTTCAGTTGGATCACATAATGTAATGCAGTAACGCACCCATTTAAATCACAGTAACTATAACGGCGTTACTGAATGGGAATAGGTAACTAGTAACGTTATTAGTTACCGCAAAAGGTAGTTGCGTTACAGTAACGCGTTAGTTTGTAATGCGTTAGTCCCAACACTGCTCTTTAGTCATGCGAATTCAGGTCAAAAATCTTTTAATAATTATTTGGTATTTTGTCAAGAGCAGGGAAATTAAGAGGGAGAGAGATTCCCAGTCTAAAACAACACTTGTATCCATAATTTGTGAATATACATATATGATATATATATTGTTCATGAATTATAAAATGTATTTTAGCTATCGATCTGTAATGGAATAAAGAGCTTAAGGAACCCCCTTTTTCTTTATTTGTAGTAGCATAACTGAAGCAGCGTAATCCAAAACCTTTACTTTTCTGATAAAATATTGAAATGTGTTCATTTAGTTTGTTGTGGCCTTTGCTCATTATCACATTTTGAAGTGTATCCGACTTATTGCAGCAGGAGCTACAATTATTCTGGGTTCAATTGGAAAGCAGTCAACAGAAGCGTCAGTCCCATTTACACACTTTAAACCAAAGACTAAGGAAGAGATGTTCGCTGGTCATTGAACTTCAGAAGATAAACTGAAAAAACTAAAATAATGTTACGCTTCTCTGAGGTTGTGTATGGATACAAAATAAATGCTAAATGATGATTTTCAACAGTTTCACTTTAGAGCAGGGGTACTCAAATACAAATCTTAAAGGTCCAAAAAAAATAGTTCAATAAGACACAGGTCCGTTTATTACAGTCATTCAAACTTTTAAACAATTGCAACAAGATTCTTAACACGAGGTTGCAAAATAAAAATAAAAATCTGTATGCAGCAGTTTTCATTGTTATTGTGTCTGTGCTTGATCCCTCAGAGTCGCAGTGTGAGCTGCACAGTTATGAATAAAGGCAGCTGCACCCTCTTTCTTTCAGCATTCCCATTATTGCTTTATAAATGTCTTGCCCCCTTGTGTGTCCACTGAGGTTCGTCAGGCCCAACACATCTTCAACAAACTCCCCCTTTGCCTCATCATAAAAACTCACAAACACCAGCAACTGAGCATTGTCAGTGGTGTCAGTGGACTCATCCACAGCTAAGGAAATGCACTGTGCATGTTCTATTCCATTACAAAGCTGATTAATCAAATCACCAGCCAGTATTTATGTTCTTCTGGTTGCTGTGGAATCTGAGAGGGGGATTTGCTTGATTTGACCTGTTATTTCCTCTTTTTGTTTGCCTTCAAACATGGTCTCCATCACTTCAGTCATGCATTCTTTTATACTTCAGTTATTATCCAGTGGAATGTCCTTACCTACTGGCCTAGTTAGGTGTGTAGTTTTACACACCGTCTTATTTGACTTTCTCAGGACTTACAACTGTTTTTTGGGGGCAGACTCCCACAAAGAAAAAAATATATTTACACACGTAAGGTCATCATCTTAACAGTTGTGTATGCTCATCCATGAGCAGAGCATCAAGTTGACATGTCTATTACAGCTGAATGCGGCGATTACCATCTTGTTCAGCAAAACGCCTCACAAAATTTGTAAGATCCAAAGCTTTAGTGCGTTTTGATTCAATGCTGAGTACAGACAAACTTGACAGTCTCTTCTCTGTCATTGTAGACCGCACCTCATTCCTTTAGTACTTGGGTCCGAATGCTTCTCGTTGTGCGCCGTCCCGTTCAAATGAAATCGCCGCCAATCATATTTCCACGCTCGCGCCAGGGCCGGGGGAGGGGTTACAAGACGTGCGTCTTGTGCTGCATTCACTTGCACTCGGACATTAGAGACTTTCTCTCATAAATGTCCGATGAGCCACAACTTTTCTTTCAAAACAAAGCTGCCAGCTGGGGTGGCAAGGCCTATTTTTAGGGTGGCAGTTGCCACCCCATGCCACCCCGGTAGGTGAAACTAGGCTACTAGCTACAATACAGATGCAACTAGATGAGCTGTTAACTCTCGCTCTGACTTTTTTTTTTTAAACACACACGCATTTTTCCCACCCGCATTCCGCGAAGACCCGCCCTACTGTGCCCTCTGATTCGCAGACTGTTGGTGGGGGGAAAAAACGCTGACGGGATGCTGAATGTGATTGGACCAATGCGTTGTCAGACACACACAGACAGTGGAACAGTCGGACATGCAGAGCGCTGTATGCAGCGGACATAGCGGAGAATTTTGACTCGTTGCGTTGTGGCGATGTCTCACAGATAATACAGATAATACATATGAAAAGTATAATTTGCTAAGAGTCCAGAGACAGTTGTGGTTCGGTCCGGATCCGGACCAGAGTCCGGACTTTGAGGATGCCTGCTTTAGACTAAAGCTCTTTACATGACAACACTTGATCTGCCATTGTTTATTGGCAACACCTGGATAAATGGATTTATTTATTAGTCCATTTATTGAACATGTCAGAATTTATTTTTTAATATATATAATAACAATTATAACAAAGAGATGCAAAACAAAAAAGCAACAAACAAAAAAACTGTTCAAGGTACAAAAAAACAACAAAAAAAACTCAAATTGTCTGTCTGTTCAACAGGGGCAAGAATAAGCTTTAAAAAACTTTTCTGGTCCTACCCCCTCTAGCGTTCATTTTTCTTGAAAATAAAAGATTAGGTCATCGTCATCAGCGTTATGTTCGTCATGTTGTAAACAAATCCTTTTTTTTTGTTGCACAAAACAACCAAAACATAAATAACTTTTACAATGACAAGAAACAACTAGAGAATGCGATTCCTGAAGAAATTGCTAGTGGGAATGCTTTTATGCTGAAAAGCTGACGCTGAACTGCTATGCTGAAATGTAATGTGTAAGAAAAAAGTGAAGAATTTGGATTGAAATTATACATGAACACTGAGGGCTTGAATGTGTGATAAGAGAGTAAAAAGGCTTGGAAAAGCAGCAGAATATTTGCAAACTTTTGAACTAACTTGATGGCGAATGATCTGTCGCCATGGCAACGGTATTTGATGACACCCCATAATACGCTTAGATGTGTTGATGGCTGCATCGTTACCAAACCTGTGAAGTTTTGGGCCGTTTGGAGCATTTTCACTGAAGTTATGAGAAAACCGTGTTTCATGGCGAGCATTGTGTTGCCATGGCAACAGCATTTGAAGAAATCTCAAAACTGTCACGTAGATGTCTCCACGGCTGGATGTTAGCACACATGTGAAGTTTGAGCAATTTTTGACAATTTTCATAGGGCGAGGGATGCGTTGCCATGGCAACAGCTTTTGAGGAAAACTCACTATTGGCACATAGACATGTTCAGGGCTGGACCATTAACCATTATCGGAAGTCTGGTGCTGTTTTGACCATTAACCAGGAGTTACGACAACATCGTGTTTTTTGGCAAGGGATGCGTTTCCATGGAAATGGCATATGGTGATATGTCAGATTTGATGTAGAGCTGTTGAGGCATGGAGAGGTGATATACAGGTGAAGATTGGGGGACGATCGGACCGTATCCATTGGAGTTACAGCGACATCGTGTTTTATGGCGAGGGATGCGTTGCCATGGTAACGCCACATTATGTAACATCAGATTTGACGTAGAGCTGTTCAGGGCCACAGTGTTAACCATCATGTGATGTTTGGTGGCGTTCTGAGAATGTCAGTTGGAGTTATGACATCATCGTGTTCCATGGGGAGGGATCGCCTAGCATCGAGCGAACGTGAAATTTGGCGCCAAATCACAGAATATTTTAACTGCAAACTTTTGAACTAAATCCAAACGTCACCAATAATGTATAAAATATGTGGAAAGTCACATATTTTTGACTTTGTGTGAAGTCAGTATGAAGTCTCCATCAGACAGAAAAGAATAGGCTGAGACAGTCTGTTAAACTCCAGTGACCACGTCGTTATTGTTGTGTTCAAAATTCCATGAAAGACAAACAACTTCTAAGTTTATCTATTTATTATAAGTGAGCAAAAGATTTATATTCACTTGGCCAAGGACTCCGTCCGGTCACAGAAATCACAGCAGAGCTGTAATCTCTCAGTCTATTTCTGGAAAAGAGCCCCGAACTAATGTTAAAATCTGAAGAAGGCCTCTTTACCAAGGTCTGAACAATATTTAATATCTCTAAAAGTATGAATCTGATTTAAAAGCTGTGTAACACGAATAATGTCAGAAAGATGTGTAACATTTTAAAGTTGGAATGAGGTTTCTGAGTGAAAGTATGAAGGAGCAGTTAGCAGTTGAAGTCGCATGAAGATTCTTCAAGTCTGAAGAGTTTCTCCATTGACTTCCATGTTAAAAATGTGATGAATTATGGGATATATCTCTGGAATTCTGAAAGTTAAGAATGTGAAAAGTAATAGCAATCGATTCCCGACCGAGCTGAACGTTTTGATGTTTGAACGGAGTTTCTGCGATGTGGAATGTGGTAGGAGAAGAGGAACAAAATAACCCTGCGGGATAATAATAAAGAATTTGTGCGTAGAAGAACAAGTATTTGGAATGCTGTTTCAGCATTCCCACTAAACATGAGTTTAGTATGAGTTCTGGTCATAACCATTAATGATTTGGTTTCTAAATAATAGTTTTAGTTTAGATCAACTTGTACAATATTTCAGCTCATCATTACTGTTATTCACACCTTTTGTTGTGATGCAATGAAGTTTTGAATTTGTTCGTATGGTTTTTTTTTTTTTTAAATGCAGTTTCCTCTCAACATGTGCATGCCCTCTCTCTGTGTGAAAAGTCCCTGGACAATATGAGGTAATTGTTGATTTGTGGCTTTGAACATATTTTGGATACCAGGTTTTGTAGTTTTAGTGTTTTAAGATTGATAAATAATGTATTTGTTGGTTCTCTGTAGGTAGTTTTATGTATAATTCGTATGGCTCTTTTTTGCAGGATGAAGATAGAATGTGTATTTGTTTTATATGTGTTCCCTCAAACCTCCACACAGTACATCATGTATGGAAGTATGAAGGAGCAGTACAGCATAAACAAGGAAGCTTGATTCATCAGGTCTTTGGCTTTATTCAGAATTGCTATTGATTTGGATATTTTGGCTTTGATATAACTTATATGTGGTTTCCAACTTAATGTATTGTCTATGATTACTCCAGATCCACTCACTGTTTGTCTATATCAACCAATGGACTGTTATCAGACAACACTCGTAATAATAATAATAATAATGCATTGTATTTATAGAGCGCTTTTCTTGAAACTCAAAGACAATTTACAGAGTAAACAATCGTAAAAACATAATTAAAACAACACACTTAAAATATGTAAAAAAACAACATTAATTACAGGAGGTTGATGTCTGAGGAGCGGAGGCTGCGGGAAGGAGTGTGGTGATGGAGCAGGTCTGTGAGGGAGGGGGGGGCTGGTGATGGAGCAGGTCTGTGAGGGAGGGGGGGGCTGGTGATGGAGCAGGTCTGTGAGGGAGGGGGGGGCTGGTGACGGAGCAGGTCAGTGAGGCAGGGGGGGCCTGGTGATGGAGCAGGTCAGTGAGGGTGGGGGGGGGGCTGGTGATGGAGCAGGTCAGTGAGGTAGGGGGGGCCTGGTGATGGAGCAGGTCAATGAGGTAGGAGGGGGCCTGGTGATGGAGCAGGTCAGTGAGGCAGGGGGGGGCCTGGTGATGGAGCAGGTCAGTGAGGTAGAGGGGCCTGGTGATGGAGCAGGTCAGTGAGGTAGGGGGGGGCCTGGTGATGGAGCAGGTCAGTGAGGTAGGAGGGGGCCTGGTGATGGAGCAGGTCAGTGAGGCAGGGGGTGCCTGGTGATGGAGCAGGTCAGTGAGGTAGGAGGGGCCTGGTGATGGAGCAGGTCGGTGAGGTAGGGGGGGCCTGGTGATGGAGCAGGTCGGTGAGGTAGGGGGGGCCCTGGTGATGGAGCAGGTCTGTGAGGCAGGGGGGGCCTGGTGATGGAGCAGGTCGGTGAGGTAGGGGGGGGCCTGGTGATGGAGCAGGTCAGTGAGGTAGGAGGGGGTCTGGTGATGGAGCAGGTCAGTGAGGTGGGGGGGGGGGGCTGGTGATGGAGCAGGTCAGTGAGGTAGGGGGGGGCCTGGTGATGGAGCAGGTCAGTGAGGTAGGGGGGGGCCTGGTGATGGAGCAGGTCGGTGATGTAGGGGGGGCCTGGTGATGGAGCAGGTCAGTGAGGTAGGAGGGGGCCTGGTGATGGAGCAGGTCAGTGAGGTAGGGGGGCTGGTGATGGAGCAGGTCAGTGAGGTAGGGGGGGGCCTGGTGATGGAGCAGGTCAGTGAGGTAGGAGGGGGCCTGGTGATGGAGCAGGTCAGTGAGGCAGGGGGGGCCTGGTGATGGAGCAGGTCAGTGAGGTAGGAGGGGCCTGGTGATGGAGCAGGTCAGTGAGGTAGGGGGGGCCTGGTGATGGAGCAGGTCAGTGAGGTAGGAGGGGGCCTGGTGATGGAGCAGGTCAGTGAGGCAGGGGGTGCCTGGTGATGGAGCAGGTCAGTGAGGTAGGAGGGGCCTGGTGATGGAGCAGGTCGGTGAGGTAGGGGGGGCCCTGGTGATGGAGCAGGTCTGTGAGGCAGGGGGGCCTGGTGATGGAGCAGGTCGGTGAGGTAGGGGGGGGCCTGGTGATGGAGCAGGTCAGTGAGGTAGGAGGGGGTCTGGTGATGGAGCAGGTCAGTGAGGTGGGGGGGGGGGCTGGTGATGGAGCAGGTCAGTGAGGTAGGGGGGGCCTGGTGATGGAGCAGGTCAGTGAGGTAGGGGGGGCCTGGTGATGGAGCAGGTCGGTGATGTAGGGGGGGCCTGGTGATGGAGCAGGTCAGTGAGGTAGGAGGGGGCCTGGTGATGGAGCAGGTCAGTGAGGTAGGGGGGGCCTGGTGATGGAGCAGGTCGGTGAGGTAGGGGGGGCCTGGTGATGGAGCAGGTCAGTAAGGTAGGAGGGGGGCTGGTGATGGAGCAGGTCAGTGGGGGGGGAACACTAACTTTTTCTGAAATGCTGTAAAAGTTGTTCTAATGAAAACAGTTTAACTAGATATATCACCAAGCACTTACAGAACCATGTGAACTCTTGTAAGTATACTGGGTGCAAGTAAAACACAGGAAGCAGGAAGTGGACAGGAAATCATGTGACAGTGTGTGGCCTAATCAAAGCTGAGCATGCATGACTTATTTCAAAACCCTCGTTTCAAGCTGCTGACTCGGTTTGCATTTTTAGAGTTGATACATTCCAGTTAAACCTGGATATATAAAATAAAAATCCACAAATCGTTTTTTCTGATTTGTGGATTTTGTTATCAGATGACAGATTTTTTTATCAGATGACAGATACATAATTAAATCACATAAATATTCTATTGTCATGTCTAATCGGAGGGTCATCAGTAATGTTATGGTTTGTATACCTCACCCCTTTTTCAGAATCAGAATACCTTTATTACCCCTAGATTCCACCGGGTCCGTCTGCGCCGCGTTACGGCTGCGCCACGGTTTTTGGTCCAGCCTCCTCCGGCGTCATACCCTACCAGGCGCATTTCAGAAGCGGAACGTCTTGCCTGCCGGCTCGCAGTTTTTGTTGATTTGGGCATATTTCCTGGACAGGCTACTTTGTACAGACAAAGTTAATAATAACTGTAATATTCCAGTTATAAACGACATGAATCAAAGATGTGTTGCTGTATTTTAGTGGTAAAAAAATGCATTCATCATCATAATTATTCTATATATATAATTTACACAGTGCCTGTAAACCGGAGAACGCTGGCATTTCTCCTCCTACTTGAAAGACTACGGAGGGATAGGGTCTGCAAAATTAGTTTGTGTGTGTGTATATATATATGCTATATATGCTCTGAACGTTCCACTTCCTGCCTGCCCGACCTTACGTTACGGCTGCGCCGCGTCAAAAATAGGATTCATCCTAATTTTAGAGGAGCCCTGCGCCGAGACGCTTCTGGGACGCTTCTGGGACACTTCTGAGCCGTAACGCGCCGCAGACGCCAGAGGCGCCATATGCATGCATAAAGTGTTAGAGAACAAAATTACACAAAATACAATTTACAAAAAGTACCCATCCATCCAGTTGGACAACAATAAGTATGTTGTATAGAAGTAGTGTAATAACAACCAGATAACAGTGAAAATACAATGATATGTGCAAAACAGTTATTAAGATTGTGTTACAGTAGTTCCCACAGATATTAACAGGATTTCTTATTCAGCTGTGTTTTTTCCAGTCCATATTTTTTATTTAGAACCAAATAGGTATAGCAACAGTTTATATGATTGAACTGATATCTGCCAGTGCCTCAGGTAATAATTTGGTGAGATGTGATGATGCAGACACAGACAGTGGGCTGAAGAATAGGCGTTTTCAGATTCCTTCCTGAGTCCTTCCTGCAGCTGGACAGACACATATCTCCTGATGCCTAATATTGCCCTCATCTTTTTCCCACAGTAGTTCATTACACCACCAAACAAACATCCAAATCACAACTGGCTGAGAGTGAGCGCCCCTCCCCTTGTTTCCACTCTGAGACATTTAGGCTGCCTTTACACGAGAACGAAACGGGTTGTATCCGCATAGTTTCTCTTGCGTATAGCCCTTTCATTTACACGAGGCCGTAACAAAACGATAGAAACTGACCCCACAAACGATAACGGGTCCCAAGGTGGATAGATTTGCAAACGAAACGCTCTGGGGGGTCAAACGGCTCCGTGTAATCGCCTCTATACGATCATTTCCCGATAGATGAAGCCATAGCCCCGCCTCTCCCCACCTCTGCTGCTCACTGCTGTAGCATGGCCAGTAGCTACTGCTACTGACCATGCTACAGCTGTTAGTGCAACATCTACAGCTCCTCTACAACAACCATCAGCAACAAGTGGACATGGAGAACTACATGAACTACATGTTGCTAAATCCACCGCGGGGCATAAACAGAAGGGCAACCATGGCAACCATGCTCCGAGGTCTTCTTCGCTGCTTTTGGTGTATTTTGTGGCGGAAGTTACAGCGCCAGTTACAGTCCCGGAATATGTACTACAGCGTTTCCAGCGGTCTCGTTTGAACAGACACGTTAAATGAAACGAATGCGTGTGAACGGAATACTTTTTTGAAAACGCATACTGTGCATAAACACAAACGTTCCCGTGTAAAGGCAGCCTTAGAGTTCCAGCAAAACGCTGCTCAGTCTACTTTAGACAGGTGTGCAAATCAGAGTGAGGGAAACATGTATGTGTTAGTATGAGAGACAGAGACAGACAAGTATAAAGAGAGAAAGAGTGAAACAAGAGAGGGCAAGCAGGGTGTGTGCGAAGTAAAATGTGTGAGAGAATAAGAGAGCCAAACAGGAAAAGTGTAATAATAAAGAGAGATGCACACACTGTGAAAAGCAGCCCAACATGGACATGTTCACACACACACACACACACACACACACACACACACACACACACACACACACACACACACACACACACACACACACACACACACACACACACACACACACACACACAAACCATAACTAGTAGCTGCTATATGGAGACATTGTAGAAAGAAATGTTTATGTTCAAATTTTAGCGAACATTTTTAATATCAGCTGTCTGATTTGGTTTTGACCAAAACATAGACATTCTGTTGTGGGACCTGGGATTGTGACTGCTTAGTTCACTGTACACCTTGTAGTACGTCTGTAGTAAAGAGGCTGGCTTTCATCCACTTTATCTGTTCTCATGGACTTCCACATAAGTGACGACTAAACATTGCATTTTTTCCTTAAGCGTCTGAATAATTATGACTCTGGAAAATAATCTTGGGGTATACAAGTCAAAAGGTGCAGCGTTAGTTCAATTGTGTTTACCAATGTGTATACAGATGTTCTAATGTCCTCTCCAGGGTTCAGCTTCCTTCATGATGTCATCTCTCTTCAGTCTTCCCATCATAAAGCACGGCTGGTTCCAGCTGCTCCCTCAGGATTATGTAACACCAGCTCTGTAGTGTCTGTGTGATGAGAGAGCTCAGTGAGGAGGTGGTACAGAGATGGGCGGATGAAGGTATACTTACTGTATGCTGAGAGAATCGTAGAAATCAGGTAGATAAGAAGAGAAATAAAGATTAGAGGCCATGGAGAAGCTAGGTGGATGGAGGTGGATGATGGGAGAGGCAGGGATACAGCGGGGAGGAGAGGGGGGCAGCTGCGGAGAATTCACACTTGACTCACACAAATAATGATGTACAACTCAACTTGAACCACAGAATTGACACAGTGGAGATTTTACCATCTAAGTTTATTTCACCTTTTTGCCCTATTCTGTTGTAATTGGATTACTTTAAATTGATAGACCTGAGAGAATTCCTGACAAAACAATTTGATTAGCAGTTGATAGGCAGACACACATCAACACATCCCAAAACTACCCGACTGGACTCAAATCTATTCGACAAGTGACAGAAAAGCTGTGCTCAGACTTCTAACAGTCACAGAGTTAGTGTTTATTTTAACGGCCTTATCCGTTCAGGGTCCGACTGATTTGAGAGAAGGGGGGTATGGTTAACAGTAGTATACATATATGAAATATATAGGAATGAGGTGACAGTTGACACATGTAGCGGAGGAGAGGAACAGGCTGACAGGTCAGGTGGTGCAGGTGGAGACAGTTGGGTGAGATAGGAGAGTTCTGCAGAGATAAGAGGGGAGGGATGGGGGTGCGCAGGGATGAAATGGATGCAGATGTGGAAGGGAATGAGGTGTGATAAATGGGCAAGCGAGTATATTGAGTGTAAGGCAGTGTGACAGGGATGGGAGAGGGAGTGAGAGACCTTCAAAGGAAGAGAGAGAGAAGTCCAGCCACAGCCCAGCTACTAATAACCCTCTCTCCATAACCCAACTCTGCCCTTCCATGTTAACATACTGTGAACTGAGCACAAGTGACAAAATCAATCCATCACGGCTGCCCGCCGACCGGCACAGAAGAGGACAGAGAAGCTAACAGAAATTGATGACATCCCTGCTTGAATTTTACACCGTTTCGGCCACAGCGGCGATTGAAACAGACAGAGATTTATCGTCCAGCCGGGGACCGCTGCTATCCTTGATTGCCTCTTTTTTTCTCTCCCTTCTTCCTCCACCAGGAAGCCCCCTTTTCTGCATATTTATTCCCCAGCTCATCAAAAGGGGAGCGGACGCATCAGAGTGACAATCTTATTTCACCTTTGGGGGAGGAGGTTACATCCCACACTTTAGATAAAAGCAGAACTGCCGTCCTCCTCGTTTTGATGTTGATTTTGAAATCTGGCTCTAAAAAAGAGATTTACTTTGAATTAATGAGACTGAGCGGCTTTTTAGTTTAAAATGAGCCCAAACAGGTCTGCCCCTCCTGAGACTGATTGACTAAAAAATAATCACTCTCCCCATCTCTTTAAGAACCTTTAGGATTCCTCTGTTTCTCTGCTGGACTATGTACCGACCATTTGGATGTAGATCACATGATGAACCTGATCCTTTCCACGGTCCCTTTTCCCTTTCTGTTAAAGAACAAACCTGAAGACTAGCTGAAAGTTACAAAGACTGGACATCACACTGTTGATATTGTTCCCATTAACCTTACATCAAGTAAATACACGAGACCCAGCTTCAGTGCCAAGTAACCAGCCGTTTCATGAGCATACGCTCCCCTCCCCTCTCCATGTTTTATCAAAATCATTTAAAGTGGACCTATCATGCTATATTTAAATGATATATTGTAGGGCCATACCTATATAAGGCATATTTATACGTTTCTGTTTTCAAAATACCAAACAGATCATGCATTTTAGCCATGCCTCATTTCGCTCTATGTGCTGTTTGCTGTCTACGGGGCTGATTCTGCTGACCACGCCCCCCTGCAGGAGAGGTGAGCCGTGCTCTGATCAAGTCAAGAGGGGGAGAAAAAAAGATCTCCGTCCTCCGTGTTTTATTATATAGAGTCGTTATTCATTTGTTTTAAAGCTCAATAAATAACAAAGAAGACCTTTGACCGGCACTTTTCTAATTTTGTCCGGAAGATTTCAACTTTAACGGACATCTTGACTGGCGAAAGAAACTGAAACTCTGCCGCACGGTCCCCTCGTTCCTTGGAAGAGGCGGAGAGGTGGGTGTTTGTCATCTGCTGGTGGACTAACCGGAGAGAATTACAGTGCTTGCCTCGACGGGGAGGGATTGCATTGAATTAAAGCAGCGGGAGCAAACGCTTGCCTCGGGGAGGGAGAAAGAAAGCCACAGCGGAGAATAAACAGAAGGGTAACCATGGTAACTATGGGCGGGAAGTCTTCTTCGCTGCTTTTGTGGCAGACTACAGCGCCACTTACAGGCCTGGCATATGTACTACAGCGTCTCCAGTGCTTTCGAGCGGCAATGGCCGGCCGTGGCCCAACCCCACATTCCCCTGATAGGTGGAGAGTTGGCCCAATAGCCGTAGCGCCACTTCTGTGACGTCAGTGAAGTGTTCAAATCTGGATCAGTTTTTATCAGATCCGTTGCAGCCCCTTTTTTAGAGATTTGGGTATGGAGGAAAATAGAGAGGGTTGTGTTTTCTGACACTTGGTGAGTTCCCTGGAACACCGGGGGACACATATTCATGTATAAAAGACGTACAAAAGTGCATTTTGCATGATAGGTCCGCTTTTAAGGGCCTTTGTGCATAAGAGATGAAATAAATTCAATTGGCAATGTATTCGTTTTCTTAAGAAAGGTAACACTGTTAGCGTTTAATACTGCTAATCCTGCTCATACTGTTTATATCTAGTTATTATATAGTATAATATATGATAGAATTATGATGTATAATATAACTATCTGTACTCTACTCTAATAGTACAAACAACCAGTAATTGTTGTTGAGGCAGCCATTTTTTTTTATTCGTAGATTTTATATATATTTATAATTTGTAAAGCCATACAAGTCTGACTTGTGTCTGTACTGGATTTAAAGAAATAACCATGTGGAATGAAATCTCAGGGGAGAAACCTCTGAGAAACTGTAGAGCTCCAGCGTTAAAGGCTTTTAGATTGACAGCTGTGTGCAAGTGTTACCAGGTTTAAACTTTGAATATCTTTATCTTTATTTGAAAATGGATTGGAACTTGTTCAGAAATGAGAGCATCAAACATGCATCTTTCCCCACATTGAACATAAAGCCTGTGTGACGGGGACTTCTGGTCAGAAGATAAAGCCTCCCTGAGCTGCCTATGTCCGGCAGGAAGCAGGACTCCGTCTCCTCCGGATGATCTCAGTGTCCCGGGGGTTTGGACCGGCTCCTTGTTTTGGGGTGAGCAGCATTCATGCTCACTGCTAAATGTAGGAAGTAACTCAAGGTAGGGATGCTTTCAGCCGTTCTGATCCTGTGTGTGGAACAACCTTGTGTCCCGCTGTATCTGGCGATTGAGATCTCGTTCTTAAACGTCTTTATTTGTGTGCTTGAAGAGGGAAAAAAACGACTGCTCTTTTTTGTGTTTGCAAGCTGTTGTTCTGCTATTGCAGAGCTCTGTACATCATTTTGTCTATTTGTCTGTGAGCGACTTTGTTGTCAGCAGCTGTCGTCTTGACTAGGATGTCGGGGTGGGGGTGATCTCCCCCCTCAGTCATGCTTTGAAGGTTTTACGAGTACTTATGGAAAGTATAAATTTCACGGGAAGCGCCGAGCTGCGACCAAACGGTGCTTGACAGCGGCGTCACTGTGGCGGCCGCAGCAGTTAGCCTGACAGTAAATTGATTAGAATAATTCAAATGTGATGAATAACTTTCATCATGTAACCACATAGTCCGGTGAGTGCGCCATTCGTTAGGACCGCTGGGGTTTATGATAGGACTGTGCACTGGAGAGAGACAACATATCAACCATATGCATTACACCAAACATCTTTGTCGCAAATGGAAATGGCCCCACACACTCAGTGTGACAATTGTCATGAGGAACTGGGGCTGTTTAGAATTAGAGTCCTGTCAAAGCTGTGCTTTCCTCTTTTAAATTTGTGTCTTCACATTACAGTTAATGGGATGATATCCGGGGCTGTGGTGTGAGGAGGAATGTGATAGATAGTGATTGGCCTGAAGTTCAGATGAGCGTACAATTGAAATATCACCAGAATCAATTATTAACATAACCATGTCCCAGGTGTAAGCAGACAGGAAGGTGAAATGTCAAATACATAGAAATGTATTCAGCCTTGTGTTAAAAGAGACATATAAACATTACAATTCCATAATTTAAAAGCCAATCTGCATAATATTAATATGTTATACTTGAATGTAAATTACTAAAAGTAATTATCTGACATGGTATGTTTATGCTAAACTTGACAATGTTTTAATGCCCCGAAAACGTGTTTTTTTTAACTCACATATTTTCCCATAACATCAGTGAATGTATAGAAGTAGTTCCACTGTGCATCAGCTGGAGCTGAACACTAGGAAATTATAGAAATCTAAGGTGTGGAGCTTACTGGACCACTAACATACTGGTGAGAGTGGCCTATTTTACACACTAGTTATTAACATGTATTAGTTATGTAGCAACTGTTCCATTAAAGTGGATATCACTTGTTGGTTAGGCCTCTCTAAATCAAATGCCTTTACATTTGACTCTGTGGCAGGTTTTGCCTTGATTTTGTAAATAAATGAATCCATCAGAAAAACAGAACAGAGCACCAAAGTGCATCACAAAATAATGTTACTGTCCTCGCACTAGCTGCACTGTCCACGTCTCTAAAAGCAGATTCATGTTTAAACCTTCAGAGCACTGTGGTTCCGCTGCAGACGTCTCCACGTGTTGGTCTGCGAGCTGTTATTGCTGCTGCCCTCCTTTCTAGCAACTTTTAGAGTAATAATCAGTGACATTTTCATATGAATAAATGTCAGTGTTGCTGCTTTTCTGTCACTGATTGCTATAACGCAGCAGGGAGTCAATTTATAGCCAGTTCATAAAAGCTTTTACATCTGCTGGTGTAAACTGCTCAGTCTGTCCTGGAAAAAAAAAGAAATAATCCACAGAGCACAGAAAGGATTGATCAGTTAATGTTTCATATTGATTTAGCTTGATATCATGATAACGTAGGGGTGGAGGATTTGAAGTAGAGTTTAGGGCAGTGGTTCCAAACCTTTTTGGGTTGAGAACCATTACAATGAAAGTGTCAGAGCGGGCCGAGGCAGATAATTGGACTTGCTTTTTACAGCGCCACAGCTTCCACAGATGAAATATTTGTATATATTTATTGTCAAAGCATTTAATGTATTCATTGCTATCGGGATGTTAAGAGCATTCCATGGAATATAACAAAAAGTGTTTCTGAAGTGAATTACCTACCCTACCTTTAAGTTGAAGCACTGTTATAGCTAATACTACTTAACAAAAGTAACAAACATCTTCTACCAGTTTGTGAAGCAGAACAATGTTTATCAACTTGGTTAGAGCAAATGTTTTAAGTTGACTTTATGGGATAAATGTTGTGAGGATTAAAAGTAAAATGAATTTCTCCACATCCCAGCGTCTCTTCATGCAAATGTTATTGTTCTCCCTTTTCCCGACGCCCCTCAAACGCAGCAGTCGCTGCATCTGCATCCAAGCAATTTGTCACCACTGCATCTCACACCACCATTGGCTGTTGCCAAGCAACCTGTGTGTCTAACAGACTATTTCCCATGATACATTAGCGTGCTGTTACTATGCCAACATAATTTGTTACTTAATTAAACAGATTCGGATCACAATTGGCTGGAGGGGAGAGAGAGAGAGAGAAAAGGACTGAGTGAAGAAGAGATATGGAGGCCATGACACACACACACACACACACACACACACACACACACACACACACACACACACACACACACACACACACACACACACACACACACACACACACACACACACACACACACACACACACACACACACACACACACACACACACACACACACACACACACACACACACACACACACACAGGGACAGGGAAGTGAGATGAGGCAGAGAGAATCCACAGAGGAATGACTGTTATTAGATAGGCTGAGATATTGAAATGGTCAGGCTTTGCAGACGAAGGCAACAAAAGAATGGTGGAAAAGAACCCCCCCTAAAAAAACGAAAAAACAGGACCCATCTGGAATTAACGGCTTGACGCCTTCAGAGGTGATTCATTTTTTTCTCTCTGCTCTTAAGAGAAATGCCTTCCCTGACAACAAATGTACCTTTTTTCTTTCTTATTCGTCTTATATTCAAATGAGCTGCGAGTGGGACACTCAGCGCTCAACTTTACAAATCTGCTCCCTGAAGACTGCACAAGGCCTTCCCCGTATGTGACTGAATAAGAAAGGTCAAACGTGACACATCATTACACATCATTACTATCTACGTATAAAGTACTGTTGACTAATTCCAGAGGTAGACCTCTGTAATGTCTGGAGGCAGCAGACAATGTTTTATTTCTTCAACACCCCCCTCGTTCCCCCATACTGTAGCTGCAGCTGAAGTGGTCCGGGCAATTGCATTGTGTAGTGTAGCGTATGCTGCAACAGGGCTTTGACCGCTAAGCAAAGAAAAGAAAGAATGGCAGAACAATTTGGGCGTCAGAGCAGGACCAAGCGGCGGGGCGGTGAGCATGTAATCTCCTAATTTGGAGCATCGCGGCGTCAGATCCCGCCTGCTCGCCACGCTCTCTACGCCTTACCTAGAGCCATTTCCATAACTTCCTGACAAAACCATTTTGTCCTGCCTGATTGGGCCCATTTGCATCGGACACCTTTTCTGCATATAGATTGATGGCTTTAATCAGCGAATCAGGGAGAGCGCTCAGACATCAATCAATGTCACGCCACTCTGTCCTGCTTTCAGTCGGAGTATCCTTGTTTTTCTCCATTTGTGGTCACTCTCTCCTCTCTTTCCCTCTCCAGCCCTTTCTCACAAACTACCTGAAGCCTACAGTAGATCTCGTTTTTATTCATTCAATAATTTATTAAATAACTCATATGTTCTAGTTCTCTCATCTTCCTCAATACTTTTGACAGGTGATCTTTTCTATCTCAGATTAATTTATTCTGCCCATTTTACCTCTGAGGGACTTTGTATTTTTTGAGAACAATGTAATTAATAATATGAAGCGATTAAATGGTGACCAAGAAGTGTTGAATAAAAACAAAACAACCTAAGAGAGCAGAGAGGTTTGACATGACTCTATACATGAAATTGTATAATATGAGCTGTGAAACTTCATCATGTAATCAGGTACACCAGTATACATCAGTCAAATATGAATTTGCATTAACAGGAAGTAGTTTAAAGAACAAATTAAACTGGGTACAGATCAGAAAAAAATACATATTATTAAAATATAGATACCTACGTGTCTCTAACATAAGCTTGTGTAGGATATAGGGCTGGTTCTCTCTGAAAAGTTCGAATTTATAGTCGACTACTTCACAAATATGAAAACAGACTGTTAGACTTCAACTCCACATATTTAAAATAACGAGTCATACAACAGACTATGTACAGCTTGCTTTGAGGAAGAAATCAATGTCTATGTGAGGGGGAAATCAGGTCAAGAAAATGATCTCCATACATTCATGTATATGTGTTCATGCACTTGCAAGGATCACACACACACACACACAGACAAACACACACAAACACAGCATCCTTTTCACATATCTGCTTTCTAAATCCCATATGCAACAGAAAGTGTGTGTCTGTTTGTTTGCGTGTTTTTCTGCAGGAATGTGAAACCTAACAATGAGCTGGACGGCTCTGGGGACAGCAGACCGGCCTGTCGGGTAGGCCTGCACCACAACTATCCACATCAATAGGAAGAGACACACCATTAAAAATCCCTCTGATAGTCCCAGTGCCGTAGCCTGTTAAAGTGTATTTTGTGTAAAGTGACAACATTGGGGTCTGAACTGGCTTAGGATCACAGTGTAGAATGTTTCCGTTTCAGTTTCCACCGACTGTCCAGTCAGATCCAGTTGTAGCCCCAGAAGGGTGGTGGGGACAGAGCAGAGTTGAATATGAGTGCAGTCTGAGGTAATGTAACGCATAGACTCCAGTATGGTGGAGGACAGTAAACAAATGCTGGTTCTGCATAAAGTATAGTCGGCAATTTACATTTAACCTGTTAAGCAACAAGCCTGTTTTTCATGTTTCAGGCTCGAAAATGACATGCCCAAAACAAATGACTACAACTTAACTTCTAAAAGGGTTATATGAATAATTTCTTTTATCAAAGCAAGGTTACATCTGTGAGTTGGATGTAGAAGTGTCAGAATCAATATAAATGTTTTTTATTTTAAAGAAAATTCAGATTTTACATAGTAAAAAACTGTAAATTATAGTGTCCGTCCAAAAATTATTTTTTACAGATAGTGAAAACTACCCTTGGATGATGGGTTAGTAGACTAAAAGCTTTAGGAATCCAAAGTACAACATATAATAAGTACCCTGTATCAAGATTGATGCAAAACAAGTGACATTTTACCTTTTTAGAGAGGTTTAGCCAAAACCACCCCACCTCTGAGGTGATTTGGGTGAAAATGTTTTTTTTTCTATATCTCTGGCCCCCCTTGCTCGATTTTGATGGTTGACACCTCTTTCTGACCGTTAGAGCCAATAGAATCGAAGGGGGAGGCCCACACACACACTCATTGTGAAGAGAAAAGGTGGGGGCTGCGCGCATGTAAATGTAAAGCAGAGTGGAGCAACATTCTAGCTCTGGCATTTGGAAACAAAAAAGCAGTTTTATTGCTTATGGATTATCAGAAATAATTTCAAAGAGGGCACAGATACATTGGATGAACCTATGGATTGACTGCAGCATCGTTTTTTTTATCGTTTTAATGCCATTGAAGACCAGTTTTGACCAAGGTAAGCCATGTTAGCGTTTCTAGCTACTTAGCTCCACATGTTATGATGTACGCTTTCGTTTATAGCGTCGCAAATGTTTATCACTCAGTGTTGAGGTGGGCACCACTAGATTCAGTGTCTCCAGGACACCAAAAACGAGTGGTTAGCTGTGCATCTAGGATAAGTAATAAGGGAGTTAGAGTGAGTTTAAGTGCCGTTTTAGGTTACATTTTTTCGTGAGTGCTAGCATTGTGGGTTTTTTTTGGAGAACATTTTTTAAAAAGATCAGTTAGCTGAGTTTCTTCCCGTTACATGGATATAAAACATTCATAGTTTTATTAAATATTAAGATTCCTTAGACGTTGTTTCCTGCAAATGACGCGTTTATCCGCCCGGTACCGGGGGGGGGCGTGCGTAACAGGTTAAAATCACCCATCTAGTTTAAAAAAACGAAATGGTGTTCATTAAATACAGTGGCGTACCGTGGGGCTTTAGACAGGGCCTTTGTAAACCACATACATACTTCTTACACGTCTCTGTTCCAGCCAACGCAGCCATAATCAAACAATGCACATATCATGCCACACAGGCTCTCAACAATACGACAGCTGATCAACAATAACAACAGTAGGCTAGATTAGGGTGGGTTAAATGCACACGAAAATGTCCCAAAAATGATCAATAAAGTAATCTACTATTACACTTGTGTCACCGTGCACTCTCAAGTCACTCTAAAATGGAGCGAATAGTAACCACTCACCAGTCACTTGTAAATAAAGTCTATGTGTCTGTCTTTTTTGAGAAAGCGTTCAATAACTTCATCATGTGGTTGTCCTTTTTGCTTCAGTTGATTGAGCAGTTCTTTCTCAATGGAGTGAGACCCCAAAGAAGACCAGTAGTGTTCCTTGCATAGGTTTTTATCCAGTTGAGTTTTAATAGAGTCACACATCCAAATTATTGGATTTCACAATTATGTAATCATATTATTGCAATTTAGACAAGACCACAAACATAGGTTTAGACACAACAATTACTTGTCTAGGATAAATTATGAAGGAGTTAGGGTATTTTAAGGAATTTTCCTATATTGGACGCCATCTTGAAAATTACACATTTCTAGTGGTCAGATTTTGGTAGACCTTTAGTATGTTACACCTAATACTAAACATTTTGTTGCAATTTTTTGGTTCAGTGTGTTTTCCTACAAGCAAAGTAGTTATTCATAATTAATTTTAATAAATTGTATATACTCTATTAACAAATTATGCAATAATGTGTTTTGTTGTCTGTATTTAGTCCATGTATAATTGATCACATTTGAGCGGACTTTGGTTGCATGCATCAGTCTGAAAAAAGCTGAAAGAGGCGAAACACATTGGCCTTAGCAGGTTTTGTAAACCATCAGCTAGTGTTGAAGTACTCAAGAGCAGTCTTGGTCTTGAGACCACTTTTAAAGATCTTGGTCTTGTCTTGGAATCGACTGCATTTGGTCTCTGTCTTGTCTCGGACCTATAGGACAAGAGATTTTATGTCAAGACCGGTCAAGACCACGGCTGAGGCTGGGGATGTAAAGAGGGTTGGGTACCGAAATCAGTTAATAACAATTGTCCGTTACCGGGATTCATATGAGTCGTGAGCACAGGACATGGAGCCCTGTAGATAGGATGACCAGGTGTCCTGCTCCAGCATTTTGATAATTTGTCCCACACATTTTGCCGATGTCCCGCATTTGATTGACAGTCACCCGTCTTAACCACTTAAGCCCGATACGAAACTGTGTTTCAGGGCTTCTTAACATTTAACAACCTATTAATGTGTTACACCCACTTAACGGGAAGAAAATCAGCTATCAGACAATATTAACCATGTTTAGCTAAACAAAACACAAGGGTAATACCAATCCTCTGAATTAGCACTAAGCGAAAAAATGCTAACGCACTTAGCACATAACTCACGGTAGAGATATTTTATACTTCATGCTATCTGCACAAACTAGATATCACATGCAAGCTGTGATTCCACAGATTCCATTGGTATAAGTATCATCACTGTGTGACCAAAACTCACGGCAGCGAAAGCCAGGAAAGACAACACACAACTTCACTTTACGGAGCCAAAATGGCAAATAGGTCTTACCTTTGCTGTTTTTTGATCAAAAGTTGTGTTCAAGGGCATTAAAACGCATATAAACGCTGCTGAAGGTTAATCTAATGTCTCTGTGTCACTTTGAAATGATTACTGATAGTCCATCATAACATTTATGGCAATAAACGTATTTTTCATATAGAATGTAACGGAGCTTTCGGTTTTGGGCAAACTGCGTGCGCATCACTCTCACTCCTCAATGGTAATGTTTAGGTGGATTTAGGAACTCCCCCTCGATTCTATTGGCTCTAACGGTTAAAAAGTCAAAATCGACCAATGGGTTCCAGAGATACGGCAAATACACCCAAATGTACCCAGAGGTGTTTCTTTTTTTTCTAAACCTCTCTAAAAAGGTCAAATTTCACTTGTTTTGCATCAATCTTGATACAGGGTACTATATGTTATAGTTTGGATTCCTAAAGCTTTTAGTCTACTATCCCATCATTCAAGGTTGGTTTTCACTATAAGTAATGGGTTTTTTCTAGACGGAAACTATAGTTTACATTTTTTTACTATGTTCAATCTGAATTTACTTTAAAATAAAAACATCTATATTGATTCTGACACTTCTACCGCCAACTCACAGGTGTATCATTGCTTTGAGAAAAAAGATTATTAATTTATCCCTTTTAGAAGTGAAGATATAGTCATTTGTTCTGGGCATGTCATTTTCGAGCCTGAGGCCTGAAAAACAGGCTCAGGGCTTAACAGGTTAAACAAGGCTTTTATACAAAGGTGTGTAGAAAACGAGAGGGCTATCACCATTAGCTGTGTCAGATGTCAATCAATCAACAGAGAAATGTATTAACTTATGGGCAGGGCCGCCCCTCCCTACACGCAGAACACGCAGAATGTGTGGGGCCTCATCTTATGCGCAAATGCGGCGCAATTATGCGCGCCAGTTTCCCCGCAGCGAGGCTCCGGCGCTAACAGTCACGATCCTGCTCTACCACCACCCCCCTCGATCTATATGATGAGGTAACAGCAGCTGATTTAATAAACGTTTAGCACTCGGTTGCACAGGTAAGCAGACTGTGGCAGTAAGCTAGATCCGGTCATTTTTTCCATTCAAAACAAATATATTTAATTCCTTCACTTGCATAGTTTGTGCAAACAATTAAACCAAAGTAAAACGTTGTTATTAATATATGTATAAGCTTATAGTTTCATAATTTTTTTTATTCTTAACCTGTTAAGCACCAAGCCTGTTTTTCATGTTTCAGGCTCGAAAATGACATGCCCAAAACAAATGACTACAACTTAACTTCTAAAAGGGTTATATGAATAATTTCTTTTATCAAAGCAAGGTTACATCTGTGAGTTGGATGTAGAAGTGTCAGAATCAATATAGATGTTTTTTATTTTAAAGAAAATTCAGATTTTACATAGTAAAAAACTGTAAATTATAGTGTCTGTCCAAACATTCTTTTTTACTTATAGTGAAAACTACCCTTGGATGATGGGTTAGTAGACTAAAAGCTTTAGGAATCCAAAGCACAACATATAATAAGTACCCTGTATCAAGATTGATGCAAAACAAGTGACATTTGACCTTTTTAGAGAGGTTTAGCCAAAACCACCCCACCTCTGAGGTGATTTGGGTGAAAATGTTTTTTTTTCCATATCTCTGGCCCCCCTTTGTCGATTTTGATGGTTGACACCTCTTTCTGACCATTAGAGCCAATAGAATCGAAGGGGGAGTCCCCCACACACACACGTTGTGAAGAGAAGAGGTGGGGGCTTCGCGCATGTAATTTTGCAGCAGAGTGGACCGATCTCTCGCTCTGACATTTGGAAACGAAAAAGCTGTTTTATTGCTTATGGATGATCAGAAATCATTTCAAAGAGGACACAGACACATTGGATTAACCTATGGATTAACTGCAGCATCGTTTTTTTATCGTTTTAATGCCATTGAAGACCTGTTTTGACCAAGGTAAGCCATGTTAGCGTTTCTAGCTACCTAGCTCCACATGTTATGATGTACGCTTTCGTTTATAGTGTCGCAAATGTTTATCACTGAGTGTTGAGGTTTTTTACACAGATTCTGTGTCTCCAGGAGATGCTAATCGATGGGTTGGCTGTGCATCTAGGATAAGTAATAAGGGAGTTATGAGTGAGTTTAGGTGCAGAGATAGGTTACATTTTTTCGCTCGTGGCTAATTCAGAGGCTGAGTGTTAGCATTGTGGGGTTTCTTTGAAAAAAAAAATTAAAAAGATCAGTTAGCTGAGTTTCTTCCCGTTACATGGATATAAAACATTCATAGTTTATTAAATATTAAGATTCCTTAGACGTTGTTTCCTGCAAATGACGCATTTATCCGTCCGGTACCGGGGGGGCGGTGCGTAACAGGTTAAAGGTGGGGTAGGTAAGTTTGAGAAACCGGCTCGAGATACACTTTTTGTTATATTCCATGGAATGCTCTTAACATCCCGATAGCAATGAATATCTTAAGTGCTTTGACAAAAAATGTCATCTGTGGAAGCCGTAATACTGTAAAAAGCACGACCAATCATTTTAGCCGGCCCGGCTAAAATAACTGGATGGCCTACCTGCCTGTCAGCCTTCCATCTGTGCACAAACTTATCTCGTGCCCTCATTGGTCATGTGCGCGTTGTGTGTGTTGGAGGAGGGGCTCTGTAAGGAAGTGGCAGATTTTTTCCGGCTGTGTATTTTCAAATTCTAGCGCACTCGAGCTGGTTTCTCCAAAATTACCTACCCCACCTTTAAGGGTTAGATAGACATTATAGACATTATATTCTTAAGGGTTAGATAGACATTATATAAACATCTAATCTAGCTCTACGCAGTAACATGTCCCGCAAAAAACGTCCTATTTGTCCCACATGTGGTTTGTTGGCACCCTACCTGTGGACCGCACGTCTCTCTCTGCTCCGGATCAGCTGATCGCTGCATGGCGCAGCTCAGCGTGTCTCTCTCCCTCTCTTTCTTTCTGCTGGGGTATGTAAAATATTTAGCAGATCCTTCGCTACTTGCACGCGTAGTGTTCCGTCCATACAATCAACCTCTCTAAATTGTACTGTGTTGTCTTTGTTTCTGTCCGTCTATGCAGTTGTGTGAGGAAATGGACCGCATCCACAACATTGACAACCTGCAGCACCGCTTCAGAGAGGAATTTCTCCCCATTCTACCCAAGGTGATGGCCCTTGCAAAAGGAAAATCCCCTCTGGAGAAGATGTATCTGAAGTAGTGTTCATTTCGTCAGCTATTTTTTAATTTAGTTTTAGTCTTAGTCCTGTGTTAAATTTCCTTTTAGTCAAACTTATTTCACAATAAGATTATATCTTGTCCTTATTTGATGAAAAACACAGGTTGAATGATTAAGAATGCAGCTTTGCAGAGAGTATCTGGTCAGGTTTTTGGTGTTTTTACCAGCTGTGTTATGGCCACATTGCTTCCCTTCTGATAAAACAATGCATTCGCTTTTTTTCTCCGCCTCATTGTAGCGAAAATGGGCCCAAATATCACATTGTTTCTTTCTCCCAAGCAGTGGTGACTTTAGACCTTTTCGTTGTCAGTCATTTTGACGGACAGGATCGTAACATTTCCGTCATAATCCATTATTACTAGGGCTGTCAAGTTAACGCGTTAATAACTGCTGCCCAGCTGCTTTAGTATTGTTGATTCTCTCGCGTCCAGGAGGAAGTTAAAATAAATAAGAGACAATGGAGTCTCTGAAAAGGGTCAAATTGGTTAATTAAGTAGCGTGGTAATGAAACAAACTAGTGATGTGTCGGTCGCGAGCCGGCTCTTTTAAGTGAACGACGGGAGCCGGCTCGCGCCCGCGAACGAGCCGTGTTTTTGTTATTTTTTCTGTTGGATGCTGCTGTTTTGAGCATTGCAATACATTTATTTGTATTATGTTTTTTTATGATTAGAGACGGTTGGATGCTGCTGTACTGAGCATTGCAATATATTTATTTTCACTATGTTATTTATTTATGATTATCCTTGGGCTCAGCAAAGACGATGTCAGCTGTTGCTGTCTTTTTTTCTATAGTTAATACTGAAATAGAGCCCTGCTGTTTTGTCAGGGCCTTTTCTTTAAATATAATTTTAAAATGTCGATACAGTAGCCCCTTTTTTTAAATGTCTATGCTTAAGTTTTTATAGGTGTTGCTATCTGCTTTGTGTAGCGTGGTTCTACAAGCAAGTCTGTGCATTCATTGGGTGGTATCAGAGAGATACAAGGGTCTGTAAATGCAATGAAAACAATTGGCCACAGCAAATAATTGATATTAAACATGTCATTTTTACTTTTGAATACTTCAGTACAAAGGATGTATTGAATAATTTAAGTGATATGTGTACACATATAAATCATTAGTCAAAACAGGGCTACATTTGATTGAATTATAAAAGGTATAATATGTGGTAAACTGAAGAGCCGTTTGGGAGCCGAAAGAGCCGGATCTTCTTGGTGAGCCGAGCCAAATGATCCGGCTCACCAAGAAGAGCCGGAATTCCCATCACTAAAACAAACAGAGGAGTAGTGGGACAAAACAGCTGTGAGTCCCGTTGGTGCAGTGATGAAGCGCACGAACAACGCTCGCCCGCTATCTATATATCCTCCGTGACTCCTCCTCTCATGGCTCCCGCTGGTGCCGGGGGTCCTCCCACCGCTTTCTTCTATGTCCGATATCGCGTAAAACAGAGGATTTAGACGTAGTGTCTTCATTGTATAACTCCACACGCCTTTTCTCCTCATACTCTCTTTCATGACTTTTTATTTAATGCATTTTAACTAGGGCTGTCAAGTTAACGTGTTAATGCAAAAAAAAATTAACGCCACTAATTATTTTAACGCGATTAACGCATGTGTATTTTTTGTCCTCGGCCGCCCCGTAGTTTCAGAGCGCATCGAGTTTAAAATACTATCTACAAGCTGATGCCGACAGCCCCGCTGATGCCGACAGCCCCGCTCCTGCCGCCCGCTTGTGGCAGACCACACTTCCACGCTCACCGGCAGGCCCGGACTGGCCATCGGGAGGACCGGGAGGGTGTGTGTATGTGTGGCGCGAGCGAGGCACACCTTACGTGTTGTTGTTGTTGTTAGCATCTGGTGCTAGCTAGCTGCGCTAACGGATATAAGGAGCTGTTTCAATGAAAACAGAGGAGCGACATTTCGCCGACAACTGCGCCGAGCACTTGACTTTATGCAGGTAGCCAGACAGTGGGACATTGTACGAAAAGTCAGCACGGATAGTGCGCGCAACATGATTGCAGTGTCCAGGCAGCTCCCGTTCGAGCATATATGCGGTGAGCTGCTCATAGCTCCAACGATCCATCACAGTGGCTCCACATTCACACACACACACACACACACACACACACACACACACACACACACACACACACACACACACACTTTGTATTGTATTATTGTATGAGAGAGGTTCCAGGTTGAATTGAGGCGAATATTTGTAATGTTCAGAGGTTGTTGTGTTTAATATTCATGAGAATATTTGTCATTGTTCAAATGATAATAAACAAACATATAAAGCATATTTGTCCACTCATATGTTGATAAGAGTATTAAAAACTTGAAAAATAT
The DNA here is from genome assembly GCF_902827165.1 of Trematomus bernacchii. Classification (NCBI taxonomy): domain Eukaryota; kingdom Metazoa; phylum Chordata; class Actinopteri; order Perciformes; family Nototheniidae; genus Trematomus; species Trematomus bernacchii. Next base: position 817,941 of record NW_022987649.1, on the reverse strand, counting down.
CCCTCTAAGGTACATTTAGAACAGATAAAAAATGTCGACTGACAGCCCTAATTATTACCCGTCGAGTGCACAATTTATTACTCATTCGCGCTGACGGGGGGGTATTCAGTTAACGCGACTGCGACCACTGCTCCCAAGCCCTGTTGTTGCCATTTTATTTTCTGTTAAATAAGGTTAGTTAGACCATGAGTTAGACCCGAGTCTTCCTGACAGTTCATATTGTGCCGCTGCCCGGTGTAATTCAAATGTACCGCCGCGCGCAGCACAGACACACAGCTGCTGCCCAGCTGCAGCACCGGAAATGGAACTGCTGGGAGAAAAACTGACTATCAGAGATGTAACGTTATCTTTGATAATATTTCGTCTCCTCATTTTTCGTCAACGAAAGTAAAGAGAGATTTTGGCATAGTTTTTATTTAGTAAACGACATTTTCGTCTCGTCACTTTTCGTCAACGATATTGCATGATGATTTCGTTACAGTTATCGTTTACTGCAGTCGGTGCCGTCTCGTCATCGTCTCGTTTTCGTCATGGAAAAAAAGGTTGTTGACGAACATATTTCGTCAACGAAATTAACACTAATCTGAAGGCAAGAGAAAAGTCACTGAGTGAAGATCTACCAGGTAATGCTGTCTGTGTACAGGTGTCACTCATAGACTGTATATATAAATGGACGTAGGGTCCGTGACGTCACCCATAGGATTCTGCAGAGTTGCCGAGAAGCCCTTAGTAGGCGGAGTCGGCCACTAACGGCTCGACAGTGACGTCAGAGTCTAACTCCCGCCTGCTCCAAATAAGGGCAAAGAGGCGGAGCCGAGGCGGGACCTGCTGCCTCCGAGCTGGAAGTAACAGAGCTAGCTCAAGCTACGAAGCTAAGCTAACATGCTCCCCATCTGCACACTGCCGTCGCATTTTACGTTTCCAAGGTAAGCGGACATGAAACTATTCAGCAAAACTATAAATAATAATCTAAGTTATTGAGTTTTTAGCATAATACTTCAGAATCTTAAAATCCCTTAACCTTTGTATGCAATGTGCTAAATGCAACACTGGAATCAAGCAAATATTAATATGTTTGCATGACATTAGTTATTTATATTTTGCTATCACTTAATTATACGTTTAATACATTTAAGTCAAGCTAAGGTACATGTGATGGTAGCTAGTTAGTACTCTTACCTGTGAGGCCTCCTCCAAACAGCATTATAACCAGACTGTATCATTAAAACTACAAGTACCAGTTCTAGATCCTTGACTTTGGACAAACAATTCAAAAGACAAAATGTATTTAAAGACCAATCTTTATTTGAAGGTGCCTCTTAACCTGAGATATTAGTTATACAGTAATAGTATTGACAATCTAAAAAAACTGAGCAACTCAACAGTCAACTTTATATTTCTTATTGTCTAAAGCATTTATTATTTTCATTTTTCCCCTCTCATATTCAGTGTGGATGGATTGAGACAGCGTGGTGTCCAGAGAGCTGCAGAGACTTCAGGGAGAAACCTCCGTGTGATGGACGTCCAGTCTGTTGGTTTGGAGAGGACTGAGGGTCTTTCCTCTGCGAGGAGGACCAGGCCTGATGGAGGAGCCCATGCTGGGCATAGCTGATACCAACTGCACAGGCCTTGTCTCTCACTTTATTTGACTAAATGTGTTTACTTATACATTTAATAGGTTTACACCTTCTGTCCATATGTGCTTTTTTATTTAAAACATGTTTGATTAATTTTTGGTTCACATTTCAATAAATTGAATTTGTATTTGCACTCCTTTTGTCCATTATTCTTACTGAAAATGTTAGATTACACATTTACATCCGACTGAAGATTGGCCCCATTTATTTGTGACGTTGCAAACTCTGCGGTACAAGGCACAAGTGATGTGAAGCTCATAAAGTGAGGCAAATAGAAATAATCAACTGATGGAGTGTAGATGTGGAAATAGGTGCATTCGATCAGCTGACTTTGTTTTCACAATAAAAGTAGTTTCTTAGTGAATGTCCTGTACTGGTCTTAAAATCTCATAACAATTTTCCTCTTGGATGTTCTTCTTGACCCTCAGAGAAAGAGAAAATGTTGAATCGTGTCTTTCAGGCATGTCCTTTCCTAACAAAAATTACAGGAAACATAAAACATATTATTATTGTGTTATTTATGAAAGCGGTGTGTTTGTGTGTTTAGGGGCTGTAGATATAATTATTTTATATTTTGTATGTTTTTTTTTTATTTCAACAGTGAGCTACAAAGACAATCAGATTATGAATGAACAGTATGAAATGCATCAACATTGAAATATATTTTATTGTCAAAATAATATTGAACTGTTATCAAAACGTAGTGCAACTGTAGAAGCTTGCTCTGTTGTCTCACTGAAAGAATCACTTTTACCACGTTTTTTACAGACAATATTGAGAGATAAATAGTAGCAGTTCTCACTATGTGTTAAATATATTTGCTTTCAATACATTAAATTAGAAAGCTGACAAGTCATATTGCTTGTTAACATGTAACCTTTTGCATGGAAAAAACCCTCAACTTAACTGATGTGTAGGTGATCTAGTATTTAGTATTGTTTAATGGAATGTATATCAGTGTATTAAAGTCAATACTTCATTTATTTAAACCAATATCTTTCTTGATTCTTTGTACAGTATGAAAAAAGAGTATTTGTACCTGTGCTGAAGTTCACTGCTGTGAGGAGTCCAGTTCTGTCTCTCACTCTCTGGTCCAGCTTGTCTGCATCACCTGGACACTTTAAACAAACAGATATATATGTAAAGTACCATGTGTACAAACAATATAACTTATTCTCTTCTGTTGAACATGTTGGATTGTGTATTGCCCGAGTCAGGGTCCTTTTTATTTTACTGTAACTTTGGAAGTTGTGTTACCAAAGCTTACTGTTCATTTGATACCAATTTGGTAATGCAATTAATAAAAACAACAAGGTTTGGGTTCGTTCTTCAGATGACTGTGACGTTAACGTGTAAGCTCAATAATGAACTCCAGCTCAACCAACCATATTGTAATATCGAAGTAATCATCTTGAAATATGACATTAATAATTGTAATATACACACATCTTATTGTGAGGTTGATTTCACATACACTACTTCGACATTAGCTTGTCTACATACTCGAGCATAGCCAATTTAAATTAACCTTAGTGATGCATAAAGTTCCTACCTACATAATAAAATATCTCTCTAAGTTACAAGGATGACCTTATTTTATCAACCTCAAACAGAAGCCTTTTGTTCTACAGTATTATCCCACTTAACGCTTAACACTTGTCTATTTCGTTTTAACCTTTATATATACGGTCTATGGTTTTAACTTGGAGGCTACGATTAGCATCGTTAGCACCGATGTAGCTACCACTCGCTTACACGCTAACACATTCATTACGTAGCTGATTAAAATCATAAACAAATAAATAAAGTACTCGAATTTCACTTACCGCAAAACGGCATTCATGCACCGTCTGTTTTAACCGCAGAGCGAGTCACAATAGTCCGATATATAAGCATGAAGAACAAACAAACACGGCCGGGGTCAAGTTGTGTTCCCTGGATGAACTGAGCAGGCAGAGTCCCTGTAGCTTCACGGAGCAGCTAGCAGAGAGACAAGAAGCTAACAGCAGCAGTCACTTGACAGAGCTGTCACTCAATGTGACCACGCCCTAATTTATGCAAAAATGTTAAGACCTAATATAAATAAAAGGGTTGCGTTACAAAACAATTCACTCACAGATTCATAATCATGAAGGTGGAATCTAACTATATCTATAATAATATGTATTGGATCCAGGGGTAGAAACATGTTTTTTTAGGCTGTAAAATTGGGCATTTTAACATGGGGGTCTATGGAAATTGCTCCTTTCTGCAGTCAGCGCCTATCGGCCAATATATGAACTGCAGTTTGTGGCACTTCCGTATTGGCGTCCCGGCTCTTCCCCAGAGTTTGCCGCTTGGTGTCACTGCATCGCTATAGTATAGCTTCCACCCTCATTTGCCCACGTGGGGTTCAATCTCATCCTCTGACTTACAAACTCTTGTGACCACCTCAAACACCACCAACTACGCCACTGAAATGCTAGCAATTCGATGGTGTGGGTGGACGGTATTTATACTGAGGATTGAGTTTAATCAATTCAACTCAGTTACATCTGCACACAATTGTATATTTACTTTTGTTTTATTTCCCTGCTCCATCTAGGTCATTTTCACATTTGTATAGGTCCGATCCACCTTCTCACCACAGTGCCACAATAGACAGAGAATCAGACACCACTACAATGTTAAACATCTGTGTTGATCTGTGTCTTCCTCTCTTCTAGCCATGGACTTCAAAGCCGGGCTTGTTCTCCTGCCAGTTATTTTCAAGGAAAAAGTGGAGCATCATGTTACTTTGGAAGAGGTAAGCCGCGGTCACACCGGAGGGGGGAAATGTGCCTCATTCATTTCAATGAAGGAGCAACCGATGTGCATTTGTTTGCAAATGTTCATGTCATGTTAAGTTCATGTCATGTTGAGTTCAATCCAGTTGAACTTGACACATGATTTTCCGTGTCTCTTTCAAGCACCACTGTACATACTTGGGTTATACTAATTTACTTTCCATTTTGTGTTTAGCCTGGCACACCTTACCCGACCACACAACTGACGCACACCGACTGGAAGTCAGCCTTCACAAGAAGAGGGCCCAGTGTGGTCAAAACGGATGGGTTTGAGTTGTGCAGGGCCAGTGATTTGGAAGAGGGAGTCATCGCAGCATTTTGCGCATATTTCATTTTCAACGTGGCCTATCCACCAAACCGTAAGAACACCTTGACCTTCATACAGCGCTGCATCCTGAAAATATCTGAAGAGGGGGGATAAGCCGCTCTCGACCACTGTTACCAGAATTCTTAACCAGTTGTACTAATGCCTCGCCTACATCAATGTCCCAAGTGCTCTCGAAGAACATTCACACTAATGAAATGAGTACAGCATGTTGGACTTATACATGCTCATGAGTCTAATTTTAACATAACTTGTGGATTGAATGATTGTCAAAGTACATTTTCAAAATACGAGTCTTTTGCCCTCTGATGACGAAGAGCATGAGCCCCCTATGGACCTTGAAAATGAAGATCCCGCTGCAGAAAATGATCCCTCCACAAATGGCATGGCCGAACAGCCTCCCTCCTTGAATGAACTGTTGAGATTAGGGATGCTCAGATCGGCAATTTTGGGGCTGATCGCCGATCGCCGGAATCAGTATCGGCCGATTGCCGATCTGATCGAGTGGGCGGGGCCTATGGGGATCTTCCATTTAAAGTGATGTTTAAAACTCAGTTAATGGGGCTCATTCACTGGCGCTTCCACAAACAACAACCAACATAATTATTACATTCAAATGAAGTACATTATTCAAGTTTACATTAACTTTGGATAATAACACGGGAGAAATTAGCGGAAGCGCTCTCTTTTCCTCTCTCCCCCTCTCTCTCTCTCCTGACAGCCTGTCAGTATCGTCTCATGCACCTCACTGATCCAATAATGACTGACTGACCCGACAGTGAAGAATAAATATATTTATAACTAGTTTAGCTTGTTCCAGAGGTAGATAAAATAGCTAAGTGTGTTAGGTCTAACTCTTAGTGTGTGTTCTCCGCTCACCGGTCCGTCACAGCGGGTGGAGCTGCAGGATTTCTGCTTCACACACGTTGCATAGCGCTATTTTGTCATTTTCGGACACCTTAAAATACTGCCAGACTGGTGAAGCCATTTTGGCGAGCTTGTTTTGCCGCACACAGAGAAAAGTGTCATGTATTTTACGTCATCATTTTACATTATGCGATCGGCTCTCGCGATCGCCATTTTTAGAGAGTGAGTATCGGCCGATATCGATCGGCGGCCGATCGATCGGAGCATCCCTTGTTGAGATCTTTTAGTGAGAACCTTGTTAGTTTTATTCTAAAATGTAGAGAAAAAAATCATCTTCCACTGTTGGTACAGGTGGAAATCCTTGATGATGTCAATATTCACTTTGAATGGGGTGACGTCACGCTTTGCCGAACTGCATTGTGGTTCCGTCGCTTCGCTTTGCTCGCGTTGCTCGCTTCAAAAATTGAGAAAAGTTCAACTTTTGAAGCTTCGACGGAAGCGTCAGCCAATAAAATCATATGCCAGTACAAGCTCTAGCCAATCAAACCGTGTGCTTGTGTGTCCGGTGCGGAAGATTAATGTGATTGGTTGTTGGTCGAGTTTCAGACACGCCCACCGGCAAGCTTCAACGCACGCCGCCGTGTGGACGCTGCATAAATATAGTCTATGTTAAGAGCGAGGAAAGTTTTAACATATCGTTTTTTTAAAACATATGACAAATGTGCAGCATTAAACACCACAGACTACAATATTTTCTAAATCTAATCATCTGTAATTGTTAACATAAACATAAACAATACGTACCTAGTTATAAGTTAAGTTATGATAGCACATGCTTGGCCTATTTCCTATCTAATGATCACCTGACACACCCATCTGATGATGTCATCCTGACTCTTAACCTGTTAAGCCCGAGAGACCCCGGTACCGGGGCACTGCCGCAACATCTTGCAGGAAACAGTGTCTGAGGGCATGTTCATTTAATAAACTATGAATGTTTTATATCCATGTAACAGGAAGAAACTCATCTAACTGATCATTTTTTTTTTTTTTCTAAATAAAACCCACAATGCTAACGCTGAGCCTCTGAATTAGCAACGAGCGAAAAATGCTAACAGATTACTGCACAGAAATTCACTCAAAAAACCTTATTATTTATCTTTTCTGCACATCCATGACATCGTTTCATATCGTGAGGTGACACAGAATCGAAGGGTACCCTCATTATCACTCAATTATACGAAATCGCGACTTTACAAACAAAAACAGACATCAAAACATGTGGCGCTAGGTAGCTAAAAATGCTAACATGGCTCATCTGTGTCTTTGTCTAGTCAAACGTGGTCTTCAATGGCATTAAAACAATAAAAACGCTGCTGAAGTTAATCCATAGGTTAATCCAATGTGTCTGTGTCCCTTTGAAATGATTTCTGATAATCCATGAGCAATAAAACTGTTTTTCCGTTTCTAGATGTCAGAGCTAGAGTGTATGTTCGCTCTGATGCAAAACTACATGCGCAAAGCCCCCACCTTTTTGTTGTGCCATGTTAGTGAGAGGGGAGATTCCCCTTCGATTCTATTGGCTCTAACGGTCATAAAGAGATGTCAATCACCAAAATCGACCAATGGGTTCCAGAGAAACGGTAAAACCCTATTTCCACCCAAATCACCTCAGAGGTGGAGTTTTTTTTGCTAAACCTCTCTAAAAAGGTCAAATGTCACTTGTTTTGCATCAATCTTGATACAGGGTACTTATTATATGTTGTACTTTGGATTGCTAAAGCTTTTAGTCTACCTTACCATCATCCAAGGGTAGTCTTCACTATAAGTAAAAAAATATTTTTGGACGGACACTATAATTTACAGTTTTTTTACTATGTTCAATCTGAATTTTCTTTAAAGTGGACCTATCATGCTATATTTGAATAATATAGTGTAGGACCATACCTATATAAGGCATATTTATACTTTTTTTTTTTCAAAATACCAAACAGATCATGCATTTTAGCCATGCCTCATTTTGCTCAATTTGACATTTTTTAGCTCTGTTTTTGCAAGGGCAGATTCTGTGAGAACAGCACCATCTCCAGGCCTGGCATATGTACTACAGCGTCTCCAGCGCTTTCGAACGGCAATGGCCGTGGCTGTCTCCTCCTGATGGAGTTGGCCCAATAGCTGTAGCGCCACTGTCCCGACGTCAGGACAGTGTTCAAATCTGGATCAGTTTTTATCAGATCCGTTGCAGCCCCTTTTTTAGAGATTTGGGTATGGAGGAAAATAGAGAGGGTTGTGTTTTCTGACACTTGGTGAGTTCCCTGGAACACCGGGGACACATATTCATGTATAAAAGACGTACAAAAGTGCATTTTGCATGATAGGTCCCCTTTAAAATAAAAAACATCTATATTGTTCTGACTCTTCTACATCCAACTCACAGGTTTATCATTACTTTGAGGAAAAAGATGATTAATTTACCCCTTTTAGAAGGGAAGATATGGTCATTTGTTCTGGGAATGTCATTTTCGAGCCTGAGACCTGAAAAACAGGCTCAGGGCTAAACAGGTTAAAGGGACCACGACAAGGCACAAACGGTAAATAAAAAGTAGCCCAAAAATGTATTCTCAATTATTAAACGTAGCAGTAACAAAACAGTAGGATTTAGGTTTTTGTACTCGTAGAAAATATTGTTGTGTACTTGTAAGATCCATGCTGTATTTGTTTCTGAAACATGATTTGTTAGAAAAATGTAATGAGTTTGTTTGATAGATATGTTTTTTACTTGCAAAACAAAATGCATTAGTTTGTACATGGTGTTGTGTATTTGCAAACCACACTGTGTTTGTTAGTGGATCATAAGGTGTTTGTAATACATGTTTAGTTCCTTTGTGGACTTATGGCAGGATAAGAGATTTAACAATAGTTGCTGTGTGCCAGCTTTTTACGATCCACACATTCAGCTAGCATCATGTCATGTGAGGCTATCTGAGCTGAAACACTCTACACTCACACACACTGGGAGCAATTTGAGAAACAAAACCTGGCATTTGAGTATGGAGGTCCATAAATGATAGAGATTTGCAAATGGATGCTGTTCTCTCCTCCCGGTCACCCCTCCTCAATTCCCCGGGCCTGCCGCTGAATTATGGAGGGAAACACTTTTCCTTAGAAAATATATATCAATCAAACATTCATAGCTCAGGAAGTCTCCAGACAATGGCACTATGAAACCAAGCCCACAATACGCTGTACATAAACACACTGGTTTGCCAATTAGAGCAGAAGCTGACCATCTTTTAAATATTTAAATGGGCATCACATATCGTATACATGAAGCAGCAAAGCAGCCGAGCATGCCTGGTGAACTCTGCAGAGGTCACTGACTTCTCCTTAAGCGCGGCTTTAATACACACTGAACATGTCTGCTTATAGCCTAGTTGCCACCTAATTGAACCCGGAAATGTTAAGTACCCTAAGGTTTTATGTTAGAAACTTATAGTCCCCAGCACATAGAAACTGCCTTGAGGATGCTGAATCCATTTATGACAGTTTAAGGATCAAGAAAACAAGAAAGTGGCCATATTTGTACTCTCGACGGACAGATTTTGACTACTATGAGTAGTGTTGGGACCATTGGATATAGAGAGCACAAAATAAACATGCATTTTCTGAAATTTTTCATCCAATTTCCAGCTTCATTTCCAGCTTCACAATGAGCTGGAAACTATTAGGAGACATGCAGGAGGAGGAGGAGTGGACCGTCTGGATGGAAGGTACATCATGCCTGGCAGCCAGTCAAAAGATTACAAGATGAAGGATTTGTAAGGAGTTGACAATCTCTTGATAATTTCACATTGAAACTAAAGAACAGTTCAACAAGAAGGTAGCCAGGGCACAGAGGTGAAGAGTGACAGTCCCCGTAGTCAAAGGGGCACCCGTCCCCTCCAGCTCTACCCACAATGCCTTTTATCCAGAAGTCCTCCTGCAGGCTTAAGCCTCACATGGTCTAGCAGTAACTATCCCTGTGGTGTCACTTAAGAGCAGGCCCTGGCAAATGTGTCCTGAAGCTATGAATGCATTTTTAAGGCGGTGCACTTTAAACTCGCTTCAGCACGGACCTGTTTGGGTTTCTGTTTCTATCTGACTCACTCTGGACACTTCTTCTGCTCATGTGAACCTGAAATAAAGTCACACCCACACTTCGAACTTTGATAACAACATGCAGGTTTTTAGTAATTACAAATGTTGCATCATATGTGTGGGGAGCTATAGCTGATGTGTGTAATATGTAGGAAGCAAGAGATAAAGGGTGCATGCAATGATATGTGTGATTTTGTGTTTGTGTGTAGGTGCATGGGGTCCTTTTGAGTGTTTGTGGTTGTGTGTGTGTGTGTGCGTGCGTGCGTGTGTGTGTGCGTGTGTGTGTGTGGTTAGTGAGGCTGCAGGCCTGATGAGTATCAGTGCTGCTGTTAGCTAACGTCCGCTTTGTGGTATTAGCAGGTGAGAAAACGATTTTGACTCGATGTGTGCAATGTGTGTGTGAGAGTGCTGGGAGGTAGGGTGAGGTGCTGATTAGGGTTTGTATTGCTAAATGGGTGGTTACTAAGTGGGCCCCAAAGGTGGGAAAACAAATCTGATGATTGCGGCGAAAGCGAGCCGTTGACAATGTTTTCCGAAACGTCAGTTTAGATAAAAACCAAGGTGAAAGTGACCCACTCTCTTCAGTCTGCGTACAAATGACACGACTTTACACATTGGAAATGCGTGCAATAGATACGCAGAAGTACGATTTTGCGTGCATATGATACGCTAACTATTCCCATTGAGTTCTGAGGCCGAGTTTTGCGTGCATATGATACGCCACGTTTCGTGCCTGCACCACTTATTTTTGTCCGGTCGGGTCTTGGTAGACCGGAAGCTGTGTGGTTCATAAAAGCATGTTCTTGCTCAATACCAAGCCACGATTATCGTTTTTATTTTAAATCGTATAATGTCTGACTTTTTTTGCCGTCTGTGAGGAAAAGAATTGGGGCTCAGAGCCTCAGAATACTGAAATCTGTATTTTTTTAAATCTTTTTTTCCTTCTAATTTGTTATTCTTTTCTAAATAACACATTATGTACTCAACAATAACACACAATTATCCTTGTTTTTATTTATTTGTTTAATTCTATAATCTTGGGCTTTTTAGCCGTTCCTCAGGAACTGAATTTCAAAATAAAGTAACAGGAAACAGACGTAGGCCTATAAGGGACATTTCGAGCATCATTGCGATACACACCACACACCAACTGAACTGATTACCCAAGATCCTCAGCTTGAAGCTCGGTGATTGGATGTTTTAGCCGCAATGCGTGTTAAAGTGTTAATGCGATATGAAATCCGAAAAACATTTCAGAGTTTATGATGGCCGAAGACACTACACTACCCATAATCCTCAGCTATCGTTTGGGACTACAGTCCCTTTGCTTGACAAACCCCGTGATTCATCTTCAAGCTCTGGGATTGGATGTTGGAGTGGCAGTGCGCCAAGGTTTCGCCGAGCGTCAAACAGCTCTTTGAAATCGAACGAAACCACGGCAGACTATCCAAAGCTGGACTCGAAATCAGACTTTAGTTACACCTGAGTAAAATTCAGGGAAGGTGATTGTCATGTGCCAACAATCAGGCGAGATATTTGATAGTTGGTGCTTGAGAAGACATTTATCTGCAGATCCCTATAAAGTATATTCATTACTCGTTATTCTCTACTAATAGTTAATTAAAGACTGTATATAATGGCTATTTTGCACATCCCTTTCAAGATTTTCAAAGGTTTATTGACATATCATATACACAACTACGGTGTAGTTATGCAATGAATGAAAAACTTTGGTCGCAGGTTCCTCAACAGTGCATTACAAGACATCTATCAATATGTGTGTATACCTCCACCATTAAACTGTCATATTCTGCACATTTCTTATTCTATCTACATACATGAGAGTATAATGAATATGTATAATATCAGTTCAAATAAGTGCTTCAACATAGTTAACATTGCAGGAAAGCAATATATAAGACGTTAACCTGTTAAGCCCTGAGCCTGTTTTTCAGGTCTCAGGCTCGAAAATGACATTCCCAGAACAAATGACCATATCTTCCCTTCTAAAAGGGTTAAATTAATAATCTTTTTTCTCAAAGTAATGATAAACCTGTGAGTTGGATGTAGAAAAGTCAGAATCAATATAGATGTTTTTTATTTTAAAGAAAATTCAGATTTTACATAGTGAAAAACTGTAAATTATAGTGTCCGTCCAAAAAGTCTTTTTTACTTATAGTGAAAACTACCCTTGGATGATGGTAAGGTAGACTAAAAGCTTTAGGAATCCAAAGTACAACATATAATAAGTACCCTGTATCAAGATTGATGCAAAACAAGTGACATTTGACCTTTTTAGAGAGATTTAGCAAAAAGAAACCACTTCTGGGGTCATTTGGGTGGATTTTCCATATCTCTGGCCCCCCTTGCTTTTGATGGTTGACACCTCTTTCTGACCGTTAGAGCCAATAGAATCGAAGGGGGAGTCCCCCACACACACTCATTGTGAAAAAAAAAGGTGGGGGCTTCGCGCATGCAGGTTTGCATCAGAGTGAAGCGATCTCTCGCTCTGACATCTGGAAACGGAAAAGCAGTTTTATTGCTTATGGATTATCAGAAATCATTTCAAAGAGGACACCGACACATTGGATTAACCTATGGATTAACTGCAGCATCGTTTTTTATCGTTTTAATGCCATTGAAGACCAGTTTTGACCAGACAAAGACCAAGGTAAGCCATGTTAGCGTTTGTAGCTACCTAGCGCCACATATTTTGATGTACGTTTTCGTTTATAGAGTCGCGGATTTTTATCATGGAGTGTTGAGGTGGGCACCCATCGATTCTGTGTCTCCCTACGATCATAATCGATATGGTGGATGTGCATCTAGGATAAGTAATAAGGGAGTTATGAGTGAGTTTCGGTGCAGTGATAGGTTAGCATTTTTTCGCTCGAGGCTAATTCAGAGGCTGAGTGTTAGCATTGTGTTTTTTTTTTGAAAATAAAAAAGATCAGTTAGCTGAGTTTCTTCCCGTTACATGGATATAAAACATTTATAGTTTATTAAATATTAACATTCCTTAGACGTTGTTTCCTGCGAATGACGCGTTTATCCGCCCGGTTCCGGGGGGGCGGTGCGTAAGAGGTTAAGTACTTTGTCAGGCTTAATATTTATCTGTAGATACCCCCAAAGCTTTTTTCTTATTTGAAAGAAGACCTTAACCTAAAGTATTCTTTAATGTTTAAATAAAGGTTAATTAGTTTGTCTGTTTTGCACATCCTCCTGTTAATATCTTTGTACATCCGGCACTAAACTGTTTTATTGTAGAGATCACTTACAGTATCTTCTTGATTTTTTATATACTATATTTCTATCATTGACCTTCTACTTTCCCCCTATTTTGTATGTACTCTTAATATTTTTTTCATCAAATATAACATTATTCAACAAAAATAATTCAATAACGTGCTTTAACCACTAGGCAGTGCACACAAGGTACACACAGCATACTAATAATAACTTTGTATTATTAGTGTAGGACACTTATGTATGTATAACATCTGAAGATGTGTAGTTTTATTCATGTTTTCACATCATTTTACAGGATATTGCTATACTATTTCACATGTTTTACTTCTACACATTAATATCTGATTTGTAAAAAATCACAGACAGAAAGGTATACCCGTCATTTAATGGTAAGCTATTGAAATTCTGATTCCATAGATGTCTCTCCCATCACCCAAAACCCCTGACTATTCTTTCAACTCAGTATTTACATTCTTATATTCAAAGAAAATCAGTAATATCTTTAAAAACTACAAGTCCTTTTCTATAAGCTGTGCACCGTTATGGTGTAAATACAGCCTATCTACCAATTGGATCAAATATAAAAGTCAGCCGAATTACTATTGATACTAGAGATGGGCGAGTCCTGATTCATCCGGATCATTAACCCGGATCCTAGAAATGAGCTGGTCGTGACGAGTCTCCCCTCTCCATTAACCCGAGTCCTTGAGTCCCACACTTGGTGTGACGTACAAATTAAAACTATAAATTGCGTCACTCGCTACTCTCTTTATAACATGTAAAATCACATTACAACGTACCCCAGTCCATCTGCCTACCCTTTAGCAAGTATACAGGATAGCTGCCTGCCAGAAGTTATCGTTTGGCTCAGGGGAGGGGACGCGGATCAGTGAAACTTCCTGCAGACTCGTGGGGACTCAGAGGAGCCGACGGCTCCTAACCGTAATAGCATAGCAGATCCAGAGATCCATACTCGTCATGTGCACGAGCATAGCCCCTCCTCCAGCACCCGGCTGCCGCGCTATCAACAGCAGACTCGCAGATTCGCAGATTCGCAAATCCTGACTCGCTGTGCAACACACAGCAGAGCAGACTCGTGCGGACTCGGAGCCGTATATAGCAGCAGATCCAGAGATCCAGCAGACTCGTCCTCATGCACGAGTCAACAGCAGACTCAGATTTGCCCAATCGCAAAATAACCCTTTTTTTTGTGATCAACATTTTTTATTAAAGCAAAATACACTGTGTAGCGGAGGTTAATATAACGTCAGTTTAATAGATAGATAGATAGATAGATAGTACTTTATTGATCCCAAATTGGGAAATTGTTGTTGTTACAGCAGCATAAGGCATTTTACAATAAAACAAAACTACAAAATATACAAGAATAGAAAGAAAAATAAAATAAAATATAAAATATAAAATATACATGTCGAAATAGAAAATATACATGCAGATATTACATATATATATATATATATATATACAAATATATATATATTCAAAATATATGGAATAATAATATGCTCGTGAAATGCAACAACTTTTCGGTTTCACCGATAGGATTTCTACGGTCTTGGTGATGCTGACTCATATGACTCAAATGACTCGTATGATCCGGATCTCTTCAATGACTGACTCAGAAGACCCTGAGTCCGTAAAAGGATCCGGATTTGCCATCTCTAATTGATACTGCAAGGAGACGTATTGTGTGAAGAGAAATTGAAGATGTTGTTTAATTGCTGATATATTTATGATCCACGTCACGTATTCAGTTGCGGTGGCAGTTCTTCCAGTTTGTCCAGAAGTCTTCTAATCAGGGCTCTATAAATAAAGAACTACGGCAGATGTGTAATATTTAATGCAGCCGAACCGTGTATTACAATGCCGTTATGTGATGACTTTCAAAGAGAAAAGCAAGCACACTCGGAATACAGTATTATTTTATTTTTTTTAATGTTTTTCGGATTTCATATCGCATTAACACCATATCCCAACGTGCATTGCGGCTAAACACATCCTATCACCAAGCTTCTAGCTGAGGATCTTGGGTAATCAGTTCAGTGGGTGTGTACATCGCAATGATGCTCGAAATGTCCCTTATAGGCCTACGTCTGTTTCCGGTGACTTTATTTAAAAATTCAGTTCCTGAGGAACGGCTAAAAAGCCCAAGATTATAGAATCAAACCAATAAATAAAAACAAGGATAATTGTGTGTTATTGTTGAGTAAATAACAGTGTGTTATTTAGAAAAGAATAACAAATTAGAAGGAAAAAAAGATTTAAAAAAATACAGATTTCAGTATTCTGAGGCACTAAGCCCCATTTCTTTTCCTAACGGATGGCAAAAAAAGTCAGACATTATACGATTTTAAATAAAAACAATAATCGTGGCTTGGTATTGAGTAAGAACATGTTTTTATTAACCACACAGCTTCCGGTCTACCAAGACCCGACCGGACAAAACGTGGCGTATCATATGCACGCAAAACTCGGCCTCAGAACTCAATGGGAATAGTTAGCGTATCATATGCACGCAAAACTCGGCCTCAGAACTCAATGGGAATAGTTAGCGTATCATATGCACGCAAAACTCGGCCTCAGAACTCAATGGGAATGGTTAGCGTATCATATGCACGCAAAATCGGACTTCTGCGTATCTATTGCACGCATTTCCAATGTGTAAAGTCGTGTCATTTGTACGCAGACTGAAGAGAGTGGGTTGGAAAGTGAGTAGTCAGTTGAAGAAGAGCAGCAAAGGCAAACAAAAAAAAGGTGTCAAGTTCTGAGGTGGCTCACACCACAGATGTTACGGCCCGTCCACACAGCGGCGTGCGTTGAAAGCTTCACCATTCACTTTGAATGGGGTGACGTCACTTTTCGCCGAACTGCATTGTGGGAAGCGAAGCGGAGCTTTGCTGGCGTGGCTCGCTGCAAAAGTTGAGCAATGTTCAACTTTTTAAGCCTCGGCAGAAGCGTCAGCCAATCCAATCATATGCCAGTACAAGTTCTAGCCGATCAAACTGCTGCTTGTGTGTCAGGGGCGGGAGATTCATGTGATTGGTTGTTGGTCGAGTTTCAGACACGCCCGCCGGCAAGCTTCAACGCACGTCGCTGTGTGGACGGGCCGTTACTGTGGAAGAGTATGTAGAGCATCATTAGTCAGTGACCTGTTTAACGTCAGGGCTGATAACACAGGAAGTGTGCAGTCATTCTGACAGGTGTGGAGTCTATTTTTATATAACATTACAAGAGGGATTCTTATTATTACATTATATGCATTATTGTGCTCATGAGATGTTGTTATGACTATAAAGGGTTGGATACGAAACGAAGGGGACAGTCATATGAGAGTTTTTAGCTTGCAATACTAATGTAGCAAAGCCAGGTGCAGACACTGTAAGAGGACAATGAGTTACGGCCCGTCCACACAGCGGCGTGCGTTGAAGCTTGCTCCATTTTTTGGAATATGAGGAAATGACCTGCGGTGTGTCTCTCCCAGCATACACGCGGTTTGATTGGCTAGCGCTTGTACTGGCAGATTTGCATAAATGGGATTTGATTGGCTGACGCTTCCACCGAAGCTTCAGAAGCTTCAAAAGTTGAACATTTCTCAACTTTTGCAGCGAGCCACGTCAGCAAAGCTCCGCTTCGCTTCCCACAATGCAGTTCGGCGAAAAGTGACGTCACCCCATTCAAGTGAATGGTGAAGCTTTCAACGCACGCCGCTGTGTGGACGGGCCGTTACTGAGGCTCTGGCCTTGGCCGTGTGGGTGAGCTTCGCTCCCACGCTTAGCTGGGAATCAGTATAACCAGGATTCCACTTTTTCTGTAGAAACTTTAGCAAAAACAAATTACTAGGATAGCGACAGAGTAGGGAGGAACCTTCACAGGCCGGCCGAATGCTGATTGGAAGATTGTGTTGCCAAGAGACTTTTGTCTAAGTCTGTGCACCAACCAGGGAAGCCAAAGTCTAAACCACGGCCCTCCCCAACTAGTCTCAACCAATCATAAATGTACGGGCAACGCCCTGTGTAATAAAATGTATTGACGCACAAGGTTCGAGGCTTTTTTACGGAAATACTGGTTACATATTACAGCTTTGCTGCCTGTGATTTCTATGACCTGACGGAGTCCTTGGCCAAGTAATATATATTTTGCTCTTTTATAATAAATAGTTAAACTTAGAAGTTGTGAACACAACACAGGTCTCCGGCCCGTATGTTTAGAAACTGAACGTAGGAACACGCTGTGAGGTTCAGCCTGAAACTAAGTGCGGTACCAGAACTGCTAAATTGGCCAGTCCTTTTAAGAAAAGTATTTAATTGTGACCCATGCGTTTTTTTGGTATTTAACCCTCTGGAGTCGGTGGAAGCGCCGGCGCGTCCAGGTGCGCATAATTTACGTAATTAATCATATATTTTCAATTATAAGAAGTAGAAATATGATTCAGATATCCGCGGAATCGCTGGAAGTGTAGCATTCCAGCGGTACCTCCTGTGAGACTGTAACCAGGGCACAGCAGCCAATATGGCCGCTCAAAGCAGCTAGACTCGGCGTTACACTATGTGGGATTGTTGGATTCGTGTGTCCGTCAAGGAAATCTCGGCCGGCAGCCATGATGGTCTGAAATGTCCAATGGACATCGAGAAATCACTAAGGACCTAGAAAAAAGAACATAAACCATGTGTCTCCCATCAGTTTACGTCTGTGAGGAAGAGAGAGAGACAGAGAAAATGGCTAAACATTTTTTTACAGTTGCGGACTTCGCTAGAGATTTTTTTCGCTAGCAGCAGTGAAGATAGAGCCTCAGAACATGAAGTCTTCGGAAGAAGAAGAATACAAAGACAACAACAAGGATCCATTTGGACATGGGTAAGTGTAAATATTACAGTAATAATGTACTTGCAATGTGTGGGGAATACCGCGAAAATGAACAATAGGTTTATTGATATTTTGTTTTTATCGATAGTCATGAACTTTTTCTTGGGACAAAATAGACTCTCCATTAGCAACGTTTACTCTGTGTTAACGTGTTTTATGTGTAAACGTTATTTTGGTGTGTAAAAGTGAGATTACATGTGTAGATGATTCAAATGGGCTGCACTGTGTTTCAGTCACTAACGCTGCCCCGCAGCTGAAATACTCTGCCACGGAGCTGCTGTGTCTCCGGTCCCACTTCCTGATCCCTCCAACTCTGCTTGCCCATCGGGACATCCTCAAACGTCCCAGATATGTACACCGTGGATCACGTCGTAACTTTCAGTACACAACTACAAACCAAAACACAAACATCCGCTCTTTTTGGTCGACCGAGCCCCGCCCCCTCCGCTTCGCCTGCTTCGCCACTCGACCTGTCAATCACACTGTGCTACTCCCCCTGCACAAAGCACACAGCTATGCACCTCTTGGTTGTTTAAAACTGGCTCTTCACAATATCAGATCCCTCACTAGCAAGGCACTGCTTGTTAATGAGTTTATTCTTGACCACAAACTTGACTTGCTATGCCTCACTGAGACCTGGCAACAGCTAAACGATTTCTCACAGCTAAACGAAGCGCTCCCTCCTGGCTTTGCGTATGTCTGTGAACCCCGTGTGACTGGAAGGGGTGGTGGCCTTGCTGTCTTTTACCGCAAAGACATGAAACTCACCACTGTCACCGTCCCTCATCACTCCTCTTTTGAGTGCCTGGCAATAAAACTCACAGGATCTAAACCTACCATTATTGTGACTATCTACAGACCACCGAAGCCCTCAGCTGCTTTCCTCACAGAATTCTCAGCCTTATTAACAACAATATGTGCTATGTCCCCCACTGTCATCCTCCTGGGTGATTTTAATATTCATATTGATAACCCCGCTAATGGTTTTGCAAAGGACTTCATCTCACTCCTTGAGTGTCTTGGTATTACACAATATGTCAATTTTCCAACCCACAACAAAGGTCACATATTAGACCTAGTCTGTTGCACCGGTGTCACTCCTTTTAACCTCACTGATGCTGAGTTCCCCATCTCTGACCATAAATCTGTGCTTTTTGAGGTAAATGTCCCCCTATCTAAAACAAGAGCACTGCGGACCATTACCTTCAGAAACATCAAACGCATTGACCCCAGAGACCTTAACTCCCTTATTACCTCCGTGCCCAGTCCACCCCCATCCTCCTCCTCAATCCCTGCTGAACTGGTGAGTCACTACAACAACTGTCTCGCATCTTCCCTGGATGCGCTGGCTCCCCTGAAGTCTCGCATAGTCTCATTTGTGCACACTGCTCCCTGGTACACTGCTGCCCTCCACCAGCTAAAAACCACTGGCCGGCGTCTTGAACGTCTGTGCAAAAAGACTGGACTCTTAATCCACATACAGCTCTACAAAGAACATCTCTGCCTTTACAAGAACGCCCTCACCACCGCTAAGTCCTCCTACTACTCCAACCTCATCAGTTCTGGAAAAGGTAACACGAGAAACCTCTTCTCAACCGTCAGACACCTACTTCAACCTCCCACAACCCTCCCCACAGACATCTCATCTGATGACTGCAATGACTTTCTGAATTTCTTCACCAGCAAAATCAACACCATCCACCTGCAACTGGCTGCATCTAGCACCTCCAAAGACGACCCACAGTGGCTGAGCTCCACCAGTCACCAGCTAATCCCCACCCTGTCCAATTTTTCGACAGCTACTGAGTTCTCCATCACTGAGCTCATCCGTAAATCCAAACCTACTACATGTCAGCTTGACCCACTCCCCACTGCCCTCGTTAAAGCCTGTGTGCCCTCTACTTGCCCCTTGATCACAAGAAAAACCTCAAAACTGCTGCAATAACACCAACACTCAAAAAACCTGGAGCTGACCGAGATGACCTGAATAACTACAGGCCCATCTCTAACCTCTCCTTCATCTCAAAAACCCTTGAAAGAGTGGTTGCTGACCAACTTCAACAACACCTGGACAAAAACAACCTTCATGAACCCTTCCAATCGGGTTTCCGCTCAAAGCACAGCACCGAAACAGCGCTGGTAAAAATCACCAACGACCTCCTCCGTGCAGCTGACTCTGGACTACTCACCATCCTAATCCTCCTTGACCTCACAGCTGCCTTTGACACCATCTCGCACCCACTGCTTATCAAACGCTTGGCAGACATTGGGATCACTGGTACTGCACTCTCATGGTTTTCATCCTACCTCACAGACAGAAAACAATATGTCCGTCTCAGCACCCACCGGTCAAGCTGCTCCACTGTCTCACATGGTGTTCCTCAGGGGTCAGTATTGGGTCCACTCCTGTTTATTATCTACCTACTCCCCCTTGGCACTATCCTCCGTCATCATAATGTCCATTTCCACTGTTACGCCGATGATACCCAGGTCTACATTTCCAGCAAACCCAACACTGCCCTCCCCCCAACCTCTCTCACCAACTGCCTCCAGGACATCAGGAACTGGATGAGCAGGAACTTCCTAAAACTCAACGGCAGCAAAACCGAAGCCCTGCTGGTTGGCACCAAAAGCACCCTCTCCAAAACCTCATCCTCCCCTGCCTCCAACCTCATCATTGATGGCTACTCCATCCCCTTCTCTGGCCAAGTTAAGAGCCTTGGTGTCATCCTGGACAGCTCCCTCTCATTTTCACCTCACATAAATAACATCACCCGGACTGCCTTCTTCCACATACGCAACATCTCCAGACTCCGCCCATCCCTTTCTCAATCAAACACTGAAATCCTGGTCAATGCATTTGTCACGTCCCGCATCGACTACTGTAACGCCATCCTCTCAGGCATACCCACCAAGCTCATCAACAAACTACAAATCATACAGAACTCTGCAGCCCGGATCATCACCGGCACCAAGGCCTCAGAACACATCACCCCCATCCTCATCCAACTCCACTGGCTCCCTGTTCAATCCCGCATCAACTTCAAAAACCTACTGCTCACTTACAAAGCCCTACATAACCTGGCCCCCCCCTATCTGGCTGACCTTCTTCAGGAGTACACCCCCTCTCGCTCCCTCCGCTCCTCCTCTGCTGGTCTGCTAACCGTCCCCACCCCACGCCTCGTCACCATGGGTGCTCGGGCTTTTAGCTGCACTGCTCCCAGACTCTGGAACTCCCTCCCCCCGCACATCCGACAGTCAGACACAATCACCACATTCAAATCCCAATTAAAAACCCACCTGTTCAGATCTGCCTACTCACTGTAGTGCTCCCCATTATATGTTTCATTTGTGTCCACTTGACTGTCTCCTCCATGATTTCCTGTTTGTGTTTTTATCATGTTTTGTTGCCTATTAGCGTTTTATTTATTTTTTAACGAATTGTACGGTGTCCTTGGGTGTCATGAAAGGCGCCTAAAAATAAAATGTATTATTATTATTATTATTATTATTATTAAATAATCATTTATTCGTCGTTGAGTTTGATTATTTTGCCCATGGAGGAATGTCAGGGGAGTCGACGGGGGACTCTTGCGGGGTCATGAGGCACTATTTTCGGATACAATTTTCTCATTTTGACCCCTTTTGCCTGGTTCTCACAAAAGTTGAGTTTGATTATTTTGCCCATGGAGGAATGTCAGGGGAGTCGACAGGGGACTCTTGCGGGGTCATGAGGCACTATTTTCGGATACAATTTTCTCATTTTGACCCCTTTTGCCTGGTTCTCACAAAAGTTGAGTTTGATTATTTTGCCCATGGAGGAATGTCAGGGGAGTCGACGGGGGACTCTTGCGGGGTCATGAGGCACTATTTTCGGATACAACGGAGACATATAGAGTGGCTATAGATGTGTTTTGCCATCGATTATTTTATCATACTGTTCTGTACAGATGAGACTGACATATATTTATTTATATGTGTGCCTGTGATTATTTTACCGTCCTGTACAGATGAGACTTTGTTATCAGATGTATGTAGGCCTATATGTGTGTCTGTGATTTTATACTGAATGTAAAGTAACTGGAAATACCTGTGTGTGTGAGAGTGAGAGAGAGACTCCTGTCCAACCTCCCAAACTTTCTTTTTATGTGTGCATTGTTGTTTGTGCTTGAGCAACATTTTACTTGAACTTTATTTCAATGAAATTAGTATTTGTATTCCTACATTTCAATTTGTTTTACAGAGAGGTTTCACATCTGCCTGGGCCTAGTGGCCCACAGGCGGCGTTTATCCAGCAGCCAGAACATCCATCTGTGCCTGCCCCCAGGTCAAGATCTACCGTGGCTCAAGGGCCTTCACCAGAGCCATCACCACCAAGGACCAGCAGACCAGCATCACTACAGCTGCCTCCACCTCCATCTGTGCCTGCCACCAGGTCAAGATACACCTCAGCACAAAGGCTCCACCACAGCCATGACCATCAACCCAGCCAGCAAGGAGGTCTCGTGGAGGTCTCGTATAGCACTTGTACCCCCCACCTACACAGCAGCCCATGCACCATCACCCCCACCTATACACAGCAGCCAGACGCACTATTTTGGAAGACAGACAAAGACCTTGACACTGTCTTGACATTTATAATGAATAGTTGGTTAGACATGAATTACACATTTATATACAGTGTAATTCAAATATTTCACTACTTTTGTGATCCTAACGGACCGTCCACACAGCAGCGTTAAAAAATCTTGAAACGCTTCTGCCCATTCACTTTGAATGGGGTGACGTCACTTTCCCTCACTTTTCGCCGAACTGCATTGTGGGCAGGCGAGCGGAGATTTTCAGGATTTTCAGGATTCAAAGTTGAGCAATGTTCAACTTTTGAGGCTGAGGTGGAAGCGTCAGCCAATCAAATCCCGTGTACGCAAATCTGACAGTTCAAGCTCCAGCCAATCAAACGGCGTGTAAGCTGGGAGTGACATACCGCAGTTCATTTCTATATTCCTAACAAAATGGACAAAATGGAGGAAAAGTTAGTTGTTGCGGTAGCAAATCACCCGGTTCTTTATGACCAGTCCCTATTTATTTACCGGGATACAAACCGGAGGAACCAGGCATGGAGGGAGGTGGCAGAGACAGTGGGTGAAACTGGTAGGTTTTCGCCTGTTTGGGGATTTTAGATCCAGTTTACTTCGTTTTAACATCGCTAGCAAGCATAGACAGTATATTTAGCCAGCATGGAATGTAGCATAAAATAGCACCAGACATTAATCTCATAAATGTTCATCATAGCCCTCCATTAACATCACATTAATGCACACAATGTCATACTCCTTTCTGCACATATTCTGATTTCACATTTCTTAGTTTATATGCAAAAATGCATTCATAGCATTCTATTTCCATGTAAATTACTGCTTTATTTAATTGTTATCTTATTGCAACTTAACTGTATTTTATTACGGTGTAAAACATTGTGTTTTATATTAGATTTCTTGTTTTTTATATATGCACCATGACATCAAGTCAAATTCCTAGTATGTGCGAACCTACCTGGCAATAAACCTGTTTCTGATTTTGATTCTGATAAAGTGTGACATGTAAAACCTTTTATGCAATTGACAGTGATAAAAGGGATTTGGTTTTCATTAATGGAGGAATAATTGTTGTAAATTAAAGAAATTAACTGTATTCTTTCATTTCATTTTATTAGAGGAAGTGTGCAAAAAAAAATGGAAGACACTGAGGGACAGATATAGGAAGGAGAAGCAACAGGAGAAGGAGGCTAAAAGAAGCGGTGCAGGGTCTTCAGGGGGATACAAGCCCTGGTGTCTCGCGGCAATCATGAGTTTTTTAAACCCATTCATGATTGACCGCGAGACGTCCAGCAATGTCCCCCGGCAAACCCTGCCTCCATCCACCCTGGTAAGAGAAGAGAGCCAGGAAAGCCAGCCAGGTGGCAGTCAGCCAGGTGCCAGTCAGCCAGTCAGTCAGCCAGGCAGTCAGCCAGCCAGTCAGCCAGCAAGTCAGCAAGCAGAGGCAGGGGAGACAGGACAGGAGGATGCAAGTGGTTCGTTCCGGGGGAAAAGGAAAAGGGCACAGGAGATGTCCTCCTTCGAACAAAATTTGCTGTCTGCCGTCGCTCCAATTCTGGCCATGCCTCCACCACCAGTGGTGGTGGAGGAGGAGGAGGACCTGTTGTTCTTCAGGAGTCTCTTGCCCACCA
Organism: Trematomus bernacchii; assembly: GCF_902827165.1. NCBI lineage: Eukaryota > Metazoa > Chordata > Actinopteri > Perciformes > Nototheniidae > Trematomus > Trematomus bernacchii. Next base: position 793,791 of record NW_022987649.1, on the reverse strand, counting down.
TGAGACTGATGTCGAGAGCGAAGAGGTTAAGAGTGAGATTTGCCATACACAAGGTGGTATTAGAGGCAGACCAGGAGGAAAATTAAATACTGATACTGATACTGATCCACATTACATCTTTTTACACTCATCACACACTTCACTCACAACATTACATAAATAAAAGTTATTTAAAGTATGTTATGGCTATACTGTGTCTTGACTTGTTCATGTGGTTTGTCAGTTGCAACATACCAGAAGCTTCATGTATGTTGATATATAATGTGCGGTCTTCTGTAATTGTTCAGGTGAAAACCTGTTGTAATTATGAGTGGTTTATCACTAAAAACAGGACTGAAGGAAAAAGGTTGTTAGTCATATCATAATTAGGAATGTTTGATTTTAAAATGGCTCATTTGGAATATTTGCTTTTTAAAGAAAATATGGGTAGCTCTTAAAAGAGCTTTTGGTTTGGAGACAATGGTGACCCTACACCACATTCGCCTGTCATGGCACTGCACCCTCCTCATTAAAATAGGAGCTGAAGGTCTCACGCAGTTGGATGGATCTGCGTGTGGCATTGTTGGAACCCATCCTCGGTGCATCACACAGGGTTGGAGTAGCTTCATCCGTGGACTCGGCAAGAGGTGTGCGTGATCGCCTTCCTATCGTCTTCCTGCGGAGGAAGTTGTGCAACACACAGGCGGCCTTCACACACAACTCTGTTACCTCCGGGCTGGTGGTGATGACACGCCTGAACATTCTCCACTGGGATGAGAGGATGCCAAACGCACATTCAACCACCAACCTGGCCCGGCTGAGGCGGTAGTTGAACATCCTCCTTTCACGGGTGAGGTGACGTCCAGGGAATGGACGCAGCAGGTTGTCCAGCAGCGGAAAAGCCTCATCTCCTACAAACACATGGGGAAGAAGGCCCAGCTGCTCTGCTCCTGGGATGACGGTGTCAGGTGGTAGCTGCAGACTGCCATCTCTGAGGCTCTCTCCAAATGCCGAATTCCGCAGGCTCCCACTGTCGCTGCTCCTTCCAAAGCCTCCGACATCCACTACCCTGAAGAGGTACCGGGCATCCACGACAGCCAGCAGTACCAAGGAGTGGGTGGACTTGTAGTTGAAGAACTGGGACCCAGAATTTGCCGGAGCCTGGATCACCACGTGCTTCCCATCAATGGCACCAACGCAATTTGGAAAGTTCCAGATCTCCTGAAACTCAGCAGCGATGGCTCTCCAGTCCTCCGGCTGTGGTACTGGCATGGTCTCCTCAACCAGGGCGGTCCAGATGGCACCCGCAACCTCCTTGACGATGACAGCCACTGTTGCATGCCCGACCCGATAGCTGAATGCTATGGTCCTGTATGAATCACCAGTTGCCAGGTACCTGAGAAAAAAATATACACATGATTAAAAAAATATATGTCAGACCCCACACACATATACACACACACATATCCCCCCCCACACACACAGACCACAGACACACACACACACAGATCACAGACCACAGACACACACAGATCCCCCCCCCCACACACAGGACACAGACCACAGACACACAGGACACAGACCACAGACACACACAGATCCCCCCCACACACAGACCACAGACACACACAGGACACAGACACACACAGACCACACACAGGACACAGACACACACAGATCCCCCCCCACACACACAGACCACAGACACACACAGGACACAGACACACACAGATCACAGACCACAGACACACACAGATCCCCCCCCCACACACAGACCACAGACACACACAGGACACAGACACACACAGATCACAGACACACACAGACACACACAGACCACAGACCACAGACACACACAGGACATAGACACACACAGATCACAGACACACACAGACCACAGACACACACAGACCACAGACACACACAGATCCCCCCCCACACACACAGACCAGACACACACAGACCACACACGCCATGTACACAGGGGAGCAATACTGTGTTTACCTAGCTATCTTAATTAATGTCATCCATCTGAACTAAATCACAGACTTCAGTCATCATTCATCCATGGCATGCATTCTCTCTTTCTATACAGAGTCAGATGAAAGAAGTACAAATACACAAAACGTACCGTAGGCAGATGGCGAGTCGCTCGGCGGGTCTGATTGACACACGCATATGGGTGTCCGCCTTTGTGATCAGTGGACCCACTTTTCCGAGCAACTCGTCGAACACGTTTATGGTCATCCGAAAGTACTGCTGGAACAGGTGGTCATCCAGACGGAGCTCTTGGACCAGAACGTGGTATTCCCCCCGTTGCAGACGTTTTCGGAGTATTGGATGTACCCAACAGCGACGCACACTAGGCCTCCTGCGAGACATTGCATACACTAAATTCACCCTTGCTACTACACTTTCTACCCTTGCTACAAAACCGGCATCCATTTTGGCAATAGTGGAGAAGAACCGGGCTTTTTTGCTTTGTATATCGGGGGCGGGAGATTCGGGGGCGGGAGATTCATGTGATTGGTTGTTGGTCGCCTTGCTCGCAAAAAATCCCCAAGCTTCAGATACGCCCACCTCCAAGATTTTTTTAACTGTAAGTCTGTAAGACTTTGGTAACCAAATCTAAAACACCAAAATAATTGGATGAAATTAGTAAATTTGTGTTTTCACAAGAGTTCTGAAGATTTTCCGAAAATCGGATGTCAAATGTTAAGCTTTAGAGCAGGGGTACTCAAATACAAATCTTAAAGGTCCAAAAAAGAAATTTCAATAAGACAAAGGTCCGTTTATTACGGTCATTCAAACTTTTAAACAATTGCAACCGGATTCTTAACACGAGGTTGCAAAAACAAAAATAATCTGTATGCAGCAGTTTTCATTGTTATTGTGTCTGTGCTTGATCCCTCAGAGTCGCAGTGTAAGAGCTGCACAGTTATGAATAAAGGCAGCTGCACCCTCTTTCATTCAGCATTCCCATTATTGCTTTATAAATGTCTTGCCCCCTTGTGTGTCCACTGAGGTTCGTCAGGCCCAACACATCTTCAACAAACTCCCCCTTTGCCTCATCATAAAAACTCACAAACACCAGCAACTGAGCATTGTCAGTGGTGTCAGTGGACTCATCCACAGCTAAGGAAATGCACTGTGCATTTTTTATTCCATCACAAAGCTGATTAATCAAATCACCAGCCAGTATTTATGTTCTTCTGGTTGCTGTGGAATCTGAGAGGGGGATTTGCTTGATTTGACCTGTTATTTCCTCTTTTTGTTTGCCTTCAAACATGGTCTCCATCACTTCAGTCATGCATTCTTTTATACTTCAGTTATTATCCAGTGGAATGTCCTTACCTACTGGCCTAGTTAAATCAAAGTGGTTACTTTTTTTTGGCTGGGCAGTGTAGTTTTACACACCGTCTTATTTGACTTTCTCAGGACTTACAACTGTTTTTTGGGGGCAGAACCCCACAAAGAAAAAAATATATTTACACACGTAAGGTCATCATCTTAACAGTTGTGTATGCTCATCTGTGAGCAGAGCATCAAGTTGACATGTCTATTACAGCTGAATGCGGCGATTACCATCTTGTTCAGCAAAACGCCTCACAAAATTAGTAAGATCAACAGCTTTAGTGCGTTTTGATTCAATGCTGAGTACAGCCAAACTTGACAGTCTCTTCTCTGTCATTGTAGACCGCAAATACCTCATTCCTTCAGTACTTGGGTCCGAATGCTTCTCGTTGTGTGCCGTCCCGTTCAAATGAAATCGCCGCCAATCATATTTCCACGCTCGCGCCAGGGCCGGGGAAGGGGTTACAAGACGTGCGTCTTGTGCTGCATCAGGGTTCCCGCGGGGTCTTAAAAAGTCTTAAATATGATTTAGAAGGTCTTAAAAATTATGGGATTTGAAAGGTACTTCTGTGTTGCGATCGCGTCTAAATGTGTTTTGGGGGAAATGTCCGGGCTGCAAAGTAACCTGTACGGTAATAGCCTTTCAGTTCCCACCCAACAATCTGTATTGAAATAAATCAACATGGAACCAGTAATCGCTAACTTTGTTTCCCCCGGCCCCTTATTGGAGAACACCCAGCTAGTAACCTAGCAACCAAGCTTCAGCTAGCGGCAGTCAGAAACTCATGTATCTTCAAATCTACTTACAAATAAATATGGGGAAGTGTAAGTTCAACCGTATTTGGTTGGAAAACATCGAATTTAGTGCTTGGTTGAAACCAGTGGAGGGAACGTATTGAAGCCCGCTGCACCTTTTGCAAAATACATTTGCGTTTGTTTTGCTAATGTAGCGTTAGTGCAGCAGCTCCTGCAACAACACCGGGGGACCTCCAGGCGACGTCAACCCTAAAAGCGGAGGTGCTGTAGACGCTAAATACCGTAGCTAAACACCAATCATCCAACAGCAACGATGAAAGATTGTAGCCAAGGCAGCAGAGCTCTGAATATAGATAGATAGTAGGGCTGTCAAGTTAACGCGTTAATAACGCGTTAACGCAAAAAAAAATTAACGCCACTAATTATTTTAACGCGATTAACGCATGTGTATTTTTTGTCCTCGGCCGCCGTAGTTTCAGAGCGCATCGAGTGTAAAATACCATCTACAAGCTGATGCTGACAGCCCCGCTCCTGCCGCCCGCTTGTGGCAGACCACACTTCCACGCTCACTGGCAGGCCCGGACTGGCCATCGGGAGGACCGGGAGGGAGTGTGTATGTGTGGCGCGACTCGCGCGAGCGAGGCACACCTACGTGTTGTTGTTAGCATCTGGTGCTAGCTAGCTGCGCTAACGGATATAAGGAGCTGTTTCAATGACATTTCGCCGACAACTGCGCCGAGCACTTGACTTTATGCAGGTAGCCAGACAGTGGGACATTGTACGAAAAGTCAGCGCAACATTATTGCAGCGTCCAGGCAGCTCCCATTCGAGCATATATGCCTTGAGCTGCACATAGCTCAACGATCCATCACAGTGTCTCTCCACACACACACACACACACACACACACACACACACACACACACACACACACACACACACACACACACACACACACACACACACACACACACACACACACACACACACACACACACACACACACACACACACACACACACACACACACACACACACACACACACACACACACACACACACTTTGTATTGTATTATTGTATGAGAGAGGTTCCAGGTTGAATTGAGGCGAATATTTGTAATGTTCAGAGGTTGTTGTGTTTAATATTCATGAGAATATTTGTCATTGTTCAAATGATAATAAACAAACATATAAAGCATATTTGTCCACTCATATGTTGATAAGAGTATTAAAAACTTGAAAGATATCCCTCTAAGGTACATTTAGAACAGATAAAAAATGTGCGATTAATTTGCGATTAATCGCGATTAACTATGGACAATCATGCGATTAATCGCGATTAAATATTTTAATCGACTGACAGCCCTAATAGATAGATATATAGATAGATAGATAGATAGATAGTACTTTATTGATCCCAAATTGGGAAATTGTTGTTGTTACAGCAGCATAAAAGGCATTTTACAATAAAACAAAACTACAAAATATACAAGAATAGAAAGAAAAATAAAATAAAATATAAAATATACATGTCGAAATATAAAATATACATGCAGATATTATATATATATATATATACAAATATATATATATATTCAAAATATATGGAATATGGAGTATAAATATTGAACAGATTATAGAGTAAAATGTACAACGTGGTTTTATTTCAAGAGAAACTATGGAGCAGAGAGTTCTCTTCCAGCCAGAGGTGATTTGTACTACGTTGTTGTACAGAGTTTCAGTGTAGACTTAGAACAAAATTGTCATGTTGTGCAACAGTCTCCTGCGTGTAATAGCTGCATTTCCAATAAGGATCTTACTTGGCAAAACGTTTATTTTGAACATAGCACACAAAAAGAAACAAACAATGACAAATGATAGAAAATTGCAAAACAGTTAGAATATATAAAATGTCTTAATTATACAATTATTATTATTAAACATATAATTATATCTAATCATATGCCCCCCATATTTTCTCATGGACTGCGTAATCATTGCAATACTGGTGTTTGTATGTGTTACATGTGTGTAAAGTGGTGTCTTTTGCTTTAATAAAACATATTGATCACAAAAAAAAGGTCATTTTGCGGCTTAGCGAATCTGAGTCTGCTGTTGAATCGTGCATGATGACGAGTCTGCTGGATCTCTGGATCTGCTGCTATACGGTTACGGCTCTGAGTCCGCACGAGTCTGCTATGTTTTGCACAGTGAGTCAGGATTTGCGAATCTGCGAGTCTGCTGTTGACTCGTGCATAATATAGCCGCGGGAGCCGGGTGCTGGAGGAGGGGCTATGCTCGTGCACATGACGAGTATGGATCTCTGGATCTGCTATGCTATTACGGTTAGGAGCCGTCAGCTCCTCTGAGTCCCCACGAGTCTGCAGGAAGTTTCACTGATCCGCGTCCCCTCCCCTGAGCCAAACGATCACTTCTGGCAGCTATCCTACTTGCTAAAGGGTAGGCAGATGGACTGGGGTACGTTGTAATGTGATTTTACATGTTATAAAGAGAGTAGCGAGTGACGCAATTTATAGTTTTAATTTGTACGTCACACCAAGTGTGGGACTCAAGGACTCGGGTTAATGGAGAGGGGAGACTCGTCACGACCAGCTCATTTCTAGGATCCGGGTTAATGATCCGGATGAATCAGGACTCGCCCATCTCTATATTCCACCACACGCGGCGCATTACGGCTCAGAAGCGTCCCAGAAGCGTCTCGGCGCAGGGCTCCTCTAAAATTAGGATGAATCCTATTTTTGTCGCGGCGCAGCCGTAACGTAAGGTCGGGCAGGCAGGAAGTGGAACGTTCAGAGCATATATATATATATATATATATATATATATACACACACACAAACTAATTTTGCAGAACCTATCCCTCCGTAGTCTTTCAAGTAGGAGGAGAAATGCCAGCGTTCTCCTCCGGTTTACAGGCACTGTGTAAATTATATATATAGAATAATGATGATGATGAATGCATTTTTTTACCACTAAAATACAGCAACACATCTTTGATTCATGTCGTTTATAACTGGAATATTACAGTTATTATTAACTTTGTCTGTATAAAGTAGCCTGTCCAGGAAATATGCCCAAATCAACAAAAACTGAGAGCCGGCAGGCAAGACGCTCCGCTTCTGAAATGCTTCTGAAACGCGCCTGGTAGGGTATGACGCCGGAGGAGGCCGGACCAAAACCGCGGCGCAGACGGACCCGGTGGAATCTAGGGGTTACACTCCAGAGGGTTAAACACATTGAGTAAATAAATAATATACAGCTGATTAACAGAGTGCACAGACGTGTTTAATTGTATTATAGTATTTTACTATGTTATATTTATTTTGACCACCAAATGTGTCACACATTTATTTGAGTTGCAGAAATATATATCTTAAAATATATTTTGTCATTTGATTTTTTTTTGCAGAATTAGGAGTTTTGAGTAAATGTAAAGTCCTTGATAAATGATGGATCACTATATGTTTATTTTACTAATTCAATTCAATAAAAATACAGTTAAAGGTCCCATGTCATGGCCATTTCTACTGATCATAATTCCATTGTTGAGGTCTACTAAAATAGATTTATATTGTGCAATTTTCCAAACTCACATTGGTTTCTCATACAGCATCTCTGTATAGTATGTGTATTCACGCTCTGTCCTAAACGGCTTGTTGGAGCTCCTGCCCTCCCCTCCCTGTGAGCCCAGTGGCCATCTGCGAGACAGCGAGACACAGCGAAACCAGCCCGAGCACACACACCCGCAGACTGGCTGGGAATTTTTGTGTGTGCTCACACACAGATTCACAGCCTCGCCGCGTCCCACCGTCTCAGGGAGGAGAAATCGGCGGAGCTGCAGCTGAGAAAAGATTGAGTGTGTGTGTGTGAGGAAGTCTTAACGTAACGGCTCCGCGGACGTAACGGCTCCGCGGATTGGTCCATTTGGACCAATGGGTCCATGTGGGTATGGGCACGTCACTGTACCCAGGAAGAAAACAATGGAAGAAGAAAAATCTCCAACGAGGCGTTCGCAGCATAGACAGGTATTTTCTGTGTTAGAGTTTTACTCGCTATAGGGTGTACTTTGAGGGTTTGTGACTCTGCAGACCGTTTACATGCATAAAAACCTTCATAACACACAAGGGGACGGGTAATAACCGGAAAAGCATGACATGGGACCTTTAAAACTATATTAGTAGAAGCATCAAATACAGTTTATCTGTCAATGTTATTACAAAGTGTTTTTTAGTCTGTTGATCCAGTTTTAAGCTCCACAGCAATCGTGACAGTGAGAGTAGGGTGAGCCTAAAGGCTGCTAAATACTGTACATTGGCTTTCAGCCAGTTCAAATGCACAGTAAATACCCTGTTGCACCATTGAAAATTATCTAGGCTTACTATTCTTTTTAAGATAATGTTACACTTTCTTTGTCACTTCAGCAGTGATTTTATAATTTAGTTTTAAATGTAGACAACCTTCACTTGGGGATCACTTGTGAAAACATCTTCAGATAAAATGTAAGTATTGGTCAAAATTCCTGGATGTGTTAGGGGCATTCAAAAGAGATAATGCATGCAGCTCTTAGATTATTTAGTTTATCTTACAAGCATCATGGCCTACCAAGTGTTTCAACAGGAAATACATCACATTAGGGAAGTAGTGATAGCTCTTTATTGAATGTTCAATTTGTCAAATACTGTAAGTATACAGTTCTGGCAGCAATAGGTCCTGTTCTAGCTGACCCATTATATTTATCATGTTTGGGTAACTTGTAGTATGGTAGAAGTTCTTTCACAATGCCGCAAAGCAGTTGTAAAGTTGGGCTTTAGCCAACAGGATTATGTCAACGACTAAATTAAACCTGTGTATGTTAAGAAGTGTATTGACCTCCATTTATATTAGTTGATCTAAAAAAGCCATAAACAACTGCCATATGTGAGTTTCTTCTCTGTACACTGCCTTTCTGCTTGTTCAGTGTCAGTATAGGTTGCAGAACATTGCTGTTTGCTTGATAACTCCAGAGGTCATTGAATAGCCTTAGCTTTGGTGGTTGCTCAGAACTTTGCAGCTTGTTGTCTGCCGGGATCATGTTTGTTAAAGTTCATTACAGGAGAAGTGAGAGTAACTCATTACAGAGCTTTTCTTCTGCGTTCTTTTCAACAAAAATGTCTTGGTGGTCTGTGAATGAGTAAAGCAGGAATAAGAAGTATATTCATATATATTTTGAATATATATATATATATATTTGTATATATATATATATATATATAATATCTGCATGTATATTTTCTATTTCGACATGTATATTTTATATTTTATTTTATTTTTCTTTCTACTCTTGTATATTTTGTAGTTTTGTTTTATTGTAAAATGCCTTTTATGCTGCTGTAACAACAACAATTTCCCAATTTGGGATCAATAAAGTACTATCTATCTATCTATCTATCTAAACAAAGCAGAGTGGGTTGACATCTCCAACGTGACCCCATGTTTAACAGGATGTGATTGGTGTTCTTCTTTATGTGGTACACCCAAGCGGCAAACTCTGGGGAAGAGCCGGGACGCCAATACGGAAGTGCCACAAACTGCAGTTCATATATTGGCCGATAGGCGATGACTGCAGAAAGGAGCAATTTCCATAGACCCCCATGTTAAAATGCCCAATTTCACAGCAGAAAAAAAACGTTTCTAGCCCTGGCTGCAATACATTTTATTATGTATATAGTTAGATTCCACCTTCATGATTATGAATCTGTGAGTGAATTGTTTTCTAACATGACCCTTTTATTTATATTAGGTCTTAAAGTTTTTGCATAAATTAGGGCGTGGTCACATTGAGTGACAGCTCTGTCAAGTGACTGCTGCTGTTAGCTTTTTGTCTCTCTGCTAGCTGCTCCGTCTCCGTGAAGCTACAGCGACTCTGCCTGGTCAGTTCATCCAGGGAACACAACTTGACCCCGGCCGTGTTTGTTTGTTCTTCATGCTTATATATCGGACTATTGTGACTCGCTCTGCGGTTAAAACAGACGGTGCATGAATGCCGTTTTGCGGTAAGTGAAATTCGAGTACTTTATTTATGTGTTTATGATTTCAATCAGCTACGTAATGAATGTTAAGGCTTGGGTTAGCGTGTAAGCGAGTGGTAGCTACATCGGTGCTAACGATGCTAATCTTAGCCTCCAAGTTAACTTAAAACCATAGACTGTATATATAAAGGTTAAAACGAAATAGACAAGTGTTAAGCGTTAAGTGGGATAATACTGTAGAACAAAAGGCTTCTGTTTGAGGTTGATAAAATAAGGTCATCCTTGTAACTTAGAGAGATATTTTATTATGTAGGTAGGAACTGTATGCATCCTAAGGTTAATTTAAATTGGCTATGCTCAAGTATGTAGACAAGCTAACGTCGAAGTAGTGTATGTGAAATCAACCTCACAATAAGATGTGTGTATATTACAATTATTAATGTCATATTTCAAGATGATTACTTAGATATTACAATATGGTTGGTTGAGCTGGAGTTCATTATTGAGCTTACACGTTAACGTCACAGTCATCTGAAGAACGAACCCAAACCTTGTTGTTTTTATTAATTGCATTACCAAATTGGTATCAAATAAACAGTAAGCATTGGTAACACAACTTCCAAAGTTACAGTAAAATAAAAAGGACCCTGACTCGGGCAATACACAATCCAACATGTTCAACAGAAGAGAATAAGTTATATTGTTTGTACACATGGTTCTTTACATATATATCTGTTTGTTTAAAGTGTCCAGGTGATGCAGACAGGCTGGACCAGAGAGTGAGAGACAGAACTGGACTCCTCACAGCAGTGAACTTCAGCACAGGTACAAATACTCTTTTTTCATACTGTACAAAGAATCAAGAAAGATATTGGTTTAAATAAATGAAGTATTGACTTTAATACACTGCTATACATTCCATTAAACAATACTAAATACTAGATCACCTACACATCAGTGAAGTTGAGGGTTTTTTCCATGCAAAGGGTTACATTTAGATGTTAACAAGCAATATGACTGTCAGCTTTCTAATTTAAGGTATTGAAGGCAAAGATATTTAACGCATAGTGACAACTGCTATTTATCTCTCAATATTGTCTGTAAAAACGTGGTAAAAGTTATTCTTTCAGTGAGACAACAGAGCAAGCTTGTTTTAATAACAGTTAAATATTATTTTGATAATAAAATACATTTCAATGTTGATGAATTTCATACTGTTCATTCATAATCTGATTGTCTTTGTAGCTCACTGTTGAAATAAAAAAAAAAACATTACAATTACAAAATAATTATATCTACAGCCCCTAAACACAAACACACCTCTTTCATAAATAACACACTTGTTCTGCAATAATATGCTTTATGTTTCCTGTAATTTTTGTTAGGAAAGGACATGCCTGAAAGACACGACTCAGCATCTCCTCTTTCTCCGAGGGTCAAGAAAAACATCCAATAGGAAAATTAAAAGCTGATGTTATGAGACGTTAAGACCAGTACAGGACATTCACTAAGAAACTACTTTTATTGTGAAAACACAGTCAGCTGATCGAATGCACCTATTTCCACATCTACACTCCATCAGCTGATTATTTCTATTTGCCTCACTTCATGAGCTTCACAACATGTACCTTGTACCACAGAGTTTGCAACGCAAATAAATGGGGCCAATCTTCAGTCGGATGTGAATGTGTAATCTAACATTTTCAGTAAGAATAATGGACAAAAGGAGTGCAAATACAAATTCAATTTATTGAAATGTGAACCAAAAGTTAATCAAACATGTTTTAAATAAAAAGCACATATGGACAGAAGGTGTAAACCTATTAAATGTATAAGTAAACACATTTAGTCAAATAAAGTGACAGACTAGGCCTGATCAGGTGGTATCAGCTATGCATGGGCTCCTCCATCAGGTCTGGTCCTCCTCGCTGAGGAAAGACCCTCAGTCTTCTCCAAACCAACAGACAGGACGTCCATCACACGGAGGTTTCTCTCTGAAGTCTCTGCAGCTCTCTGGACACCACGCTGTCTCAATCCGTCAAACACTGAATATGAGAGGGGAAAAATGAAAATAATAAATGCTTTAGACAATAAGAAATATAAAGTTGACTGTTGAGTTGCTCAGTTTTTTTAGATTGTCAATACTATTACTGTATAACTAATATCTCAGGTTAAGAGGCACCTTCAAATAAAGATTGGTCTTTAAATACATTTTGTCTTTTGAATTGTTTGTCTAAAGTCAAGGATCTAGAACTGGTACTTGTAGTTTTAATGATACAGTCTGGTTATAATGCTGTTTGGAGGAGGCCTCACAGGTAAGAGCACTAACTAGCTATCATCACATGCACCTTAGCTTAACTTAAATGTATTAAACGTATAATTAAGTGATGGCAAAATATAAATAACTAATGTCATGCAAACATATTAATATTTTGCTTGATTCCAGTGTTTAATTTAGCACATTGCATACAAACGTTAAGGGATTTTAAGATTCTGAAGTATTATGCTAAAAACTCAACTTAGATTATTATTTATAGTTTTGCTGAATGTCCGCTTACCTTAGAAACGTAAAATGCGACGGCAACTCTGCAGATGGTGAGCATGTTAGCTTAGCTTGGTAGCTTGAGCTAGCTCTGGAACTTCCAGCCCGGAGGCAACAGGTCCCGCCTCGGCTCCGCCTCTTTGCCCTTATTTGGAGCAGGCGGGAGAGGAACTCTGACGCCACTGTCGAGCCGTTAGTGGCCGACTCCGCCTACTAAGGGCTTCTCGGCAACTCTGCAGAATCCTATGGGTGACGTCACGGAACCTACATCCATTTATATATACAGTCTATGGGTACACCTCAGAAATTGTTCAATTATTTGTGTATTGACTTTTATTTATTTTTGCTAAACAGTGAATTTATTGTTTTGAAAAGCTCAACATTATCTGTATTTATTTTTGGTGACATTCATATCATTTTATGGTTTATCTGTACTGTTTGAGAAACAGTAAGAGTAAGTAGCGCCAAGGTGGAACCTTTGGCAGGTGAGCGGTGACACCCTATCTTAAGGGGGACACTTCCGCCCCCTCCTCAGAAGCAATCCAGACGATCAACCAGATCCTGGGTGTTTCTCAATGTCGAGTACGCTTGCTTGGTAGCACATGTCTTCCGAGTCACTTGCTTAAGAAGCGAGGCAAGAATACTTCCTGGCATTCTGAAAACGAAGAGTGGAACAGGCGAGCAAGTGTGCGTCATATGAGAGGCCCCGCCTTACATTTTCCGCCAAAGATTTGGGGAAATTAGTCCGTGCGCAAAGCATTGTGGGGATTTTTAGACTGCGGAGTCTACACATGTGCAGCCTCGAAATTTCTCGCTACGAAGTACGCCGGGCTCGGTAGAATTCCAAGTATGCTGGACAATGGAACAGTCCTTCGGCGGCACTCGATGACGTAGAATGCTTGAAATAGTGGCTCTGGAGCAGCTTTACTCGAGATTGAGAAACACCCTCAGTGTCTATTTCATGCTGCTGCACTTTTCTGTTTTCTACAGGTCAGTACATGATGAAAATGATCGATATTAACTCGTGTAAATGAGATATAATGTTAGAGATGTTTAAGTGAGTGTTTCAGGAAGTTTTGAGCATGTTTGACATAGTAACGGTACTTTAAAAATACTAAACTGTCGTCAACTATAGATGCCGTTTTCGCGGGATTCAGCCGCACCGCGCCGTGTGTAAATGTGACCTGAGCAAAGGCTCGCAGGCAGGTTAGCTGCTGCGCACAGGTGATATGTTTTGTTTACCTGAGTGGAAGTCTTTTTAGTTTATTAACACTGACAGTGTATTTATGTGAGCTCTGACACCTATAAAAATGTGGCCTTTCATTGAATGCTTTATAAACTAAACAGTTAAACTTACAGTTGTCATTGTGAATTGTAAAATAATATGTTATATTTGTTAAAGGTATATATTGATAGAAAGTATTATTTGATAGCGTTATGTGTTTATATTGACTATGTTGAATTTCTCCTTGAGTAACAGCTTTGTATAAATTCAGTGTAATTCCCCAGTGTGTGCAGATTAGACATTTGCCCTTTATACAGTGAGTATTACTGTTAATTGCACTACATATTATAGTAGCCCTGCTTCGCTATTGCACATGTGATATTATACAGAATGTTTTGAGAAGTATAAAACTGTGTCACATACTAGTGAGGGAGATACATGTTTAAGTTGGGAATGATGTTGCACTTGAGATACAGTAATTGACTGTGACATAGACGGATAACTTAAATCGAGAAATGTGATATGTTTGTAAAGTACAGCTATTTGAATGTAACTATGTGTACTTTGAATTTTGAATAAGAAGCAATCCAGACGATCAACCGGATCCTGTGTCTATTTCATGCTGCTGCACTTTTCTGTTTTCTACAGATTTCTTTATTGTTGCTGTGGTACCCAAGCTTTTGGGACCCGTAACATTTACATGGAGGATATAGGAGGATCATTTCCCCTCTTCCCCTCCATATGTCATTAGCTCTGATGCACAGACGCATCAGTCATCTCATCAGGTCTGAGACCACACTGCTGTGGTTTACACCCTATGGGTGATATGAAGGGGGAGTGTTGTTTCACGAGGAGAGGGCAGCACCATGTCTCATTAGCAGGGACAACAGGTTAGGTGTGAGTATGTCAGGCAATTCTTAATCAGGACAACACTTGTCGTGGTCCAGGCAACATGTGTTTGTGGAAAAAGCTGCAAATGAGGGCTGGCAGCCGTGTCAGCACATACCTGCAGTCATCTCACATAACCTCTGTGATTTGATTTAGAGAGAGCAAACAAGCTCCACAATAATGAAAGTGACAGAGGACAAGAATCAAAGTAAGAGTGATTGTCCCTGTCAGTCTTTGAACAGTGTCAGTCGACACTGTTCAAATACAAGACATACAAAAATACTGGACAGGGATCACTTGACTTTTCTTTTAGAGCCTCTACCAGGTCAAACAAACTGACTTAAAGGTCCCCTATTATGCAAAATGCACTTTTCGACATAAATATGTGTCCCCGGTGTGTAAGGAGACTCACAAAGTGTCAGAAAATAAAACCCTCTCTCTTTTCCTCCTTACATACCCTAGGAGCAGAGGTGGAAAGTAACTAAGTAGTACTCAAGTACTGTACTTAAGTACAATTTTGAGATACTTTTTCATTTTATGCTACTTCTACTCCACTACAATTCAGAGGTAAATGGTGTACTTTTACTTTTATTTTGCACCTTTAGTTACCACCACCACAGACCTGTGACAGTGACATCTCTCTGCTGAACAACCTCAACGGCTTCTTTACACGCTTCGAAACACAGAACAGCACACCTGCGCAGAAAACAACGCCTCCACCCAACGACCAGGCTATCTGTCTGTCCCCAGGCAGTGTGAGGAGCACACTGCTAAGGATTAACACCCGGAAAGCTTCTGGGCCTGACAACATTCCTGGTTGTGTGCTAAAGGACTGTGCCGCTGAGCTCACAGATGTCCTCATAGACATCTTCAACATCTCCCTGAGCCAGGCTGTTGTTCCCTTCAAAGTGACCACCATCACACCTGTGCCGAAGAAGTCATCACCTTCCTGCTTCAATGACTACCGCCCCGTAGTGCTGACTTCCACCATCATGAAGTGCTTCGAGAGGCTAGTCATGAAGCAAATAAAATCCACTCTCTCCCCTCGCTGGACCCGTTTCAGTTTGCATATCGAGCGAAGCGGTCCACTGAGGATGCAATCTCCTCTGCTCTCCACCCAGCCCTCACCCACCTGGACACTAATAACTCATATGTTAGGATGCTGTTCATAGACTTTAGCTCAGCGTTCAACACCATCATCCCCCAGCAGCTGGTTTGTAAATTAACAAACCTGGGCCTCAGCCCCTTTCTCTGCAACTGGCTGCTGGTCTTCCTCACTGCCAGACCCTAATCTGTACGGGTCGGCAACAACACATCAGGCACCATCACACTGAGTACAGGGGCCCCCCAAGGATGTGTGCTCAGCCCCCTGCTCTTCACCCTGCTGACCCACGACTGCACACCCACCCACAGCTCCAACCACTTCATCAAGTTTGATGACAAAACCGTGGTGGGTCTCTCATCAGCAACAACGACGAAACCCACTACAGGAGGGAGGTGAACCAGCGGGCCACGTGGTGCATAGATGACAATCTCTTTCTCAATGTGGAGACAACATCATGCACTCCTTCTACCGAGGCGCCATCGAGAGCATCCTCAGCAGCTGCATCACGCTGCACAGCATCCAACCGCAAGACACTGCAGCGCATCGTGAACACTGCTGAGAGGATCATCGGTGCCTCACTCCCATCACTCCCATAGTGAACACAGCTGAGAGGATCATCGGTGCCTCACTCCCATCACTCCCATAGTGAACACAGCTGAGAGGATCATCGGTGCTTCACTCCCATATGCCCCTTTCTCACCAACGCGGTTCCAGGGCCGGTTCGGAGCTAGAGCATGATAAGCACCGTTTTTTCCTGTTCACACCGCAGCGGAGCTGGCTCTTTTCCCTGAAAACCGGTTCTTACCAAGCTCGAAAAAAGAGCAAGGCTCCGTTCCCTACACTGCTCCCCGGGCGCCGTCCACGGCAGCACACTGCTCCTAACACTAGGATGGGTCAAATGCAGAGGAACAATTTCGTTACATAGTACCTGTACTGTGAAATGACAATAAGAGCAATTTATTATTTATTATTTATTATTTAAGGCACTCATTTTGCATATTGTGGTATAAAAATAGACAATGGCTAGAATATTCATGTGAAAATAGTGCCATATTTATGGAGCTAATTTCCTGCCATAACTCCACAAACAAACTAAACAGGTTTTACAAATGCCTTATGATTCACTAACAAACACAATGTGGTTTGCAAATACAAAACACCATCTACAAACTAATGAATTTAGTTTTGCAAAGAAAAAACGTATCTATCAAACACATAACATTATTCTAATAAATCATGTTTCAGAGACAAATTCAGCTTAGGTACACAACTTTAAGTACACAACTTTTTTTTACAAGTGCACAAATTTGTTTTACAACTACAACACTTTGTTTTACAACTACAAAACTTTTTTTTACAAGTACAAAACTTTTTCTTCTCACGGCGGAATATTACTGCCAAAAGTCACGTGAGTGAGTCACGTGACTTTTGGCAGTAATATTCCGCCGTGGCTGGCTCATACACAGTCACACATGCTCACTCACACATGCTCCACGGCAGCAGGGGGCGCTACTGAGTCCATTGGGAAGACGGGAGGTTGAGCAGAGCATGGAACAGCTCTTGCCAGCCTGATGACAGGTGTTATAGTGATAATATTATAAACAAGGTGAATTTAGCGATCACAACGAAAACAGCCAAGACACATATTGAGCCCAGAAAATAAATGTTATTAGGGCTGTAAATATAATAAGCCTTTGTCTAAAATGGACAACATTGTAACTAAAGAGATTTAAACTATATATACAGCCAGGGGACGTTCGGGACGAATCCCGATGGGCCGGTACTGAAGTGGGCCGGTCGGATAAGTCACTGCTCACCCCCCCTTCCCCCCCGTCGACAATTTCCTCGCGGTATTTACTTGGTGGGCCGCTTACTTGCGGTACCGAGGTGGGCCGGCGGTACCGAAGTGGGCCGGTCGAGAGTCCCGGGCTGATTTGTTGTCCCAGTCCGCCCCTGTATACAGCGATTCTGCACTCGGTCAATCAGCTGCTTTTCATTTTTATTCCTGCTATATTCAATGAGTGATACAAATATTTTTTACCACAACTTCTTAATAAAACTGACACTGTTGGACTTGGTACTAGTTGACTGCAACCAGAAATAAAATGAAGTACTTTACTGTGTACTTTGTGAGTAATCCTCTGTCAGAGTCCCCTCCATAGTACATAATGCATGTTTTTTGCTATCTTTGATGAATGATAAAAATAAAATGTTACCATTAGTTCTTAATGAAATTGATACGGTTTGACTTTGTATTAGTAAGCCTACTACTAACAATACATTGAAGTACTTTTACTGTGTATTTTTTGAGAAATACTCAAAGTCCCCTCCTGTGAACAAAATCAAGCCACTTCTGCTAAGTTTGATGAGGGAATTCTTTTTTGTTGCCATTAGTTCTTCGTGAGATTGATCCTGTTGGACTCAGTACTACTGATACTACCCCCACAAGTACTATGAAGTACTTATTGTGTACTTTTCCAGTAATCCTCTGTCAATGTCCCCTCCTGAGTACAAGAATGCATGTTTTTCTTTTAATAAGCGTTAAAAAACATTTCTTCCTGAGACTGATATTGTTGGACAGAGTATTTTAAGAGGATGGTTGACATGATATCAGCAATACTTCCAGTCAGTACTCCGGCAGCAGCATTTTCACACCTTGGAAAGTCTTTAGAGTCTGGCCTGGAATGGATAGCTGGTCACAAATATCCTTCAGCAAAGTAACACACTCTGTCACATGGTTGCCCTCTTATGATGCTGCTGTCTTTTAATATATAATTATTCCTCTGCCGCTAGTTCGTTCCTCGCAGATTCTTCAGTCTCATCAGCCTCATCCTTCCATCAGTCCCAGTTAACGCCTCCAGCACACTTCCAGTATCTGACTCCATATGATATTGTCCTGATGCTGTAAGGGTGATGCCCCATGATCACAAAATGACCCCTCTAGAGTGCCAAGGACCTCATATTATGTCTGTCATTAATGTTACATCACCCATTAAATCACCCAAAAAATATTTTTTTCCCTCATCAAACTTAGAAGAAGTGGCTTGATTTTGTTCTCAGGAGGGGACTTTGACAGAGTATTTCTCAAAAAAATACACAGTAAAAGTACTTCAATGTATTGTTAGTAGTAGGCTTACTAATACAAAGTCAAACCGTATCAATTTCATTAAGAACTAATGGTAACATTTGATTTTTGGGTCATTCCAGAATTGGAGGACATTTCATGTCCCCCATATAAAAAATCTAATAATCCATGCCCAAAAAGCTAAGACATGCACTTGTTGTGTTAAATATACTTGTCTTGAGACAAGATGCATATAAAGTTGTAGAAAAAGTGGTTTCAAAATATTATTTAAAATATCAAATAGCTCTCGAACACCCCCTAAAATTGCCCTTTTCTCTTGTCCCAGCTTCTTGGTGACCAACTTGCATGTCAACTATAACATTTAAAATAGGGTTTTTATTTACTTTTTTGGTATTATTCTATTGATATATGTGTCTTGTAATGGTAAAATCAATTTGTTAAATCATAAACACATTTTAAATAACAGTAATTTTGCACAGAAGGTGTGTCCCTCAACATGCGCGCAACCCTGTTACCGAAACCTTTTTAGCTTGGCAGAGGAAGTGAAAAAACTGTTTGTCGCATGACACAGTGGAAAGGACATCAGCAAGCCATGGGTAGACCAAAACTAAGTCCTCTCTTTTATTTGTAATATATTTCCAATCTTGTCACTCTTGAAGGAGTGTGGCACTCATACAAACGCAACCCTGTTACTCAAATTATGAAACAAAAACAAATTAATTTCAAATGTATCTTTCTTTTGTTAAATATATATAAATATAAATATAATATAAAGTGTGTCCATTCCTTGACAATAGCATTACATTGTGCAGCTAGCATTAATTCCTGAGGTAAAAGCTAAAATTAGCATTGATTTTCAACCCTGTTACTTGCAACCCTGTTACTATAATTAGAGTAACAGGGTTAATTCTTCATTGGAAAATATACATTTGATGCCTTAGCTGGGCAAATCACTTTTTTTTATGGTTTATTATCTGTTTTTCCTAAATACATAACAAAAAATAATCAAATGAAAGGTTCATTTTTCAAAAATGTTGGTGTCTAAATTGTCCTCCAATTCTGGAATGACCCTTTTATCATTCATCAAAGATAGCAAAAAACATGCATTATGTACTATGGAGGGGACTCTGACAGAGGATTACTCACAAAGTACACAGTAAAGTACTTCATTTTATTTCTGGTAGCAGTCAACTAGTACCGAGTCCAACAGTATCAGTTTTATTCAGAACGTATGGTAAAAAATATTTGTATCACTCATTGAATATAGCAGGAAAGAAAATGAAGAGCAGCTGATTGACCGAGTGCAGAATCGCTGTATAGTTTAAATCTCCTTAGTTACAATGTTGTCTATTTTAGACAAAGGCTTATTATATTTACAGCCCTAAGAACATTCATTTTCTGGGCTCAATATGTGTCTTGGCTGTTTTCGTTGTGATCGCTAAATTCAGATGCTGGATCGCTAGAAACACCGCTGTCATGATCAGGCTGGCAAGAGCTGTTCCATGCTCTGCTCAACCTCCCGCCTTCCCAATGGACTCAGTAGTGCCCCCTGCTGCCGTGGAGCATGTGTGAGTGAGCATGTGTGAGTGTGTATGAGCACAACCACGGCGGAATATTACTGCCAAAAGTCACGTGACTCAGTCACGTGACTTTTGGCAGTAATATTCCAGTCACGTGACTTTTGGCAGTAATATTCCGCCGTGAGAAGAAAAAGTTTTGTACTTGTAAAAAAAAGTTTTGTAGTTGTAAAACAAAGTGTTGTAGTTGTAAAACAAATTTGTGCACTTGTAAAAAAAAGTTTTGTAGTTGTAAAACAAAGTGTTGTAGTTGTAAAACAAATTTGTGCACTTGTAAAAAAAAGTTGTGTACTTGTAAAACCTAAGCTGAATTTGTCTCTGAAACATGATTTATTAGAATAATGTTATGTGTTTGTTTGATAGATACGTTTTTTCTTTGCAAAACTAAATTCATTAGTTTGTAGATGGTGTTTTGTATTTGCAAACCACATTGTGTTTGTTAGTGAATCATAAGGCATTTGTAAAACCTGTTTAGTTTGTTTGTGGAGTTATGGCAGGAAATTAGCTCCATACATATTCTGCCATGCCTGTATAAAGTTGGGTCAAATAATGCATACAATAGCACAGATGCCTTCACCACGAATGGCTACAAAAATATCTCATATCCCAAGCTTATCAACAAGCTGATAATGCAGCTGAAATGTTCTCCAGGTCACAAAGTCAACCTCACATGATGATGTGATACCAGTTTTCAAGCACAGTAAATATTCTCTTCGCAGAGTATATGATGGGACCAAGGTGATGATGTACATGGTTTTAATAATACTTTTGCCTTTCAATGTTTGCCATTTCAAACCATGAGCTGGTTCAAATAATATTTGCCTTGATTTACAATATGTTCTCATTTGTTTATCAGTACAGTTTTTAAGCTTTTGTGCTTTTCTTTGCCATAGTCCACTTTGGACTGGATGAAATATTTCAGGATTGCACTTTTCACACACTTGAAATGTTCTTACTTGCTTGGTTTCAAAACATAACAAATGCCATAATCTGTTCATTGGGGACCATAACATCAATGATATTTTTCATTGCTGTTGGCGGCCACAGTATTGCTCACGTAAACCTACTACTGCTGCACCCATAAGTCATTTTGTTCTGGAACCGGGCCTGTGTCCGATTATCACAAGTAGAATCATAATGAAAAATACGCCGGTAAAATGTGCCTGTAGAAAATGGCTTATGCCACAATAGGAGAGCAACAAGTAGTCAAGATAGTCAGTTTAGCTTCGGTTGCTATGCTAACATCACCCATTTTATACCAGAGAAACTTTCATAACAGCGCTGTGATGCCAAACAGCGTCAATTCAGACTGAAACAAATTCACTTATGGGGATGGGGGATATTTATCAGCTGCTTGTGTGACAGTCAGACAGTGAATACTTTCCAGCGGCCGCTGCGTTGAGTTAACGGGAGAATAAACTCTGGTGGACGGTAAATGCCGCTGAACCACATTAATAAACAATGAACCACGGCACTCTGGAGAAAAGTATAAGGGTTGAGAAGTAGTTATTTAATTTAATCTGGCTTCGTATGATTAAAAGTAACACGATCATCGACCCGACGCAGTCCCCCATTGTTGTTGTTGTGAGCGCCGTTGGGGAGACAATCAGCGACGTAAACTGTGACGTCATGACGCAGCAGCGGCAGCACCAGTCGGGCTCTGGGCGGTGTGAACAAAACGGGGGCTGAAAAGAAAAACCGGTTCCGAACCAAAAGAGCGCAAGCACGGATCTAGAACGGGAGCTGCATTGGTGTGAAAGGGGCAATAGTGAACACTGCTCAGAGGATCATCGGTGCCTCACTCCTGGACCTCTACAACATCCGCCTCACTACAGAGCACTCAGCATTGTGGGTGACCCCACCCATCCCTCCACCTGCCTCTTCACCCTCCTGCCTTCAGGGAGGAGGTTCCGCAGCCTCCGGTAGAGCTCCACTAGACCAAGCGGCAAACTCTGGGGCAGAGCCAGGACGCCAATAAGGAAGTGCCACAAACTGCAGTTTATCTATTGGCCGATAGGCGATGAAAGGATCAATTTCCATAGACCCCCATGTTAAAATGCCCAACTTTACAGCAGAAATAAACAGTGTTGGGTGTAACGCGTTACAAAAGTAACGGAGTTACAGTAATATATTACTTTTTGCTGTAACGAAGTAATGTAACGCATTACTAATGAAATATGGGTAATATATTACCCGTTACAATTCTCAGTAACGCAGTTACAACACATTTTAACCCGAAATGAAATGGTGTTTTGTTTGTTAAGAATGTACCAACATCACGAGACATTAATTTATTATCTTGAACCAAATCCCTGATTGGTTAATTGTTGATCACATCTACAACACATGATGTCCTCTGTCTCTCACATCTGAATAGTCAGTTGAGTGCCTGCACTCTCAATAGCGCTGGCTGTGGAGAGCAGCCTTTTCCATGCAGTTAAGGGTAGATTTACGAGGAATTAAAGCGTAAAATACAAACAATTAACCCCAGACCACACACATACACGTCACACATACACGTCACACACACAAAGAGAGACACCAAGTTGGTGACAGGGCATCAGTGTCTGTTACCAAGTTAAATGATGACAGAAATGTTGGGTACCAGAAACAGATCTGTCCCTGGAGAGCGGCCTACATCATCCATTAAATATTTCAATCCGTGTGTTCATGTCGGGTAGGCAAGTCTCACACACACCCACCGCTCTCTGTTAATGAATATTAAGAGGGACATTTTCCTGAGGGTGAGGCCCCTCTTATTTATTCCCTTTATTGTTTTAAACTCTCTTCTCTCCACTGCTTTTGGTCTCTCTAATTTAATTGTGTGTTCATCAGTTGCGTGGAGCTTGCATCATTACACAGTGTTGACCTGGCTGAGAGAAATGCAGAGGAAATGACGAATGTGCTGTGCAAGATAATACCGGGAGAGGAAGAGGGAACAGATCAAATCAGAGGAGGGTTGGGATTACAAATCAAATTGCTGTGTACAGCTGTGTGGATGCTAAGAAGGTGAAACAGAATAGTTTGATAAACACATTAATGCATCAATAATTACATTTAGATTTTACCAAGCAACAAGCAACATGATTTTTTTGTCAGCTTTCACATTTCAATGTATTTAAGGCAATTATTATTTTACATTGGGAAAATTACTACCATTTGTCTCTACATATTGTCTGTAAAACGTGGTAAAAGTGGTTCTTGCAGTGAGACAACCAAACAGCATGATACTACAGTTGCACTAAGTTCTGACAGTGGCGAGCCGTCAGGGCCCTGTAGGCCATCTCTGAGGGCCTAAGATATTCAAAAAAATTATATTTAAAAACATTACAAATATATATTTTTTATTAGTTTTACCAAATAACTTGATTTAATTGTATTTAAAATAAAATGTCCAAAGAAATAAATCCTTCGAATCTGCCTATTCAGTTTCTGTTGGAATGTGAAGGGTTAAATGTCGTCTCTGCGAGTTACTGTGAAGACGGGAGAGCTTGGTGGTGTAAGAAATTAAAATCAATGTTGATATGGCGTAATTTGAATTAAATACACTGTATTTCATTTAAATCAGTTTTATTCTAAAAACCGAATATTCACACATGACTTCCGGATTTCCGCTCGTGAATTTCGTCATTTCCGGTTAGCATTAGCTGAAAATGCTACGTTTTCAAACCGTGAATTGAAGGTGAAATGACATGATGTTGTACACTAAACACACTGGGTTCAACACTCATTTATTGACGATGAAATAACGTTTATTAGGGAATGTTTAAAGGGGACCTATCATGCAAAATGCACTTTGTGATGTCTTTTATACATAAATATGTGTCCCCGGTGCGTCGGGGAACTCGTCAGAAAATAAAACCCTCTCTCTTTTCTTCCGTACCCAAATCTTTTAAAAACGGGGCTACAACGAGCGGATACAGATTCCATCCGAGCTGACGTCAGCCCGGAAGAGTGGGCGGTGACGCTCCGCCTACATGGGCAACGCTCAACCTGCAAACGGACCGCAATCGTTATCAAAAAAGTCTTCCGTCCACACGCAACAGGCACCAGAAACGTGTCCGTTCACACGAGACCGCTCGAAAGCGCTGGAGACGCTGTAGTACATATGCCAGGCCTGTAAGTTGCGCTGTAGTCTGCCACAAAAGCAGCGAAGAAGACTTCCCGCGCATGGTTGCCCTTCTGTTTATTCTCCGCTGTGGACGCTTTTTCTCCCTCCCCGAGGCAAGCGTTTGCTCCTGCTGCTGTAATTCTCTCCGGTAGTCCACCAGCAGATGAAAAACACCCACCTCTCCGCCTCTTCCAAGGAACGAGGGGACCGTGCGGCAGAGTTTCAGTTAGATTTGTTTTCGCCGGTCAACATGTCCGTTAAAGTTTAAATCTTCCGGACAAAATTTGAAAGTGCCAGTCAGAGGTCTTCTTTGTTGTTTATTGAGCTTTAAAACAAATGAATAACGACTCGATATAATAATATAATAATAAAAAACGGAGCCTCTCTTTTCCTCCCCCTCTTCTGAGAGCCCAGCAGCTGATCTCTGAGCACGCCCCCCTCTCCTGCAGGGGGGCGTGCTCAGCTGCAGCTCATTTGCATTAAAGCTACGTCACAGAATCAGCCCTTGCAAAAACAGGGCTGGAATAGAGCAAATAGAGCGAAATGAGGCATGGCTAAAATGCATGATCTGTTTGGTATTTTGAAAAAAAGACTTCACATAAATGTTTTATATAGGTATGGCCCTACAATATATTGTTCAAATATAGTATGATAGGTCCACTTTAAATAACCACAGACATCAGAATGATGTAATTCAGCAGCAGAAACCGGCAGGAATTGCATTGGACCCGCCCCCGTCGACGCCGGCCAATAGAAGAAGACTATAGTTGCTAACCCGTGATGGACAGGAAGAAACGGTCTCTTTCCTGACCTCGGCTGACCCAACGGACACGCGACAGGCAACCAGCTGAATGGGGAGAGCGCCTCCACTTGCAATTTCATTGTATATCACCGCATCATTTGTGTAATTAAATGCTGTTAACTTTTATAAGCTTCCCTTGACTCTTTTCAGTTTGTCCTGCTCTCAGAATTATTGAAACGGGATTTGTCACTGTACAAATCCCGTTTCAATAATTCCCCTCTACTCTAAAGTCGCATCTAAAACGCGATCTGATCTAGCTGTGTATATTTTGTTATTTTTTATTGTTATATTCAATCTCATTAGCTACAGGCATTTTTGAAGCTTGTAAAGGGAAGATGACAGCTCTCACTCACCACTCTGCTGTTCCACAGCGCCGCTTCCCCTCCCTCTGCTGAAATTATTAATGTAAGGCGTATAGTAATCATATATAACACGGCAGGGTCCGTTACAGTTTGTTTTTATCTGATTTCAAATAAACAAAGTCTTGGCTTTCAGAATATTAAACTTGTTTCGGCAAATTCAGATGATAAATACAACTTTGAAAGCTTGTAACGGCATAATTACAAGCGGAGAACGGAGTAACGTAACGTCACAGCAGGCATAACAACAGCCGGTGTTTCTCGTGAGTGTTTTCCCCGGGAAACAAACCCAATACACACACAAACGAAAAAATACACAAACACACACGTATACACACACACTCGCGGGCTTCCCCCAGACCAGTAATCCAAACGAAAATATCTTCCCTCCGTTACTACTTTGATCATTTGCTCCGCTTCCAGAGAAGAGGAAACTTTAAAGGCCTTTTTCTCAAAATGATGATTCGGTGACAGTCATTATATAATGTGACATATTTTGCTTAATATTTGGAGTACAAAAACAATCCTGATATCATTAGAAAGCTAGGAATCTCCTCTTTCCAACAGTGTATAGAACTCAAAATGTCTTCGGGTCAATGCGACTGATCAGATTTCGATGGAGCAGGTCACTTTGCATTAGGTAAAATAAAGCAGGCAGACATAACAGGAAAAATATGTACATTTTAACCCAATCAAATAGGACATTGTCACACCATTGAAATGTATCCATGTAAATTACAACCAATAAAAAAGCTTAGATTTGTTTATTTGTTACGTTGTTTAGTTTATTTGTTACGTCGTTCTGTGTGTGTCAGCCGTTAACCAGATAGAAAGAATAGATACACTTCCAAACAAGTCAGAAGAACCAGCGCAGAAGAAAACTAAATACAGTCAATCTAAACTTACATTTAACAACTGGAAGGTCACATCCCTGACATCCACATCTCCGGAGCCTGGACCTTCATCAATCATAGAAGAACCAGCGAAGCCAGATAAACCCAAAAGCAGCAGCTCTGCGGCCGCAGAGACTGTCAAAACCGCCACCCCCACCGCCGTCGTTGAACCGAAACAGGCTGGTTCCGACTGCTTGGAGGTTTGTTGTCGGGACATTGAGGCGGGTAAAGCTGTACAGCTAACTGTCGAAAAAAAGGAGACCGCTAGATTATTTGGGCAAAGAGAAAGGTACTTCAACGCAGAATGGTACAAAAACAGAGAGTGGTTCATTATTTGCAAAACCACTAAACGGGCCTTCTGTGAAATATGCAGATTTGCTGCTGTCAAACGGCTTGTAACTTTCTCAAAATGTGGAGATGATAGCTTTGTTAATACCGGAGTTAATAACTGGAAAAAGTGCCCAAGCCTCCTGGACAGCCACGAAAAGTCTAATTTCCACAGAGTGTATTAAAAAAAAGTGCGCTTTCTTCAGTCAAACACCAGTCAACATGCAGCTTGTCAAACAACAGCGTATTGAGCAGGAAAAAAGAAGAGATGGAATGATGGAGCAACTGCGCTGTCTGCAGTTTCTAACCATAGACTGTATATATAAATGGACGTAGGGTCCGTGACGTCACCCATAGGATTCTGCAGAGTTGCCGAGAAACCCTTAGTAGGCGGAGTCGGCCACTAACGGCTCGACAGTGGCGTCAGAGTTCCACTCCCGCCTGCTCCAAATAAGGGCAAAGAGGCGGAGCCGAGGCAGGACCTGCTGCCACCGGGCTGGAAGTTCCAGAGCTAGCTGAAGCTACCAAGCTAAGCTAACATGCTCCCCATCTGCACACTGCCGTCGCATTTTACGTTTCTAAGGTAAGCGGACATGAGACTATTCAGCAAAACTATAAATAATAATCTAAGTTGAGTTTTTAGCATAATACTTCAGAATCTTAAAATCCCTTAACGTTTGTATGCAATGTGCTAAATTAAACACTGGAATCAAGCAAATATTAATATGTTTGCATGACATTAGTTATTTATATTTTGCCATCACTTAATTATACGTTTAATACATTTAAGTCAAGCTAAGGTACATGTGATGATAGCTAGTTAGTGCTCTTACCTGTGAGGCCTCCTCCAAACAGCATTATAACCAGACTGTATCATTAAAACTAGAAGTACCAGTTCTAGATCCTTGACTTTGGACAAACAATTCAAAAGACAAAATGTATTTAAAGACCAATCTTTATTTGAAGGTGCCTCTTAACCTGAGATATTAGTTATACAGTAATAGTATTGACAATCTAAAAAAAACTGAGCAACTCAACAGTCAACTTTATATTTCTTATTGTCTAAAGCATTTATTATTTTCATTTTTCCCCTCTCATATTCAGTGTGGATGGATTGAGACAGCGTGGTGTCCAGAGAGCTGCAGAGACTTCAGAGAGAAACCTCCGTGTGATGGACGTCCTGTCTGTTGGTTTGGCCGGAGAGGACTGAGGTTCTTTCCTCTGTGAGGAGGACCAGGCCTGATGGAGGAGCCCATGCATAGCTGATACCACCTGATCAGGCCTAGTCTGTCACTTTATTTGACTAAATGTGTTTACTTATACATTTAATAGGTTTACACCTTCTGTCCATATGTGCTTTTTATTTAAAACATGTTTGATTCACTTTTGGTTCACATTTCAATAAATTGAATTTGTATTTGCACTCCTTTTGTCCATTATTCTTACTGAAAATGTTAGATTACACATTCACATCCGACTGAAGATTGGCCCCATTTATTTGCGTTGCAAACTCTGCGGTACAAGGTACATGTTGTGAAGCTCATGAAGTGAGGCAAATAGAAATAATCAGCTGATGGAGTGTAGATGTGGAAATAGGTGCATTCGATCAGCTGACTGTGTTTTCACAATAAAAGTAGTTTCTTAGTGAATGTCCTGTACTGGTCTTAACATCTCATAACATCAGCTTTTAATTTTCCTATTGGATGTTTTTCTTGACCCTCGGAGAAAGAGGAGATGCTGAGTCGTGTCTTTCAGGCATGTCCTTTCCTAACAAAAATTACAGGAAACACAAAACATATTATTGCAGAACAAGTGTGTTATTTATGAAAGAGGTGTGTTTGTGTTTAGGGGCTGTAGATATAATTATTTTGTAATTGTAATGTTTTTTTTTATTTCAACAGTGAGCTACAAACAATCAGATTATGAATGAACAGTATGAAATTCATCAACATTGAAATGTATTTTATTATCAAAATAATATTTAACTGTTATTAAAACAAGCTTGCTCTGTTGTCTCACTGAAGGAATAACTTTTACCACGTTTTTACAGACAATATTGAGAGATAAATAGCAGTTCTCACTATGCGTTAAATATCTTTGCCTTCAATACATTAAATTAGAAAGCTGACAAAGTCATATTGCTTGTTAACATCTAAATGTAACCCTTTGCATGGAAAAAACCCTCAACTTCACTGATGTGTAGGTGATCTAGTATTTAGTATTGTTTAATGGAATGTATATCAGTGGGCCCATGTCATGGCCATTTCCACTGATCATAATTACATTGTTGAGGTATACTAAAATAGATTTATACTGTGCAATTTTCCAAACTCACATTGGTTTCGCATACAGCATCTCTGTCAAGCATGTGTATTCAGCAGTATTCACTTTCTCCACTAAACGACTCGTTGGAGCTCTTGCCCCCCCCTCCCTGTGAGCCTAGTGTGCTCCGATTGGTCAGCTCGGCCACTCGTTCTGATTAGTCAACCACCAGAGAGGCTGCGCCCATGTCAGTGCTTTTCCCGGCTGCTCTCAGCGTAACATCAGTCTTATCATGGCGTCGGTACAGCGGTATATTTTATATACATATATATTTTTAACTGTTGTTATAGAAGAGTGTGACGGCCCCAGGGCCTTTGTCTTACGATGGGGTGGAGCTGAAGAGGCTAATCAGCACGATCACGGACACCTCCGGACACTACGGCCCCAGTCTCTCTCCAAAGCGGCTGCAGGAAGACTAACTCTGCGATCCTCTCAACCACCTGTCTCTGCATTTACCACAATAAATGTGCCGTGGTTTTGTAAACTCGTGTATGTCTCCTTGTCTTTCCGTTGTGGCCTACGAGCTACTCTCATAACAAAGAGTAAGTTATTTTTACCCGTTATAAACTACTACTGTTTGATGAGAAATCAAATCATGGTTTGCTATATATGAATTCAGGGAAGAAAGGATAGGCCTACTAAGTATTTCCATTAAACTTTATTTTTAGAAATGTACAAAATGAACATAAATATACATATATACACACGGTATATCATCCATTCCTCCTCCTCTTGCCTGCGCACAGCCGGTGCGGTGCGGTGCCTTTTAGCACGAGGCCTCAGTAGTAGTAGAATCCCTTCCCCGTCATGGATTGTCCGCCAGGATCTGGCTGGACGAAATCAAATGCAAATCACAAAATATTAGAGAAACTTAGTTGTTTTAGATTCGTTAGTAGTAGTTGTGTAATGAACAGCTTGCCTGCTAATATGCTAACCTAGCTTTGTTTACCTTGGTAGCTAACACGATATGAACGTTGGAGGAAAGGCAACTATAATGCAGTGTAATAAAACTACTATGAACAAAAGCTAGTGGTTCATATTAGGCTAGCAATAACGTGTTTATAATTGCAATCGTATACGGGTATTCTGCTACCATACAATGTAACTTGCATGAATACATTGTTTTGCGCTAGCATACAGCTAG
Organism: Trematomus bernacchii; assembly: GCF_902827165.1. Lineage (NCBI taxonomy): Eukaryota > Metazoa > Chordata > Actinopteri > Perciformes > Nototheniidae > Trematomus > Trematomus bernacchii. The sequence continues at coordinate 763,293 of NW_022987649.1, read as the reverse complement.
CCTCGTTAGCTACATGCAGTATATGTACGGTCACAATGTACGGTAAACCGGAGTATACTGTATGAGTATTCCGTGTGTGTGACTGCAGACATTCTCCTGCCATGACAAACATGTAAGGCCATCTGCTGACATTGTAGTTGATATATTTAAACGCTAGCAACGTAGCATCACAAAAATGTTTTTCTGACCAAAACTAGCTCTAGCTCCGTGTGTTAGATCGCTACGCCAGCTATAATGTAATTACGTTTCGCGACTGACCGGCGAATCACCCGCAGTATACTGTCAATACGTATTTTGTGTGTGAATGCAGACATTCTCCTGCTATGAGATACATGTATGCAAGGCCATCTGCTGATATTAGAGTTGATATATGGAAACTCTAGCAACTTAGTTAGCACAGTTAGCACTGTGTCAATGGCTTAGCAGTCCAACACAGTTTACACATTTAAACAGTCTTGTTTGATAAATACACAAATAACAATGCAAACTTACAGGTTGTATACCCAGATCTTCCCCTGCTACAAACGGTCCAAACAAGCTGTGCATATCCGGCCTCAAACTGGGCAATGTTTTGGAAGCTTTCGTCTGTGAAATGCCGGTTCTTCGAACCTCTGGAGGAGGAACACGCCGCTGCTGGTGTGGCCATACAGATGGAGCCTCTTATTTTGGACCCCAGCATACAGCTTCCTGCCGACTGCCAGCCAGTTGCCAGCCAGTTGCCTGCCAAAGACCAGTATTCAGGAATGTTAGGCCCTCCCACTATTCTCCAATTTCAGGGTTTAACCAGGAGATGGCGCTATATATTAAATAACTAAGACTTAGTTTTTCACAATAGAAAATGCAGATATTATATAAAAAACTAAAGTTAAAATCTTGTTTTTAATGCCCCAAGAGCAATAACATCTTGTCACAAGCTTTTTGGAAGAAAAAGACTGACTCAAGAGACCTGTAGTTGACTAATTACAGGCCTCAATAAAGTTCTGCCATTGGTTGTGAAAAACAACGGTGGACATAGTGGAAAGTGAAATTGACATTGTCGAATTTAATAAAAATACAAAATAATGTATCTGTGTACGTGTTTTACTATGTGATCTGCACTTATCAAACATCTAATTAAGGCGAGACACCCCAGGTGAATAGGGTATTTTTAACTTAAAGATATCAGCTAAATATTTCTCCAGTTAATTACTTACAATAAGGCAATTGTTTTTTGTATTACAAGTTTTCTGAAATAGCATGTTTAAATATCCAAATGAACCATTATCTCATGAAATATGCGCATATTTTAACACATTTCAGGAACCGAAATCTGAACTTTGGATAAAGCCAGGATCAAAATTATTGTTTCATTTTGTAGTCATATTAGTATCTAAGGCTTTTACAGAAGGGATTTTGGATATCTCTTTTTATCACTCCATAAATCAGAAAATACTGTCAACAGCCCTAAAATATCAATTTTCACCATGTTTTTAGGTATAAAATGTTATATAATTCAGGCTATGAATTATATATGACCAAACCCTTCTGTAAAAGCCTTCATAATATTGATAGGAATATAACTGGAAGGTTTGGTGTATGTAACTGCTGAGTGATTCTACAATTTAGGGTACATTCCATGTCCATTGATGTCCATTGATGATAATTATAATTATTCTAACTATTTTCTTCAAAAATATCATATTTTGCCTATTATTGGAAAGCATGTTATAATATCACACAAACATTATGTGCATCCTATGCTTTATTTAGCTTGAAATGTGTCATGATGTTCTTAAATTGTCAGTTTTTGCTATGTCCGTTTTTCAGTTGAGGGTGTCTTGGATTCAAAATAATGAATAAAAACCATTAAAGTAAATTTAAAAAATGATTCATTTATTTCAAAAGTCTAAATACTAAAGAATAATAACATATTTTTAATTGATTTCCCCCTTTAAATAATTTAAATATCTTAATATATGAATGTCCGCAAAAGTTCTGTCAACTATGTTACTAACAGAACTTCCCCCTTTAACTCAAAAATTGTTTGTCCCAATACCATGTCACCAGCATCACATGATGCCATGTTCCTCTTTGGCAGACATTTTGAACACACTGTGGTGATTGTCCTCTACATTTTTACAATATTTTATGTATAATAGCACATGGTCAATTAATATACTCATTGACAATCAACAATGTTACGTACATTGTTATGGTTTACAATTGTTTAATGATTTTAATTCAATTATATGTGCAAATGTGATGTTAACCTGTTCAAGAAAATGACATGTGGTCATCCAGGCAAGGCCTACCATTGAAATGATGGGTCAAAATAGGGAAATTGTCAACTAGGTTACCTGTCAACTGAGTTACCCAGTACTGTAATAACTGTAGTAACTTAGTTGACAGGTAACCTAGTTGACAATTTGTACGACATATAGACGTCATTACACATCATTATCAATGGAATTTTGCACTTCTGCCTTGAAATTAACATAGTGCTGATGGTTAATAATGTGTCCAGTCAACTATGTTATTTGCGTCAAATGTTTGACTTTCATTGTCAACTATGTTGCACCTCATTTTTTCAAATTTAAAATATCTAAAATAGTGCTTCTGATATCCTTTATAGTATAATGTATATCTACACAGGTTGGAGTTTTACATGACATCTCTTAAAACTATCAAAATGACCTGTATGGTAGTTTTATAATACAAAATATCCCTAAACTTAATGACAGTGCTGAACATATCACATGAAAAAACAAAACTTTAATACAATTATTTTTTAAACTTTAAAAAATCTTTGGATATATGGTAGAATAGACTCAAGAGCCTTTCAAATTTGATTTTACTTGAAGTGCAGGACTTAATCAAATGATTGTAATGACATCAAGTTTGTCCGTAACATAGTTGACAAACTGAGTAGTGAAAACATCCTTTCCCTTAAAATAAAAAAATATATAAAAATGTTTAAGCTTTGCAACTAGTGGATATGTTACACTGAGGAATATACTAACTTGAACCACTGATTGTTCTATCTATACATTTTATTTGGCATTAGTAAATAATTATGCACATTTACAGATATTTTACATGATATGAGTGATAACACGTGTTATAAGGGCTATTTCGCACAATAGGTGTGCCTTGAGATTTTTACTTGTCCTTTGGTGTGCCTTGGGCACAAAAAGTTTGGGAACCACTGCTGTAGAGAAATGTAAACGTTCACCATCCCCCACCCGCCTACTGTATGTTGCTTTTTGACATGTAAATGGGTAACTACCCCCCTCTGAGTGAATACCTGTTGTACCTGTCCGGGGCTAAGCCCATAGGACGATGCTCTGATGTCATCACCCTCGCACATTGGTCATATGTTTACAAAAAACGATGTTAACACTTTCTCGTTCTTAATATATGCTATATTTAGGGTCGATATGTGTTGAATTTACTTTAAAATAGCAGATCACTGTGATTCACTTCTCCGCGGCTCCTCCGTGCAGAGAGGCCCCCCCCCCGTTGACAATTCACGAGCGTCTAACTCTCTCCCCCCTGTGAAGAGATATCACAGGGGGGGGTTGGGACACACACATTCCGATGGCCAATTCGTTTTAAACAAAGAGTGGGGTGGGGGCTGGTGAACGGTATGGTCAATGTTTGTAAACACTGTGACATTTTGACTTTATTTGATCATTTCAGTTAAAAACTAACGTTCATATTTCATATTACTGTTTTGCCTGGCTGGACCTGTAATTTACAGGAAAGGAGTGCACGCTACTAAAGAGACACGCTACCATGGAAACCAAACAATGGTGTTGCTGTATTGAAGTCCGAGTGGAAACAGTCATATTTGGAGTGTTATGTTAGAATGAAACAGCGAGGTCGTGACTCACAAAAAAAAAAGTGTTACTTCACTAACTGTAAGCTTGTCACTCAGAGTAACCTACAGTTAACTTAACTGTTGGAAAAGAAAGATCAGAGTTAGGAGTGTGAACACACAGCTGAGAGCTGCCGTTTCATTCTGACTGTTTAAAAAACGGTAACAACGGACTATTTTTCTTAGCGGATGCATGTAAATTTAAATCAATACATAGAACTATGTTTTAAATCAATAAAAATATTTTCTAAATCCATAAAAGCATTTTAATTAATATTGGGAGTCATGTCGTTACTTTGTTGAGAATGTGGCCATGTAATAAGCGGGGTAATTTGCAGCGACTTGGTCATTATGGGGAAAAATAACACCCAGGGATCAAGATCCCTCCGCGACGCGGAGGGATCAGTAATTTTTAGTGAATTACTGAGTTTAGGCACGTTAATAACATTTTAATGAAGTTGAATACAGTATATTCATATTTGTCAGTGATTTCATGTCAATTCGGCGAACATAAACGATTAAATTAGGATTAAAAATCGAGAGCCGGCTGCTGTTCGTTACGGTAACCCAACTAGGACACTTGACACAGTGGCTTTTGGCAAAGCACACAAAGAAAACAAAAAAAACCGAGAGAGATGAGTTATTGTTATTACAACGTGACTTCACTATTATTTAACAACTATTTTTATTGGGTTCTTTTATTTGGGGTTATGTACATTGTCAGAATAAGTGAGAAATGGATTTAACTTCTGTTAGACAGCTATCATACTGAATAAATATTTATGCAAAAATGTATGGCATTAATAATGTATATCTAATTACATTTAAAAATGTATGGCATTAATAATGTATATCTAATTACATTAACTGTGAATGTCTTTCATTTTATTTAAAATGAAATAAAATTACATAAAACATTTTCCATAAAAAAGTTGATTCAAGAACAAATCAGTACTTTTCTTATATGACTATTATTGCTAAATTTGAAAGGTCTTTACCAGCTTTGGAATTATATATATATATATATATATATAGCACCTTCTGCCATCCCATCTCTACTGACATATGGATCTTAACAAAGATCCGCTATACATTAGTACCAGATATACACTGTACACGGACATTTTAGTGAACCAGACCAGCTGTTTCCGCCGGGTCTTCGCTTCCCGGGCATCACGTTGTTTACAAGTGTGTTCAGATGCTAAATGACAAGTGCAAGTGACAATTGTTGTCGTCTTCTCTGTGAACGTTTTTTTCTCCGTTATTTTGCCATTTTCAGATTTAAATTTCGAGCGGAAAGCTAACCAGGAAGTAATAATTACTTAAGCGGAGAACGGAGAAAGTAAACGTTACAGCAGGCATAACAACAGCCGGTGTTTATTTTATTATAATATATATCATTTGTTTTAAAGCTCAATATATAGTTCTATCCGTGACATATGGATCTTAACAAAGATCCGCTATACATTAGTACCAGATATACTGTACACGGACATTTTAGTGAACCAGACCAGCTGTTTCCGCCGGGTCTTCGCTTCCCGGGCATCACGTTGTTTACAAGTGTGTTCAGATGCTAAATGACAAGTGCAAGTGACAATTGTTGTCGTCTTCTCTGTGAACGTTTTTTTCTCCGTTATTTTGCCATTTTCAGATTTAAATTTCGAGCGGAAAGCTAACCAGGAAGTAATAATTACTTAAGCGGAGAACGGAGAAAGTAAACGTTACAGCAGGCATAACAACAGCCGGTGTTTATTTTATTATAATATATATCATTTGTTTTAAAGCTCAATATATAGTTCTATCCGTGACATATGGATCTTAACAAAGATCCGCTATACATTAGTACCAGATATACTGTACACGGACATTTTAGTGAACCAGACCAGCTGTTTCCGCCGGGTCTTCGCTTCCCGGGCATCACGTTGTTTACAAGTGTGTTCAGATGCTAAATAAAAGTTTAGCTTGTACTTTTGATACCCCGCCTCTCGGCACCACAACATCCAGTTTACTGTATTTCACATGAGCGATGTCGAACATTGAAAAGTCCTTATAAAATCTCTGTTATTAGATCAGTACTTTTCTTATATGACTATTATTGACTTGAACACTGAGAATGTATTTATTAACTTCAGACATTTGAAATATTTGAAATCAGATGAAAACAAACTGTAACGGACCCTGCCGTGTTATCTATGATTACTATGCCTTACTGTACATTCATAATTTCAGCCGGAGGTAGGTGGTAGGCGTTGCGGAGGAGCAGATTGCGAGTGAGGTGCCTGTTCTAAACGAACTATTCCAGCTGTTATAAAGCATTAAATAAAAAGTAAGCAAGGAATACAGAATGTTTCGTTACGTAACTTTGTTGAGAATGTGGCCATGTACATGTAATACATGGGATCATTTGCAGCGACTTGGTCATTGTGGGGAAAAATAACACCCATCCTGATCGTTTCAATGAAGTTGAATACAGAATATTCATATTTGTCAGTGATTTCATGTCAATTCGGCGAACATAAACATCAATGATGATGATTAAATTAGGATTAAAAATCGGGAGAGCCGGCTCGTTCGTTTTTTCCGACTAAACAACATCTATTATTTAGAAGTTGATTTCACATGACTCCAGTGTGGAACCCCACTGCACCCCCTGGTGGATCAATGATCCATTGCAGCTGGCTTCACAATAATTAAATGTATTTATCATGGGGGCGGTATCAAGTCTGACTGGGGGCCGGCCGGCCATCACGGAACGTGCATGAACCGATCACGACCCTCGCACTTTAAACTGTCCAAAATAAGACGCTTCATCTGTAGCTCTTCGGGATTGGTCCATTTCGTTCCGGGTACCGCATGACATCAGGCGGTACCCGGAAGAATCAAATGGGCAGTGACGTATCTCCAACGAGGCGTTTTGGGGAGGTATTTTCTGTGTTGGAGTTTTACTCGCTACAGGGTGTACTTTGAGGGTTTTGACTCTGCACACCGTTTACATGCATAAAAACCTTCATAACACACAAGGGGACGGGTAATAACCGGAAAAGCATGACATGGGAGCTTTAAAGTCAATACTTCATTTATTTAAACCAATATCTTTCTTGATTCTTTGTACAGTATGAAAAAAGAGTATTTGTGCCTGTGCTGAAGTTTACTGCTGTGAGGAGTCCAGTTCTGTCTCTCACTCTCTGGTCCAGCCTGTCTGCATCACCTGGACACTTTAAACAAACAGATATATATGTAAAGAACCATGTGTACAAACAATATAACTTATTATCTTCTGTTGAACATCTTGGATTGTGTATTGCCCGAGTCAGGGTCCTTTTTATTTTACTGTAACTTTGGAAGTTGTGTTACCAATGCTTACTGTTTATTTGATACCAATTTGGTAATGCAATTAATAAAAACAACAAGGTTTGGGTTCGTTCTTCAGATGACTGTGACGTTAACGTGTAAGCTCAATAATCAACTCCAGCTCAACCAACCATATTGTAATATCGAAGTAATCATCTTAAAATATGACATTAATAATTGTAATATACACACATCTTATTGTGAGGTTGATTTCACATACACTACTTTGACATTAGCTTGTCTACATACTTGAGCATAGCCAATTTAAATTAACCTTAGCGATGCTTACAGTTCCTACCTACATAATAAAATATCTCTCTAAGTTACAAGGATGACCTTATTTTATCAACCTCAAACAGAAGCCTTTTGTTCTGCAGTATTATCCCACTTAACGCTTAACACTTGTCTATTTCGTTTATATATACAGTCTATGGTTTTAAGTTAACTTGGAGGCTAAGATTAGCATCGTTAGCACCGATGTAGCTACCACTTGCTTACACGCTAACCCAAGCCTTAACATTCATTACGTAGCTGATTAAAATCATAAACACATAAATAAAGTACTCGAATTTCACTTACCGCAAAACGGCATTCATGCACCGTCTGTTTTAACCGCAGAGCGAGTCACAATAGTCCGATATATAAGCATGAAGAACAAACAAACACGGCCGGGGTCAAGTTGTGTTCCCTGGATGAACTGAGCATGCAGAGTCCCTGTAGCTTCACGGAGCAGGCAGCTAGCAGAGAGACAAGAAGCTAACAGCAGCAGTGACTTGACAGAGCTGTCACTCAATGTGACCACGCCCTAATTTATGCAAAAACTTTACGACCTAATATAAATAAAAGGGTCATGTTAGAAAACAATTCACTCACAGATTCATAATCATGAAGGTGGAATCTAACTATATACATAATAATATTTATTGCATCCAGGGCTAGAAACGTTTTTTTTCTGCTGTGAAATTGGGCATTTTAACATGGGGGTCTATGGAAATTACTCCTTTCTGCAGTCATCGCCTATCGGCCAATATATGAACTGCAGTTTGTGGCACTTCCGTATTGGCGTCCCGGCTCTTCCCCAGAGTTTGCCGCTTGTTTCTAACCCGACAGGGCCTAGCAATCAGGGGGCATGCGGATAAGGAGAGCAGCAATTTCCAAAAGCTAGTTGAACTCGTAGCTGACAAAAACCCCACTCTGAAAAGCTTCATGCTCACTGGGAAATATGCATCACACGAGACAATTAATGAACTTATAAATCAAATGTATCGGGAGTCTCTCACCACTATATTAACTGAAATTAAAAGCAATGCAAAACACTATGCAGTTATTGTGGATGAAACTCGCGATTGCTCCGGGCATGAACAGTTGTCTCTGACTGTACGATGGGTATCAGCTGATTATGTTGTCCATGAAGACTTCATAGGAATGTATGACTGTCCTAAGACTGACACAGACTCAATAACCCACTGATAAACTGCGATGTTAACAACCTCATGATAACCTCATGTTTTTAACTTAGGATCATACCTGTGTTTAGTCTAGAAAAAGGTAAATGTGTGCATTTTATTATAAAGTTGTGTATATTTACAGACTGTTGCAAAAACTAAGAAGCTTATAAACATCAGGTTTAAAACTAAAAGAGCTTTACAAAAAAGTAACACAATTAAAGATGTTTGGAGTTTTATTTGAGTTATTAATTTACATTTTTTGTCAAAGAGATGCTGATTTGAAACCGTTGTTACATACAGTTACGGCATTTCCTGTTTCTGCCGGAGAGAGGGGAGTTTGTCCCAAAGCTTGCCGCTGTCTCCATCCATCTGACAGGAGGGAGCCTCATGTGTCACTCCACGGAGTTCACTCCGTCACGGAGGGGGAGTGTGTAGGGCGTGGTTTGGGATGAATACGGCGCGCCTGGTTTATGCATGTGTTATAACGGGTCAAGCTATGGGGAAGTAGCTAATTAGCATAAGTTCGTTCTTGATGGCTCACGTCAGATAGTGATGAGTCTGATGACATCGTTGCGAAATTATTAACTGATTGAGTTACAAAAAAGCAAAGGATCAGCTGCATGACCCCGCCATCAAGTGTCATGCAGCTGATCCTTTGCCACTCCAGTTTATCATTGTAACTCAATCTTGATAATGACTCGGTTAATAATTTCGCAACGATGTCATCACTATCACTGACATGAGCCATCATGAACAAACTTCATAAATCTATCGATTAGATTTATGATTCGAAAATTATAAAAGTAGGGTAGACATTAGGGGTGTAACGGTATACATATTCGTACCTAAATTATTCGGTATGGGCCCTTCGGTTCGGTACATGTGTGTACCGAAGTGTACCAAACGAATATAACGTTAAACGTAAACAATTGAGAATGTGAACAACTTTTTGGAAGTAATCTCAGGTGCTGCGTCGCAGCGTTCAGTGTAATTTGCTCACATTGGGTTCAACGCGTCATAGAGTGACCATGTCATTGGACGAGAGGCATATTATGAGAGCTGGTCACAGGGATGCGTTCAAATGTAGTCAGTAATTTGAGGAACTGTCGAAATGTCGAACGCAGATAAAGTTGAGCTCGAAAATCCTCCAGCATCATTGAAGTCTCCGGTTTGGGAACATTTTGGTTTCGCAGTTACGTACAAGGATGACGGACAAAGACAGGTGGACCGAACCAAAGCTGTTTGTCGGCATTGTTCAACTCAAATATATCAATACATCAAACTTGCACACTCATTTGAAAAGGCATCACCCGAACGTGAATATCACCGGTACCAAAAGAAAAATGACTGAAGTGAGTGCAAACGAGCGTGGAAATGTGATTGGCAGCGATTTCATTTGAACGGGACGGCGCAAAACGAGAAGCGTTCGGACCCAAGTAGACGGAAGGAATGAGATATTTGCGGTCTACAATGACAGAGAAGAGACTGTCAAGTTTGGCTGCACTCAGCATTGAATCAAAACGCACTAAAGCTTTAGATCTTAATAAGTTTGTGAGGCGTTTTGCTGAACAAGATGGTAATCGCCGCATTCAGCTGTTATACAGTAGACATGCCAACTTGATGCTCTGCTCACGGATGACTCAATGAGCATAATAAACTGTTAAGATGATGACCTTACGTGTGTATGTGTATATATTTTTTTCTTTGTGGGGGTCTGCCCCCAAAAAACAATTTTAAATCCTGAGAAAGTCAAATAAAAATAAAAAAGTAACCACTTTGATTTAACTAGGCCAGTAGGTAAGGACTTTCCACTGGATAATAACTGCAGCGATGTATATGTCTTAGCTGAATACACGTTGTTTAACCCTAACTGATGCAGTTAGTCACTTCTTTAATGTTTGTTCTTTCTAATGTAAAGTCAAGGTTGTAACTGTTTGTAATGAAGTCGTGGGGCGCTGAACTGTTCTTTTGATTCTTTTGAATTTTGATATATAATAGTAATTACTTGTCTTTCAAATTTGAAGGAGGGTGAGCAAGCATCTTGTGGAACATTCATCATTAACTCCTCCAAAAAATATAGTTTATTTAATAATAAATGAATATGTGAATCATAACAGTGATTGACAGCTGATAGAATTCAGACAAACATAGATGAGACAGTTAATTCATGTACTTATTGCAGCAGTCTGCATAGATTTGGTACCCCTGCTGGTCTAAGAGTGAAACAAACTCATTCAGTTATTGTTCAGTTAAAATTCATTCAATTATGTCTGCCACCTTATATATCTCTATTTAAGGCTTTACTGTCGTGCCACAATAATGTCACCTAATGTTATTGAGTTAAAATATCAATATTGTGGCTTTCCAAGTTAACATTGATTGATATGACTGCGATTAAATCAGCATATACTTCTGCCAGGGGATGCCACCCCTCAAAAATCTCCTGCCACCCTCTTGCCACCCCATGAATATTTTTCTAGATCCTCCCCTGGGTGAGTGTAATAAGGAGGCAAAGTTGACGTTCAGTGTGTTGCCTGGAGCATATAAAGATTTATCCACGATGTTGAAAATGTAAAAAAAAAGTTAAAAACAAAGATAAAAAGGTTTTAAAAAGTTGTTGTTTAATGTTTTAAGGAGGTGACGCTACTCAGCCAATCAAATGGGTGCAGTCAGTGAGTCAGCATGATAGATTCAAACACACACACAGAGACGAGACAAGAAGAGAGAAACAGTCGGAGTCATTTCAAATGGCGTGCTCAAAAAAGAGAAAGGTAGACAGCGAAAACAGAGCATTTAATGACATGTTCTCTTACTGGACCTCTTTGAAATGCAATTGAATACCCCTGCATTATAGCAACAACAACAATAATAATAATAATAGCAATAATAATTGGGAGGGGGGGCGCAGCTGTTCTTATGTTCTCTGAGGGGAGGCTCACCTTCCCACACTTTGAAAACCCCTGCTTTAGACAATAAGAAATATGAAGGTAACTGTAAGGAGTGGCTCAGTTGTTTTAGATAAACAATACTATTACTGTATTTCAATATCTCACGTCTGAAAGTTTAATTTAAAAGAAGAAGAGGCATCTAAAATAAAGATTGTTATTTCAATACATTTAGTTGATTTTGTCTTTTTAATTGTTTAAAGTAAAGTAGATAGAACTGGTACTTAAGAGTTTTAATACAGTCTGGTTGTGGAGGAGGCACACAGGTAAGAGCACTAACTACCATCACATGTAACTAAGCTTGACTCGAATTTATCAAAAGTATAATTACGTGACAGCAACAAATCAATAACTAAAATCATGCAAAAATGTGAATCTTTGCTGGATCCACTGTTGAATTTACCACATATTATATATTTTAGAAACCTGAAGGCATTTTAAGATTTGTATGCAAGTATTACCCCAAATACCTTAGATTATTATTGAAAGCAGGGTTCGTACGGTCATTGAGCAGCAGAGCGTGATGTGAACTGAAACGTTTTTCCGTCGCATTATTATTTAAGGAATCGTTGAGCTAGCTAACTAGCATACATTGTCACTATCTGCTAACGTTAGCTTTAGCCTTAGTTTTCAAATAGTTTTTTTCATAGGCTATAAACAGAGGTGGTATAAGTAAATATTGTACTAGAGTAAAAGTAGAAGTACTCAGATCTTGTACGAGAGTAAAAGTAGAAGTACTCAGATATTGTACTAGAGAAAAAGTAGAAGTACTCAGATCTTGTACTTGAGTAAAAGTAGAAGTACTCAGATCTTGTACTTGATTACAAGTAGAAGTACTCAGATATTGTACTAGAGAAAAAGTAGAAGTACTCAGATCTTGTACTGGAGTAAAAGTAGAAGTAGAAGTATTCAGATATTGTACTTGAGTAAAAGTAGAAGTACTCAGGTATTGTTCTTGAGTAGAAGTACCAGAGTGTAGGAATACTCTGTTACAGTAAAAGTCCTGCATTCAAAATGTTCCTCAAGTAAAAGTAGAAAAGTATTATCATCAAAATATAGTGAAAGTAGCGACAGTAAAAGTAGTCATTGTGCAGATTGGTCCATTTCAGAATAATATATATGATATGTTTTATAATGATTGATCATTAAAGTGTTCTCAAAGCTGGTAAAGGTGCAGCTAGTTTGAATGACTTTGTATACTGCAGGGTAGCTTGTGAATTTACTCCAGGTGGAACTAAAGTCTGATTTAACACTTGATTAGATTTCACATCATTCATCCACATCTGTAAAGTAACTAAAGGTATTAAATACAATTTTCCTCTGAACTGTAGAGGAGTAGAAGAACAAAGTAGCAAAACATTGAAATACTTAAGTAAAGTACAAGTATCTCAACATTGTACCTAAGAATAGTACTTGAGTTTATGAACTTAGTTACTTTACACCGCTGGCTATAAAGATAGAAAGACTAAGCCTTGCACAGAGGCATGAAAATACATTTTCAAAATGCTCAACAGTGCTGCCAAAATTAGAAACTGACTGCTTCACAATTAAAATAAATGCTTTTATATATTTCTATTAGATGTGACTCTTTAGCGTTTCTGTTATTATTACCACTGCTGCTTTAGTTGTTCTGACTGCTAAAATCCTCTGTTATTCCTCATTTGAAAGCCGATATTCCGTGGGGTGGGGGGGCTCGGGCCTCGGATCCTTGTCACCTTTTTCATACCTGATGAGTTTGCATCCCTGACTACAGTTGCTTTAGCGTGTAGAAGCTAGTAAGCCTACTATTTGATTTGTTTTAGATAGGCACAACATGTTTCATATGCTGACCTTATTTTCCTGTTCCATGTTAAAATAAACCATTTTCAGTGGTACCGCTGAGAAAGAGTAATTTTTTTCGGTCATGGAAAATTAGGTAAAGATCATGGAGAAGTCATTGAAAATCATTGGTGAAAAAGTGTATGAACCCTGTGAAAGTTTTGCTGAATAGTTTCATGTTCACTTATACTTACCCTGTGTCACTTTGAAATGATTACTGATAATCCATCATTCAATTTTTATGTCAATAACGGAGTTTTCATATTAGCTGCTAATGATAACTACCAGAGTGTATCTCAGCTTCCGGTTCCGGGGCATTCTGGCTACGCATCACTCATTCACCAATGGGTAATATTTAGATGGATTTTAGGAACTTCCCCTCGATTCTATTGGCTCTAATGGTTACAAAAAGATGTCAATCATCAAAATCGAACGAAGGGGGCCAGAGATATGGAAAATGCACCCAAATGACCCCAGAAGTGGGTTTTCTTTTCTAATGGCGCGTTTCCACTACAGCGCGGAGCACGGTTTAAGAGGGCTGTGATGTCAGCGGCCCGTCTTTGGTTGCGTTTCCACTTGGCCTAGTACCGGCCGGCGGGTCCTAATTCACAGTTTTTCTGGCCTCATAAAATCGTGGGGTCTAGGGCCAGAGACAACGAGGCTGAGTCGGGCTGAGTATGCTAAACTAGAGAGAGCATCGCTGGCAAGGGGGCTACAACTACAACAAGATGGACATATTTGACCGTGATTTAATTGTAATACACGTTTCAAAATGATGCCGAAGTAACAACATACTGATACCGGTTAGTAAAATCCATGAATTAATGCTTTGACAAATCTGCAGACAGACGGCAGGGGAAAAACCTTTTAAAATGCGTGTTTTCTAAATGGAGATTGGCTAAGCTAACGCAGTATATGCTCCGACCGTCCACACTGACAACAACGGCCTATACAGACATAAATAAAGCAGTGACTGTATTCGCCATGACACAGGCAGTCTGTGGTTTGTACTAGTTTAACTTTTGTCTAGTTTCTGAACATATATGAGGAGCTGTGAGCTCTGAGTGCTAACAGCTAACGGCTGTGTTGTTTTTCTGGGGTTCTCATTGAAGATGACGTCACGGCTCCGCCTACACTGCGTTACTATAGATACTACCCCAGTTCCTAAACTGTAATGGAAATGCGCCATAAAGTGAGCCAGTCCTAACGAGGCCTAGCCATACCGAGCGGGGCCGAGCGAGGCCGTGTAGTGGAAACGCGCCATAAATCTCTCTATAAAGGTCAAATTGAACATGTTTTGCATCAATCTTGATACAGGGTACTTATTATATGTTATAGTTTGGATTCCTAAAGCTTTTAGTCTACTATCCCATCATTCAAGGGTAGTTTTCACTATAAGTAATGTTTTTTTTTTTGGACGGACACCATAATTTACATTTTTTTACTATGTTCAATCTGAATTTACTTTAAAACAAAAACAATCTATATTGATTCTGACTTTTCTACATCCAACTCACAGGTTTATCATTGCTTTGAGAAAAAAGATTATTAATTTACCCCTTTTAAAAGGGAAGATATAGTCATTTGTTCTGGGAATGTCATTTTCGAGCCTGAGACCTGAAAAACAGGCTCAGGGCTTAACAGGTTAAGCAACGTCAAATGTGCAGACCGGGAGCAACAGATGTAGGTTAGCCGGCTAGCATCGCAGAGCAGCACTGCTGAGCATGTTAGCTTAGCTTGTTAGCGTCAGCTAGCTCCGGAGCTTCCAGCTCGGTGGCAGCAGGTCCCGCCTCTTTGCCCTTATTTGGAGCAGGCGGGAGTTAGACTCTGACATCACTGTCGAGCCGGCAGCGGCCAAATCCGCCTACTAAGTGTTTCACAGCAACTCTGCAGAAACCTATGGGTGACGTCACGGACACTACGTCCATTTATATATACAGTCTATGGTGGACACGCACACTTTGCTTTGTGCAGTGGCTTCATCTGTTTCATTTGTTCATGGTGGAATACAAATTACTAGAAATGCTCTTGCTCTCACCTTTTACCAACCAAAATCCAAGCCTAGCATTTACTTGTGTTTTTATCTGAGATTAATATTGTCTTCTTCCAGACCTCTGAATCAGTCACCCATGGCTCTGACTTGTTCAAAGATTTAATCTGGCCTTAAATTGACCAACTGATACAGTTTTCACCAATTGGAGTCAGGCAACCAATCAGGGGATTGTAAGCGGGATTGGGACATTCATTAAAACATATCTACAGAAATAAAGTGGACATTAGTGACACAGCTGTAGGTTCTTGTGAGCTGACCTTAATACTTTAAAGGGGACATATCATGCTATATTTGAACAATATATTGTAGGGCCATACGTATATAAAGTATATAAATATATATTTTTTTTCAAAATACCAAACAGATCCTGCATTTTAGCCATGCCTCATTTCGCTCTATTTGCTCTTCCCAGCCCTGTTTTTGCAGGGGGCTGATTCTGTGACGTAGCTTTAATGCAAATGAGCTGCAGCTGACCACGCCCCCCTGCAGGAGAGGGGAGCGTGCTTTGAGATCAGCTGCTGGGCTGTCAGAAGAGGGGGAGGAAAAGAGATCTCTGTTTTATTCTTATATGATTATATAGAGTCATTATTCATTTGTTTTAAAGCTCAATAAATAACAAAGAAGACCTTTGACCGGCACTTTTCTAATTGTGTCCGGAAGATTTAAACTTTAACGGACATGTTGACCGGCGAAAGAAAACCTAACTGAAACTCTGCCGCACGGTCCCCTCGTTCCTTGGAAGAGGCGGAGAGGTGGGTGTTTGTCATCTGCTGGTGAACTAACCGGAGAGAATTACAGTGCTTGCCTCGACGGGGAGGGATTGCATTGAATTACAGCAGCAGGAGGAGCAAACGCTTGCCTCGGGGAGGGAGAAAAAAAGCCACAGCGGAGAATAAACAGAAGGGCAACCATGGCAACCATGCGCGGGAAGTCTTCTTCGCTGCTCTTGTGGCAGACTACAGCGCCACTTACAGGCCTGGCATATGTACTACAGCGTCTCCAGCGCTTTCGAGCGGCAATGGCCGGCCGTGGCCCAACCCCACATTCCCCTGATAGGTGGAGAATTTACCACTAAGCGGAGCACCACTTTTGTGACCTAGAAAATAATTCAAATCTGGATCAGTCTGTATCAGATCCGTTGCAGCCCCGTTTTTAGAGATTTGGGTATGGAGGAAAATAGAGAGTGTTGTGTTTTCTGACACTTGGTGAGTTCCCTGGAACACCAGGGACACATAGACATGTATAAAAGACGTACAAAAGTGCATTTTGCATGATAGGTCCCCTTTAAATAATAAATGAATTCATAAAAAATACTCTCATATCTGCGCATTTCTATAAGTAAACTGCTCCGACAATCATTACTGGACAGATACATCACTCTATTCACCCCAACAAGGAAATATCTAATATGAGGAGATGTTAAAATAAATTAGGCAAAATCACATGTTTAAAAATTCTCATTGACATTGTACAACAAAATCATTTGAGAGCTAAATGCAAAGGTTATGTGTCCCGCTGCTGATGACATAGCAATGTAGAAATAATACTCAATACTAATCAGGACGTAGGCCCCCAAAGACCCCAACTAGAAACTGTCCTAGTGGAAATGAAGCTGACTCTAGAATACTGCCATGGTGTTAGGATTACCAACACTTTGTGCTGGACTGCACAACATTTCATGTGTCACTTGTCTCACAATTTCATTGACAATTGCCTGTCAAAAACATTATCCAGTGGCTGTTTAGAAAAAAAAGAAAGGGGCTTTCACCATCAGCTGTGTCAGATGTCAATCAATTAATAAAGAAATGTACTTACTTATGAGTGTAGCAGGTGGAGGTAGTTTCCCAGAGAGTCTTTGTGAGCCTTTGGAGGCGACTCCCAACTGGTGATCGCCCTCAGCTCCTTTATAAAGCATGTTGTTAATTTTACTCAGCGCTCTGAGACTTTAAAAAAATCAGTCTGATGTATTTTGTGTTTATTAAGCCCTCACAGATTACCTTCTCTTCCCTGGTGCTTAACCTGCTACTTTTATATATTGTGACCATGGAGATGTTTCCCTTTTCCTTTCACTCTCTGCTCTGTATAATGATTATTGAGCCCTGCGAGCTGCTGGAATTTAATTTCTCCACATAAATCTCCACAATAGGAGAAGGAAATTAAAGTTGCCATTACTGTCGGCAGTATTATCGTATCCTCACTTAACCTGCCATTCAGGAGGAATGAAACATTTATACTGCTGCCCCCCCTCCCCCAGCCCTCTGTATCGTCTGTGATCTCTGTGTGTGTGTGTGTGTGTGTGTGTGTGTGTGTGTGTGTGTGTGTGTGTGTGTGTGTGTGTGTGTGTGTGTGTGTGTGTGTGTGTGAGTGAGAGAGAGAGAGAGAGAGAGAGAGAGAGAGAGAGAGAGAGAGAGAGAGTGTGAGTGAGTGAGAGAGAGTGAGAGAGAGTGAGGAAGTGAGAGTTAAAGAATCATGGATATTGATATTTTGGAAGTTTATATTTCAACTGAGGTGACATATTACCTCCACATCGTCTTAGTTGTCCACGGTACAAATCTGAGCTCTATAGTAGGTTCAAATACTGCTGAAATCCACAACAATCAGATGCAACCTAAAGATAGAAAATATTTAACACCAAATATAGAATATTTTGAACAAGTTGTTAGTTTTGCTTTTTTCCCCACAATCCTATGTTCTCAGTAATCCCCGGCTTAATTAATATTAACAATACTGTGAACACACACACACACACACACACACACACACACACACACACACACACACACACACACACACACACACACACACACAAAAAAGGGTGAAAGAGAAAAATCAATTATGCTGGCCCTGACCAGGAGTGTCTCATTATTTCATAGGCAATAACCTGAATGATAGAGTAATAAAGAGCAATTTATTTGGAGAGGCAGAAGATGGATGTGTTCAGATAGACGGATCTGATAAGCCTCATCACAGCTAATGACCTGAAATACAACCCCCCCCCACTCCCCCACCTCCTCTTCCTCAGCTCCAAACACCTCAGTCCTGGCTCTGTGATGTGAGATGGACAGATAACCCATGTATTCCGACGCTGGTCTTTGTAACACAAAATAGTCCTTTAATAGTGACCGTGTGTATTTAATGCTGCTGTTATTAACTTATATTCCACTGAGGTGCTGCACACCCTTCATTAGTTCTATACTACTACCTATACATTCCACATGTTCATTTATATATTTGTGAAGTTTTCATCTTATTGGGCTTTTATTTTTGGATTATAGACTTATAATGTAATTTATATGATATTTATATTTACAGTGCGTCCGGAAAGTATTCATACCAAGCGGCAAACTCTGGGGCAGAGCCGGGAGGCCAATAAGGAAGTGCCACAAACTGCAGTTCATCTATTGGCCGATAGGCGATGACTGCAGAAAGGATCAATTTCCATAAACCCCCATGTTAAAATGCCCAACTGTACAGCAGAAATAAACATGTTTCTAACCCCTGGATGCAAAAAAAAAAATATTCGGATATAGTTAGATTCCACCTTCATGATTATGAATTGGTGAGTGAATTGTTTTATAACGCAACCCTTTTATTTATATTAGGTCTTACAGTTTTTGCATATATTAGGGCGTGGTCACTTTGATGGACAGGTACGTGCCTCACTGTCAGCTGACAGCAACTTGTCCACTCTGACAAGCATTAAGAATAACAAAAAATAGCGAATTCTCTTGCAGATTGTCTCGTTTGATTATGAATGTAACGTTTATATAGTGGAACTACACTGTTTTATCAAAACCAAAGTGCCACGCAGTAACTTGGTATGCATGTATTTCAGCAGGAAATGTGCAACGTAGATGACATTTACCAACACAGACTATATAGAAATATTTGTAAAAGTTGTTCATGCGTTATTAAGTGAATATGGCATTAAAACACCTTTGCTTTTTGACTGCCACATTTTTACATTTCAGCATTGCATCACTAATTTAAGTTCTATGTTTTGCTCTGTAAGCCTACACACCTAACATATGTATTTTTGTATAAAGGTTTCCTTTAGGTGATCCAGACAAGCTGGACCAGTGGGTGCTGAACATCCGGAGAAATAAATAAACCCCCAAAGTTTCTTCTCACCTGTGCAGTGAACACTTTGAGAGTCATCACTTCAGCACTGACTCATGGGTACAGATCCTTTTTTTTTTTAAATAACTTTTATGGTTCAATTTGTAAGTGTAAATTGTTGTTACTAATTAAATACATTTTATACATAATACAATGCTAAATAATTGTTATGGCACACCTTGCACATCAGTGATGAGTAATGTTCTTTAGATTAAAGACCAAATTAAGATTTTGCCAGTATAGAAACATAGAAATTACATTTATTTGCAAACCATCACATTTCTCTTCAATTTATGCAAAGACTCTTTATCATAGATAGAGAATTGCCATTTCCCCCCCCACGTACTCTATGTTAAAAACTGCAAAATTAGCATGATTCTACTTTGGCAATAAGCTTTGAAAACAGATTAATTATATTACCTTTTTTTACATTATTTTAATAGCAACATTCATTCATCTGTTGTCATCTTATAACTTAATTATCTTAATAGCTATCACTGTAAAAAAAAAGAATTTCATTTCATCTTACTATATAATATTTATCTTTGCATTTAGTTCTTGCATGTCTTATTCTATCTACGTGTATAGATTTCTGCCTGCACTAATTTATTATTCTTAATTTTATTTTGAATTTGTTTTATGTCTTATATAACTATGTTGCATCGTTGGAGGAGCTCGGGACAGAAGATTTTCATTGCCATTCCTACACTGTAGCTTATGTGCATATGACATAAAACCTTTGAATCTGAATTTTGGAAACACATAATTGTTGAATGGATTAACTGCATAGTTAACATGTTGGCCCTCTATTGTCTTTTATAATGCACTCTTACATTTAAAACAACATTATTCAAAAGAAATTTGAATATCTACAGACCTCAAAAAGTTATTTTATGGGTTTTTGTTTACTATTTTTATTAGGGAAGGAGATGCCTGGAAAAACACTGCAGTAAATAACTGTAAATCGTTGCCACAGTGGATAAGGAGGACATACAGGGCTGCTCTTCCTCGCAGGGAGTGGGAAAAGAAGGGAAGGAGACCTCTCCAGCGGAACCCCCCCACCCTAACCAGCACACTCTCAGGTTGAGGCCCAGGTTGCTGCCGATGGTCTCTGCAGCTCTCTGGGCTCCACGCCGGACACAACTGTCACCGATTATCCATACAGTCACTATGGGAGGAAAATATATGAGAGTAACAAATGCTTCAGATGAGGAAAATGAAATTAAGTATAAAGGGTTGCTAATTTTGTTCCATTGACAATAACGTGTGTGAGAGAGAGAGTGGTTGTGCAGGTTGGAGGTTTTGAAGAAGGTGTGGAGGAGGTTGCCATCTTCTTCTTAGCACTAAAATAAATAATCATTGACTCATTAATATCAAAGCGCCTTGCCCTTTCTTTATCTACAGTCATATTTAAGTTAGACTGGCACAGCACTTTTGAAAAACAATAACGTTGGATTAAAGGTGGGGTAGGTAAGTTTGAGAAACCGGCTCGAGATACACTTTTTGTTATATTCCATGGAATGCTCTTAACATCCCGATAGCAATGAATATCTTAAGTGCTTTGACAAAAAATCCATAACAAAATGTCATCTGTGGAAGCCGTAGTACTGTAAAAAGTACGACCAATCATTTTAGCCGGCCCGGCTAAAATAACTGGATGGCCTACCTGCCTGTCAGCCTTCCATCTGTGCACAAACTTATCTCGTGCCCTCATTGGTCATGTGCGCGTTCGTGTGTGTTGGAGGAGGGGCTCTGTAAGGAAGTGGCAGATTTTCTCCAGTTGTGTATTTTCAAATTCTACGCACTCGAGCTGGTTTCTCCGAAATTACCTACCCCGCCTTTAAGTTTCAGTCTCCAGTGGATGCAGTTCATGGTCAAAAGTATAAATATGCGCATTTTGCAATCGTTAGCCAGAGCATACAACACTGTTTTATGCACTGGCATAGTAATGACTGTATGATACTGCAGATTGCACAGCAATAATAGTTATAAGAATTCAAGCCGGTATCAATACAACATTAACTGTAACCATCCATATAAATAATCTTATTAACCATGTGTTAATTGCTAATGTTATTTTAAAGTCGAAATGTAGGTAAATTGATTATCCTAAAACTAAACGTACAGCTTAGTTTACAATACGCTAATTCCTTTACATATAGGCTACAGTCTATGGCCGTATCTCAATTCAGGGGCTGCACCCTTCGGAGTACGCAGCCTACGCGGTCCACGGAGGACCCAGCCCACGTAGACCGGGTAGGCTGGACCGAGCGGCCTACGAAATGAGACGGTCTAGCCTACGGAGGGCTTCGTATTTACGTCACGTGATACGCGCTGTTCGGTTGCGTTGCTCCAGCAGCCTGCTAGCAAATTAGCTTACAAGCTAACTCAGCTGAAAAGGATCCAGAAACTTTACTTTTACTTTGACATTTTTTGGAGATCACCGTCGGCGATGAATTAAAGAGGACCATGGCCAGGTAAATAAGATGAAGCTGTTCCTTTAGCCCCCAGTAATGTTACATTAGTAAGTTAACAAGTAAATTATATATAGCTGATGTAATTTAATCATATTATTTCATATTTAAAATAAGTCTTAATTGTTCTGTACTAATAAAACAATATGTTTTTTAAATGAACAAAAGCATGTTGTATAGATTGATTCTTAACAATATTAGTGTTCTAATCTTAATAGCTGTGCCTGTGATCATAACAGTTTATATTCTCCTTCTTCTCCTAAACCTGCCCAGATGATGTCCCACTGACCCCAGGTCAGCACCTCCAGGTCCAGCAGCACCGTGACCCCCCGCTCTGCTGAAATACACAATTAAACATTTTCTATGACCTATTTTTTGTATTAATGAAATTAAACTGAAGACAGTTTAATGACCTAGAGATATCCTATTATTCCACTGCTTATGTACACATGTTGGAAATAATGGTTAAAACCTCAGTAAATGAAATAAACAATGTGTTTAACAATTACAATTTAATATTGTATTTTCATCTTATCACAAAGTAGAGGTAAGAATATATCCATCCTCTCTCTGCAGCTTCATGTCTTCTATTATTATAACTTTCATCATTGAGACAGAGGAAATCAATCATGTTATTTAACATTACCAGCAGTAAAACAAATATCAGCAAAAGTGTGTTTATGGAGTTGTTTATTTGTATTATATGTGCAGCAAGTATATAGAAGCAGTTGTTTGGGGAATCAGACAGACTCAAGCTATAATCGTTACATATCTATTAAAAGAAAGGACACATACAAAATCTAATTCTGAAACTAAGACACAAGTCTGTAGGACGGCAGTAAGCAGAGGTCTGGGTGGAGGATGTTCCTGATCGCCGTTTTGCTTTCTCCAGCACCACGGGGGGTCCAGGTGGATGGCAGCTGATGATCCGCTGTGCACTCTTCAGATTAGGGGTCCTTCTCCAGCAGATCCATTTCTCCAGAATTGTCCTAATTACAGAGAAAAACAAGAGAAAAATAAAAAAGTGAATTAATCATATTGAACACAGGGTTGCAGAAGTATTATTGCAAAATTTAACTCTAAGCATTTCAGACAAACAATCCCTAAAGGATCATTCAAAATGATGTACTGTTCTGGTTTTTTTAAAACTAAAGAGATGAAATGACTGTCACACGTGCATCCCTTTGACAGCACGGCACAAACTAATATCAAGCAAAAGGCTGCTGTCTATTTGTGATTGTCTTATTATTATGGGATTAGGATACATTAAATAAACTTTAACCATATAAAAGATGATCAAATCTGATGGAAATATTTAAAATAGGCTTTTCTTTTAGCCCTACCTCAAAGCAGCATGAGCTGAACACAAAGGTTGTAATGTTGTCCCAAAGTTTAATAAACAGTAAAACATTGCAACATGTCAGAGAAATACATAAAGCTAACAGCAGCTACACGTCAGGGTAGCATTTTATAAATCCCACCGTACTGTAGGCTATACCGGTCTAAATGTTTTCACTTTGGTCTATTTATGTAATATAAAGTATAACTTATCTATAACAGAGCCAAGATCTCTGTATGACTTTAGTAAACTTCTGAATTCAATTAAAAATAAGTGTAAACAACAGTGCAGTACGTCCAGCTAGCTAGTTAGCGTCACATATTTATCCGTATTATTTAACGAAAATGTACGTTTTAATGCCCCTTGGGTTTGACGTGTGTGACATTAGTTAATTTAAAGTAAGTTAAAACCCAATACTCACATTTATTAGTGATTCCTCCGCTTGCTGCTGCTTTTAAATCCACTCTGCTGGGGAGACCGGAAGCCATTTCATTTGACAAAAACTCACTCTTCCCTGCGCGCATTGCACCCTGGGATATGGTAGGCCGCGGAGTCTACATCAGATGTATCCTTCAAATTGGGGAAAAGTAGGCTGCATTCGTGGGCCGCATTCGGAGGAGTCTCGTCTTTTTTTTAAATTGGGACAGCCTTCTTTCGGCGGAAGTGACGTATGCGGTCTACGAATGCACCCTTCGAAGGATGAAACCCCTGAATTGAGATACGGCCTATGTGTTACGGTATCTGAGAGGACCCAAACGCAGGACACGGCAGAGTGTTGAAAAAAGGTTTTATTTGAGGTGGAGGAGCAGAGAGAATAATCCAGCTGGAATGGCGACTGGTGGCGGCTGGTGATGACAACTCGGCGGTCGGAGAGTGATCCTGGAGCACAAGAAGAAACACGTAAGAAGAACATTCAGTGTTTGAGGAAATAGCTAAATAATGCTAAGTAGGCTAGGAGTTATACCACTGTGGGTTAAACAACGATCTGGCGCTGACAGGTTGTGGAGCCTCCGCTGATATGCCGTTGTAGATGGCTGATGGGAATCAGGTGTGTAGTAGGGGAGGGTGTACAGCTGATTGCAGCAGGTGAGCCGGGAGCCAGCAGTGACAGCCACCCCGCCCACACAAACATAGACAGGGAAAAGGAAAACAACCCAAAGGAGGCGGCTGGAAGAGTACAGCCACCACACTATGGCTAATTCCATAGGCTAATTCACGCAACACTGGCCATATCTCTGCTAGTTTACAAAGTTTAGTTACAAATGACATTTATATTTGAAAAACGGTGAGGCATTTAAAAAACAATTGTATAGTGTAGGTTCAAGAACATTTAAATCAAAGGGACAAGTTTTGTAAAGTTACAGGGTATCTTACCTTCAGAAGATACCGGGAACTGTTAGTGATTCTTGAACCCCGAGAGCAGGAGAGACTGAAAAGAGTCAAGGCAAGCTTATAAAAGTTAACAGCATTTAATTACACAAAAGATGCGGTGGTATACAAATGAAATGTGCTCGTTGGTGGTTTTTTCCCCTGCCAGCTGTTGGTCCCGTGGCGCCGGGTCAGCTCGGGGCAAAGAGAGAGCGAGATCCTTCTTGGGTCTCCCAGGTAAGACCTGTAGTCTTCTCCTATTGGCCGGTGTCGACAGGGGCGTGTCCAATGCAAATCCTGTTGGTTTCTGCTGCTAAATTACATCACCCTGATGTCTGTGGTCATCTAAACATTCCCTAATAAACCTCATTCCAGCGTCAATAAATGAGCGTTAAACTCAGGGTGTTTAGTGTGCAACATCACGTTATTTCACCTTCAATTCACGGTTTGAAAACGTAGCATTTCGCCACAAGCTAATGCTAACCGGAAATGACGAAATTCACCAGCGGAAAAACCGGAAGTCACATGTGAATCTTCGGTTTTCAGAATAAAACAGATTTAAATGAAATACAGTGTATTTCATTCAAATTACGCCACATCAACATTGATTTTAATTTCTAACAATCCCTCCTTTCACACCTTTTAAGGTGTGAACACAATACTGGAATCAATGAGTTCTTCATAAGACTGCTTTTAAACTGACGGTATGTTTTAGACTAAATTATGCCATAAAACATTGATTTTAATTTCTAACAGAACGAGGAGCAGTGACCGCAAGCTGGGTTGTTAGCTTAATACTGGGAGCATGTTAGCTTAGCTTCTTAGCCTGAGCCTGAGCTAGCTCGGTGGCAGCAGGTCCCGCCTCGGCTCCGCCTCTTTGCCCTTATTTGGATCAGGCTGGAGCAGGCGGGAGTTAGACTCTGACGTCACTGTCGAGACGTTAGTGGCCGACTCCGCCTACTTAGGGCTTCTCGGCAACTCTGCAGAATCCTATGGGTGACGTCACGGACACTACGTCCATTTATATATACAGTCTATGATTCATACCCCTTCACTTTTTC
The DNA here is from genome assembly GCF_902827165.1 of Trematomus bernacchii. NCBI lineage: Eukaryota > Metazoa > Chordata > Actinopteri > Perciformes > Nototheniidae > Trematomus > Trematomus bernacchii. The sequence continues at coordinate 737,461 of NW_022987649.1, read as the reverse complement.
AAAATGTTGTTATGTTACAGCCATATTTCAAAACTGATTAAATTCATTTGTTTTCTCAACATTCTAGACACAATACCCCATAATGACAAAGTGAAAAATGTTTTAAAATAATTTTTGCAAATGAATTAAAAATAAAACACTCACATATCACATGTGCATAAGTATTCACACCCTTTACTCAATACGTTGTTGAAGCACCTTTGGCAGCAATTACAGCTTCAAGTCTTCTTGAGTATGATGCTACACGCTTGGCACACCTATCTTTGGGCAGTTTCTCCCATTCTTCTTTCAGATCTCTCCAGAGATATTCAATCCGGTTCAAGTCTGGGCTCTGGCTGGGCCACTCAAAGACATTCATAGACTTGACCCGAAGCCACTCCTTTGTTATCGTGGCTGTGTGCTTAGGGTCGTTGTCCTGTTGAAAGGTGAACCTTCGCCCCAGTCTGAGGTCCAGAGCGCTCTGGAGCAGGTTTTCATCAAGGATCTCTCTGTATATTGCTGTATTAATCTTTCCCTTGATCCTGACTAGTCTCCAAGTTCCTGCCGCTGAAAAACATCCCCACAGCATGATGCTTCCACCACCATGCTTCACTGTAGGGAGGGTGTTGGCCAGGTCTGGTTTCCTCCAGACATGATGCTTGGCATTCAGGCCAAAGAGATCAATTTTGGTTTCATCAGACCAGACAATTTGTTTTTCTCATGGTCTGAGAGTCCTCTAGGTGCTCCATGGGGGCTTTCATGTGCCTTTTACTGAGGAGTGGCTTCCTTCTGGCCACTCTACCATAAAGGCCTGATTTGTGGAGTGCTGCAGAGATGGTTGTCCTTTTAGAAGGTTCTCCCATCTCCACAGAGGAACACTGGAGCTCTGTCAGAGTGACCACCGGGTTCTTGGTCACCTCTCTGACTAAGGCCCTTCTCCCCCGATGTTCAGTTTGGTTTGGGCAGCAAGCTCTAGGAAGAGCCGTGGTGGTTTCAAACATCTTCCATTTGCAAATAATGGAGACCACTGTGCTCGTTGGGACGTTCAATGCTGCAGACATTTTTCTGTACCCTTCCCCAGAACTGTGCCTTGATACAATCCTGTCTCTGAGGTCTACAGTTAATTTATTGGACCTCATAATAATAATAATAATAATAATAGATTTATTTTGTTAGCGCTTTTACAGGTGCTCAAAGACGTTTTACAGATATAGTGAAAAGAAAAGAACAACAAATCAATATATATAGTTAAAGGTGGGGTAGGTAAGTTTGAGAAACCAGCTGGAGTGCGCTAGAATTTGAAAATACACAACCGGAGAAAATCTGCCACTTCCTTATAGAGCCCCTCCTCCAACACACACGAACGCGCACAAGACCAATGAGGGCACGAGATAAGTTTGTGCACAGATGGAAGGCTGACAGGCAGGTAGGCCATCCAGTTATTTTAGCCGGGCCTTTTAACAGTATTAAGGCTTCCACAGATGACATTTTGTTATGGATTTTTTGTCAAAGCACTTAAGATATTCATTGCTATCGGGATGTTAAGAGTAGTGATGACGAGATGAAGCCGAGGCTTCGGAGCGTGTGTCGAGTAATCGCCGAAGCTTTCTGTGAAGCCTGTGTCGAGGCTTGTATCATTTGGTGACGTCATCGATGACAAACGAAGCCTCGTTTGTCGATACCACGTGACTGCTTCAGGAAGCGATTCAGATCTTGGCGCGAGCTTCTGACAGATAAAAAGCCATGGGATTCGATTCAAGATGTGTGATCCTTGTGAGAGGAAAACACTTGTCGTTTTGCCAGTTTTGGTTGTACGATATTTTTGCTACTTGCAAAGTTAGAATGGAGCCAGCTAAGAAGAGAAAGACTTCCCCTATGTGGGAATACTTTGATCAGATTTCACACAATAAGGTAAGGTTTGCATACATGGTTTATTACAACAATGTATTATGTTAGATTTTGTATGGTTCATTTTTTTACTTTTTCTATTTCATTCAAAGGTGAAGTGTTTATTGTGCTCCAGGGAACTGGGGTACAGTAACAATACTTCATCCATGCTAAGGCATTATCGTGCCATGCATGAGATGAAGGAGGGACATGCAGGTGATGCAGGTGGACCTGCTCAAGGTTTGTCATTTAATATTTTGGAATAATATACTATAATATACTATAATTTAACCATGTTAACTTCACTTTATCATGCAAATAAAAGAAAGTTACAAGATACTCATTCTTAACACAGCTTACCCCCCCCCCCCCCCCCCCCCCCCCCAGGTACCAGGCCTACCAGAAAACAGGATCTGGATGAGGCCTTGGTCAACCTGATTGTGAAGGATACACAGCCATTCAGTGTTGTGGAGGATGTGGGATTCAGGGCATTTGTGGCCTTATTGGATCCAAACTATGTCATCCCCAAGCGACAGGTGTGTAAGACTTCATGTATAGAGCAAAATTGTTTATTTTTTCATGGCATTTGACAATTAACCAGTGAATTAACCATCCCCTCTTTTAGGCTGTTAAGGCTATGGTGGAGGCCAAGTATGCTCTAGAAAGGAGCAAGGCCATAGCTGACATGCAGAAGGTGGTTGCAGTGAGCTTGACCTCTGACATGTGGACCTCCATCAATATGGATGCCTATCTGGCTGTAACCTGCCACTTTGTTGACGACAACACACGTCTTAATTCTGTGTTGTTAGGGGTCCAACAATTTCCCCAAACACACACTGCTGAAAACCTGGCCAGAGTGAAAACCTCCCTCATGGAGGAATGGGGAATCACAGACAAGGTCACTTGCCTTGTGACGGATGGTGCAGCCAATATGATCTCCTGTGGCAAACACTTAAAGCTACGTCATGCAATATGCATTGCACATACACTGAATTTGATTGTCAAAAAATCTCTTGACATGACCCCTGTGCTGAGTGATATCCGGGCCAAGTCAAGAAAACTGGTGGGATTTTTCAGGAGCAGCACCCTTGCTAAGGTATGTGCTTTGACCTTTCTTAAATTGGTTAATAATTAATAATAATCATAATGCTATGTTTGTTACTGCTACTTTGACAATTAAATAAATCTTTAATTGTGTGTTAAAGGAGAAGCTTGTATCGGTGCAAAGGCAAATGGGAAGGCCCACACTGAAGCTCCTGCAAGAGGTGGAGACCCGCTGGAACAGCACATATCACATGCTGCAACGTCTGGTGGACCTCAGAGAGCCAGTTGGTGCGGCATTAGCCAGCTTGAACACTGACATCACCACACTGACCTCTGCCGAGTTCACCACCATAAGTGGGTGCCTCTCTCTGCTGTCCGGATTCAATGATGCCACCATTGAGCTGTCTGAGGAGAAAAATGTATCCGGGTCCAAGGTTGTGCCCCTCCTCAAAATGCTGGAGCAAATGCTTCAAGAGGAGATGGCAAAAACTGCAGAAGCAGTGGCAAAAGAAATGGGAGAACACCTATTAAGGCAGCTAAGAGAGAGGCTCCACACACTCCAATCAATGAGCATAATGTCATTGGCAACACTACTGGACCCTAGGTTCAAATTGATCGGGTTTTTTAGCCCTTCAAAAGCTGCAGAAGCCACAAAAAGGCTTGTGGCTGAATGTGGTGCACTGATCCGAACACCTGAAGATGTGCAGCCAGAAGAAAATCCATCCACATCTCAACCTGAACAAGAAATTCCAGGTAATTTTATTAATTTTAAATCAATTTGAAGTAATTACTACAACATCCACTGACACTCTCTGTGTATACTTTTCAGGAAACAAACTCTGGCAAAAATTGGATCGGACTGTAAAGCTGTCCAGAAAGACCAAGAATCCAACAGCTGACGCAACTGTTGAAGTCCAGCGGTACCTGGCTGAACCAAATATCGGACGCTTGGAGGACCCTCTGAACTACTGGCAGACACAAAGACATGTGTATCCAAACTTATATACACTTGCTGTCACTTTCTTGTGCACACCTGCTTCCTCAGTCCCGTGTGAAAGGGTATTTTCAAAGGCAGGAGAAGTTGTGTCCAAGAAAAGAAATCGCCTAAGCCCGAAAAGTGTGGAAAAAATATTGTTTTTAAACAAAAACCAATAAAATTGTTCCATGTATCACAAGCATTTTCACTGGCCTCTGCAAAGTCACACAAGCACATTCACTGGCCTCTGCAAAGTCACACAAGCACATTCACTGGCCTCTGCAAGTTACACAAGCATATTCACTGCCCTCTGGCAAGTTAAACCCTTGTTCTTTTCCAGTTTTCGAACATATATTGCTTCTTTTGTCTTTATAGAAGGCAGCAGACATTTACATTTATTTATGTATAGATGTAACAACAAGATACTATATTGACACATTGTTTTTATTATTATATACAGTCATTTTAAAACACTTACTGGTGTAAAATTCTGTTCATACAGGATGACAAATACATTTGACATCTTTTACCTTTTTGTATCATTATTTCCAGTATTTTTAGTATGTCAAAGATTACAAATAATATGTGGCTGTTTTACACCTGTTCACCAACAGGGGGTCTTGTGAGCACATGAAGCCCATGATGAAGCTTCATGAGATGAACCTTTTAGCGAACCGATTTGCTGGAAAGCTTCAAAGCTTCATGAGGCTTCATCTCGTCATCACTAGTTAAGAGCATTCCATGGAATATAACAAAAAGTGTATCTCGAGCCGGTTTCTTAAACTTACCTACCCTACCTTTAAAGTCAAATAATACAAAAACAATCACACATTAAAAGCCAGATTGAAGAGGTGAGTTTTTGTAAGTTTTTTGAAGGTGGTGAGGTCTGTTACGTGCCATAGTGTTTGTGTGTGTCTTTCTCTCTCTCCCTCTGATTCCCCAGGTGCAGCCTGATTGTCCCCAGGTGCAGCCTCTCTCCCAGGTGCTCCAAATCCCCAATCAGGGCCTCCATATAGGACCTGAGGAAGGCTGCAGTCGCTCTCCCTTTTCTCCTCTGGCTGCATGGGTGCAGCACGTCGTCTTGGGTCTCTGTGTGGGACCTGGTTGTCTATATTATTGTTGGATTAAATCTCATGTGTGAAAAAAGAGATCAGTTTCCTCTCTTTTTTCTCGTGCTGGTCGTTCTGTGTTTTGTTACTCCCCTTGGTACCCCTAGATTTTGGAGGGAACGTAACAAATGGGGGCCCGTCCGATCTTTGAGGCAAAGAGTGAGTATCTGTTTGTGGTTTAGCGTTGACATTGTGTTTGGTAGCATTGGCTGTGAAGTATCTTGCTGTTTAAAAGCTTCCTCAGTTTAGATAGGGGAGTGTCTAGCTGGGCTGAATCAGTCTTTCCTTCAGGCACTCATTTTTTATTTTGCCTTTTTTATTTTCGGGGTAATCCTGGGTGGGGATTTATTCGCTGTTGGGGGCAGGCGTTTCAGGGTTTCGGCCGCTGATGTTTGCCTTTAAAGTCGCCTCGAGCCCGGCACGCTCCAGAAGATAGTTAGGTAAGTTTGGTAGGCAGGATCTGGGGAAGTTTGTTAAAAAAATAAATAAATAAAGAACAATTGTAAGTAGCCGTTGCTAAGGATGGCTTTTGTTTTGGAGCAGTTTGTGGCCAGTCCTACTGTGGGTCAGCTAGACTGGTGTAGGAAGGTTGATTTGTGGTTAGTTGCTGACCATTATCACGTTTCTGTCTCCTCTGCTCTTGTTAAAAGTGAACTTAAGGCTACTTTGATAACTGGACTGGTTGAACAGGGGGTTTTGAGTATGCCTACTTCAGTGGAATCTCCTGGAACGGTGGCCGGGGCTGTAGCAGCAGAGTCTCCTGGTGGAGGCCGCGTTGGTGTTACTCCAGGTGTTCAGAGTGCTACGGAACAGGCAAAACTTTTCAACATGCCTCAGTTGGACTCGTTTTCGGCAGGGTCCTCATCTACGAGGTCTAAATTAGATGCCAGGGTAAAAGTGCGTATGGCTCGTCTACAGTGGGAGAAGGAGGAGCGTGATAGGGATTTTCAGCTCAGGAGGGAGCTGGAGATCAGGAAGTCGGAGCTGGAGATCAGGAAAGTGGAGGCAGACACTGCTGTCCGGATGCGTCAGTTAGAGCTTCAGGCAGCTGGCGGGGGTGATTCTGCCGTTACATCTTCTGGTCCTGCTGCCTCCTTCGACGTGAGTAGGCATATTTCTTTGGTCCCTGTGTTTCGTGAATCAGAGGTGGAGATCTATTTTGGTGCATTTGAGCGCATTGCTGCTGCTCTGCGCTGGCCAGAAGACGTGTGGGCTATTCTTTTACAGTGTAAGCTAGTCGGCAAGGCTCAAGAAGCTTGCTCTTCTCTTTCTGTCGAGGATAGTTTAGTGTATGAGAATGTTAAAGGTGCTGTTCTCAGGGCATATGAGCTTGTGCCTGAGGCCTACAGGCAGCGTTTTCGCGGCCTGATGAAAACTTCTGGCCAAACTTACGTGGACTTCGCGAGGGAGAAGAAAGTCCTCTTTGACAGGTGGTGTAGAGCTTGTAAAGCTGACGACATTACTTCAGTGTGTGAGCTAATGATGTTAGAGGAGTTTAAGAACTGTGTGCCTGAGCGTACGGTAGTCTACCTGAACGAGCAGAAAGTAACTACCCTTCAGCAGGCTGCCACTCTGGCAGACGAGTTTGCACTGATACACAAGAGCGTTTTTTTTCAGCGTGATCCTCCTCAGCGAGACACTTATCGTAGAGCTCCTGACAATTACGTTCCCTGTGCCAGTGTTCCAGTGTTGGATCCCAGGCTAAACAGAGCTTGTTTTTTTTGTCATGACCCAGGTCATGTGATGGCAGACTGTGCAGGTTGGAAGCGAGAGCAGACAGCGGCTGGCAAGCACTTAGAGGGGGTGGGATTGGTTACAGCAGTGTGTCATAGTGGACGGGCCACTGTTAACAAAGGGCCTGATGAGTGTTTGAAACCGTTCATCTCTACTGCTTTTGTCTCTCTGTCAGGAAAGGTGGAGGACCAGCGGCAGGTCACGGTGTTACGAGACAGTGGTGGCTCAGTCGTTCATTCTTGCCAGTGTTCTGCCCTTGAGTGCTGAGTCTGCCTGTGATGCAAATGCGGTGGTAAGAGGTATTGAGATGGGTTGTGTGCCTGCACCTCTTCACAAGATCCAGGTACAGTCTAAACTGGCTACTGGTTTCTTTCCAGTTGCTGTGCTGCCCAAGTTTCCTGTTAACGGAGTGGATTTCATAATGGGTAACGATATAGCCGGGGGTAAAGTGTATCCTACTGCTGAGGTTGTAGACGTTTCAATCCCTGGTGCTGCAGGTGGTGACCTAGCTCAGACTCATCCGGAGGTGTTTGCAGGTGGTGTTTTGACCAGAACTCGAGGTCCCAAGAGATTATGTTTCTTTTGTCTTGATCCTGGTCATCTAGTGGCAGGGTGTGTAGCTTGGAAGCAGCAGGTGGCAGCTTCCAAGCAGACAACGGAAAAGTCAAAAGACCAGCACCCAGGCTACAATATCGTCATCAAGCACAAGAGGGGAGCAGATAATGTGGTGGCCGATGTACTGTACTGTGGGTGAGATTACGATTACGATGGGTCACGATCATGTCCAATAGTCTGAGTGTTTTTGGTAACTGTGGCCAAACACTTGTTTGGTTTTATGGGGGGGGGGTGTTACGTGCCGTAGTGTTTGTGTGTGTCTTTCTCTCTCTCCCTCTGATTCCCCAGGTGCAGCCTGATTGTCCCCAGGTGCAGCCTCTCTCCCAGGTGCTCCAAATCCCCAATCAGGGCCTCCATATAGGACCTGAGGAAGGCTGCAGTCGCTCTCCCTTTTCTCCTCTGGCTGCATGGGTGCAGCATGTCGTCTTGGGTCTCTGTGTGGGACCTGGTTGTCTATATTATTGTTGGATTAAATCTCATGTGTGAAAAAAGAGATCAGTTTCCTCTCTTTTTTCTCGTGCTGGTCGTTCTGTGTTTTGTTACTCCCCTTCGTACCCCTAGATTTTGGAGGGAACGTAACAGGTCAGTGCAGTCTCTGATGGGTTGTGGGAGTGAGTTCCAGAGGGAGGGGGCAGCGACGGAGAAGGCTCTGTCCCCCCAGGTCCGGTGATTGATGCGGTGGGGATGGATAGGAGGTTGGCTTCTGATGAGCGGAGGCAGCGGGAAGGGGTGTGGTGGTGCAGCAGGTCTGTGAGGTAGGGGGGGGGCCTGGTTGTTGAGGGCTTTGTGAGTAATCAGGAGGACTTTGAAGTCGATTCTTTGACGGACGGGGAGCCAGTGGAGGTTCTGGAGGACGGGAGTGATGTGGTCTCGGGAGCGGGTGAGGAGGCGGGCAGCAGAGTTCTGGATATGTTGGAGTTTATTGAGGAGGTTGGATGGTATGCCGTAGAGGATGCTATTGCAGTAGTCGAGTCGTGATGAATCAGGGTTTCAGCAGAGGAGGAGAGTGATGGGCGGAGACGGGCAATGTTTTTGAGGTGGAAAAAGGCAGTCCTGGTGATGTGATTGATGTGGTGATTGAATTTGAGCTGACTGTCGAAGATGACTCTGAGGTTGCGGATGTGAGGGGGGGGGGGATAGAGTGTTGCTGTCAATGGTGAAGTTGAAATTCTGGATGGCTTTGGTACGGGATGGGGGGCCGATGATGATGTCTGTTCAGTTGGAGATAGTTTGTTTGCATCCATGCTTTTATTTCTGAGAGACAGTTGGTGAGAGTGGAGTGTGTTGTGGGGGTGATGGTTTTTGTTGAGATATAAAGTTGGATGTCATCGGCGTAGCAGTGAAATTGAAGGTTGTGGTGACGAATGATTTTGCCAAGGGGGAGCATGTAGAGGATGAAGAGGAGGGGGTCAAGCACCGAACCCTGGGGGACGCCTTGGGACAGAGGAGCAGTGGAGGAGGTGCAGTTATTGATGTTGATAAACTGATGTCTGTTGGTGAGGTAGGATTTCAGCCAGGAGAGTGCAGTGTCGGTGATGTTGAGTGATGATTCCAGGCGGGACAGCAGGATGGTGTTGAATGCTGCGGTGAGGGGAGGATGCGGATGTTCCGGTTGTCAGGTTGAGTCAGAGGAGAGGAGGAGGTCGTTTGTGATTTTGAGAAGAGCTGTGTCGGTGCTGTGTTTTGATCGGAACCCCCTCTCTCAAAGAGAGAGGGGGGAACTGATCCAGATCTGAGGGAGGAGTTAGTGATGGTGGCGATGAGTTGGGAGATGGCAGGGAGGCTCTCTTTAACAAATTTGGAGGGCATTGGGTCAAGTGTGCAGGTGGAGTTAATTCCAGTCATGAAGTCGGACAGTTGCATGGGGGTCACAGGGGAGAAGTGGGACAGGGGCTGTGAGGTGAAGGGGGGGGGGAGCCAGGAAGAGAGGTGGGGGGTGCTGATGAGGGTGTTAGATTGCTGTAAATGTTGCTGATTTTGGTTTGGAAAAACGAGAGGAAGGAGTTGCACTGTTCGGTGGTGAAGGATGAGGTGGCGTTGTCACAGGGTTTGAGAAGTTTGCTGATGGTGGAAAACAGACGCTTGGGGTTGCCGGAGCCAGACTGAATGAGTTGTGAGTAGTAATTAGTCCGGGCTGCTTTGAGTGCGTTACTGTACTGCTGGAGATAGTCTTTGTAGATTTGTAGATGGACTATTAGTGTGGTTTTCTTGTGTTGACGTTTCCTTGATTTCATTTGGCGGAGTTCGGGGGGATACCAGGGGGCGGAGTGTATGAAGTAGAAATGTTTTGTTTTTGTGGGGGCCAGTTCATTGAGACAGAAGGAGAGGGTGATGTTATAATAGTCCACAAGTTCAGATGGGTTTTCAGAAAGTGGGGTGGGGGGAGACAGACAGACATCTTGCTGGTAATGGAGGCAGTGATTGCTGAAGGTGAGATGGATTTGAGATTTCTGTAGGTTATTGTGCGTTTTTGCTTTTGGGCGGGGATGGGGATGTTGATGTCCATGATGATGGCCAGATGATCAGAGATGTGGAGATTGAGGCTGGACTGATGGTGAGACCAGTGGAGCAGACCAAGTCCAGGATGTGACCACGGCTGTGTGTTGGGAAGTTGATGTGTTGAGAGAAGTTAATGAGATTTATTCAGTTGTTTTTCACCGTTCAAAACAGGAAGGGTTTCCATAAATTCAGAGGCATATTTGCAGGTCGGGTCGTCAACATGAATGTTAAAATCACCTAGGAGGAGAACAGACGGGGATATGGCAGAAAGCTGAGTGAGAATGTCAGAGAGGTCGGAGAGAAAGGAGGGGTTTGGCTTTGGCAGACGGTAGATGATGGCTGTGACCAGGGGAGTGGGACCAGAGAGTTTGAAGATCAGGTGTTCAAATGAAGAAACATCGGGGATGGGGATTATGGTAGTTTTTATGTCCTTTCTGATAATAGCAGCTATACCACCACCCCGCCCTTGTGGGCGAGGTTTGTCAATGTATGTGAATCCTGCTGGGGTGATTTGATTTAAAGAAAAATAGTCCAGGGGTTTTTGCCACGTTTCGGTCAGATACAGAAAGTCCAGGTTATTGTCTTTAATGAATTCATTCAGAATGTGGCTTTTATTGTGGATGGAGCGTGTGTTGAGCAGGGCTGCTCTGAGGTGACGTTGCATTGGGAGGGGTTGTGTGGACCGGGGGAGTGGAAGGAGATTGGTCAGATTCACGTGTTGTTTGTTGTGATGGCGTAGTGTGGGCGTGCGACAGGACCGAATGGACGGGATGGAGTGTGGTGACGTGGAATGAAAGAAAAACTTGCGGCCAGAGCCTCTGTGTGGAGGACGGCGTTTGCGCCGAGTATTTCATCATCTGCGAGGATGTCCATGCAGTCCGGAGGCAGGCGGTTATTAAAGGAGTGGAGATCTGACAGCGGCGGCATGATCCGGTGAAGTGGCGCTAGCACGGAGCTAGCTAATGCTGGGGACCCGGGCAGCAGAGACCAGGAGCCGGATGACCGTGGAAGAAGGAGCGGTGTGAGTCCAGGCAAAATCAGAGGGATAATCCACAGCATATCAGGAGAATAACTAGAGAATGCAATTCCTGAAGAAATTGCTAGTGGGAATGCTTTATGCTGAAAAGCTGACGCTGAATTGCTATGCTGAAATGTAATGTGTTGGAAGAAAGTAAAGAATTTAGATTGAAATGATACATGAACACTGGGGGCTTGAATGTGTGCTGAGAGAAGAAAAGAAGGTAAAATGGCTTGGAAAAGCAGCAGAATATGGCTAACTTGATGGCAAATGATCTGTCGCTATGGCAACGGTATTTGATGACACCCCATAATACGCTTAGATATGTTGATTGCTGCATCGTTACCAAACCTGTGAAGTTTTGGGCTGTTTGGAGCATTTTCACTGAAGTTATGAGAAAACCGTGTTTCATGGCGAGCATTGTGTTGCCATGGCAATGGCATTTGAAGAAATCTCAAAACTGTCCCGTAGATGTCTTCACGGCTGGACTGTTAGCACACGTGAAGTTTTAGCACTTTTTGACAATTTTCATAGGAGTTATAGCAATATCGTGTTTTATTGCAAGGGATGCGTTGCCCTGGCAACAGCTTTTGAGGAAAACTCACTAATGGCACATAGACATGTTGAAGGCTGGATCATTAACTGTCATCTGAAGTCTGGTGGTGTTTTGACCATTTTCATATCAATTACGAGAACATCGTGTTTTTTGGCGAGGGATGCGTTTCCATGGAAACAGCCTATGGTGAGTTCTCAGATTTGGCGTAGAGCTGAACCATGGACCGGTGATATACAATGGACCAGTGATATACAAGCGAAGTTTGGGGACGATCGGACAGTGTCCATTGGAGTTACAGCGACATCGTGTTTCATGGCGAGGGATGCGTTTCCATGGAAACGGCATATGATGACACCCCATAATTGACGTAGAGCTGTGTTAACCATTATCTGAAGTCTGCTGCTCTGAGCATGTCAGTTGGAGTTATGACATCATGGTGTTCCATGACACAGGTCATATTGATATTTGAGCTAACGACGTGTCCAGAGATCAAAGGTTTCCATGGTGATGTGCAGTAATCAGTGAGAGGAGAGCATTTGCATTGTTCTGAATGAGAGATAAACCTCTTACATGTGAACGTTTTGTTGAAGAACCGTAACAGATATCGGTGAAATTTCAAAGCGTGAAGCATCTGAAGTGTACTTTTTGTGTACTTTCGGGTTAATAATGTGGCCTTTTTGGCAGTTTAACTAAAGGTGTGCGGCTGCTGTGGTGGGGAAAGGTGAGGCTGAACTTACAATGGGGTTTAATGGAGACACGTTGAAAGTTTTTGTCACTTCATGCCCTCAAGAGGCATTTTGTTTAATTATTTTGCTTAATTCTTTTTAATTTTTCAAGCTACGAGATGTTTTCCTACGTTTCTCATGAAAAGTTATGTCTCAGGAATGTAGGGTTTGGGAATTATGGCAGGTTTAAAAGAAAATATGAAGGCAAAATTAAATCTGTCCTCCACTCTAGCTGTGACATCACGCACTCTAAAATCTGAAGAAGGCCTCTTTACCAAGGTCTGAACAATGTTTAATATCTCTAAAAGTATGAATCAGATTTAAAAGTTGTATCACACGAATAATGTCAGAAAGATGTGTAACATTTTAAAGTTGGAATGAGGTTTCTGAGTGAAAGTATGAGGGAGCAGTTAGCAATTGTAGTTGCATGAAGATTGTTCAAGTCTGAAGAGTTTCTCCATTGATTTCCATGTTAAAAATGTGATGTATTATGGGATGTATCTCTGGAATTATTAAAGTTATGAATAAGAAAAGTAATAGCCATCGATTCCCGACCGAGCTGAACGCTTTGATGTTTGAACGGAGTTTCTGCGATGTGGAATGTGGGAGAAGAAGAGGTGCAAAATAACCCGGCGGAATAATAAAGAATTTTGTGCGTAGCATAACAGATAGTTGGAATGCTGTATCAGCATTCCCACTAAACTAATGACTTGGTTTGTGCTCTGATATGCACTGTCAACTGTGGGACCTCATATAGACAGGTGTGTTCCTTTCCAAGTCATGTCAAATCTATTTAATTTAACACAGGTGGACTCCAGTCAAGTTATAGAAACATCTCAAGGATGATCAGTGGAAACGGGATGCACTTGAGCTCAATTTTCAGTGTTAAAGCAAAGGGTGTGAATACTTATGTGATATTTGATTTGATTTTTCTTTTAATGAATTTAATCCATTTTGAAATAAGGCTGTAACATAACAAAATGTGAAAAAAGTTAAGGGGTATGAATACTTTCCGGATGCACTGTATATATATACTTTATCATGAACTAACATTTATTATTATTTTAACCTTGAAGAAAATTTTACATTTTTGTGAAATATAAGATGTTTTCATGTTCAGTGAGTATATTCAAGTAAAAGGCACTCTCCTGATTTGGTGATCAATTATGTATATGTTTTTTACAAGCGGCAAACTCTGGGGAAGAGCCGGGACGCCAATGCGGAAGTGCCACAAACTGCAGTTCATATATTGGCCGATAGGCGCTGACTGCAGAAAGGAGCAATTTCCATAGAGCCCCATGTTAAAATGCCCAATTTCACAGCCTAAAAAAACATGTTTCTACCTATGGATCCAATAAATATTATTATGAATATAGTTAGATTCCACCTTCATGATTATGGATCTGTGAGTGAATTGTTTTCTAACACGACCCTTTTATTTATATTAGGTCTTAAAGTTTTTGCATAAATTAGGGCGTGGTCACATTGAGTGACAGCTCTGTCAGGTGACTGCTGCTGTTAGCTTTTTGTCTCTCTGCTAGCTGCTCCGTCCGTGAAGCTACAGGGACTCTGCCTGCCCAGTTCATCCAGGGAACACAACTTGATCCCGGCCGTGTTTGTTTGTTCTTCATGCTTATATATCGGACTATTGTGACTCGCTCTGCGGTTAAAACAGACGGTGCATGAATGCCGTTTTGCGGTAAGTGAAATTCGAGTACTTTATTTATGTGTTTATGATTTTAATCAGCTACGTAATGAATGTGTTAGCGTGTAAGCGAGTGGTAGCTACATCGGTTAACTTAAAACCATAGACTGTATATATAAAGGTTAAAATGAAATAGACAAGTGTTAAGCGTTAAGTGAGATAGTACTGTAGAACAAAAAGCTTCTGTTTGAGGTTGATAAAATAAGGTCATCCTTGTAACTTAGAGAGATATTTTATTATGTAGGTAGGAACTGTATGCATCGCTAAAGTTAATTTAAATTGGCTATGCTCAAGTATGTAGACAAGCTAACGTCGAAGTAGTGTATGTGAAATCAACCTCACAATAAGATGTGTGTATATTACAATTATTGTCATATTTCAAGATGATTACTTAGATATTACAATATGGTTGGTTGAGCTGGAGTTCATTATTGAGCTTACACGTTAACGTCACAGTCATCTGAAGAACGAACCCAAACGTTGTTGTTTTTATTAATTGCATTACCAAATTGGTATCAAATAAACAGTAAGTATTGGTAACACAACTTCCAAAGTTACAGTAAAATAAAAAGAACCCTGACTCGGACAATACACAATCCAACATGTTCAACAGAAGATAATAAGTTATATTGTTTGTACACATGGTTCTTTACATATATATCTGTTTGTTTAAAGTGTCCAGGTGATGCAGACAGGCTGGACCAGAGAGTGAGAGACAGAACTGGACTCCTCACAGCAGTGAACTTCAGCACAGGTACAAATACTCTTTTTTCATACTGTACAAAGAATCAAGAAAGATATTGGTTTAAATAAATGAAGTATTGACTTTAATACACTGATATACATTCCATTAAACAATACTAAATACTAGATCACCTACACATCAGTGAAGTTGAGGGTTTTTTCCATGCAAAGGGTTACATTTAGATGTTAACAAGCAATATGACTGTCAGCTTTCTAATTTAAGGTATTGAAGGCAAAGATATTTAACGCATAGTGAGAACTGCTATTTATCTCTCAATATTGTCTGTAAAAACGTGGTAAAAGTTATGATTTCAGTGAGACAACAGAGCAAGCTTCTACAGTTGCACTAAGTTTTGATAACAGTTAAATATTATTTTGATAATAAAATATATTTCAATGTTGATGAATTTCATACTGTTCATTCATAATCTGATTGTCTTTGTAGCTCACTGTTGAAATAAAATAAAACATTACAATTACAAAATAATTATATCTACAGCCCCTAAACACAAACACACCTCTTTCATAAATAACACACTTGTTCTGCAATAATATGTTTTATGTTTCCTGTAATTTTTGTTAGGAAAGGACATGCCTGAAAGACACGACTCAACATTTTCTCCTTCTCTGAGGGTCAAGAAGAACATCCAAGAGGAACATTAAAAGCTGATGTTATGAGATTTTAAGACCAGTACAGGACATTCACTACGAAACTACTTTTATTGTGAAGTCAGCTGATCGAATGCACCTATTTCCACATCTACACTCCATCAGCTGATTATTTCTATTTGCCTCACTTTATGAGCTTCACAACATGTACCTTGTACCGCAGAGTTTGCAACGCAAATAAATGGGGCCAATCTTCAGTCGGATGTGAATGTGTAATCTAACATTTTCAGTAAGAATAATGGACAAAAGGAGTGCAAATACAAATTCAATTTATTGAAATCTGAACCAAAAGTTAATCAAACATGTTTTAAATAAAAAAGCACATATGGACAGAAGGTGTAAACCTATTAAATGTATAAGTAAACACATTTAGTCAAATAAAGTGACAGACTAGGCCTGTGCAGTTGGTATCAGCTATGCCCAGCATGGGCTCCTCCATCAGGCCTGGTCCTTCTCGCAGAGGAACGACCCTCAGTCCTCTCCAAACCAACAGACAGGACGTCCATCACACGGAGGTTTCTCCCTGAAGTCTCTGCAGCTCTCTGGACACCACGCTGTCTCAATCCGTCCACACTGAATATGAGAGGGGAAAATGAAAATAATAAATGCTTTAGACAATAAGAAATATAAAGTTGACTGTTGAGTTGCTCAGTTTTTTTAGATTGTCAATACTATTACTGTATAACTAATATCCCAGGTTAAGAGGCACCTTCAAATAAAGATTGGTCTTTAAATACATTTTGTCTTTTGAATTGTTTGTCTAAAGTCAAGGATCTAGAACTGGTACTTATAGTTTTAATGATACAGTCTGGTTATAATGCTGTTTGGAGGAGGCCTCACAGGTAAGAGCACTAACTAGCAACCATCACATGCACCTTAGCTTAACTTAAATGTATTAAACGTATAATTAAGTGATAGCAAAATATAAATAACTAATGTCATGCAAACATATTAATATTTGCTTGATTCGAGTGTTGCATTTAGCACATTGCATACAAACGTTAAGGGATTTTAAGATTCTGAAGTATTATGCTAAAAACTCAATAACTTAGATTATTATTTATAGTTTTGCTGAATAGTTTCATGTCCGCTTACCTTAGAAACGTAAAATGTGACGGCAGTGTGCTGATGGGGAAGCATGTTAGCTTAGCTTCTTAGCTTGAGCTAGCTCTGTTACTTCCCAGCTGGAGGCAGAAGGTCCCGCCTCGGCTCCGCCTCTTTGCCCTTATTTGGAGCAGGCGGGAGTTAGACTCAGACGTCACTGTCGAGCCGTTAGTGGCCGACTCCGCCTACTAAGGGCTTCTCGGCAACTCTGCAGAATCCTATGGGTGACGTCACGGACCCTACGTCCATTTATATATACAGTCTATGGTTTTTTATCAACATGTCAACCTTTGAATACAACATTCCTGAATGACTGTGATATCTTATTATAAAATATTTATTTTAGTCAACTTTTTTTTTGTTTGGCAACTGGACTTGAATTGCATGAAATATGACACACACACATGTCACATTCTGACAGCAAGGAAATCAGTGGCTTTTACTGTATACATATTGCATCATTTTGAAATGTTTAAATACAGATAAAATGATATGTACCTGTATGGTGCAATGTGAAATACATCTTAAATGCTTTATAAATAAAGCTATCAATGCCTGAATCTGTTGAGGGATGTACATCAACATCTGTGCTGAGAACATCTCTCGGCATTTTGAATTTAAAACAAAGCTTTAACTTTAACACTTTGTTATCACAGTTGTTGCTGATTTTTCTGTTGATTATCACACTGATGTATTAGTCAGCAGCATCAGGAGAGCCACGCTGTTAGTGATTAGGATGGGGCAATAACACAGGAAACACAAGTGTAGCAATTATAGGGACGTAGAGATAGAAACACAACATACAATGATTATTTAGAGGATACATCTATATTCAAAAGTGAGATCATTGGAACACTGGAGGACATCATATATTTATTCTGCTACTGGTATATTTCCATAATTTCCCCATGGGGCTTTAATGGTGTTACCTCACCTCTACATGTACAGTGATGTGTGTGTGTGTGTGTGTGTGTGTGTGTGTGTGTGTGTGTGTGTGTGTGTGTGTGTGTGTGTGTGTGTGTGTGTGTGTGTGTGTGTGTGTGTGTGTGTGTGTGTGTGTGTGTGTGTGTGTTATTTACAATTCACAAAAGGTACCCATGCAGGTGGACAACAATAAGTACAGTAACAGTATTTTCAAATAAAATAAGTGTACACTGTAGGAGTAGTGTGATAGCAGCCAGATAACATTTGGGAGAATAAAGTTTATATTGCACAGCTATTAAGATTGTGTTACAGTAGTTGAATAGTCCAAATAAGATAAAGATGTGCTTTGTGTCTCATGCAGAGTGTGAGTTGTGAAAAGGAAACTGTAAACCTGCAGCCATGCACAGAACATGTGTGCATAAACAGGCACATTATTACTGTAATATCATTGGATGTATTGCTTGTTTGTCATAACCCCGCTGTTCTTTTACACACTGAGCATGTTCAGTTGTTTGCACTGAGCATTTCACATAGCATAAACCATTCGGCATGAATACGTATGTAATTCATTTAGATTTAAAAGGATAGAACAAAACAATGATATCAACCATAAGGGTGAGTAAGGGAAATGAAGCAGCCTGTCCTCCTACAAAAAACGACCATATAGGCCGATTGTTCATGCCCTTATTACGACCCAGAGACACGTTTTAAAGTGTATGTTGTTTCTTACACGACCACTAGAGGTGCTCTAGTGGTCGTGTAAGAAACAACATGCTTGATTGCAAACGCTCCGGAGGGACGTTTATTCACAAATAACCCTCTCTGGAAAATCCTAAATTGTGGAATAGTTTGGCCATTAAAATGCTTTTTGATTCGATTTCTAGCGAGAAGTGTATATTGTACTCTTAGAATCCACGTCCAGTCGATGTGTAGGATCTATAGTTTGATAGATATTACGAAGATGATTTGAGGTCTCGCCAGGATAACGTGTATATGGGGCAGCTTCCATGTAAAGTTAGCGTGGGTGAAAACAGTTTTTCCGGTCTCGAAGTTTTCATAATAAAACCGGATGTATTCCCCTCACTGTCAAATGATTACACAGTGATATCTGCATTACTCATCCACTAAAAAACATCAGTTTATCCTTGTTAATTACACAATATTGATTGGTTTAAATTGTGTACAATGCTTTTGTGTTTTTAACCTTCGATTCGGAGAAACAAATAGTTTTTTCGGAGTTTAGACACTTCAGAGATTCCGAAGACACTACACTACCCAGAATCCCCAGCTATCGTTTGGGACTACAACATCCACTTTGCTTTACAAACCCCGTGATTAGTCCTCAAGCCCTGTGATTGGATGTTGGAGTGGCAGTGCGACAAGGTTACGCCGAGCGTCAACAGCTCTTTGAAATGGAATGGAACCACGACAGGCTATCCAAAACTGGACTCGGACGGGTCCAGCCCAGCCCCCCCCCCCGAGAACTACACATGCTGGCTATGGTGTGTTTCGCAACATGTTCTATGGCACGTCTCTACTGGGAATTGTAGTTTTATAAGACGTTTTCGTATTTCCCACAATTAGAAGTTGCCAGTATTAAACTGTGTACACCCTGGAGGTTTAGGGGATACGAAACACATAATAATAATAATAATAATAATACATTCGATTTATAAAGCACCTTTCATTGCTAACAGCAATCCCAAGGTGCTACAAGAGGCATAATAAAAACAAACAAAATAAACAAATAAACAAAAGTTTAATCAAAAGCTTTACGATACGAAACACAGCGGTGTTATCAAATTTAAAACATATAATTAATAAATGGGGGAAAATTGCTTGTGTCCATAATGGGCAGCATTAATATACCCACATGGCAGCTAAGGTCAGAAGAGCTTTATTTAACAGCTGGTCTTATGTCTGTGACCCCTCCTGTTGTTCATTGATAAGCCTGAAACATGCACTTGTCAAGGTTCAGAGGCACATTTTGCAAATATGGCAGTAGCCATCGATTAAGATAAGATAAGATAAGATATACTTTATTGATCCCAAGTTGGGAAATGTTTTTGTTACAGCAGCATACTACTTTGTTCTACAATTCAGAGGTTAACCTGGTATTTTTACTCCACTACATTTATTTTAGTTACTTTGCAGATTCTGATTAATGATGTGAAATATAAACAACCCTTAAATCAGACTTTAGTTACACCTGAGTCAAATTCAGGGAAGGTGATTGTACTTTGTCAGACTTATTTATCTGTGGATAACCCCAACGTTTTTTTCTTATTCAAAAGAAGACCTTAACTTAAAGTATTCTTTAATGTTTAAATAAAGCCTTATTAGTTTGTCTGTTTTGCACATCCTCCTATTAATATCTTTGGACGTCCTGCACTAAACTGTTTTATTGTAGAGATCACTACAGTATCTTCTTGATATTTTCTATTCTATATTTCTATCATTGACCTTCTACTTTCCCCCTATGAAAGTATGTACTCTTAATATTTTTTTCATCAAATATAACATAATTTCAACAAAATATAACATAATTTCAACAAAATATTTAAATATAACCTATCTACCAATTGGATCAAATATAAAAGTCAGCCGAATTAGTATTGATACTGCAAGGAGACGTATTTTGTGAAAATAAATGTAAGATGTTGTTTAATTGCTGATATATTTATGATTCACGTCACATATTCAGTTTCGGCGGCACTTCTTCCAGTTTGTCCAGAA
Organism: Trematomus bernacchii; assembly: GCF_902827165.1. Classification (NCBI taxonomy): domain Eukaryota; kingdom Metazoa; phylum Chordata; class Actinopteri; order Perciformes; family Nototheniidae; genus Trematomus; species Trematomus bernacchii. The sequence goes on along the minus strand of NW_022987649.1, from coordinate 717,437 downwards.
ATCTTCTAATCAGGGCTCTATAATTAAAGAACTACGGCAGATGTGTAATATTTGATGCAGCCGAACCGTGTATTACAATGCCATTATGTGATGACTTCCAAAGAGAAAAGCAAGAACACTCGGAATAAAGTATTATTATTTTTTTTTTAAATGTTTTCCGATTTCATATCGCATAAACACCATATCCCAACGTGCATTGTGGCGTGATTTTAGCCTATCAAAACCTCTGAAAAAAGAAATGTGTCTCTCAGAATCGAAAGAGAAAAACACTATGGGAAAAACACAAAAGCATTGTACACAATTTAAACCAATAAATGTCGTATAATTAACAAGGATAAACTGATGTTTTTTAGTGGATGAGTACTGCAGATTTCACTGTTAAATCCAGTGGCGTCGCTTGGCCTGGGCATCCGGGGCTTTAGCCCCGAATGTTTTTTCTGTAGCCCGGACAATTCTCCCTCAATAATATAATACATTAACCGTGCTTTACGTGAACCTCATCATGACACGAGAGGACGGCAGCACTGTCATTTCCCGTGTTCAGTGAATGCAACAGAGGCATGACACCAGACCAATCAGAGAGTTGCATGGAAATAAACGTGTGCTTGTGTCATTCAAGCTCGGCTCTGTGTGTGTGTGGCAATAGCGCATTTAGTGTGATAGAGAGAGAGAGAGGGAGAGAGGGGGGGGGGGAGGGAGGGACCGGTGCCCGGTGCCAGCAGGGACCGTGTTGTTAGCATCTGGTTAGCTAGCTGCACTAACGGACATAAGGAGCTGTTTGTTCCACAACAAGCTGGAGGAGAGTCCTCTCCTCTCAGACTGAGAGACTCAGGTGAGCTAAAGGACTCTCTGAGTGTTTAGATACTTAACTTTAGTCTAAGTTATCTCAGTGGGTCTCAAACGGTTTGGTCACAAATTATTCAAAAGATTATTTCCGCGGCACACCTTCATATGATCATTATAGTTATACAAAAAATAAGAGAATAAAGGAAAAACAGTTATGAAATACTATATGGCAGTAAAACAAGAATAGAGTTTAAAAGGGGAGTGATTAGTAAAATATCCATAAAGAAAAAGACATCTGTTTACAGTTCTGCTTCATATGGGTGTTGAGAGAGGTATCCATAGATCTCTTCATTTTGCTCTCAAAGTGCACTAGATTGATGCATTTAACTTCAATATTTAAAAAAAAATCTTCCCCGGGGAGCATCCCCCCGGACCCCCCTAGAGGAGGCCACTTTACCCCTGCCTATATGCTGTGAGCTGATTATCGAGCCTTCATTGTAACAGTCGCGGGTGTATTGTGTGTGTGCGTGTGGGGAGTGTTGCAGTGAAAAATGCCACTGTAGTGCCGCCGCCACTGTGGGCTAAGCCCCGAATGTTTTCAGGTCCAGGCGACGCCCCTGGTTAAATCATTTGATCATTGGTTTTATTATGAAAACGTCGAGACCGGAAATACTGTTTTCAACCCGTAACTTTACATGGAAGCTGCCCCATATACACGTTCTCCTGTCGAAACCTCAAATCATCTTCGTAATATCTATCAAACTATAGATCCTACATATCGACTGGACGTGGATTCTAAAAGTACAATATACACTTCTCGCTAGAAATCTAATCAAAAAGCATTTTAATGGCCAAACTATCCTACAATTTAGGATTTTACAGAGAGGGTTATTTGTGAATAAACGACCATCTGTAACGTTAGCATTCAACGGGAGCACTAGAGGGCCAAAACTTTAAAACGTAATTATAGGACGTATTAAGCGCCTGAACAAACAACATATTTGGTCGTAATAAGGGCCTGAACAATCGGCCCATTTGGTCGTATGAGTTGGAGGACTTGTTGAAATGAAGACGGGAGAGAGGGGCCATCACTGAATCAGTTTCCTCTGTTTCTGTTGACCCCTCTCCTTCTCCTTTATCACTCCACACTGCCTCCATCCCTCCATTCCTCCTCTCAGCAGGATTAACATCTCCCTCATTGATTCTCTTTTTATTTGTGGGAGCTAACAAGTGAGGAACTTCTTTTGCAGGGAACATGTTTTAAATTAAACATAACGCCACATCCAGGCCCACAGGGAATAGTTGTGAAGGAAGAGAGGCAACAGCTGCATTTAAAGCGTGTTCCTCCTCTCCTTCTCTGCTGCTGCCTCCTCTTCTTCCTCTGCTGTGAATCTGTCCTCCAATAAAAGCTGTGTTAGCCTCACATCCACTCTCATTTACTGAGACTGAGGCGCGATTGCTAATTCGCCTCCTTTTAAATGCTAATGCTCACAGTGCTGATATCTATCTAACATCCTCAGGACTATGGAGTGCAGTGTGTGTTCTGGCTTATGTGAAGGAAAGTCTACTGAGTGTGTGTGTGTGTGTGTGTGTGTGTGTGTGTGTGTGTGTGTGTGTGTGTGTGTGTGTGTGTGTGTGTGTGTGTGAGAGAGTAAATGAGTGTGTGTGTGTGTGTGTGTGTGCGTATGTGAGAAAGTGTGAGTGTAAATATGTGCGTGTGTGTGTGTGTGTGTGTGTGTGTGTGTGTGTGTGTGTGTGTGTGTGTGTGTGAATGACTTAGAGCTGCGCCACAAGGGGGAGATGAGACGTGATGATGTGAACACACACATCCAAGAAAAAGACAGAGGAGGGGACAAGAGAAGGGGGAGAGGAGGTGGAAGCGGAAGAAAAAAAAAGGTGGAGGACGAATTGGTGAGTGAGTGTGAAAGGGGGGGAGCATCAAGAGAATGAGAAGGATTCTTTTTTTGTATTAAATGTGTTCAGTTTTTTTGTGAAAGCACTTGTTTTATAAATAATGTTTTTATTATAATATTTCTTATTATAATTTGTATTATTATTATTATATGAAATGCTAATCTATAGGCCCAAAGATTTTTTTTTTAACACATTAGGAAAGCCTTGCACACTGAGGGTTATTCAGCACCAAAGGCCAAGTGGATGAAAACTCATTCCACATAAACAGGATGTGGTTCTTGTTGTACTCCTTACACCTCGCTCCCTCTCGCTGTAGTTCTTACATCTTGGCCTTATGGTCCATTAATCATCTCTAACACCCAGAGAAATGTCACATTTTATAATGTATTCTCTCTCAAGTAGTCTAAAGACAGCTCAATGCAACATTGGCACCTTGCAGCTAATTATATCTTCAGTCCACAGCTCTGGTTTTAGCACTTAGCTTTAGCACTATAGAAGGCCTATCACCCCCCCACCCCCTCAGGACACTCTGTCGCTCCCCGCCGCTATCACCCCCCATCACAGAGGATTAGGCGCTAACTAACCCTCCTTTAATTAACTCGTGATTAGGTATTAATATCTGGCGCAGGTTCCAAGCTCGCAGTTATTGCCTTAATAAGTGGATTAGCGTTAGCCTCTCGCTGCTCCTCTCCCTCTCTCCACTCTCTCACCCTCCTCTCACATCCATCCCCCTCGGCTTTCTCTGGCAACTGTTCAAAAGCTGACTTTCCTGCTAACAAGTGTGGTCAGATTGGATGTGATGTTGTTATTGACACGATTATGCACGCACAATTTCATTGATGAATTGATTTAGATATAATCTCATTTAATTTAATTTCAAACCTTTATTTAACCAGGTAGGTCCCATTGAGATCATTGATCTCTTTTTCAAGGGAGACCTGCAGAAATACCATCTAGATAACATCACCCCAAAGAGAAGGTCCTGTGTTAGAGTGCTTTGTTCTCCTGCTAACTAAAGTCGCATTCTACTAAACCTCCTCCTCATTGTGATGCAACCGCTAACCCTAGTTAGCAAAGGATAAAAGTATGTTGAAAGTAAACATTTAAAAAACATTTTGTAAAGAAAAAAGATGCATAGTGACATTGTTTCAGAAAACATGTTTCAGTGTGCTTGGATAATTAAGAGGTGAAATTGAAGTTCACGTCTTTCAGACTATGAAACACAGGAGTTGCACAGGTGGTTGGTGGTTGGAACAAATCTGTTCTGTAATAATGACCTTGAGGGCAATATTTCTGTTTAAAAGCATCATAAAACACCAGAGATAACATTTTCAGCAGCTCACTGCTGGGCTTCTTTAGACCGTTTAAAGACAGAGGCGGGCAAATGTCTTTAAAGAAAGAAACGTGTAATATTTAGCAGGTGTTAGAAAGGATTTACAGGAGGAAATTAAAAATATTTCCAGCGTATTAAAGCAAGCCACCTGCATCACTTAGCAAGTCCAAGGAGCAGCTTTCAGAGAGCACACTCCACTTTAATGAGAAGCACCAGCAGACAGCATTAGAGACCACAACAGTGTGTGTGTTTATTTAAGCATTTACAGCTGGCCTGCAGCGGATAACACAGATCTTTATACAGTATGTGACCTGATGGCATCACATGGAAGTAATGCGGTGGGAATAGGTTAGAGTGATCGCAGCATATGAGACTGATATTAATTGTTGTGTTTTTTATGATTAGATGATTGTGATCAAAGTTGGTTATGATTGTTTCACATTTTGAGTAAACATTGATTCAAAGCATTTAGAAAATGGTGTCCCTGTGAGCCAATCCAGCTGACACATCAGATAACAAAGAATGCCAGAGTCACTAACAACACATTTTAAAATAATGTAATCATCCAAATTAAATATATTTCTTTATTCTAACTGGCTAAACATTAAGATGCAACCACTGCTGAGTCTTTGGTGTCAACTATTGAATGAGTCTGCCGCCGGCTCTCAGCTGTGGGACGACAGGACGTGTCCAGTCTGCAGCACACAACATGTCTGTCAAAGCTTAGATATGAAGGGATGTCTGTGTGTGGAGTGAATGAATCAGACTGTATGTTTATGATCCTGTCTGGTTAGTTCTAAACTAAATCCTTACTTAAAGGGTCAGTTACATTGGATAGTAACCTCTTCTTCAGTGGTGAGTAGATTGGTCCAGACTGAGATATCAATAGAAAGTAAGGATTGTCGTGTTGAATTTGAACAGATTGAGTCCGAAATGTCCAAAATCTTTACCCTGGCTTTATTCTGGCAGCGCCAGTCTGTTGTCCGATTGAGCTCATGTTTAATCTACTCCTTCTCTGGGGCAAGCGAGTGGGTGTGTTTAAAACGTTTTAATAACAGATGGTGAAAAACCAAAAGAAAACAAACTTTCATATGCCAAAACAAAAGTTACGGACAATGTCCAGACCTGATTTCCTATAATGAACTCCCATGATTTTTCTACGTCCATGTTTACGTTTCAATAAGAATTTATAATATCTGTAGAACTAACTTTGCATCATCTATAAGTTAGCACATTAATATGCTGAACTAAAATGGTTTACGTTGGTAATGGTATACTTTACGTATATCTGTTAACGTCATGAAGATGACTTTGTCAGAGCCATGACATTACCTTTTATCCAGTCTTTTTTTGTGGAAAACATTTTGTATACTGTTTGTTGAGCAGCCTTTTCATTTGTGTGCCAACACATTATTGAACCACTGAGGTGTCAAAGATATGCATGAGCATGCATGCTCCGTAGCAAAAAAGAAGAAAACCCCCTCTACCCTGCTCTTAATTTGGCTTTTCTATCATTAACACTAAATCTATATTTTCCCCTCCACACAACTCCTCACTCAAATGTCTTTATATCACTCCTTTTTTATTTTATTTCAGTCCCTCTCTGTCTCTCTTGTCTTGCATAAATGCCAGCTCCCCTACCTGAAAGCCTTTTGCTCTGATTTACGAGGGAGTTGGAGGGTTCACATTATAAATCTCTCTCCCCTGTGACTCTGCTGCTGGTATTCATCCCCCATTTTATATTTTGTCTGTTATTTTGTATACAGAGGGCTTTGGACCAGGGCCAAGCAAAGGCACTCTGGGATTATCACGAGGTTTAACAGGAATGAAGTGTGAATTACTACCGGGCCAACCTCCGCCATGTCCTTTTGTTTTCTGTTTGGACCTGTCGGGCCATTTCTCACATAATAAAGGTGTTAAAAGTACCATCAGAAAACCTTAAAGTCAGTCAGTATGAGTGAGTCAAGACTCATCCAAAAGATACTTGGAAACTCAGATAGAGAGAACAAATAATATTGTGTTAGCAGTTGAACTTTGTAGTGTGGTTAAACACGAGTAAGTCATTTTTGCACGTTGCTGTTGCCGTTTACAAATACTATGTAATCTATGGTGATATAAGATATTTTCTATATATGTCCGGCAGTGGCTCAGTCGGCACTCGGCAGGGGCTTGGACGGGGAGCTGGTTCAAGTCCCCGAACAGACTTAAAATATGGTACTTGAAGAGGTAGTTCATCTCCTGGGTCCCCTTGAGCAAGGCACCGGACACCCCACCACCCACCCTTTATCCAATGTTTGAGACTAGGACAGTTTACCTGAATGCTCCTTAGTGCTGCTGGTGTGCTGAAAGCGATGGATGGAGATGACGGAGGTCTCTGAGCTGCAGCAGATCGTCTCCCTCTCCCCATCTGGGCGCCTTTACTGATGGAACTGTGTATTTTGTGTTCATTATTGCATTATAGAACATTTGAATGGAGTTGAATTTTTTACTTTGGTTGTCCGAAAGATGCGTGGAATATTTCACATGCTAACAACACCAAGCGAGCTTCCTCTTGACATTTTAGGATATACAGTAGACTTCATTTAGGTTCTAGAGAGCACATAAAGCATGTTTCATTTCCTTATGCAATGTTAGTCGCATCAGATGGAGTTTTTTATCATACAGGATTGGAATACCCACGGAGCCCCTTAAGGGACATGGAAAAAAAAGAGAGAGAGAAAAAAAAAGTCGGGATAACGGGAAACTAACCCGTTATCCCACTTTCTTTCTTTTTTTTGGAGAAAGTTACCGCCATTCATTGCAGACTGTTTTGTTTATGTGGGGAAATGACAGTGCATACATTATTTATTGGGGGTGCTAGTGAATTGTCAACGGGGGGGGGGGGCTGCTAGTGAACTGTCAACGTGGGGGGAGCCTCGCTGCGGGGACACGGTGGACCTCTGTCGCCTGTCAGCGCAACTTCAATGATGCCGTTTGAAAACATAAAAATGTAAGGGCAGTGCCTGCCGTCAACGAACCGAGTTGGCCGTTGACGACCGGCCGTTCTGTGATTCTCCAGATTCTACAGATGGCCAGTCCACCCCACACACACACACACACACACACACACACACACACACACACACACACACACACACACACACACACACCTCTACACACATCGAACTGCCCGATTACCCCTTTTATTAGTTTATTATAGTTATGAAGGAGATGTCCGGTCACCAGGGTGCATGATGTGAGTGTGTTTGTGCTCTGCTCAGCTCCGCTCTGTGTGTGTGTGTGTGTTCGGAGTGTTTGTTTCCCTTTAAACCAGCTGCGGGAGAGTCACGGACATTAATTCATAGATCAAAGCAGACTGGTTCACAGACTCTCCTCTTTTGCCAATCCGGTGCTTAAACAAATAGCTCTACACCCCTGGCCGAAATGTCCATAAAATTAAGTCTGAGTTTGAAATATATCTAAAATAATGTATACACTGTCATTTCCCCACGTAAACATAACAGTCTGCAATGAAATGGTTGTCCGACTTGTCTCCTCCTGTGTGCTCCACTTCCTCCTTGGCATGAGCACGAGAAACTAACCCGTTATCCCGACTTTTTTTTTCTTTCTTCCATGTCCCTTTAGGGGCTCCGTAAACACCTGAGTATTTAAGAGTAGACGGTAGAAAGAAAACTGTCGAAACAAATGTGTCTTTCTGCAGGAGAAGATCCTCATCATCTGGAATGCTCCTCCTCCATTTAATTTTAGTCCCAACCTCCCGGACAAACTCAAACGTAAGAGCCCAACATCTGCTTTGACTAAATGATGAACATTAACTCTGTAATTTCCCTCTGCCTTTGCTTTGGAATCTTTCCTTCTCCCACCTTTCGTGAATCATTTTACTCTGAGCCTCTACACATTTACTTATTTTTCTCTTGTCTCTAACTTTGTTAAAGCCATGTTCTCGCTGTTAGCTCAAGCTCAGTCTGTTCAGGATGTATTGCCACTGTAAAAAGCAGGCTTCCCTGAAACCATGTCAGAGATAATCACATGCATGTTCCTGTGTGTCAGTGAACCTGAAATGCACCCCGGACCAAAGAGGGTCAATATATTTAACATGAAGAAGGTCATATATCATTAAATATACTTTCCTTTTGTCTGCCATTATGCTTTTAATTGTCAAGTCATGTGACTCGAGTCCCCACCTCTGGTAATTAGATAGAAGCTCTTTTTTTATCAGTAACGAATTTAGCAACTGAGTGTCACTTGCAATGACAGTGTTGTTTTTATTTTATGAACCTTTTACATTAAAAATGGTTGTTGAATATATAAATATTATTATGAATATGGATAAATACTAGGCTATTTATTATAAACGTTACTCCTTAACATCTATCACTGTGTATATCATCATTCTTTAATTAAATGTTTGATAAGTGCATGCAGATCACAGTACAGTAAAACACGTACACAGATACATTATTTTGTATTTTTATTGAAGTAGCCTTATAGAACCTGATGACAATGTCAATTTCACTTTCCACTATGTCCACCTTTATTTTGCACAACCAATGGCAGAACTTTATTGAGGCCTGTAATTAGTCGACTACAGGTATCTTGGGTCAGTCTTGTCTTCCAAACATCAGGAAGTAAAGTTCCCTGGTTTGTGACAAGATGTGAAGTCAACAGATAGTCACTCAGAGGGGGGTACTATTAATTTTCAAATGCATATAGGCTATGCCACCCATTTACATGTAGGCTACACCGCTCTTCCCGTCAGGAATTTGAATTTGAATGGGATGGGGAGACGTGTGTGATTAAAAATGAGTGGCCAAACTAAGACTTAGTTTGGTTTCCCCACGTCTCCCCGTCCCGAAAATAATAAAACACTTCACTGAACATAAAAACAGGACAGCGTCGCCCTGAGAAATTTGCGGGTGATATGTTCATGGCCATATTGCCATTTGAGACAGATGAGAACATGGTAAAAATAACAAACTGGAGTGGGAGCAATGGGAAAATGCCTCTTCCCCTCAATGTGAGGCAGACACTTGAGTCCAGTGTCTCCCGTCGGTTCCCAGGCCTGACCACGGACCAGTGGCATAAAATTAGGAACCGGGTAAACGAGAGACTGAGGAGCCCACGAAAAACGGATCCAGAAACACCTCGCCCTGGTTTCCGCCGCAGAAAGGCATAGATAGGCCGCAGATAGGCATAGTTTGTTAAATATACCATAATATAAGATTCTGATTTTTTGTACATTATTTTGTTAAATAAAAACATGGTGATGTTTTGTAAATGATTACATGTCTCTTATTTAGCACAGAGTATGATCCTATCCGTGACATATGGATCTTAACAATATTACACTCATAAAATAAATGGTAGACATATCAAATTGTTTCCTCTTTTTATTTGTTTTATTATTTTCGGGACGGGGAGACGTGTGTGATTAAAAATGAGCGCTTACTCGGTAAATAACAAATATATCTAAAAAACATACCAAACATATTCATATATAGGGTGAATTGCCCTAATGTGGGACATTTTTTGCATTTCAGACTTCTGGAATATATTGCGATATGAAGCCAATACAATAAATCAAAATCCAGTACCATTCTGAAATCCCCAGGATGTGTCCTAATCAAACCAAAAGAGAAAATGCAGATATTACACTCATAAAAGAAATGGTAGACATATCAGTACTCTTAGTGCCAAGTTGTCTCAGACAATCTGCATTTCCTAATGTGGGACAGTTCTGTGCAAAATGTGGGACACTGAAAAGCAGAGGTGGGACCAAGTCATTGTTTTGCAAGTCCGAGTCAAGTCTCAAGTCTTTGCGCTCAAGTCCAAGTCAAGTCTCAAGTCTTTGTGCTCAAGTCCAAGTCAAGTCTCAAGTCAGGATGGGAAAGTTCAAGTCAAGTCCAAGTCCTAAACTTTGACAAAACGAGTCTTAAACAAGTCATTATGTGCTTTTCACCAAATGTAATGACACCCATCAACAGAATAATACTTAATAATTAAACTGCTCTTTATTAGTCACATTAATACTGTAATAATCTATTTTCTCTCTGCTGGTAAAGTAACGTGTTTTCTTCTATTTTAAGAGGGATCAGTAAGGTAAGGCTACCGTAACGGTTTGATTCAGAAGGAGTTTAATTGATAAGATCCCTGATGTTGAGGTAACCAGAATGTTTATTTCCACTGTGTACAACATGTTATAAGGGAACCACAATCTATCTTTATGCAAGGGATAATGTGCAGCGAGGCGGTCTCTATGGGGAAAAGAACACCTGAATCTAGATCCCTCTGCAGGTGGTACTTTAACTATATTTTGATGATAATACTTTTGTACTTTTACTTGTAACATTTTGAATGCAGGACTTTTTATTGTAACCGAGTATTCCTACACTCTGGTACTTTTACTCAAGTACAAGATCTGAACTTCTCCCACCTCTGACAATAAATCCTGAGTGGTTACCAAAAAAAAAACCTGCTCTGAAGGTTATTTTCATTTTACAAATCCTGCACTCAGCTTTGCTTTCTCCAATATCATTGAAATGCAGCCAGATGCTGCTTCTTTTTTCGGTTTTCGCTAATTTCTTGACTTTTTCCGACGCGCTTGCATTTAAATCCGTCTCCCCGTGGCTCTGTGTAGCTGGCCTGTACCACTACACCTGCTGTCTTTGGAGCGTCTGCCCCCCACCCTTCTTTCACATAATGGTATGATCCTAGTGTGTCCTCACATATGATTGGCCGCATGGTGGCCCAGCTAAATAAAGACCCGCCCCTGCCTGCAAGGATTCTCAGCAAGAGTTGCAGCGGCTGGAGATTCTGCTCTTCTAGCGGCATCTCGCGATCGGCATGTTGGAGACCTCTGAATTAAATTATCAAGTCACCTCAAGTCAGAGGGCTCAAGTCCAAGTCAAGTCCCGAGTCATTGGTGTTCAAGTCCAAGTCGAGTCGCAAGTGTTTTGTGATTTTGTCAAGTCGAGTCCAAAGTCATCAAATTGGTGACTCGAGTCTGAATCGAGTCCAAGTCATGTGACTCGAGTCCACACCTCTGCTGAAAAGTCTATGTTAAAAAGCCTCAGTCACCTTAATTCATGTAATAAAGACATCTCAGGTCAGTAACACTCAAAGCTAAATGTGCAATACCATGTTCAGCTATGTTACTATTTATAATGTTATTGTTGTTACAACAGAAGATGTTTTTCTTTAAATTGAAGTTAAATGCATCAATCTGGTGCACTTTGAGGGCAAAATTAAGAGATTTATCGATACAGCTCTCAACACTCATATGAAACAGAACTGTATATATTTCAATAATCAAAAAAACATTAGAATATGCTCACAACCAATAACAAATATTTGATAAACTGCTCTCTCCTATCTTTATCTTACCTAGTCTGCATTCTTTCTTTTTAATTTATGCATATTCAACTAATCACTCCCCTTTTAAACTGTGTTTTGACTGACCTATAGCACATATTGGAATGATTTCTTAAAATGAAGGACATTCACAGTTAATGTAATTAGATATCAATTATGAATGCCATACATATTGCATACATTCACAGTCAATATTTCTTCAGTATGTATGACAGCTGTCTAACAGAAGTTAAATCCATTTCTCACTTATTCTGACAATGTACTTAACCCCAAATAAAAGAACCCAATAAAAAGAGTTGTTAAATAATAGTGAAGTCACGTTGTAATAACAATAACTCATCTCTCGATTTGAGTGTTCTTTTTCTGCTTTGCCAAAAGCCACTGTGTCAAGTGTCTAGTGACTATTTTTCTTAGCGGATGCATGTCAATTTAAATCAATACATACAACTATTTTTTAAATCAATAAAAACATTTTCTAAATCCATAAAAGCATTTCAGTTAATATTGGGAGTCATGTCGTTACTTTGTTGAGAATGTGGCCATGTAATAAGCGGGATAATTTGCAGCGACTTGGTCATTATGGAGAAAATAACACCCGTCGGGATCCTGATCTGCCTGACGAGGCTCCATTCAAATTTAAATATTTTTAATGAATTACTGAGTTTAGGCACGTTAATAACGTTTTAATGAAGTTGAATACAGTATATTCATATTTGTCAGTGCTTTCATGATAATTCGGCGAACATAAACATAAATGATCGTGGTGAAGATAATGATTAAATTAGGATTAAAAATCCAGAGCCGGGCTGCATTTCCTCCCGTTCGTTTTTTTCGACTAAACAACATTATTTTGTTAAATAACAACATGGTGATGTTTTGTAAATGATTACATGTCTCTTATTTAGCACAGACTATGATCCTATCCGTGACATATGGATTTTAACAAAGATCCGCTATACAGTAGTACCAGACATACTGTACATCCAGCTTACTGTATCGAAGTTGATTTCACATGAGCTCCAGTGTGGAACCCCACTGCACCCCCTGGTGGATCAATGATCCATTGCAGCTGGCTTCATTATAATTACATTTATTTATCAAGGGGGCGGTCTCAAGTCAAGCTGGAGGTTTTCCCTTGAGCGAGGGCAGACCCCGTGCCGGCCACGGCCCTCGCGTTTCAAACTGTCCTAAATTAGGTGCTACATCTGTAGAATCGAAAACAGACTTTTTAACGGTCGCGTATTCATTCATTCATATGAACGTCAGAATATAGAATTATTTGACGGCACCCCTGAAGACGCCAGACGGCACCCCGGTTGAGAAACGCTGCTATAGTATAGACTACTGATTGTCTTGGCTTGCATCCATGAAATATTGTATAGGCCTACTGCATATTGAGAAATCTTCGACCAGTATATCGCGCAATTAACGGGAGATGGGGACCCCCCCCGATTATTGAAGGGTATTTCGCACACTGCCTCAGAGGATCACACCGGCCCAGGCTGCACCTCCTTTCTGCTGCATGTTGTTCCAATAGTTCCCACATTCCTACACCCATCTAACGCCTAAGGGAGGGGTCAACATAGACTCAGAGGGGCCCTGGCTTGATCCCTGACCTTTGACCCATCCATCCAGGGCCAGGGGAAGGAGACAGAGGGGTCATGGTCAAGGACTCAGTAGGCGCATTCACACTGCAGTACTTTTCCCACAAAGGTTCATCAGAACTCTTTAGTTCTCATGAACTAAATACAGATCGCGTTCACACCGGAATAAATCCCTGGGGGAGGATTAGGCAAATGAAGCCGCTGACGTCACTTCTTCTTCTTCTGCTTTGGGTTTACTGGCAGGCCGCAAACAACTTCACGGCGTATACTGCCGCCCGAAGTCCCCGGAGTTAGGGGACAGTAGAAGCTGCTGGGACTCCCGTCCTCATCTCCACCGCTCCCATGTTTTCTTTTGTGTTGCCATAAGTTAGTCTCTCTGCGTTTGTGCGCTGGGCTAATGCTAATGCTAATAATGCTAATGCGAGGATAATAAAATGGCGGCTTCACAAAACCTTTTGGGAGTTTTACGGGGCGTGGTTTGCATTCCGCCCAACCAATCAGACATAGGAACCTTTTTCTCCCACGAAAGTACCTGCTCTCTAGCAGGGACGGAAAACTGACGGAAAAGGGGGTAAAAAGGTTCTCATGAACTCATTTTAGTTCCGGCTCTTTTTGGTGTGAACGCGACATTTCGGAACTATATCGGAACTAAAGTGGGAAAAGTACTGCGGTGTGAACGTGCCTAGTGTCTACTCTACAGGAGCACACACACACACACACACACCAGGGTTTCCGCTAGCCGGTAATTACCTGTTTTTAGCAGGTACAAATTATTAAAAACCGGTAAATTCAAAACCTGCCGGTCAAAATGTCCGGTAATAATTAGGGATGCTCCGATCGATTGGCCGCCGATCATTATCGGCCGATATTCACTCTTAACCTGTTAAGCCCCAAAGATCCCCCTTGGCGGGTCTTTTTTTTCACGACACTGTGTCTCAGGGCTTCTTAATATTAAAAAAACTATGAATGTGTCATACCCTCCTAACGGGAAGAAACTCAGCTAACTGATGATACAAACCATTTTTACCGAAACAAAACACAAGTCTCACAAGAAGGGTCTAAATGAACCCTGAGCGAAAACATGCTAACGCACTTAGCACAAAACTCTAGGTATAAATCGATCAGTGGCGAGCCGTCAGGGCCCTCTAGGCCCTCTGTGAGGGCCTAAGATATTCCAAAAAATAATATTTAAAAACATTAAAAATATATATATTTTTTTTAAATATATATTTTTTTAATATTATTTTTGTTATATTTTTCATTAGTTTTACCGAAAAAAAACTTGATTTAATAAAATAACATTTCCAAATAAATAAATCCTTCGAATCTGCCTGTTCAGTCTCTGTTTGAATGTCAGTTACTATAGCGGGCCTCTCTGCGATTCACAGAGGGCCCGCTATAGTAACTGAACGAGAGAGTAATGTCAAATGACACAACAATTGACCAATCATATCTTCCCTCTAAATGGGTGGGTTTTATTATCGCGGACTTTATGACGAGTTCTGCCCGCTGTGAAACTTTTCTTGTTTCCATAGCAACAACAACTTCCTGTCAACAGCGTGAACTCGCCTTCAAAATAAAAGCATGCCAAATTACATTTAAGACATACAACTGCAACGAAAGTAACAAACACAATGCAATATCATTTTCAATGTCAAAGAACACAAATTGGGTTCACAGGTGTTGTTTTGTGTGGTAGAGGGTCGCTGTCATTGATGCGTTTTGCACCCTGGGCCGTTGTTTTGATATTCCGCTGAAGTATACGCTGTGACGTAATAACTCTTTTTTTTTCTTTTTTTCGAGGGAAGGGGTGGGGGTCAGAGGGCCTAGGTATAAAGCTCACGGCTCGCCACTGAAATCGATCGATATACTTATTGGATCTGCACAAGCTAAACTAACATCCTGAGATTCCACAGATTATAGAAATATAAGTATCATCACTGAACGATCAGAACTCGCGACAGGGGAAGCAAATACAGACAACACACAACGTAGCTTTAGGTAGCAAAACACGGAGATATGCTCACCTTTAGCTGTTATTCTGATCAAAAGTTGTGTTCAATGGCATTAAAACGAGAAAAAACGCGGCTGAAGGTTAATCCATAGGTTAATCCAATGTGTCTGTCACTTTGAAAAAATTATTGATAATCCATAATTCCATTTTTATGCAGAAATCGGAGAATAAATATTAGCTGCTAATGGTAGCCACCAGACTGTAGCCAGGGTTGCCAACTCTCACGCATCTGGCGTGTGACACACGCTTTCACTCTCAATCTCACGCTCTCACGCTGCCCAAACTATTCTCACGCCAAAAACAAGATGAACCGACGATCGTTTTTGGTTGGTTATTTACAATGTTGAGTTGACAGCTGCTCAAGCTGTCGATTCGCTCCCTCCCCGCCCCCACCACTCTTAACAACGTTAACAGACAGCAGAGCAGTGGGAGCCGGTTGGTCAAACCCCAATCCTTATTGTTCTACTAGGCCAAAATAGAGTCAAAGAGTATATGAGAGTGAGAGTGTGTTAATTAATATATTTGGCAGTTTGGAGTAAGTCTGTAGATTTGTTTGTGTGCGTGTGTTTCATGTATAGGCCTCTCACGATAATTAATTTTGTTGGATACATTTTCCCGGAAATTATTGCGATAAACGATAATATTGTCGGCACCATTTAGACCACTGACATAATGATAATATATAATAATAATTCAAGTACATCCTTTCAAACTGTCACATCCTCATGTAAATGACAATTTATCGAGTTCATTTTTATTTATCGTACGATAAGTCAATTAATTGCTTATCACGACAGGCCTATGCACACAATGAAACAGTGGAAACAAACATGTGTTTGACTTTCATTAGTGAATTAAACTTTGTGCTCTTTATTGTCTGTGTCCAATATTGTGTATTTGTATATATTGTATATATATCCTATATATATGCTAAGGTCCCGCTACTGACACGATAGCAGTCATTTAGTGCGCATATGTGTAATTAAACCTATGATATCAAAATCTCACTCCAGCCAGGTACCCAAAGTTGGCAACCCTGCTGTAGTGCAGCTTCCGGTTTTTGCTACCAGGGCTCGAGTTTAAGGACGTCCCGTCGTCCCGGGGCCGAAAAAAATAGGGTCGGGGAGGATAAAAAATAATCTTGGGACGAATTTGGGACGAGAGTTAAAATAAAAATACCCTGATAACTCTACTACAGTACGAACGGCGATGAAAATGAAACTGACTGCACGTTTTGTGTAGCACACAGTTATTAAACCTCCTTGTCAACATAAACACACACGCACAAAACATTTAGCAAACCGCAAAATACACACACACACACACACACACACACACACACACACACACACACACACACACACACACACACACACACACACACAGCTGTGCCCGCAAACTCCTGGCCCGCAAATTATTGGGTCTAGCTATGTACTGAGTGTGTGTATTTCGCGTTGAGTGATGTACAATGACAATGGCATCCCGTGGAGGAATTCTGCAATTGTTTACGTTACATCACGAAAACGCACAGCAGAACCTAACCCTGGAGCGCCGGCCTCTTTATTTACTAACTCCTCTTCATCCCCTATGGGTAATAAGGCTGAGATGAGAACTCTCCATCGTATTTAGTCCTTAGCAATATGCTGCGTCTCTCCCCATGTAGGGATGGGTACCGAGCCCCGGTATTAAACGGGCCCCGGGCCGGAATTATTAAAGACAGTGGTAGCGTTAAGCTCCGACGTTATCTGACTTTTTATCGGTAGTGGAGACATTTAAAACATATATGTCATGTATTATTGCTACATGAACATTATATCGCAGTTTTAGTTTCGCCAACTCCGTTTCTAATATGCAATAAGTCTACAAAATGCGTCTATGATGTATTTTCGATCTTATTTTCGATCTTTCCAATCTAGACGAGAGAGCTCTCTCCCCCGTCTGTGTGCGAGGGGGCGGGGCAGTTTGTAAAGGTCTCCTGACTGTGTTACAGACTGTCATCCTGGTTAGTGGTTACTCTGGGTTCTGTCTTCTGTCTTCAGGACAGAGTGTTGGATGTTTTTGATAATTGGATAGAACTTGATTGGATTCAATATTAGAGTAACTTTCTCGCTTGTGTGTTTTTTTTAAATATATTTGGCCTTTGTTTATGTGTTTGACTGATTTACTCAATTAAAAAGGTTGATGAATTATCATCTAATGATTTGTATGATGTTTTATTTATGTTAAAGGTCACTTTGAATGATTTTAACTAATGATAATGTAGAAAAACTAATATTTTAAATTCGGGACGGTCCACATTAATTTCGGGACGGCTTAGATTGTATTTCGGGACGGTTCCGGGAGGATGGTGAAAGAACTTAGCCGAGAGCCCTGTTTGCTACGCGTCACTCTCACTCCTTATTTGGTAACGTGTGTGTGTATGTGGAACTTTCCCTCGATTCCATTGGCTCTAGCGGTTAAAAAGAGATGTCAATCATCAAAATCGACCAAGGGGGGCCAGAGATAGGTCAAATGCACCCAAATGACCCCAGAAGTGTTTTGTTTTTGCTAAATCTCTCTAAAAAGGTCAAATTTCACTTGCACCTGCATGTGTTTTTGGATGTCAACACAGACTCTACACATACTGTTCCAAGTACCTAGAGAAGGAATAGAGAACGGAAAAGAAAAGACACCAAAGATTAGGAGGGGAAGAACGAAATAGTGGACAGGGAAAAAGAAAAGGGAGACAGGAAATGAGAGTAGGGAAGTGTAAGTTGGAGAAGAAAATAAAAAGAAAACAAATATGAAAAGTAAAGAAAGTAATAGAAAAGAACTAGAGAATGCAATTCCTGAAGAAATTGCTAGTGGGAATGCTTTATGCTGAAAAGCTGACGCTAAACTGCTATGCTGAAATGTAATGTGTAAGAAGAAAGTGAAGAATTTAGATTGAAATGATACATGAACACTGGGGGCTTGAATGTGTGATGAGTGAAGAAAAGAAAGTAAAAAGGCTTGGAAAAGCAGCAGAATATTTGAACTGCAAACTTTTGAACTAACTTGATGGTGAATGATCTGTCGCCATGGCAACGGCATTTGATGACACCCCATAATATGCTTAGATGCGTTGATGGCTGCATCGTTACCAAACCTGTGAAGTTTTGGGCCGTTTGGAACATTTTCACTGAAGTTATGAGAAAACCGAGAGAGAGAGAGAGAGAGAGAGAGAGAGAGAGAGAGAGAGAGAGAGAGAGAGAGAGAGAGAGAGAGAGAGAGAGAGAGAGAGAGAGAGAGAGAGAGAGAGAGACATGAACAGTTAGATCTGACTGCTGTCAGTTGGAGTGATGACATCATCGTGTTCCATTACACAGGTGTTTATAGTTGAGCTAACGAGCTCTGTAGAGATCAAAGGTTTGCATTGTTCTGAATGAGAGATAAACCTCTTACATGTGAACGTTTTGTGGAAGAACCATAACAGATATCTGTGAAATTTCAAAACGTGAAGCATGTCAAGGAAGTTGAGTATCTGAAGTGTAATTTGTGTGTACTTTCGGGTTAATAATGTGGCCTTTTTGGCAGTTTAACTAAAGGGGTGCGAGGAAATATCAGCCTGAAATTACAATGGGCTTTAATGGAGACATGTTGAAAGTTTTTGTCACTTCATGCCCTCAAGAGGCATTTTGTTTAATAATTTTTGCTTAATTATTTGTCATTTTTCAAGCTACGAGATGTTTTCCTACGTTTGTCGTGAAAAAGTATGTCTCAGGAATGTAGGGTTTGGGAATTATGGCAGTTTAAAAAAAATATATGAAGGCAAATTTCAAGATTTCCTACCCTCTAGCTGTGACATCACGCACTCTAGTTAATGTTAAAATCTGAAGAAAGCCTCTTTACCAAGGTCTGAACAATGTTTAATATCTCTAAAAGTAAGAATCAGATTTAAAAGTTGTGTTACACGAATAATGTCAGAAAGATGTGTAACATTTTAAAGTTGGAATGAGGTTTCTGTGTGAAAGTATGAATGAACAGTTAGCAGTTGAAGTCGCATGAAGATTGTTCAAGTCTAAAGATTTTCTCCATTGACTTCAATGGTTAAAAATGTGATGAATTATGGGATGTATCTCTGGAATTATGAAAGTTATGAATAATCCAAATGATAGCCATCGATTCCCGACCGAGCTGAACGTTTTGATGTTTGAACGGAGTTTCTGTGATGTTGAATGCAGGAGGAGAAGAGGTGCAAAATTCCGGCGGAATAATAATAATTTTGTCTGTAGAATAACATATAGTTGGAATGCTGTATCAGCATTCCCACTAAATGAGAAAAGGAAAGAGCAGAGAGGAACTGACGAGTAAGAAAAGGTGAGAATATAAGGAGAGGAGAGGTGCAGAGATAAAGGGGCAGGGTAATAAGGGAGAGAGAAAAACAACAAAACATGAAGAAAGAAGGGATGATTATGAAAATTAAACAAGGGCAAAACAACTGGAGCATGGCTGTCACAGAGGGGGAAAGTATACTCGAGTCAAAGGGGGAATAAGGGAAGGAAAGGCAGACACAGATAAGGATGGAGCTAAGTGGTGGGTGGATGTTAATATAATGTATGAAAATGTATAAAACTCTACCAATGAACTTTTCAAAACATTAAAAGCAATTTCTAATACAATGAGCTCAGTCTAAAACATGTTTGCAGGCACAAACCTGGAACATTGCACATGCCGAGCCCCTGAATAACGGGATAAAGGTCCTGGAAACACCATGCAGCACTGAGAGGAAGAGCTCGTACCATCAGGAGAATGGGATCCTTAATGAGGATCTTAACAGTATATTTATATCAATGGCATATTCTTCTTAAATTAGGCACTTGATATGGCTCCAAGAACACGTCATTATCTCAGTTATTTCACAGTTTGGATTGTTAACCGCCTCTTATTTGTGTTATGATTCAAAATTATAAAATTCCATACTCTTACCTTTTCATTTTGATAGAAGGATGTGTGAACATGTACACTTTACCCTGATATCCTCTCAAGTGTGTCTGTGGACCGTGTGGGGGGGGGGGGGGGGGGGGATTTATCAGCCTTCTCAGTGGCTGTAGGAAAAGCAATGCTTGCTGGGAGTCGAGCTGACAGCAGTTTTCCTCGGATCGATCTGCAGCGCTGCTCCAGTTTATGACAAAAGAGTTCACGACACGGCAGTCACAAAGTCAATAGCGTGATAAATACTCCCTCCACTCGCTGCTGCCCGCCACTTTACCAGGCATTTGGCCTGACAGTTATTACTGCCGCGGTAAATCCACTGACCAGAGGGGAAGGAGGCTGGATTTATGGACCCAGGTAAACCAAGTTTACTTAATTTAATATATATATATATATATATATATAAACTTGGAGAGTTGCCCTATTGCAGACAAACCACGGCTGTAGTTTTTCCCCTGGGAAACTTGAAAAATAAAACAGTTTAATGCACATATGCTCCAAAGTACTGAGCTATGCATTCATGTATTTATGCTTGTATGCAAATAAAGGAATTATGAAGACAGCTATTAATACACCCAAATAGATTTGTAATATATCCTCCTTTTTCTTCTGTGGCAATCTAATCAGAATAACGATTAGTGAATTAAAATCAGGGATTAAAACACACGCTGTCACACACACTTGTTTGTTGTTGCCTTGACCGACTTACCCCAAACTTTCCATCACATGCTTGTCGCATTAACATGAAAAGATCCCTCTGGTTCAATTTCCCACAAATGAGGAAATATTAGGAAATGTTTTGTACTTAGCCATATATCCTTGCTTTAGTGCTAATCCAACATGTAAATCCCTTTACAGTTAAAAGTAGCCTTATCCTCGTATATGGCTGGGATCACAGTAATCAACACAGCCGATTATGCGGATTACATTTACACTGGTACATATGAATATTTTCAATTATTCTGGTCCAAATAATACGAGTCTGGGCTGAGATTAATATTTGTTTCAATAATGACTTACAAACAGGACATCTATTGCATGTTGAGTGGCAAGGCATGGTGTTTCAGCATGACTGGTAATCCTGTTAGAGATTGGGAAACACATGAAAAGATCTCATTAAAGATTTTACTTATTGCGGGATCATCAATAAAACGTTGGCATGGACACCCCGGCACTTTGCATCCCATCATGCAAAGTGTCTCTTGCAGGCTGTGACCCACATTGGTACTAACCTAGCACAGTTAAACTAAATTTAAATACTGATACTTAGCCAACCAAGATGGATATACAGCAATATCTCTCCCATCTTTTTAAAGCTTCTCTGTCTGGCAGCCAGGTGGAAATAAACAAATTACTGGGATTGTTGTTCCCAAACTATATAAATGTTTTAATTATGTACAAATAGATATGTTCAGGTGAACAATCAATGATCTACACTGATAAATACTATCTATCAAAATAGTTGCCAACCTATAGAGCTAATTTCTAGGTCCCATAGCAAGTACTGGCAAGTACTCTCATCAACCCAAATAAATAAAGCAATATGTATGCATTATTTTAGTTATAGCAAGCAAATGTACTTTTAAAGTACTTTTTTTTTTGTCTCACATCAAATCAGATGAAAATGCACATCTGCTATATTCCATGCATCAAGGGGTAATATTTTTTACATCCACTTTCTTGACTTCTACAACAAACCAGTATCACCCCCCAAACAAAGTTATAAAACTGGCAAGATACTTTTTGCTCCTAATCATGTTGAAGGACATCTCATTTCTCTAAATGCACATCGAGGACCGAGCATCGAGCGTCGAGGAGGCTCTCTGGAGGAGCTATAACCGAGGATACACTGATGGGTCCTCCACAGTCCTCCACGGCTCCTCCGAGGCTTTATTTCCGGCAACAGTGATGTTTCAAAGAGTCGAGACGCACGGCCGGACTTATCTCAGCCAATGACAGCTCTGCATGCATCCCCTGGATATTATTTTAGTAACCGCTTGAACGGCGACGCAATGTTTACACTGAGAACAGCTGTGAGGTCCGTGCAGGAAGCAGAGCAGTGTGTATAATATATATCACTCAGTATAACAGGCCTACATTAGTCCATATTTTTCTAAAACCATTTAGTGCTTCACATAATAAAATACACAACGGCTGTATCCTGATATAGGCTATATTCTTTAGGAGCTGTGTGTGTGGTACAGTGTGTAGGTGTGTGTGGTACAGTGTGTGCGTAGTTGCGGCGGACAGACAGGTCTCAGTTGGTTTGATGTCCTCTGCTTACTTTTAATACTTGTAAATAAAAAGTTTTGCCCGTAATTTCAATTCCCCATTTCAGCGACCAGAGAGGGGGCGGGGGGGGGGGGGGGGGGGGATATATCCAGTCTCTGATCGTGTTACGTTATTATGAGAGTGCTCTCATACTTGTTTGATTCTGAAATTGTAACAATATATGTGTGTATATGTCCGCATCTGTAGCCTGTTATTGTCTCATTATACCGCACTGTGAATGAATTAAAAGTAAATATATAAGTCGTCATGAACACATCTGTCCATCAGACAGAGTGCTGCTGTGCCTCCTGTCATCATTAATGGACGTCTCTTTAAAATGACCGCTCAGAGGAGAGGAGTTCTCATTTCTCTAACCGCCTGCTGCTTCCCCTCCTCTCTCCTCGGTTCCCCTCCTCGACTCCTCCGCTCGCATCTCCTGTGGGCGGGACTAAGACACGAGGATAGGAGTCGAGGAGGGGAGTCGAGGAGGGGAATTAGAGAAATGAGAAACCTTCATGGTGAAGACGACCTGGTGAAGTTCAGACAGAGCATCAGAATGGGGAAGAAAGGTGATTTAAATGACTTTGAACGTGGCATGGTGGTGCCAGACGGGCTGGTCTGAGTATTTCACAAACTGCTGATCTTCTGGGGTTTTCACGCACAACCATCTCTATTGTTCACAGGCAATGGTCTGAAAAAGGGAAAATATCCAGTGAGCGGCAGTTCTCTGGGAGAAAATGCCTTGTTGATGCCAGAGGTCAGAGGAGAATGGTTCAAGATGATAGAAAGGGAACAGTAACTCAAACAACCACTGGTTACAACCAAGGCATGCAGAAAACCCTCTCTGAACACACAACACGTGGAACCCTGAAGCAGACGGGCTGCAGCAGCAGAAGACCCCACCGGGTGCCCCTTCTGTCAGATAAGAACAGGAAACTGAGGCTACTATTCGCACAGGCTCACTAAAACTGGACAATAGAAGATTGTAAAAATGTTGCCTGGTCTGATGAGTCTCGATTTCTGCTGCGACATTCGGACGGTAAGCATGGATCCATCCTGCCTTGTACCAACGGTTGGGGGTGGGGGTGTAATGATGTGAGGGATATTTTATTGGCATAGCCCCTCAGTACTAATTGAGCATGGTTTAAAGACCACAGCCTACCTGAGTTTTGTTGCTGACCATGTCCATCCCTGTATGACCACAGTGTTCCCATCTTCTGATGCTCCTTCCAGCAGGATAACGTGTCTCAAAGCTCAAATCATCTCCAACTGGTTTCTTGAACATGACGATGAGTTCACTGAACTCAAATGGCCTCCACCGTCACCAGATCTCAATCCTATAGAGCACCTTTGGGATGTGGCCGAACCAGAGATTCACATCATGGATGTGCAGCTGACAAACCTGCAGCAGCTGTGTGATGCTGTCATGTCAATACGGACCAGAATCTCTCAGGAATTTTACCAGCACCTTGTTGAGTTTATGCCACGAAGAATTGAAGCAGTTCTGAAGGCAGACGGGGGGTCAAGCCTGGTACCAGCAAGGTGGGCATAATAAAGTGGCCGGTACAGTATGTTCTCTGCCACATGTTAAACTTAGTGTTTATCTGCATTTGTGCATTTGCAAAATGATTGGTTTGGTGTTCACTAGTAAATAAAGTTGTTTCAGAGGGGATCCACAATGATCCTTTATATAAAATAATTCACTCTCATACAGAAAGGTTGAGCACACCAAAGTCATATGACTTTGTTCTAAAGGGTTTTGAGCACAAATGGTTGAGATATACTGGATTAGCATGTTAGTCCAGCTAATATGAAAATGACTAAAGAAAAGATAAGTTTGCACCACTGATGGAGAGTGAAGCAGTCTACTGCAGTGTCCTTATTGTCCCCTGCACTTTTTATTTTACTTTCATTTGATCTTGTTCTAATTTCATTTTTAATTAATGATATATCTAAATTTGTATAATTATCTTCAGAATGTGAAGCTCTTATAACCTTCTGCTTCTGAACAAACGATGCTGCCTGTTAACCCTTTAACTGTCAAACCCTGAATCTCACTGTATACATGAGTTAGGTTTGTGTGTGTGTGCGCATGTGGGTCTCTGTGTGTGTGTATTTGTGTTTATTTATAGGGCCATGCTCTTTTGTTGGCTTCCCCATGGCAATTAAGACTCCTACCTCTGGATGATGGAGGGATGGGCACAGACAAACAGGGGCAGAGAAAACAGAGGAATAAAAAACGAAAGCGCGAAGAGAAAGCAGAGAGCTGAGAGATGAAGGAAGTTTGACTGGAGGCAATACAGCAAGCTATAATTAATTACCACAGACAGGTACGTATTAAAAACAATATTCCATCTCAGTAGAGTCTTGGAGGTCTTTGCACCAATAAAAGGAGGTATTTATCAGATGAGGCCCTGTCCAAGTAAAGCTTCATGAAAGGGGACGCTGCCTTGTGTGGTTAATTTATATCAGAATCCCTGCATAAACTGGGAGGCAGTAAAAAGTCCCAATTAGCCATCTGCGATTGTCTGGAGGAGGTTTGATGTATGGGCTATCAATACAGCACAACTGCAGGCAGGGCTGTAATAACAAACTGTAATCCAGGGTGCACATGGCGAATAAGCACCCATTGACTCTGTGTGTGATTTTACAGACCGTTAGGGAGAGCTATTTCAATATAGGCACAGCCACGGAAGAGCGCTGGAGACTAAGCGACAGATGACGTAGGCACAGAGTTTATCTGCTGTAAAGTTCGACATAAATGCTTGGAGCTTTTATCGTCTGCTTGTCAACGGGTTCACTGCAAACTTTTTGAGGTTAAAGGGAGAACATCAAGCTGTGTCTGAAGAGTGTTTATTATACAGCTCTAAAAATGATCAACCATCTCCAAAAGGTGTCTTTAATGCTTTCAGTTAACTCAGAGCATGTCAGGTGTATGTCATGGAGAGGGAGGGACAGACAGAGAGGGGTGGGGGGTAGATCAAGACTTCTAGACAGAAGAGAAATGACAGAACTGATGGAATGAGGGGATGTGCTGGATTGGAAGAGGATAAGAGGAGGGGAAAGGGAGGAAGAAAATGTGATGACATAAGAATCTACTGAGGAAGTATGATGAGGGCCCCCAACAACCACTGTCTCCCCCCACAGGTTCCTACTCTCACTTTAACTGCATTCAATCCAAAACTAATTAAACCATGGGTGGACCCGGGGCCGAGAATCCACTGTGGACCCCTGTTTACTCCCCTTTCTCTCTTTCTCTCTGTGCATTTTGTTAGGTGTTAATCAACTTGTTAAAAAATATCAACCACGTAAGAACAGTAGTGTTTAACTCAAGATTATACATGATTAACCTTAAGGTTCATTGCAATCAACAAAATGACCTCCAGCCTGCTTTTCTAATCTAGCCTCAACCGTTTCTAGCCTCTGCCCTAAACTCCACAGCACTGGTTTACTCATCTGAAAGTTGGAATTAGGATTCCTAGTACAGTATCTTTATAAAGACACATGTTCATAATGGAAAGTGGACAAAAACAGTTGTAGTGTGTAACTGTGGTGATATTCTAATGGTTTGTCAATGAATCCCACAAAAGGACTTAAAGGGCCCATGTCATGGCTATTTCCACTGATCATAATTACATTGTTGAGGTATACTAAAATAGATTTATACTGTGCAATTTTCCAAACTCACATTGGTTTCGCATACAGCATCTCTGTCAAGCATGTGTATTCAGCAGTATTCACTTTCTCCACTAAACGACTCGTTGGAGCTCTTGCCCCCCCCTCCCTGTGAGCCTAGTGTGCTCCGATTGGTCAGCTCGGCCACTCTGTTCTGATTAGTCAACCACCAGAGAGGCTCCGCCCGCTTTTTTCGGGGAACATCAGTGTAATGGTACAGCTGATATTTTATACTAACTAACCGAACTGAACCTACAACTGTTGTTATAGAAGAGTGTGACGGCCCCAGGGCCTTTGTGCAGATGTGTTGCAGGGCTTACGGTGGGGTGGAGCTGAAGAGGGTAATCAGCGCGATCACGGACACCTCCGTAGCCGGTGCTATTAATCCCAGCGGCCCGGAGTCTCTCTCCAAAGCGGCTGCAGAAGGACGAACTGAGCGACCCTCTCCCCTCGACCACCTATCTCTGCATTTACCACAATAAATGTGCCGTGGTTTTGTAAACTCGTGTATGTCTCCTTGCCTTTCCGTTGTGGCCTACGAGCCGACATAACAAAGAGTAAGTTATTTTTACCTGTAATAAACTACTACTGTTTGATGAGAAATCAAATCATGGTTTGCTAATATATGAATTCAGGGAAGAAAGGATAGGCCTACTAAGTATTTCCATTAAACTTTATTTTTAGAAATGTACAAAATGAACATAAATATACATATATACACACGGTATATCATCCATTCCTCCTCCTCTTGCCTGCGCACAGCCGGTGCGGTGCGGTGCCTTTTAGCACGAGGCCTCAGTAGTAGTAGAAGTCCCGTCCCCGTCATGGATTGTCCGCCAGGATCTGGCTGGACGAAATCAAATGCAAATCACAAAATATTAGAGAAACTTAGTTGTTTTAGATTCGTTAGTAGTAGTTGTGTAATGAACAGCTTGCCTGCTAATATGCTAACCTAGCTTTGTTTACCTTGGTAGCTAACACGATATGAACGTTAGCTTGGAGGAAAGGCAACTATAATGCAGTGTAATAAAACTACTATGAACAAAAGCTAGTGGTTCATATTAGGCTAGCAATAACGTGTTTATAATTGCAATCGTATACGGGTATTCTGCTACCATACAATGTAACTTGCATGAATACATTGTTTTGCGCTAGCATACAGCTAGCCTCGTTAGCTACATGCAGTATATGTACTGTCACAATGTACGGTAAATCACCCGGACTATACTGTATGAGTATTCCGTGTGTGTGACTGCAGACATTCTCCTGCCATGACAAACATGTAAGGCCATCTGCTGACATTGTAGTTGATATATTTAAACGCTAGCAACGTAGCATCACAAAAATGTTTTTCCGACCAAATCTAGCTCTAGCTCCGTGTGTTAGATCGGTTGCATACACGCTACGCCAGCTATAATGTAATTACGTTTCGCGACTGACCGCACGGCAAATCACCCGGAGTATACTGTCAATAGGTATTTTGTGTGTAAATGCAGACATTCTCCTGCTATGAGATACATGTATACAAGGCCATCTGCTGATATTAGAGTTGATATATGGAAACTCTAGCAACTTAGTTAGCACAGTTAGCACTGTGTCAATGGCTTAGCAGTCCAACACAGTTTACACATTTAAACAGTCTTGTTTGATAAATACACAAATAACAATGCAAACTTACAGGTTGTATACCCGGATCTTCCCCTGCTCCAAACGGTCCAAACAAGCTGTGCATATCCGGCCTCAAACTGGGCAATGTTTTGGAAGCTTTCGTCTGTGAAATGCCGGTTCTTCGAACCTCTGGAGGAGGAACACGCCGCTGCTGGTGTGGCCATAGCTCTTCGGGATTGGTCCATTTCGTTCCGGGTACCGCATGACATCAGGCGGTACCCGGAAGAATCAAATGGGCAGTGACGTATCTCCAACGAGGCGTTTTGGGGAGGTATTTTCTGTGTTAGAGTTTTACTCGCTACAGGGTGTACTTTGAGGGTTTTGACTCTGCACACCGTTTACATGCATAAAAACCTTCATAACACACAAGGGGACGGGTAATAACCGGAAAAGCATGACATGGGAGCTTTAAACTACCAATGTATGTATCCCACTAACAACTGGTGTGTGTGTGTGTGCCACCCAGCTCTCACCCTGAGCAACCACATCCCTAATAATGCATTATTTTAAGCCTTTATTTAATTCAAACTAATGAGTTATATTGATACTCTGCCCAAATAAAGTCCCTATGAAATAGCATAGCAAAATAATCTATAGAGAACAAAACCGTTTTTAGTAAAAAAAAAATGCTGAAAAAGTTGTGTATTTTAATATGAGGGGGCTAAGAGTCCCTTTGAGGCCGTTAAGGTGGCCGTTCAATAAACTGCAGCTTTTGATACATCTCCATCAGCTTCACTTCTCAGCAGGAGGTTACTGCTTAAAAACTGTTGCACTGAGTGACACATCCCTTTAACAGCATGAACACACTGCCCCTTATTTCCTTTTCTACCTCACACACACACACTGTCACGCTGACAAATATACTCACTGGAGCACAAAATGACGATTATTACGATGGTGAAAATAGTCCCCAAGCAGAGAATAGGACAGGAAAGTTTACTATGCTCAATGTTAACAAACTGATATCATCATTCAAATCATGAATCATCAAATAATATGTTCATACTAGTGACAAACAGTAGGCCTTTAGGCCTTCTGTTTGCTGTCAGAGCTCCTGGACTTTGGAACAACCTGAGGAGATCAGGGCTGCAGCATCTCTCTGCTCCTTTAAGTCACTTAAAGGTCTCCTATTATAATATTTGTAGGCATATATTATGATGTATATATATAAAAAACATGTCTCTGAAGTGTTTTTCTCAAAATACCAAACAGATCACCCATTGTAGCATGCCTCATACCCCTCTATTTCAGCCCTGTTACTAAAGTGCTGATTCTGGGTCTGGCCCTTTAAATGTAACCGAGCTGCTGCTGGCCACGCCCCTTTGGAGCTGCTGCTGGCCACGCCCCTTTGGAGCGTCCGTATGCAAGCAGTGATCTCTGTGAAGAGAAGGCTGTCTACCAGCAGAAACTCAGCTAAACGCTGCCGTGAATAAACGCCATATTATGTTCCAAACCACATCAAGCATTATTTCTGAAACAGTATGGAGCTCAAATGCTTTCTCTCTTGTGGGTTTACCACAAGGTGAGTACCTTTTATATCCTGCTTCTTTACACATATTCTCTCCAGTACAGCGTTAGCTCTGAGTGTTAGCGATGCTTGCTAATGTAAACACAGACCATATTACTTCCAAAACACGTGGCGCATTGTTTCTGATACAGCAACGTTTCTGATAGGGGACGATAGGTTGGGCCGTGGGTGGGACGTTCCCAGGAGTTCAACGTAAAGCCAGCCCACATTTTAGAAATGTCGTCATGACTGCAGCATATCTGAATCAGCTCTGTTGTACCCCTGTTTTTAGAGATGTGGGTAAGGAGGAAAAGAGAGAGGGTTTTATTTTCTGACACTTTGTGAGTCTCCTTACACACCGGGGACACATATTTATGTATAAAAGACATCAAAAGTGCATTTAGTATAATAGGTGACCTTTAACTCTACTTGTAGTCTATATTTTTTTCATTTATTCTCATTCTATGTATTTATGTTTTATTATCTGCTATGTTGTTGACTATGCATTCTCATGTTTAGTTTCATTTTTTTTTTTTTCACTTGCTGTTCGTTTATTTGTATGTTAAAGCGCTTTGTAAACTATGTTTTAAAAGGTGCTATATAAATAAAGTGTATTATTATTATTATTATTTAGGGCCAACAATGAGGATATGGAAGGGAAGAAATGGTTTGAACCAGGTAGAGATGGAAGAGGAGGACGGCAAGAGGAAAGCAGTTGGGGGAGAGATAAAAGAGTATTACAGGTACATTGGAGAGGGAGGAGTGAAGCAAAGAGAAGAATTGGTTTAAAGTATGGAGTTTTGTTCTCATTTCTCCAGGACAAAATGAAGGGTGGAGAGATTGAGAAAAGAAGCGTGAGAATAAAGGGGAGGGAGCAGCGTTCCAGAGGGAGTCAGCGGGGGAAACAAAGGGGCCAGAAAACACCATCACTCGACACACACACACACACACACACACACACACACACACACACACACACACACACACACACACACACACACACACACACACACACACACACACACCGATCTGTATACATTCTGCTGCAAATGTCATGCACCCCCCCCCCCCCCCACTGGTACACATACTGAGTCCCAGGTTAATTTGGTGGCAGCTCATCCTCATCATCATCATCATCACACAGATGGCCATGGGAGAACTTAATTCTTCCTCTATTGACTCAGTTTGCATCGCCAGTCCCTGCCGTAATGACTGATCCATCACCAAACCTCCTGCAGGCTGAGAGAGAGAGGTTCACTCTGCAGAGAGAGAGAGACAGAGGGGAGGGGGGGGAGGTCCTGACTGATGCGTTTAAATGCACCTGCATCACTTTAGGCTAGTTTTATGTGTTCCACGCCATATTTGCATAATATTATATTATATTTTTGTACTTTTATTTTGAAATCTGAAGTAAGGACAATGCTCAAAGCAACATTTGAAAGAGGTGCAGCTAAAGAAAGGAAACACTATGTTTATACATGTAAGTTTAAAATTGTTTTCCTAATAACCATCACTTTCATTTATTTATTAACTAAATCCACTCAAGTGATCTAATGGTAAGGTGAGCAAGTTTAGACTTCAATTACATCTTGACTCTTGAAATGAGTTTATCATTTTAACACAAGGTTGATTTACCACTTTTTTGAAGAGCTTTCAGCAGAAGAACTCGATATTCAGTGCTCTACTTGAGAACCTGAAGAAAATTGTAAAAGCTGTGACACAAAAAGCTGACGTCAGAGCCATCAGTGAGTGTCCGTCGACCAATCACTGTCCGCCCTTTTCGCTCCTGCCTACTCAGCATGTCCTATCCCCACATGTTGTAATATTAGTTTAAGTAATTATTTTCTAATTATTAATAATGTATACGTTTTGGGCACAAGTTCATATTTGACTTATGTTTATGTGCAGACAGTCACAATAAGCATTTACGTGGCACTAGTTCCCCAGATATAAATTGTCCTTTAATTTCATTATTACAGATTTGTGCATGTAAACATCGTATCCTGGTTTCAGAAATCTGGATAACCCCTTTTCCTACTTTAGAGAAACCTGAATACATAAGTGAGAGTTTTCTTAAAGCCACCTACCAGCTTGACGTGGATCAGCCAATCAGCTCTGTGCAGTGTGTTTGGGAGGTGCACTGGCCTGTCTGTGTGTGTGAGCCTCTGCAACCTACAGTTACACATTG
The DNA here is from genome assembly GCF_902827165.1 of Trematomus bernacchii. Lineage (NCBI taxonomy): Eukaryota > Metazoa > Chordata > Actinopteri > Perciformes > Nototheniidae > Trematomus > Trematomus bernacchii. The sequence continues at coordinate 686,153 of NW_022987649.1, read as the reverse complement.
AACAGTGGATCCCAATCACAACACAATGTAATACCTTATCTAAGGGTCCGTGTTTGAGTTGTGGGAAGCATAATCAGAATGATTTTCATGCCTTGGAATCAATCTTAGTTGATCAAATTAGTCAGAGTACACAGTGTTTTAAAAGAAACAGGAACAGAAAGGTTGAAAATACAATTTGTAATATCCCGCCCCATAAATCATCTCAGAAGCCCTTATGGGGTCCTGACCAGGTTGTAAGCCCCTGTAACCTCTTGATGTTAGTGTGATCTGCAACCTAACTGGAAGTATGTTTGTCTGACACCGGTGTCAGACAAAAATCTAAGACAGTCTAAAATGAAGCAGCATCCAGGCAGCCGGATACCAAAGATCCATGAAAACCGTGACATAGCCAGCCAGAGTAGAAGGCCAATCGATACGATTTAGTCCCATTTGGTGAAGATTCATTGTTGCTGATTCAGTATTCGATTGAATAGTTGTCTGCATTTTTTTTCTATTGGGTATTATTAATTATTATTTGGTTATATTAAATGTCATCAGGGAACCAGTAGAGCCGCCCTCAAAGACCCCTGGACTCATTGAAGAACCCTTTGAGGGGCACATGTTGAGCAGCAGGAAGCAGAGGAGGTGACCTGCTGCCAGAGAAGCCTGCTCTCTGCTTAACTCTGCAAACTCCGACAAGTCCGGACTGCTCCAGCCAATTCCTCCAACATAACGCTCTCTAACAGCTGGCCATATCCACTTTTCCTTGCAGACTTCCCCAGTTCACCCCTCCCTTCCTTCCTCGATTCACTTCTTTTCTCCCCCTTTTTCTTAAGGATGTGTGGAAGATGAAAGGCTGCGGCCCTCGCCCTCGCCTTATCACTGTCTTTAGAGCTTGTGAAAGCTTGGCAGCACCTTAGCTTTTTAGAGAGAGAGGAGAAAGAAAGAGAGAAGAGAAATAGCGTTGGGGATTATAGTTCTGAGGACAAACCTGACTATTCACACTTGGCATTAGCAAGACAGCCCGGGTACAAGAAGGATATTTTTTATTCCCTTCAATTTAACTTTAATTACTCAAATCTCGGCGAGGGCACACAAGAAAAGCCCAGGCATTTGTGTCTGGGAGATTAGCAGACTGCCCTGCCAAGTCCTCGCCGGCGCTGCATCGTTAGATAGAATTCAAATTCAAATCCAGGCTAAAGACAGTGCAGCTGTCACCCCCCTGGCCTGAAAACCCCCTGGATCAGGAACGAGCTGTCCTCCCTCCTCCCTGCTTTCCCCAAGAGAAACATAATCCTTCCTCCCTCTCTTCCTCTCTTGCTCCCTCTCTGATGACTGTGACAGCTAAAATAAAGCCATTAAAGCCTCCCTTAAATAATTAGTAATTAAAAATAAAAAAGTGGCTTGTTTTGTATTTCTTTGGCATCTTTTCAAGGGGGCGGGAACTCCCCAGATCTTTTTTGAAGTGTAGGATTTCTGCATGGACATATCGGTTGTACAAACACTTCCATGCTCTTCCCAGCTCTCAGGGAAACTTGCTGGGCTTTCCTTTACTTCGTTAGTTTGACGACATGCGTACATTCTGCTTCTTGGTGGCAAATGATACCGTGTTCATTGGAGGCTGTTTAATCTTGTCAGCGAAGGACTCAACGGGAGAGTGTCTCACACGACGTTCAAATCCCCACTAGTTGTTCGTCTTTCACCCGCAATTGACTTTGCGAACACCTGCAATGTCTTCGATAAGTAGCTCGTCTTATCTCCTTTGGGAGAGCAGACCCCATTATCACGGGTTCGGGGGCAGATACCCCCGTCGTGCCGCGGGCTCCAAATGATAATCCATGCTGCCACACCGCTGAAATCCTGGTAAAGTGATCCTAAATTGACAAAACCCTGGGATCCTCTGGACTAGGTTAAGCCTCATCTTTTAGCGCGCAGTAGCTCGGGATAAGGGTTCGTCAGCCTTGTGCCACTCCGAGAACGCCATCACTAACGCCGTCCTTTTGCTTATCTTCGTCTTTAATCCTTGCAGACACAGCAATGTAAGAAGGGGCAAAGAGTTCATCATCCCTTTCGATTTAAAGTCTTTAGGTAATTTCTTCATAAAGTCTTGTGGTTTGGTCTGCAAAAACACTGCATCCAGCCATAATATAAGAGCAAACAGCATTAAGCTACTGCAGCAACTGGTTATTCCACTGGAGTCCATGAGCCAGTAATTGATTGGCGTGATGGAATTAAGGGGAGACGTTCCGTGCTGAAGGGGGACCTGGCACGGCCGATACATTAAATATCTGGCACGGCCCAGACAGCCAGGCATCTGATTATGATTTCAAAGCACTCGGACCTGGACTTGATTAAAAACAATGTAGCCCAGCAAGGCCCCCATTGGCATCCACAGAGATGCCAGTAAGGGGAGCCACAGTGAGGAACGGCAGCCCTGGATGAAGTCATAGCAGCCTATCACAGGTCCATTTCTCCAAACATATAGCTTACACATAATGGATACAACATTAATACTCATATGGACATTAAGTGTCAGATCTTACCACCCTGATAATTATGTTTTGTGTTCTATAATTTACCAATTGTTCCCATCTTTCATCAAAGATATGAACTTCGTTTCTGATTCTAATGGTTATTTTCTCCATTCCATTAATTTCATTTACTAGATTCTTCCATTGTGAGTTAATTAAGTTAATTAAATATTTTAAACAATTATTTGTAATTTGTTTAATAATTGCTATTCATATCATGGGTAGGAATTTTGTTTTTGTATTCCCTATGGTGTTTTCCAAAGTAATAAAGTTAGTGGTTTATGTTTAGACAAATGACAAAAACATTTGACATTTCTCTTATAGCTGTGTCTCAGAACCCGCACAAAACATTACAAGACCAACATATACAGTATGACTATGGTTTGCCTTCTGTTCATCGCATTCTCACCAGCATTTTTAAGTGAGATTTCTTTATATTGACTTTGAATTTGGGGCGTCTTGAAGTAACAAGTTAACATCTTTACAGCTTTAAAATTATAGGATAATTTAAGTGCACTTATTTCTACCAGCCAATCAAATAGTTAAGGTAAAGGTGGGCTAGGAATGTTTACCTGTCTCGCAGTGACACCTTCTTCTGCAAAAACTCTTATGAAATGATGGCAAATTAAAATGGAAAACAGAAGGAGGAAAAGGCAAAAAGTCTAAACCTCATGGAGGAATTTACTTACTGCCTTCCTTACTGAGTTCTAACAAGATGCAAGAGCCACGTTAATAACCCCTCTCCCCCTCCCCTTCATCCTTCCCTTCCTCTTTCCCATCATCCCTCCTCACACCCCTACCTCATCATCATCTCATCCTATCTCCCAGTTGGCTCCGGCCTAAGGGTGGGGATAGCGATTAATATCTGCCTAACTTGTTACCTAATTCATTATGGAATAGCAGTTAATTTGATTTGATATTATTTTAATACAATTCTGTAATATATTAGATTGTTTCAGGCTATCAGAATCATTTTCCAATTATTACAGTTACTCAAGCAAGTCCAGCTTTTCCTCCCTTTGTGGCGAGTGGCAGTTGGTCTGACTGTGAATACATTAGTGGCTACAGCTCCATCCTGCCCATTAAAGGCAGACTAAAATATATGTGAGTACTTTATTACAACCATAATGTTATTAGTGACATAGATTCACACTGCCCAAATTGAGTGGAGTGTGACTGGTTCTGCAAGGTGTCCTAAATGTGTCTGTTTGAGAGCTTGTAAGGAAAGATGAGTATAATACATTTGTTTCTGAGCTAACGGCCGCACACAAATGTTTCTGCTCTCTGTTAATTAGTAACACGCTTCAACAACCCTGGCCTTTCCAAGGCATCAAGGCACAGTGGGCTTTGGCTCAGACAGACTTGATCTAAGCAACCCTCCCCCACCCCACCGTACACACACATGCATACCTCACTGCCTCCTGCCAGCCTTTGAAAGCTGTCGTACAACAGAGAGATACGGACTCACCGTCACATTTTAAACACCCGGCCCACAGCTACAAGGAAGGTGTTTTAAAGGGGAACATCACCTTATAAATCAGTGTTATGGTTTTTGTTCCTCACCTGTTCCTCAGGAGCCAAACTGTGGCCTGTAGACACACACGGCTGAGGCCCAGGAGTGGTCGTCCACCATTCAGATTGTCAGTGGTTCCATCATTGATTTCCTGTAGTCACCCTAAGTTGCTCCTGATATCATGTTACTAAGTGTGTTTCAATGGGTTAATGTTGACCTGTTTAAGTGTGCATTTAGGGGTCGAAAAACCAGGAAAAGGGCGATAAAATGTAGTCCATTTACTGTTAATCTTTCCTACATGACTCTTCATTGACAAAAAAATCTCCTCAATTATTTGGTTGCCTCAATGTATGCAAACCACTCTGCTTTGAAAGTTTGCTTTATCTCTCTGTGCCATGACAATGGAGTTCACTTTTTTAACGCCCTACTTTTTATCTCTTATTGCATTCGCATAACCGCCCCCTTCTTCTTTCTCCCTGCAGTCACAGCGTTATCATGATTTATAGAAGAGTCCATTTTGTTTTCAGTTCCAAGACGCTCAAATCAAAGTACGTTTGCAGTACTTTATCTTGGTTTATTGGAAGCCACTGCATAGTCCCCTCCTGGTCAGCTAAATGTATTTAAGTGTATATTTAGATAAAAAATAACCTCTGAGGCGCAGATTTCATTGTTTTCTGTGTCAGTGATAAATCTCTCTTTTTTTGATTTCCTCTGAACAAGTAAGAAAACAAGGAAGCCACTTACAGTAAGAAAAAGTACTCTACCTTGCTTTCAAAGTATACCATCTGCAGCACATTCAGCATTGTGGTTTGACATTGAATCAACATGTTAAAAAATATTTTGGTCATTATTTCAAGTTTTCCCCCCAGGGTATTTGCCCACAAGCCTGGAATGTTCCCATCAATTACCGACGCTCCCTCTCCTCCACTGTGAGGACACGGGGAGAAACACTGCAAAACTTGTCCTGCCACAGTGTAAAACACAACGTTCAAGGGGTATACATGCAAAGCAAGGTGACGACAAGGCATGCTTATGTTGACTTTGCTTCCATAATAACACACAAGGTCTGCTTTTCCTCACTTGTTCACACCTATCTCAGTAAAATACATTCTCCTCAATGTTCATAGCAGTCAGAGGAAAAGGAGAAAATACCAAAGACACAGAAAACATGTAAAACCATCTTTTTCTAAATCAAGTAACAATACTGTACCTTGCTGTCTGTCTGGCAGACAAGAAAGCCTTCAAGATGCACCCTGCTGTTTTTTAAGAGAAAGCATTTGTACAGGCGGATGTCGTTTTATGATTTATGCTGCGAGAACACAGTATAATAGAACAATGGCCAGAGTCCTTCCATAGAACAAAGAGGGCTGCAGGAGAGCTGCTGAATCGTGAGATGCTGTCACGTATTGCAGGTAATATGAATGGAGAGAGGCCAAATTAGATTTTCAGGTTACAATACATTTGGGAAGTGTTTGTTGGTCGTCACTGGAAAATAAACAAACCTTGATTAAAGGTAGAGTTTTCAGAGAAAATGTGTTGATATTACAACTCAACACCAAAATAACTAAGACAACAAAAGATATACTGTCCAAATGATCTCAATGCATCCATGGGCTTTCCCCTGTCCAGACAAGCCCAAATGCCCCCTGTTATTGACTGGCGCGAATAGTGTTAATTAATCTATGTATTTATTTGAACAAGGACCATGCATACAAATACATTAATCTCAGAAATGATTTATGCCCAATTTTATATCTAATTTCCATCTGCAGTCCTTGTGACTCTATGAACACTGGATTTTCTTTCTGCACCCACAGAGCAGACAGCTAGCAGATGGTGAGGAGATCCTTTTTCAGAATATAATCGCTGACTGTACCTTTAATGTCAACAAACGCCTCACATACAAAGGAAAGGGTCCTGTCTGAAATGTTACCATCCATTTGTTTAACCATAGTTAAACAAATGGTTGAGTTAAGTTGACCTCGAAAAAGTAAAGAAAGAAGTAAAAAAAAAAGTAAAGAAGAAAAAGTAAAGAAAACTTCCTGACGGGCAGACCCCAGGTAGTGCAGGTGGGAAACATCACATCCTCCACCCTGATCCTCAACACCGGAGCCCCTCAGCGCTGCATGCTCAGCCCTCTCCTCTACTCCCTGTTCACACACGACTGCGTGGCCACACACAGCTCCAACACCATCGTGAAGTTTGCTGACGACACGACCGCCATCGGCCTGATCATCGACGGCGACAAGACGGCGTACAGAGAGGAGGTCTTGGTGCCAGGATAACAACCTCCATCTCAACGTCAGCAAAACCAAGAAGCTGATTGTGGATTACAGGAAGCAGCAGAGAGAGGGACACGCCCCCAAGGTTCAAGGTTCAAGGTTCTTTATTTTGTCATACGAACATAGCTACAGTGTAGTTATGCCGATGAAAATCGGGCTTCTCCAACAGTGCAACACAATAACACAGATAAACAGAACAATATAGTGCAAGTAAATAGTAAATACAAAACGAAAAATAGTTTAAAAAAGTGAAATAGTGAAATAAGAATCTATATGCAGGGCTGCACATAACTGGTGCGCACCCCCCGCCAAAAAAAGAGCACCGGATCATTTGAAAAAAGGCGCATTTGCGCACCAACATTGAGAGAGAGAGAGAGAGAGAGAGAAAAGAGAGAGAGAGAGAGAAAAGAGAGAGATATTTGCGAGTTGCATAAGAACTGGTAAGATAGCAGGGTTTCCCACATAGACTTTACTTGGGCGGGCCGACCAGGTAGGCTATATTAACGGCCACCAAAGTATAATTCGCGAGCCATTTAGGTTGATTTTTTGTATCCGTCCGCAAGCACGACGGCATCTGCGATCCCTCGCTCTACCCCTCGCTATCGCGTGAAGTGTCTGCTTTATGCGCTCTCCACAGTAACCCCGCTGCGAGGCTCTAGCGAACAGTTCATGAGCATGCTCACTAGCTATTCATTTTGACTGACTGCATGAAGAAGATTGCAGGAAATGACGACCGAACAGCTAAAAAAGACATCTCACACCGTGTCAGATTTTGGTTATTTTGGGGAGGTGGAGATAAATCATATTGTTTGGTGGATGCAGTTTGAACCAGAGTAGCAGCATGGAGGTCGGATCGTCACCAAAATAAATAAATAAGTGGTCCGAAAAAAGTTAATGACAAAAAAAATACACATAGCCTTCCTCAGGCAGTGTGGTTGTACCGGGGACAGGAGACCCCCCCTTGATGAGAAACTGTAAGAAATGATCGGGGAATCCCTCCGGAGTGGAGTCATGACGACTGGATCTGAATTATTTTGTTGTATTTGGTGGTTTGTGTTCCAGCTGTCATTTGGTGGTTTGTGTTCCCCCCCCCCACCCCCGCAGCAACTCTATATCCATAATCCACAAGTTAAAGGAAATAAAACTAATGTGTTGTGTTATATTAGCTGTACAATTTACCACATATCGTGTTCTTAGTTTCCATACCTCCTGTGTTTTACGAGCGACTTATCAAGTATTGGCGAACGGCATAAAACATGATTAAACATGATAGTATAAACCATGCTCGTATCTATACAACCTAAAGAAAAGCCAAACGGCGTCAGTTTAAAGTAATTCTGTCCTTCTGTTTACCGCATCATTTATGAGAATACATTTCTTAACAAGAGAACATAATCGAGGGGTGATCAATAACATTTATTTATTTCTCCAAGTTATGTTTTTGTGTGCACTGTGCACTTGTAATTCTTCATATATGATACATGAGAGGTAACATTTTATTTATGGTATTATTTTCACATATTTCTCTCCATTCTTCCTTCTGCCAACGGTGTCGCAGTTTCTCGTCTCTCCCGTTTTTGTGCTTAGTGCGTATGCATGGGTCAGAGTTTGCGTGGAGGACCGCACATTTTCCTGTCAAGTTTGTTTTTTATAAATCGCAAACATTGCGTAGAAACTGGCGTACGCCATCTTTTGAGCGTACGCACCGTTTATAAATGAGGCCCCAGGTGTTTAACCTGTTAACCCCTGAGCCTGCTTTTCAGGCCTCAGGCTCGAAAATGACATTCCCAGAACAAATTACTATAACTTCACTTCTAAAAGGGGTAAATTAATAATCTTTTTTCTCAAAGCAATGATAAACCTGTGAGTTGGATGTAGAAAAGTCAGAATCAATATAGATTTTTAAATTCAGATTTAACATAGTAAAAAAATGTAAATTATAGTGTCCGTCCAAAAACAACCATTACTTATAGTGAAAACTACGGAGCCCTGGAGGGTTCATAGAGAGAAAAATAAATAAAACGAGGCTACGTTTTATTAATTTGTGCGCACGATATACTTTCTCGTTCGCACGAGATACTTTCTTATGGTAAAACACATCGAACTGCCCGAATATTACGCCATATTATTAGTTTTATGAAGAATATGTCCGGTCGCCAGGGCATGTGTGTGTGTGTGTGTGTGTGTGTGTGTGTGTGTGTGTGTGTGTGTGTGTGTGTGTGTGTGTGTGTGTGTGTGTGTGTGTGTGTGTGTGTGTGTGTGTGGGCATTTGGGCATTTGTTTATGATAGTGTCGTTCGTTCCGGTGCACACAGGACTATAGCACTACATCGAGATTATGATTAAACGAATTTCTTTCACTTGGGAATACACATATAACTATGGAGAACCAGATGTGTGTAAATTACTGTTCATGGTAATTTGAAAACAAATGCCGGTGTCGGACAGACACAAACACACCGAACACACACACACAGAGCGGAGCTGAGCACAAACACACACACGTCATGCGCCCTAGTGACCGGACATCTCCTTCATAAAACATGTAATAGGGGGAATAATCGGGCATTTCGATGTGTGTGTGGTTAAACGTAGCAGCCTTGATCTCTATTCAGCTGTTCTAATGAAGGTAAACACAGTGAAGAAAACAGTAAAAGGCACAGCTCTTTGCAGCTGGTGCTGCTCTTCTCAGATTCTGCTGAGTTACACGTTACTGCCTCCAGTGCTCTGTACGACGAAGCCAGTTCAACAGACCCTGGATATGTTTGAGTTACCCGGCTTAACTAACCCTAACAAACACGATCTCACTAAGCGGTCCTACGAAGCTGGTTATCAACTCGGTAAATCAACCAGGGTTTCAGGGCTGAGAGCGCGCTCACGTGAAAGGGACGGGGTTAGCAACATTTGACCAATCACAAACATGGAGAAGCGTGCTTACAGCGCAGCGTCATACTTCATGAATGAATAGTAAATAGCAAATCCTGCTTCGTAGTACAGGCCACTTGGTGCCGCAGAGATTTCATAAAGTGAAGGAGGTTTTCCTTCTATAAAACAGCTGTGGGCAGCAGATACTGTGAGAGTCACGGACATGAATTCATAGATCAAAGCAGACTGGTTTACAGACTCTTCTGTTTTGAGAATCCGGTGCTTAAACAAATAGCTCTAAACCCCTGGCCAAAATGTCCCTAAATGAAGTCTGAGTTTGAAATATATCTCAAATAATGTATGCACTAGGGGTGTTGAAAATAATCGTTTCTACGATGCATTGCGATGCGGACGTGGACGATTCGGTATCGATGCAGTGACGGAAGATAATCGATTATAGCGTAGTAACGTTGCTTCCTGATTTTCCGGCCGCGGCTTTACTATAACGTTTTTCTGTCACTTTAATATCAAATCGGTCGGTGACGCAGAGATCAGGGAACAGACTGACAGCGGCACAGCGGCACAGCAACACCAAACACGGAGCAGTCTGCTTTATCCACCAACACAAGAACACCAGTCCAGAACCAACAGCAGAAGGACCCGCTCTGAATCACTCCGTGTCGCTGCGGCTCAGAGACACAAGGATTTATGTTTTTCAAAAATAATCGCGTTACAATCATGTCAGGTTTTTGGTGGATTTAATTAAGTCTTGGATTGCATAGTATGAATGTCCTCTAGCAATTTTCAGACGATATATACGTGTGTAAAGTTTGTGAAGTCAGGAGGAAAAAAGCTTCCGCGATCACCGTCTCCTCTCCGTTCCTCCAAACCCCGCCCCCTCCCTGAAAATAATGAGTGACAGGCTGATAGTGACCCGATAGAAACTTTATTATTCACTTATTCACTGATTGAGATATGATGAAGCTAACTTAATCTCATACATTCATGGGATTTATGTAACAGTAAGACAGAGAATGTAAGTGTGCACCCACATGCACTATTTTTGTTTGTATATGCTATTGTAAATACTCCTGTTGTCTGCTGTGTTCAGACTCAAGTCCTGTGTGTGATGCCACATTCAGGACATTCAGTGTCCTTTCTTTAACAGAAGACCGTTTCTAGAAGCTGCAGCTAGACTGCAGAAGCATTAGTTTTTTGTTTTTGAGGATGGAACAACTTCACACACAGATACAGGGAGGCTAGACATATACAATTCATTTATTTTGGTTTATAAATTAATGTTAAGACATTTATGTTATTGATTTCTGAAGCACTTTCTAAATAATAAAAAGAGAGTTCAAATGTATTTACTGCATGTATGCATTGATGTTACGTGCCGTAGTGTGTGTGTGGGTGTGTGTGTCTTTCTCTCTCTCCCTCTGATTCCCCAGGTGCAGCCTGATTGTCTCCAGGTGCAGCCTCTCTCCCAGGTGCTCCCAATCCCCAATTAGGGCCTCCATATAGGACCTGAGGAAGGCTGCAGTCGCTCTCCCTTTCTCCTCTGGCTGCATAGGGTGCAGCACGTCGTCTTGGGTCTCTGTGTGGGACCTGGTTGTCCATTATTGTTGGATTAAATCTCATGTGTGAACAAAGAGATCAGTTTCCTCTCTTTTTTCTCGTGCTGGTCGTTCTGTGTTTTGTTACTCCCCTTCGTACCCCTAGATTTTGGAGGGAAAATAAGCCATGTGCAGTAATATAGAAAATTGAGGATGCAACGCATTGGTATGAATCGTCATGCATCGTGATGCATCGGGATATCGAATTGAATCGAATCGTTGACAGGATAATCGTAATCGAATCGTGAGACCACTGAAGATGCACAGCCCTAGTATGCACTGCCATTTCTCCACATAAACATAACAGTCTGCAATGAAACGGTTGTCTCCTCTGTGCTCCACTTCCTACTTGGCGCACCGGTAACTTTCTCGTGCGAACGAGACACTAACAAAATACTTTCTCGTTCGCACGAAATACTATCTCGTGTGCACTAAATACCAGAGGTGGGAGTAAGTCCTACATGTGCAAGTCATGAGCAAGTCTCAAGTCTTGACCTACAAGTATCAAGCAAGTCCCAAGTCACTGTGGTGAGAGTCAAGCAAGTCAAGTCAAGTCATTGCTCAGGTCAAGTCAAGTCATACAAAATTCTGATGAATAAGCCCAGTTTCCGCATTTAAATCAGTTAAAAGACAGTGGTTATGAAAATGGATTCAACCCACACTATGATCTTCATTACATACACAGTTAATCATTTGAAATCTAATTTAGACCGATGGCAATCATATTAGATTCATATTAACCCTAGAACTGCAGACAATATAGCTAGGACTCAGTCAAAAAGTCTGTTCAAAAAGGCAGGATTCCAGGTAAGAAAATCATATATGGCATTTGCCATTACACATATTTAATTTAAATGTCTGTTAACACTAGAACCGCCAACAGCATCAGCACCTACATAGATATCATTTTCAAATCATTTAATTTGTTCCTCTTCATAATTTCCTTATAAACTAAGTAGGACGATTTAAAACTCACTTAATTGGGTTAATTTAGAAATTGCTTCAGTTTATCATCATAACAGATAAAAAAGTTCAGATTCATTTTACAATAAATCAAGGAATGATGCACTTCTACAAACAAAAACAACATCATTAAAACATTTAAACAAACTACTAAAAGTAGATGAACTACATTATTCAACAGTTTACAGTAACTTCTGATAATAACACAGGGGAAATAAACGAGGCATCTCTTTTCCTCTCTCTCCCTCCCTCTCCTGACAGCCCGTCAGTATCAGGGTTAGTACAAATGAATCCCTTGGTGGTTCTAGTGTTCATTTACCGTTTTGTCTTCTCTTTGTAATGCTTAATCGATTTGAGACCAAGTCTAACGTAGCTTAAACTTAACGTTAGCTTTCTAGCTAACACAACACATTCACGCACCTTTCTCTGTGGGTTTTTTTGTAGTGACGAATGAAGTTGTATGTTGTGGTGGTCGTGTCACTGATCTTTATGCTGCAGACCCTGCATACCGCTGTTCTCTTCTTATTAGCGTCATCGACAACATAATCCTTGAATCCAAACTTCACTATTTTTGGAGTAACGCTAACCGCTGCCATGTTAACTGACACTCCTGCCGTAGTGGGTTGCCAGGTTTGCGCGCACGGCGCTATAATCACCCAATCACGTTTTTCGAAAAAACTAAACGTAATATCTCACTACAAAAACAAACGCAAATATTTAATTTTAAACAGTCAAGTGCCTTCCTGTAATCCACAATCAGCTCCTTGGTTTTGCTGACGTTGAGATGGAGGTTGTTATCCTGGCACCAAGATGTCAGGTTTTCGACCTCCTCTCTATACGCCGTCTCGTCGCCGTCGGTGATCTGGCCGATGACGGTCGTGTCGTCAGCAAACTTCACGATGGTGTTGGAGCTGTGTGGCCACGCAGTCGTGTGTGAACAGGGACCCGCACTGCCTGGGGTCTGCCCATCAGGAAGTTCAGGATCCAGTCACAGAGGGCGCTGTTGAGCCCGAGGTCTCTGAAATTATCCACTGATTTACAGACGTCTCTTTCCCAATGTTAGTCAATGGGAAAAAGTATTTCTGGGCCCAGTGACGTCACGGACTGATACGGAAATTGTTGTACCGCCGTTTGCACACTACGAATACTTTCCTCAGTCCGGCGCACTTCCTGGGGGCTTGGTCTATACAGGTGTTGCTAGGAAATAGTAAGGACATTATTGTGTACAGAAGAAAGGGTGGTGCGCAATACAGTTATATTTTTATCTGAAAAAAAAACATCACTTTTCAAAACAAAGGGCCATTGAAGGTAAAAACAACATAATTATTTTAAAAATAATTTGTATTATTATTTAGAAATGTTCTTCTGTAACTTCAATCTCAGAGAATTTGAGTTTTTGTAATAACATAATATAGCAGCCTAATAATAAGACAAATTATATAAGAATTGAAATACAAAATTCATATATTCAATATGTAATATAAGTAATGGATAATAAGAATAATAATCAGAATAATATAAACAGAATAATAATCAGAATAATATAAACAGAATAATAATCAACAATAGAATTCAGGGGAGACAATTAGCCTACATTTTATGTGATGGGGGCGGTATGGTACCTGGCTAGTGGATAAAAGGTTGAGAACCACTGCACTAACACCATCACCAAAACAGCTCGACAGCGGCTCTTCTTCCTCCGCAGACTGCAGAGGTTCAACATGGACTCCAGGTTACTCTACAGGTTGCATAGGGGGTGTGATCCATAGAGAGGATCCTGACCTTCTACAGGTGCACCATAGAGAGCATCCTGACCTTCTACAGGTGCACCATAGAGAGCATCCTGACCTTCTGCAGGTGCACCATAGAGAGGATCCTGACTTTCTACAGGTGCACCATAGAGAGCATCCTGACCTTCTACAGGTGCACCATAGAGAGGATCCTGACCTTCTACAGGTGCACCATAGAGAGGATCCTGACCTTCTACAGGTGCACAATAGAGAGCATCCTGACCTTCTACAGGTGCACCATAGAGAGCACCCTGACCTTCTACAGGTGCACCATAGAGAGGATCCTGACCTTCTACAGGTGCACCATAGAGAGCATCCTGACCTTCTACAGGTGCTCCATAGAGAGTTTTATTTAACCTTTATTTAACCAGATAAAAAGCATTGAGATAAAATCTAATTTACAATGCTGACCTGGCCAAGAAGGCAGCAACGTTACACATTATTACACACAGACATGTAAAATACAGAGAACACAACTAAGTATACAAAAAGACGAAAAAGCAGTCACTACATTGTGCACATTTCGGACAGTAAGAAAGGTACACTACTTATTACTGCAAGAGCTGGTGGTGAGGACCTCAGACAACTTCAATTTAAAACAGGCTTTAAAATAGGGACAAGTGCCCTCAGTTTGAGGCTTGATTGAAGGTCATTCCAAGACCAAGGACCATCATAAAAAAGACTCCTTTTTCCAGCCTCAGTCCGCACAGCAGGAACCTGGAACCGTATCCAGGCACTGGATCTGAGGTTGTAAGAGTCACAAACTGGAGCAAATCTGGCACATATATACATACCTAAATGGCTTTATACATTAATAAAAACCAATGCTGCATCCTACGCATAATAGGTGAGGAACATCCAGTTAGGCTATACAGTTTGCAATGATGAGTCCTATAGGGTGCATTTAAAGGTCCCATGTCATGCTTTTCTGGTTATTACCCGTCCCCTTGTGTGTTATGTAGCTTTTTATGCATGTAAACGGTCTGCAGAGTCACAAACCCTCAAAGTACACAGAAAAGACCTGTCTATGCTGCCCCAGAACGCCTCGTTGGAGATTTATCTTTTTCCATTGTTTACTTCTTGGGTATAGTGACGTATTTGGGTATAGTGACGTAACGTCCGCGGAGCCGTTACGTTTGGACCAATCCGCGGACTTCCTCACACACACACACTTGGCGGGACGTTGCGAGGCTCGTTGCTGCGAAGAGCGGGACACTGTGAGCTGGCTCACTGGTGTGGGGCCGGCGAGACAGCGAGACATCGCGGAACTCAGCCTGAGCACACATACAAACTCCCAGCCAGGCTGCGTGTGTGTGTGTGTGTGTTTCGGGCTGGGTTTCGCTGTGTCTCGCTGTCTCGCAGACGGCCACTGGGCTCACAGGGAGGGGGGTAGCAGGAGCTCCAACAAGCCGTTTAGGACAGAGAGTGAATACACACACTATACAGAGATGCTGTATGAGAAACCAATGTGAGTTTGGAAAATTGCACAATATAAATCTATTTTAGTAGACCTCAACAATGGAATTATGATCAGTAGAAATGGCCATGACATGGGACCTTTAATATATATCGCAGTGCAGCATGGTAGAGTGGGTCAAGTTTGGCCAAAACAGTGGGACAGGCAAATCTATCAATTGTATCACCGTAGTCCAGCTGGGACAGGAATAAGCCAGAGACCAACCTTTTATGGGAAGAAGTTGAAAAACAACATTTCAGTCTGTAAAGGAAGTCAAGAGTGAATTTCAATTTCGTAGTTATAACTTCAATGTGGTGTTTAAAGTTTAGATTTCTGTCCAACCAAAAGCCCAGATATTTGTATGTATCGACAAACTCAACGGAGACGCCATCAAGGGTGTCAATGGAGAGGCAAGAGGACGCTGACTTGGGAGCAAAAAGCATTGCTTTGGTTTTCTTATTGTTCAATAGCAGTTTAGAATCAAGAAGCGCATGCTGGAGCGTGATAAAATCTGATTTTAAATTGGAAACGGCCATATCCAGAGAAGGAGCACACGAGTATACAATAGTGTCATCAGCATACATATGATAGGTAGAAAATTGCATCTGATTACAAATATTGTTTACATATAATAAAAAGAGCAAGGGCCCCAAAGTGGAACTCCCTTCTCCAAGGTGACAGGGTCAGAGACAGTACTACCCAACCTGACGCATTGAGTACGGTCGGTTAGATAACTCTGAAACCAGCAAATGGCGTTATGACCGAAACGAGACACCAACATAACATTAGACAGAATGTGGTGATCTACAGTGTCAAATGCTTTGGCTAAGTCAATAAACAATGCAACACAAAAATATTTTTTATCCAAAGCAGCCTTAATATCGTCTAAGACTTTCAGACTGGCAGTCACAGTACTGTGCTTTGACCTGAATCCAGATTGCATAGGGTTAAGGATGTTGTGTGAATTAAAAAAAAGTTTTAGCTGAGCAGAAACTAGGGACTCAAGAATCTTTGATAACACAGAAAGATTTGAGATAGGACGATAGTTATTCAACTCAGTGGGATCTCCAGCTTTCAAGAGGGGCGATACAAGATCTTGCTTCCACACAGCTGGCAGTGTGTGAGTGGACAGGGAGAGATTACAAATATCAGTAACTGGTTGTGCTATAATCTGAGCTGCAATTTTTTTTAAAGAAACAGTCGAGGCCGTCAGGCTCGGCAGAGTATCCTGACCTTCTACAGGTGCACCATAGAGAGGATCCTGACCTTCTACAGGTGCACCATAGAGATGATCCTGACCTTCTACAGGTGCACCATAGAGAGGATTCTGACCTTCTACAGGTGCACCATAGAGAGGATCCTGACCTTCTACAGGTGCACCATAGAGAGGATCCTGACCTTCTACAGGTGCACCATAGAGAGGATCCTGACCTTCTACAGGTGCCCCATAGAGAGCATCCTGACCTTCTACAGGTGCACCATAGAGAGCATCCTGACTGGCTGCATCACGGCCTGGTACGGCAGCTGCACCGCCCTCAGCCGTAAGGCTTTACAGTGGGTGGTGAAAACTGCACAGCACATCACCAGGACGGAGCTGCTCTCCATGGAGGATCTTTACTCCCAGCGGCTCAGGAAGAAAGCCCTCAGAATTATCAAAGACCCCCATCACCCCAGCCACAAACTGTTCTGTCTGCTGCTGTCTGGCAGGCGGTACCGCAGCATCCGGACTAAAACCACCAGACTCAGGGACAGTTTCATCCCACAGGCCATAAGATTATTAAACACCTGAGCTTGCACAATTATTTTTTTTCTGACTATTTTATTCTTATAAACCTGTGACCTAAGTGTTTCATTCCTTGCATACACCATAGCTGTGTATATGATATGACAATACATCTTTGAACCTTGAATTTAATTGAATCTTGAAAGGTTTTCGGTCAGTGTGTCTCACGAGAGGTTTCGCAAATCTAAGGTTACTATGAAGCACCACCAAAGGTAGAGGTTGGAGAAGCTTATGTATGATGAACATGAAGTAATTATCATACCTGCTCACTCTCTGGAACTGTTTTAGGCATGACAGAAAGGCAATATAATATAAGCTATGTAAAAAGCCGGAAATGACACAACACTCACACAAGGAAGAGTAGGGGTTGTTGTTTTCAAATTCAGCACACTGCTTTGGTCATCACAACTTTTAAGTGTAAACTCTATCTGACTTCCATGGATGTCCTTTTAACTGCTTTCCACCGAGGCAACCAGGGGCACTGTGTGTGCTTCCTCGCAGTCGTGCATTAAAACCTTTCCTCTTATGTTCTGGGAGATTGAAAGTGTCCAGCGTTTTATTCAAATGACACGCTGCCTCACCGGGTGCCTCTTTTCTCTATCTCCTTCCCAACGCCCCCCACTCCTTCACATTATTTTTGAAGACAACTGCAGGCTAGAGGATAAGAATCCCGGTTGCGGTGCTTGCCGGCACTTCCTCCTCGGCCCTGATTTGAATAAAGAGCTTTGAAATTAAGTGGACAGGCCCCGTCAGAAAAGCAGCGGTGCGCCTTTAAGAAAGCCACCGAGCCCGGGTAAATTATTTTGATTGACGGTACCAGGATTTTTTTTTACTAGCTGGCTGATTTAATTGCGAGTGCCAGGGGGCATCTTCAGGGGCCAGGTACCGGCACACACGTTTGATCTCCTCTAGCTGTCTCCCGATGGTACCAGCCACCCGGGCACCGAGGGCCAGAGGGCAGACGAACAAAGGCAACTCTGAGTCTGTGAGCCGCTCTCCCCTCGCCTCCTCTGAAATATAAAAAAAAAAAGCTGTGGAATGGGCAGCCAAACGTGTGAAAATGGATTTCCAAGCTCATTTGATGTTAAGTCTTTAGTGTCAAGAGTGGTATAATTATTGATAAAGAGAAGAGAGGGGTAGAGGTAGGGACAGGGTAAGGTGGAGACAGAGGGGTGGAGGAGAAAGAAGGGAGATAGAGCAAGAGAGTAAAAGCAAAGAGAGCGAGTGCATCTTCTGACAAACAGCATTTTCTTTTCATTTCCTGGATGGAGGAGAGGTGTGGACTGGGTTTCAAACGGGAGGGAGGATTAGGGAGAGGGGGCTTAATGAGAAAAGGATCCCTAGTCAACGGACAGGCCCTGTCAAAAGGGAGAAGCCAATACTCACTCCCAAAAGCCAGGCCGAGCCCCAGCCAGCAAACACACATACAAATGTAAACACACCTCCGGACCCAACCCTTTCCCTTAAATCCCATCAACCAAAGCCCCACCGACCCTGTATAACCTGAGCCATTATCTGCAGCAGCTGTCTGTCTCGCAGCGCTCTCTGAGCAGAGGAACCAGCTCCAGAGCCAGGTCTTATCTGTCCACTTCTCAATATGAACTTAAAGAGTATAACTGTAGCTCAGCATCAAGTCCTGGGTCCACATTCCTCTGGTCTTACAATCCTGTTGTTGCTCAGTCTGTGCTGTTACTGCCCGCTGGTGCATTTATTGCCAAATATCTACTCATTAATGAACATATAACATTACATTTTTTACATTTGCTGTATAGCTATGCCAACACTGAAACGCAATTACAATGAATTTAGCATAGACTGCTAGCTAAATGGTAGTCTTTAACCTCAGCCCATCTGCTTCAAAGTACCAAATAAAGTAATAATGTTTTAATGATACAACAGTCAAAAGACTGTAAAACCTTTTATGAGGATCCACAACTGGTTTGCAACAGATAAAACACAATACAGATATATAATCAATCTTTATTTCAGACTCAAGGTCCATATCACATATAATAAACAACATAAACAAAAACATCATTTTTATCACAAACTGATTCAAATAATTCACAAGCAGTTGGGAAACAGCTAAATGTGTTAAAGTCAATGTTATTATGTGTTCTTCAATATGTATTCATTTTGAATATACTGTACTGTTTATAAATGTGTAATAGTGTTAGTAACCCTCACTGTCCTATGACTACCAGACAACTTGAGGCTGAACACTGGCACAACCGCACAACCAAATACATGTTCTCCTTAAAAACATACAAATGTATGAGGGGCCGTGTAGGCCGTAATTCATTCTGGCCCTCTCACACACATACATTCTCCTTTTACATACATATATTTTCACTCATACATATATTTTCACTCTTACACACATACATATATTTTCACTCCCACAAACATACATATAATTTCACTCCTACACACATACATATATTTTCACTCCTACACACATACATTCTCCTTTCACATGCATATATTTGTACTCGCATATATATACAATTTATTTTTCAACACATACATGTATTTTCACTCTGACTTACATATATGTACACCTCCACACATATAGGTATTCTTCACTCTCACATAAATAAGTTCTAACTTTTACATATATATATTTGTATTCTCATATGTATAAACATATATCATATTCTCACATACATACATTGTCACTTTCACATATGTATATACTTGACACTCGCATGTATTTTGTCTCATCTGTTTTGGTATCCATTACTACGGTTGGGTTTTTGGATTTTGGCGATTCCGGTTCTGCTTTTCGATTCCGGTTCTTTTGAGAGGGTAAAAATAAGTCCCATGCCAATTTCACTGGGAGAGAAATATATTTATGAAAACATTAAGTCAAATCTGTATTCGTATTTACAAATCACTTCATACTGTTTAATTTAGTTGGTTATTGAATACAATTATATACAAATTATCTCTGCATTGTTTAGTTAGTTCTAAGTGGTGCAGTTTGAGAATGTACAATTGGCCCAGTCTCCTCTGATGTTACACTGCAACCTGCCTGTGGGACAGAGTCCAACCATATAGTCTGTGTCCAACACATGTCCTGCAACACATATGCTACAGCTGCCCAGCTGCTCACTTTTTGTAAAAGTAAATAAATAGTATTTTTATTTCAATAATGTACTTTCTATACCCTGCTTCATAAACAATACCGACATCCCTGTGCTCCTCCGAGTCTGTCTCACAGTCCGGGATGTGAGGACAGCGCGAGAAGAGAGAGAGAGAGAGAGAGAGAGAGAGAGAGAGAGAGCTGCGGTCCTCCTGTCCTCAGAACTCTTATTAATCCCGGTACCATACAATTGTTATTTGTTCTTACTCAGAACCGAGTTTTGCTTCCCATCCCTGCCACTGTGCTTGCCAGACGTCCCGCCCCGCCCCCGTCTAACAGTACAGAAAGCGGCGAGATGCATTTCCTTAGGAATCGATAAGCAGAACAGAAACATTTCTAAACGATACCGATGGAATCGAAATTTTGGAACCCGTACCGAACCGGAACCAGATTTCGGTACCCAACCCTAGCTGTGAGTAACGTTATTAGTAACGTGCTGTGAGCCTGTCCTCTGCTGCTCAAGGGACGATGACAGGGATGTGACAGTTTCAGGGGATGACTAAATATTCCTTAAAACCCCATTGCTTGCTGCAGTACACGCGACTCATCTCCCTCTATCATGTTGATCTGGATCCGAAGTTCTGAACATGAGCCCGCTCGACCTACTGACTCTGAAGTTCTGAGCCAATCACAGCGCGATAATGACCTGGCTACTATACTCCTTCCGTTTCCACTATACTTTCTCTCACACATACATACATTCTTCTCTTGCATACATATATTGTCTTCAGACATGCATTTATTATTTATAATATTAAATGTAAAAATTGAATGAATGTGCATGAGAGCAAAATGTATAAATATGTGCGTTAAAATATCTGAATGTGAGAACAAAATGTATGAATGTGTGTGAAAAATGTATGAATGTGTGCATTGAAATATGAGTATATGTGAGTGAAAATGTATGAATGTGTGAGTAAAAATATATGAATATTAGAGTGAAAATCTATGTAGGTGAGAGTGAAAATATATGTATGTGAAGGGAGAATGTATGTGTGTGGGAAGACCAGTATGAATTGCGGCCTGTACGGCCCCTGATACAAATGAAAGCATTGGTACTTGATTTAAAAAAATATTTATTTATTTTACGATAACTTTACCCAATGTGACCGCTCAAGCTGTAAAACAAGGCGAACAACTTTCCTGTGGGCGGCCATATTTTTCTTACTCTTGCTACTAAAACGCAGTCGTCTCAGATGTGACATCACTCCCAGTTCCCACCTCCGACTTCCAATGTAAATGGAACGCAGCATAATGGTGCGTTCACACCAGACTTTTCACATTGCAAGTTTGACTCCATTTTCCAGTTATGTTTACTCGTGTCACTCAAACAAGACATTCTATCCATGTAGATACTATGGTAGATACCAACAACAACAACATTAACATATTTTAACGTGATTTAATTGTAAAACACGTTTCAAAATGATGCCAAAATAACTCATGATGATTAGTAAAAACCCTGAGTCATTGCTTTGACAAATGTGCTTATGTAAGGAGGGGGGAGGGGTAGAATGGATGAAGAGGGAAAGGGTTCTTTGAAATCAGGCTGAGAGACACTCTGGGCAATCAAGGAGCCAACTACTCAAGTTTAAGGTTCAATAAATCATTTGTTAGGAGGACATAACAACTTAACTAAGCTAACTAAGCTGAGCTGACTAAAATATAACTTAAGTACAAAGTAGTTTAAAACTATTTAAAATACAATTACAACCACTTAAAACAATAAAAACTATTTAAAAGCTTAAAGAGAAATTGAATTTGTGCCGTAAATTAGTTTACATCTGTGTCTTTGCTTGCAAAAAAACGCATCACGTCCGGTGTGAACGTACCTTAAGTCAAAGGCCATTCATCCTCCAGGAGTAGTATTTTCAACTCAAGATGGCTGCATCTGCAGTGGAATCACAGACTTCCTGTCTGGCAGGAAGCAGCACATGAAGGTGAGTAAACCCCCCTCTCAAGGCTTTCCCCCCCGTTCTTCTACCTTCACAGCTGCACCTCCAGTCACCAGTGTGCCAAGCTGCTGAGGTTGCTGACGCCACCACCCCCCCACCCTGCATGCCTCAGCTACTGTCAAGGCCGCCTTCATGCACGGGCTGCCCTGGGCTGAAGCCCAGGGGCCTACGGAGATCAGGGGCCTATCATGAGGCTGTGTGTATGTGGCACATCGCAAGAGAGAGAGAGGGAGAGCGAGAGAGAGAGAGCGCACGTGTGCCGGGGATTGTTGTTGTTAGCATCTGGTTAGCTAGCTAAGCTAAAGTACATAAGGAGCAGTTTCTACAACAAGTTGGAGGAGAGTCCTCTCCTGTCAGACTGAGAGGATCTTATAACGTCAGCTCAGTGATGTAAAGGACTTCAGATAGTTAGTTTAGTCCAGCGTTTCTCAAAGTGTGGGGCGCAGAGATGTGATAGGTGGGTCGTGAATGGACGCGATGAACGGGAGATTATTATTATTATTTTATTTTATTTTTTTAAATAAATGTTTTGGACATCAGGCCGGAATCGAACCTGGGTCCTCGCGGGCGGTAGTGGACTGTTACAGCCGGAGACTCACAACGGCGGTGGACTTTCACAGCGCCGGAGCCGCCGGAGCCTCGCAACGGCGGGTGTTTGCGGTATATTAAGAGTATAATTAATATGTATAATATCAGTTCAAATATGTGCTTCAACATAGTTAACATTGCAGGAAAGTTGATTGTCAAGTCCCAAAACAAACTATGTAATATATTAGACGTTAAGTACTTTGTCAGGCTTAATATTTATCTGTAGATACCCCCAAAGTTTTTTTCTTATTTAAAAGAAGACCTTAACCTAAAGTATTCTTTAATGTTTAATTAAAGCCTAATTAGTTTGTCTGTTTTGCACATCCTCCTATTAATATCTTTGGACATCCTGCACTAAACTGTTATATTGTAGAGATCACTTACAGTATCTTCTTGATTTTTTATATTCTATATTTCTATCATTGACCTTCTACTTTCCCCCTATGAAAGTATGTACTCTTAATATTTTTATGTTTTCATCAAATGTAAAATATTCAACAAAAAGGTGCTAGTGAATTAATTTAAGTTTTCCGCACTCTCGCGGGAATATCTCTGCAATGGAGCGAGCTTAACTTTCGATTGCATGATATAGCCCAGCGCAACACCTTCGTCAAACATGTTGCCACTTGTTTGTACCATTTTCAGCCGATTTGTAATCTGTTCTAGAAAAACTATGTGTTTTTTAGGATTTCAAGAAGCATGTAAAACAAACAATGGATGTATTTTATGAACATTTATCCATGCTGAAAGTAGATTTAGATGTGTTAGGAGTGAGATAGAGATTATTATCTAATATATGCATCCGATGAAGCATTGCATGAAGTCTGTTGATGATCAGAGGCTGTTGTTGGGGCTGCATAAACGTTTTTTTATTTTTGTTTTGTAGGCAGACCATGCAGGCCTCAGAGAGTTAAACTTGGGCCTGCGACCATAGTTTTACTGTATTTTGTTTTGAAAATCCACAGCGGAGGTTTGTGTCGTACTACATGCGGTGTGTTTTGCATTTCTCTCAGTAGCCAACGATCTGTGAGTCTGTTGGCTCGGACATAAACTCCGTAATAAATGTAGTCTACATTTCATAAGACGTGTAAAACCTGAGAGCATTTTAAATCGCATTTGAACTAAATGCTTATATAATCTGTAGTTGTATTTGTATTGTTGATTTATTGTGTGAACGAGGCGATATAGAGAAGGTTAAGCTGTCATTATTAGGCTGTTATGTACTGTTGGAGTGGTAAGCAGGCCTATTGTTTTTGGATATTTGTGGAGTTAGGTGGTCCGTGAGTGTTTTTTTATTGGTTAAGTGTCCTTGGTATGAAAAGGTTTGAGAAACACTGCGCTAGTGGATTGTCAACGGGGGGAGCCTCGCTGCTGGGAAATTATACAGATGGCTAGTCCGCCCCTGAAAGATTTCTATGCACACGTTATTATTAATAATACATTTCAAAATTGATAAAATGAATGAAATGTTGTAATCATCTCACGACCCCCACATTGGGAACCCCTGGTCTAGTTAATAAAAAAGATATGATCAAATATAATATTATTTTGAAAATACAGCTTCCTGTGTTTGAATGAGCTGTTCCGACCCTCAGTCCTGACGGACTCCAGAAGTCTGACATTATACAAATAAATAAACACAAGGATAATTGTGTCTTATTGTTGAGTAAATAACAGTGTGCGGTTTAGAAAAGAATACAAAATTAGAAGGAAAAAACGATGAAACAATACAGATTTCAGTATTCTGAGCCCCTACTCTCCCCCTAACTGACGGCAACAAAAGTCCGACATAATACAATTAAAATAAAGAAGTAAAAACAATAAGTGTGGCTTGATATTGAGTTAGAAAAAGGTTGATAAACGCTGTGAGAATGGGTCTGCAGAGAGCATTTCTCCGCGATCCCAACTCGTCTATTACCAACGTTCAGGGAGCTCTATGCAAGTCAATGGGACTCCCTGATAGTTGAACATCAACGCTAAAGGGCCCCCCACTGCGTTTGATAGTGACGCCAAAGGATCCTGACATAACGTCACTATAGTACGAGTTGGGAGTGAGAATGTGTTGTTCATCCTTACGATTGAGAATGACCGGAGCGTTATCCACCGATCTGCTGTGACTTGGATTAAATATCTCCACCTGTGCATTTAGTATTCACATCCATGTAGAGACACTGGTTTCTGTAAAATTATACTATTTATCATTTAAAATACAATATTTTCTCAGGATGGGAACCGCGGATGAGCTGCTGGACGTATGACATTTTGAGGGAGAGATTTCAGATTTAGATGTAGATTTATGCATTGTCTTTAAAATGAATTTGTTGAAATGGTGCACTTGTTAAAGGGCTTGTTTGTATTTGAAATCTCTACCCCCTCTCCTCTCAAATACTGTTTTCTCTGCCTCCATGAATCCAAGCACTCCCACTTAATTGACTTTGCATATGGAGGCCTCTTTAAACTGGTATAATAATGTCAAGTTAAACCTCTAAACTTTACATAGGGAAATCAAGTGCTCCTTGTAGATGGGAGGCAGGTAAATGATACAATGCAAACTGTAGTACATGATACAATGCAAACTAGAGCCTCTGCAGGCCAACCGCTCTGTCTTTTGTGAATATTGCATATAAAGTAAATGGAGTAAACACTCACAATACAATACTGTCATTAACAGCTTTCTCTTTGAAGGGCTACTGAATAAATATTGTGCTCCCACAAAGTCAAGAGTACAAAAAAGTCAAAATCAGTGCATCAAAGTCCAAGATACTCTGACTTAAAGTGCTACTATGAGACAAGCCCTAAAAAGCACTGCATCCTTAATTTCCCAAAATGCTAATTCCCATAGTGGCATATTTCGTGAGGTGGTCCAGGGTCCAGGCTAAACTAGTACCAACGCATCTAACCAGTTCACTGTTACAACATCAACAGTGGAGCCTCGTCCAGTGTATGTTTACATTTGTTCTACAATGTATACCAGGGGTCGGCAACCTTTTTGATATGAAGTGCCATTAAAAAAAATGTTTTTATCAGCATGCCGACGACCGTGAATTATCAACGGGGGGGAGGGGGGTTAAGAGCTCGACGCTCGTGAACTGTCAACAGGAGGGCGGGGGAGCCTCGCTGCGGGGAAGCAGTGTGTGGACCTGTCAGCGCAACTTACATTAGGGATGCTCCGATCGCCGATCCGATCGAGTGGGCGGGGCCTATGGGGATCTTCCTTTTAAAGTGATGTTTAAAACTCAGCTAATGGGGCTCATTCACTGGCGCTTCCACAAACAACAACCAACATAATTATTACATTCAAATGAAGTACATTATTCAAGTTTACATTAACTTTGGATAATAACACGGGAGAAATGAGCTGAAGCGCTCTCTTTTCCTCTCTCCCCCTCTCTCTCTCTCCTGACAGCCTGTCAGTGGGTGTTTCTCAATCGCGAGTAAAGCTGCTTCAGAGCCACTATTTCAAGCATACTACGTCATCGAGTGCCACCGAAGTACTGTTCCAATGTCCAGCATACTTGGAAATCTACCGATCCCGGCGTACTCCGTTTGGAGAAATATCGAGGCTGCACATGAGTAGACTCCACGGTCTTAAAATCCCCACAATGCTTTGCGCACGGACCAATTTCCAAAATCTGTGGCGGAAAATGTAAGACGGGGCCTCTCATATGACGCACACCTGCACACTTTCTAGCGTGTTCCACTCTTTGTTTTCCAAATGTCAGGAAGTATTCTTGACTCGCTTCTGAAGCAAGATGCTCGGCAGACATGTGCTACCAAGCAAGCGTACTCGCGATTGAGAAACACCCTCTATCTCATGCAGCTCACTGATCCAGTAATGAGTGACAGTGAAGAATAAACATATGTTTAACTAGTTTAGCTTGTTCCAGAGGTAGATCAAATAGCTAAGTGTGTTAGGTCTAACTCTTGTGTGTGTTGCTCCGCTCACAGGTCCGTCACAGCGGGTGGAGCTGCAGGATTTCTGCTTCACACACGTTGCACCGCTATTTTATTGTCATTTTCGGACACCTTAAAATACTGCCAGACTGGTGAAGCCATTTTGGCGAGCTTGTTTTGCCGCACACAGAGAAAAGTGTCATGTATTTTACGTCTCGCGATCGGCATTTTTAGAGAGCACCGATCGATCGGCAGAGAGTGAGTATCGGCCGATATCGATCGCCACGCAAAAACTGCGGCATTTTTACAGCTCCTTATGGGTACTGCAATTTGTGAAGTGCTTTCCTCTGTGATGAAACTATCAGCACTGCATTACGGAGGAAAGCGGCAGAAAGTCGCCTGGAGTTAAAGAGAGCGGGGCTGCGTTGCGTGCATGGCTTCCTTCTGCAGGTAACGGGGAGACGCGCTCTGGCGGCGGTCTCGTTCAGGATCCGAAAATAAAATTTAAATATTTTTCACACTTATTCCACTTATTCCTAGTGTGCCACTGGTTAGTGCCAGGGGTTGCCGACCCCTGATGTATACAAACCATTTCCCAGCTCACATCTCCCACGCTGTGTTTGGGCCCAGGTAAGGCAGGTGACTGCCCATTGGTCCCAGACTCTCAGTTGTCAAGACAGGCACATTGAGGCCTTTAATGTATGGTAATTGAATATCCTGCTTCTTTGTAAAAATGTTACTTTGTTTTTGAGCTGAGAAGATTGATATAAATCTTACATATGTGATTGCAAGGGAGAGCTGGAGTCAGGATGGGTTAACCTGGATTATTAGCAGGCTAAGTAGGATGAAATTGGAAAAGGGATGTCTCTGTCCAACGCTCAAAAACATCACAAGCACCTCCCAATCAGACAGAATAACACTCATACCTTGACATTGAAATTGACATCCAGGTGCTGTGACTGTTCGCATATTTCTGTCTGCAGTAAATATTAGTTTCACTTCAAATACTATCCAACACAGGCCGACAGCTGTCTTTAACATGGGCCCTATAGAGTGTTCAAAGAGCCATCTTCAGATTGTTTATTTAGTTCAACAAAGTCCAAAACAGACATTTGACGGCATTAAATTAATACATTTCATCAGGGATCATCATCAACAGTCAAAATGCAACAAAACAGACTTCAAAAAAGTTGTTTAAGAGGGAACGTCATACTCTGTTCATTTCAGTACTGAATATGATTATTTTTAGATTACCTTAATGGATAAATATGTGCTACAACTTTAAGAAGGAAACACGTTCAGAGATGCTGTCCTGAGTTCTAGCAGAAAAAAGGTCCACCGTCTTCCTGCCCTCCACTCCAGAGTCAGGGGCAGCGGGGCAAGAAATAAACAGATTTGAAAAAGCAATCAACAGCCCCCCCACTCCCCACCCTCACCCCCGAGCTGATTTGCATCTGATCCTCAGATCATGTTTTATTTATCAGTAATCACAACCAATCAGGGAAGAAATTAATCAATGAAGGCGCAAGGTACTGTAGGAGTGATATCCGCCATCTGGGGGTCGCGCTGATCCCACCCCCCCCGGCAGGCACACACACACACACACACACACACACACACACGAGCATGTACACATTCACATCCAAGGTCCAACACTGATGGATACAAACATGTATGCACATACACACATTGGCAGGGAGCAGCAAATACATGCGGTGAGAAAAACACACACTCACACATGCGCTGACACACACAGGGCTCAACAACGACGAGAACCAACATTATGCAAACACACATACACACACTGAAGTCCCCTTTCCGCTGGCTTGTCATAGGCCCATATTTAGGTGACTGATATTTTTCTCTCCCTACCAATGAGCTCCAGGCAAGTCCATATGGCCCGGATCAAAGGTGTTGCTGGGTGCATGCTTCTGCTTTATTGCCAGCCGCTGCTGTTAATTAGGAAACAAGATCACAGGCAGTATTAAAATCCAATTAAATTTATATGAACAGATTGCCAAGTGATGTTCGCTAATGTATAATTGAGCACCATGCAAATTTCTCTGGCTGGCTTTTATTTTGCCTTGTCTCTTCCTCTATCTCACCGGCCCACAATGAGCAACCGAGCCTGAAACTTTTCCTCTCTCTGTCATCACCGACTCAGAGATAAACAAGTTAATGCCCTGAGATGGCTTTCATCACTTAAAGTGATATCCTTCCCATCATGCACAGGGGGGGCTGCGGGGGCTTTGCCACTCTCGGAGGGAGTCAATCCCAGCCTGTCCGGACATGTTCAGTTGAAAAATGTGTGTGTCGTTGTAACTTAATGTCTAATACAATAAACTCAAATATATTTAGGCTGTACCATAAAATGCAACAAACTAACTAAAAAACATAAATCACATTTGCACCTATTTCCAAACAATGGTTTCCAACCTGAGGGTCGGGACCCTCACAAGGGGTCACAGGATGGTGCACTGCATATTTATTGTAAAACATTAATACTATATAATATTGGCAGAAAGTAAGTGCTGAACTACAAAACAGGCTTAAGTGACTGTAAAATGATGATTGATGAAGTGTTGAATGCACCTGTCCAGTGGGAGTCCAGTTTTTTTCACCTGGTTTTTTCTGACTAATGACAGTTATGATTTGGCGATTGGACTCAAAGAAAGCAGATTAACAGGTGTTTACCAGCAAGGGAATTATCTGACCTGTTTCAAAAGTGTTTAACACCAAGCATGGATTTACCCTCAAAAACGCACGTGTATTTATAAAAACTGATATTTTTGGTTCTTTGGAATGCCCTGGGGAACAATTGGGAAAAACTTTTTGACGGACCATCATTTCAACGCATGTGTATTTCCTATATTACCACACTGCAGTATTGCACTGATGATGGCCTGCAGGTAAAACCACTCTTTGCTGGCTTTCCCCACATTCCAACACAATTGTTTTCACGTTAATCTGGGTTAAAGCTTACCTTTAATGAATGGGAAAACGTCTGCTCCGTGCACCAGGCACAGAGCAAATCTTTTCTCACAATGTTGTCTGCCTCGCCATCTTTAATAAAATGTTTAAGACAGCAAAAAGCTAAAGTTAACTGTGCATGACATAACAATAATATCATCAACAATAATGGTCCTGGTCCCGGGCCTCCACTGACACTAAAACCGCCCTGGAGTGCAGAAAAAATGTTCAGGCCTCAAAATATTATTTAGATGAAATAACATTTCTTTGGCTGGAATGTGTGGACAATGACAATGTTTTCAAAGCTGGAAGGTTTTTGCTTTAAGGACTAATAGGCTAAAATGGTCAGGACACTGCCCAAAATAATACTGCAAAAATACTTATATTATCTTAAAAACTATTATGATATGAAAAGAAGCTACACATATGATTTCATTACATTGCATTTAGCTGACGCTTTTATCCAAAGCGACTTACAATAAGTGCATTCGACCAAGAAGATACAAACTTGAAGAAAACAGAATCATATAAGTACATCAGGTTTCATAGAGCCAAAACATTTCAAGTGCTACTCAACTGGCTTTAGATAAGCCAGTCCTTTGTTAGTATATAAGTGCTTTGTTAGAATATGAGTGCTTTGTTAGTATATAAGTGCTTTGTTAGTATATAAGTGCTTTGTTAGCAATTCTTTGTTAGTAATTCTATCGCTCGAAGTGGAGTCGAAAGAGATGAGTTTTTAGTCTGCGCCGGAAGATGTGTAAGCTATCTGCTGTCCTGATGTCAATGGGGAGGTCATTCCACCATTTTGGAGCCAGGATAGCAAACCTACGTGTTTTTGCTGATGGGAATTTGGGTCCCCCTCGCAGTGAGGGTGCAGCGAGCCATTTGGCTGATGCAGAGCGGAGTGCACGTGCTGGGGTGTACAGTTCAACCATGTCCTGGATGTAGGAAGGGCCAGATCCATTCACAGCAT
Source organism: Trematomus bernacchii (assembly GCF_902827165.1). Taxonomy (NCBI): domain Eukaryota; kingdom Metazoa; phylum Chordata; class Actinopteri; order Perciformes; family Nototheniidae; genus Trematomus; species Trematomus bernacchii. The sequence continues at coordinate 655,851 of NW_022987649.1, read as the reverse complement.
GGTACGCAAGTACCAGTGTCTTGAAGTGGATTCTAGCAGTTACTGGAAGCCAGTGAAGTGAGCGGAGGAGCGGCGTGGTGTGGGAACATTTTGGAAGGTTGAAGACCAGACGAGACGCTGCATTCTGGATGAGCTGCAGAGGTTGGATGGCACATGCAGGTAGACCAGCCAGCAGGGAGCGGCAGTAGTCTAGGCGTGAGATGACGAGAGCCTGGGCCAGAACCTGCGTGGCTTTCTGGGTCAGGAGGGGACGTATCCTCCTGATGTTGTAAAGAGTGTATCTGCAGCAGCGGGTTGTAGCAGCGATGTTTGCAGTGAAGGACAGGTTGTTATCTAGGGTCACACCCAGATTCCTTGCAGTCTGAGTCGGGCAAACAACAGAGGGGCCGATGTTGATTGTTAGGTCAAGAGTGGGACAATCTTTTCCCGGAAGGAAAAGCAGTTCAGCCTTGTCAAGGTTGAGCTTGAAAAATGTCATGAAAATAAAACTTTATTGAGACTCTTCAACAGTTGAAGAAGAAGATACACTTTATTAATCCCTTACAGGGAAATGTCTTTCCCCACTCTTTTGTGTTTACACACATTACACACACAGGGGAGGATATACATGCACAAACGCAGAGGATATACATGCAAACACACAACCACATGCAGATAGGAGAGGTGGCAGAGCAGAGAGGCTGCCAGGTACCCGGTTCCAAGAGAGCAGTTTCGAGGTTAGGTGCCTTGCTCAAGGGCACCTCGGCAGTGGCCTTGGAGGTGAACTGGCACCTCTCCAGCTACCAGCTCACTCCGATCGGGACGTGAACCGGCGACCCTTCGGTTCCAAGACCAAGTCCCTACAGACTGAGCCACTGCCGCCCAGACTGAACCAGCTTGATATAACTTTATTGAAATGATGTGTTTGGGGTGGAGCTATGGTGTGATGAAATCCACCATAGCTCCATGAAGACATCTCTGGAGTCATACTAGAGTGATAATAATGTCAAATGGTGTATGACTTTGGCTAACTCCAATAATTACATGCAAATGTTTTCCTGTAGCCCATATAACATCAAAATGAATTATTTAATATGTGATGTTAGAAAAACACTTTATGGTCATTTTCTATTTTGTCACCTTCGTGGCAAAAGAAAGGATCAACACTTTAATACTGTTCTATATGGTTACACAGCACAGGAAATACAAATGTAAAGCCAAATAGAAAATAAAACACATGAAATAAATTCATATCTATAACCAACTAATTGTCATGAATAAATACCCATGAATCAAAGGTCACTCTAAATGCTGCAGCAGGCTGTGAAGAACAGATGACGGAGCACACAAAGGGAGCTCCAGCCGACAGGAGAAAGTGAATTTCTTAAAGAACGTCTAACTTTAACACTGATCTCGTCAACCTCCTCTAACATGGCAGGTCAACCAGGTTATGGGATTGGACACATTAGGGATTAAGGATTAAACAGTGGATTATAAAGCCCCCCCTGTTCCAGGATTTGCTATGTGACAGTTTCATACATGGAGATGCGACTGGTCAGAATGTTTAAGAGGGAAGGGGATTTCTTCGTGAGCCCTAAGCCGGTCCGGCGGTGGGCTGGCAGGTTTTAACAACGGGGCTTAGTCCTGCTGGAGAGATAAATGACGTGAATGATGATCAGGTTGTCAGACTTTGTCAGTAAGTAAAGCTGCCACTTGCCCTTGCTTCCTTCCTGCTTTTTTGACATAATAGTTTTTTATATTTGCTTCACTGTTCCGTGGGTGCTTGATGCTGTCCAGGGTTTTGAGGAGGTTTTGGGGGGCTATGTTCATGAAGGTTTCTTTTAACATTTAGGTATCATTTTGCAAGACACTAAGCGAGTGATTTCCAACAGTTTGAAATCCTTCAATGGAAACTAAAAGGGTTTTTGTAGATGTTTTAGGGAACTTCAGGAAACGTTAAGAATGGTCTTAGGGTTTAACTGTAATCCACGTAGGTCCACAGACTTCTTTGAGGGCATTCCACCTTCCTAGCAGAAGGGTCCCATGAATCCTAAAGAAACTCTAAAACTCAATGATGTGACCATCAGAGTTTGAAGGATCTAGGACCTACAGGGGTCCTGGTAATTGTTGCAGTAATGATGACTGTCTTTAGTTCTCCAGGGACCGGTCATTTCTCTAAAGTATTTTGGCCTTGCAATTATTGAAAGGGATCCAGGAGTTCCTGGTTTCCCAGCAAAGGACACGTCACACTCTCTGGGTGTCCTTGGAAAGGGTTCAAGAGAATCCAGTAGACCTCAAGGGTGGTTGAGGGGAAAATCGGGGTCTTTTACAGGATTCACTGTAATTGTATTCACTATGGCCTGCCTATCAAGCCTGTGCAGCCTGACATGTCTGTCTGAAGGTCTTTGTAATCACTGGGATGTTTGCAGGAACAGTTTTATAGGTGAGAGTTAGGGAGTTCTTCATCAGACATTCTCAGCCTTGCCAATAAAAACCCCACATTATCAACAATGAAATACCACTCGCTCTAACAGCCAAATGGGTGTAATCACATATATTGTCAACCAGAGTTGGGTGTAACGCGTTACTGTAATAATATTACTTTTGTCGGTAACGGAGTAGTGTAACGCGTTACTTTTATAATTCAGTAATCACACTACAGTTACTAACATTGCCCCCACACGCGTTACTTCGTTACTTTTATAAAATCAGTCTTAATCACACTGACAGACAAGAGGGGTTTCCGCCGCAGGTTTATATGTACGTAATCTGCGCGACTTGCGCGCCCACATCTCCACGTGCAGTGCTGCATAAACATGGCAGAGTCAGCGATAACTTTCGAGGGGTGGAGGTATGCCCATTATTTTGAGTTCGTCCGAAGAATAGACAGGAATGTGACGGTGAGGTGCAAACTGTGTCCAGGCCAGAAGCTGTTATCCACTGCTGCAAACACCACGTCAAACCTCAACAAACACCTGCAAAGAACACATGCTAAGGTGAAGCTAATAGCTAAGGACCCCCGAACCCAGAATGAGGATGTTGTGAGTGCGCCGCCGCCGACTCCGAAGCAGCACAAATTAGAATTTGGAGGACCGGTAACCAAAGCAGAGATGGACAGACTTGTAGCATCCTTCATAGTAGAGGTAATGTTGCCCATTTGCACAGTGGAATCACCATCGCATCGTTCAGAGATATACTGCGCAAAATACAGATATCAGGAGACAGAGGACAGCCATAGTCAGAGCTATCTGGATCAGTCTTATGCGACAATGGAAACTGAACTAAAGAGAACATTTGAAACTTTAGCAGTCTGCATGATCTGCCTGTAGGGAGGGGCGGGCCGGCCCTGCGAGTAAAGTAACGAGTTACTTTATGTAGAGAGTAACGAAGTAGTGTAATATATTACTTTTTTTTAAAAGTAATATGTAATATATTACTTTTTTTTAGTAACGACCCCATCTCTGTTGTCAACATATCATCTCACATACAAAACCAGAAATGAAATGCTTGAATGTAAATAAAAAAAGAAGATGCCACTATCGCCTGAGTCTCGGCTGCTGGCCAAGTCAAAGCCTGCGGGTATGTCAGGATGTCACTAAGTCAGGGCAAGCATGGAATGAAGAGAAAATTAGGAATGAGGGGAGAGGGAGGGATAAAGGGATGGATGAGGAGAAGTGGGTGCAGCTGGTGCCCTTTGTCTCTCCAGTACTTGGTCCTCGGAGCTTCAGATCCTCTGGGGGGGCAGAGAAAGCCCCAGTAATGACATGCTAATGTAACTGTCAGGAAAGAAAAGTAAAAGATCGGAAATTGTGCCAATTCTCTGCCATAAATGGGCAACATTGCAAAAAGGAGGGGGAATACTCCCCAATCTTTTATATGAAAAGTGATAAAAGCCTTGATAAATCCCAATAAAAAGGGATTTGGATGAGGCAAGTAGATAAAAGCGAAATGGGGGAGTAGGGATGCAGGAGGGGGAGGACGGATAAAGGTGTAATTTTGGTTGGAGAGAGTCGAAGCAAACAATGCCTGCTGGGAAATCTGCATGTGGAGTCGGATGGTTTCTGGCTTTGCATCCCAGTTTGAAAACAACCTGTTTGTAACCCCTGTATAGTAAACCAAAATGAGTGGCAAACCCCTTCATCACTGAAGTTAACTTACACGTCTGAAAGTGCAGCGGACAATAGTTTCAGCCCAGACCGAAGATTTCACTCTAATTCTCTAAAGAATATTTGTTCTTCAAATAATACTTGAAGATGCTACAAGTGGTCTTTTAACCTTAGCTTTTGATCACCATAAGATTTCTGAGACATGAGTTTATTGTCTAGAAATCAAACTTTCCCTTGAAACACTCTGACCGGACTGAGTTCATCAGAAGTTTCATTCCCAGCCGTGCAGTCACAACATGTCGATGTGTCCTTGAGCAAGATACTGAACCCTGAGTTGCTTATGATGGCCAACGGTGTGTGTGTGTGTGTGTGTGAGTGTGTGTGTGTGTGTGAGTGAGTGTGTGAAAGATGACTCATAAATGTAAAGCACTTTGAAGAGTCATAAAGAATACTATTTCTATACAAACTGTATAGGTGTATCTAATATCCAATAAGGAGTGGTTATACTTTACATTGTAAAAAAAGACATCTGCACATAGGGATTGGAAACTGCGATATAATGAATGCTCCAAACAAAGCTGCTTCCTAAAGCAAAACAACAGCAACATACATACCTTACACATTCACAATGCAGCTCATTTCTTTTGAATCATTAGGGTGTGTTTGAGAAAATGTGAAATAACATTAGCATATGACATGTTTCCAAACAAAGATACTGCTTCTACATGTATCTGCTCTTAGTTGTTCATAACGTATCTCTTTTTAGACTTGACAATGCAGCAGGAAACAAATCCACTCCATAAAAACGCCCATCTTTTCTGATCTTTAAAGATTTTGTTTAATTAAAAGATTTTAGAATTTCCTCAGATAGTTGCTGCCTCGTTCTCCTCTGCTGCTTTTACTTTGGAATAACATTTGAAGAGTGTATAGACATGTATTTGTCATGTCTTGATAAAATTGAAATTCGCAGGAGGACCTAAAGAAGCAAAGATATTATAAATCGCAGGAAACAGAAAAACATATTTATTAAATATAACAATTCTACAAAAAATACCTAAAGGACTTTGATTGACCATTCATATTATTATAACTGTTATATTGTTATATATGTTACAATTGTAAAATGTTTTCACCTATAAATATATGTAATGTGAGAGATGCAAAATATCCTTGCAGGTTACATGGCATTATTTATATTTTAGCATGAAAATGCAAAAGTGTGTGTGTGTGTGTGTGTGTGTGTGTGTGTGTGTGTGTGTGTGTGTGTGTGTGTGTGTGTGTTGTGTGTGTGTGTGTGTGTGTGTGTGTGTGTGTGTGTGTGTGTGTGTGTGTGTGTGTGTGTGTGTGTGTGTGTGTGTGTGTGTGTGTGTGTGTGTGTGTGTGTGTGTGTGTGTGTGTGTGTGTGTGTGTGTGTGTGTGTGTGTGTGTGTGTGTGTGTGTGTGTGTGTGTGTGTGTGTGTGTGTGTGTGTGTGTGTGTGTGTGTGTGATGTCTCAGTTCTCATGCAGCCAACTCCCCTCCTCCCCATGCCCATGAGGAAGAGGTGAAGCAGGACCCTCCTCTTCCACCTGGATGCACCACAGAACACACCAGGACCCTCCTCAATCCGGACCCTTTGGAACCATGCTCACACACATGCACATCCTGGTTTCCCCATCACACAGACACACACACACACTGAGGCGCTGGCAGAGAGCAGTGCAGGCCTTGGCACAGTTCACCTTAATATGAGGCAGATTTGAGCCCCCTGCCACTGCCGGGGGGCCGATTGAGAGGCAGACAGAGAGAGGGAGAGACTTTAGAGCAGGGTGGATTGTTGGCATATGCTGTGTGTGTCTGTGTTTCTGTGAAACCTTGGCTGGCCGACCACGAGCACTTAGGGCCTCCCTGAAGAGATGCTGAACAGAGAAAAAAGAGGAATGGAAAAAAACCGAACCACAATGGGGTTTTGCCCTTTGTGTGGACAATTCATTAAAACCCATTTATTCCCTCCTTTAATTCATTCTGTTTCTCTGTCTCTGTTCTGTTTAACAAACGCTTGTCAAAGCTGGCCACAGAGAGAGGGGCTGAGGCCAAACTGGAGCCGTCCCATCCAGACCACCACCAGCCTTCAGAGGGCTGCGGGGGGCTCTGTAGACCCTCTGCAGCACACTGACGCTGGCTCCAGATAAACATCCATTCACACAGTAATCATTCTTCATAAGATAAATGAACACGAGTCATCATAATATTATTATTACAGCTAGTAAAATAGGAAAGGGTTTACGTTAAGCATGATCATTTTATTAAGGTAGGTCTTCTGAAACAAGCAAATATTAATGTCTTTACAGAAATAATTCACATCTGGGGACGTTGGGGAGGATAGTTGTCCATCGGTTAAAATAACCCAACATTGAGTTTTGTGGATGGACTGCCTTCATTGCCAAAGGTTTGGAATGTAACTCCTTTGACCATTGAAAGCACTACATGTCAGCATTTACACATCAACACACACATGAATACACTGAGGGGATCAGCCATTAGCTAACCATGCACTGGATCCATCATTTGATCACATGGATCACTGTTGGAGCCACGAACAGCGTCTAATCTAACATTGACTTAATTATGTTCCATATGGAATTTTGTGAATGAACAACGTCAACCTCCACCTGTGGGGGGTGAGGCTTTAAAATGGACCAAGACATTATTAGACACATTATTTGATGCATTTTTCTACAATAGATGACATTATTAGGCCCTTTGTTTTAAAGTGGACCTATCATGCTATATTTAAATGATATATTGTAGGGCCATACCTATATAAGGTATATTTATACGTTTCTGTTTTCAAAATACCAAACAGATCATGCATTTTAGCCATGCCTCATTTCGCTCTATGTGCTGTTTGCTGTCTACGGGGCTGATTCTGCTGACCACGCCCCCCTGCAGGAGAGGGGAGACGTGCTCTGATCAGCTGCTGGGCTGTCAGAAGAGGGGGAGAAAAAGAGATCTCCGTCCTCCGTGTTTTATTATATAGAGTCGTTATTCATTTGTTTTAAAGCTCAATAAATAACAAAGAAGACCTTTGACCGGCACTTTTCTAATTTTGTCCGGAAGATTTCAACTTTAACGGACATCTTGACCGGCGAAAGAAACTGAAACTGAAACTCTGCCGCACGGTCCCCTCGTTCCTTGGAAGAGGCGGAGAGGTGGGTGTTTGTCATCTGCTGGTGGACTAACTGGAGAGAATTACAGTGCTTGCCTCGACGGGGAGGGATTGCATTGAATTAAAGCAGCGGGAGCAAACGCTTGCCTCGGGGAGGGAGAAAAAAGCCACAGCGGAGAATAAACAGAAGGGTAACCATGGTAACTATGGGCGGGAAGTCTTCTTCGCTGCTTTTGTGGCAGACTACAGCGCCACTTACAGGCCTGGCATATGTACTACAGCATCGCCAGCGCTTTCGAGCGGCAATGGCCGGCCGTGGCCCAACCCCACATTCCCCTGATAGGTGGAGAGTTGGCCCAAGTTTAGCTCCACTTTCCTGACGTCAGGGCAGTGTTCAAATCTGGATCAGTTTTTATCAGATCCGTTGCAGCCCCTTTTTTAGAGATTTGGGTATGGAGGAAAATAGAGAGGGTTTTGTTTTCTGACACTTGGTGAGTTCCCTGGAACACCGGGGACACATATTCATGTATAAAAGACGTACAAAAGTGCATTTTGCATGATAGGTCCCCTTTAAGTATTATTTTTCGTCACCTATTTTAGCGACTTCATCATCGTTCAGAAATCTTATGTACTGACCTTACAGAAACAAGTGTTCCCTGTTTCATCTGCAGCTCCGGAGAGGGCGGCAGGATGAAGGCCTTCTCCTCTTCTTCCTCCTCTCCAGGTCTCTTCTCTGTGGACAAGACAGTGAGAAAGGCTTCAAGGTGGACCAAACACACACACACACACACACACACACACACACACTACATTTTGAATAATTCTTTTCTGAAATGCTGTGATGTGTCATACCCTACCTGTGTGTGTGTGTGTGTGTGTGTGTGTGTGTGTGTGTGTGTGTGTGTGTGTGTGTGTGTGTGTGTGTGTGTGTGTGTGTGTGTGTGTGTGTGTGTGTGTGGTGTGTGTGTGTGTGTGTGTGTGTGTGTGTGTGTGTGTGTGTGTGTGTGTGTAATATATAATAACATATGATTTCATTACAACTCCATTTCCGCGTCTCTCTGCAAATCATCAGGCATTGTATAGACATTGATATCAACAAAGGGTAATCACGTTTTGAAAAGTGAAATATTACCACTTATTAAACAGTAATCTCATCAAGTGGCGATGTGTCAGAGATTACAAAGAAGAATGTAGGGTCTCCGATGACTGTAATTAAGGTCGACCCATCCACTTACAAACAAAGGCTTTAAACCCATTATTATGTGGAGAATTAGAGGGAACTCTCTTTTCAGAAATGACTTGTGAATTGAAGTATGATTACCCTTTTTTCCTCTTCAATTTGGTCTTTTTAAATCACAGCAGAGAGCTAATCTTTGCGAAGCCACAGACAGACAGAATCGCAATGGTGCCCTGAAGAAATGTTTGGAATAAAATAACAAGGCAGCAGCATTGTGAGGAGTGTGTGTGTGTGTGTGTGTGTGTGTGTGTGTGTGTGTGTTTTCATGTGTGTGACGGGAACCAAAAAAAAAAGAGTTTTCTTTTCTTTGCAACACCAAAATGAAGCGTGGAATCTGATGGAGTTTCTTTAATCACAAAGGGAAGGATTTGGCGTCTGCTTCCTTCTGCTAATTTATTCATTCAAAAGTCTTAATATCCGTGCAGTGGGTGAAGGATCACACAACACACGCTAAGCATTTTCCCTGCCACTCAAGATTTCTTTTCCTTTTTTGGCTTTATTAAAAAAGGTTAGAGATTAGATTTATTTTTCTTTATTTCTCATGAAAGCTTTGGAAATGTCAATTTTCTATTAGCAGGACGGTCAAAATGCAGAAAAAAGACTGAGCTTAATGAGTTCAGTGAGGCAGTGTGTGTGTGTGTGTGTGTGTGTGTGTGTGTGTGTGTGTGTGTGTGTGTGTGTGTGTGTGTGTGTGTGTGTGTGTGTGTGTGTGTGTGTGTGTGTGTGTGTGTGTGTGTGTGTGTGTGTGTGTGTGTGTGTGTGTGTGTGTGTGTGTGTGTGTGTGTGTGTTCATAGACAGCTTGCTGACGATACTGTTACCAGTTCAAACACTTCAAATGACAACACACTTGGCTACTCCTTCTATTCTCTAAGATAGAGTCAAAATGTCATTATGCACTTCATGCATACTTAACAAATGCTACTGCCATTTCAAATGTTTAAGCAAGAAATGAAATAATTTTTTCATATGTTGTATTAATAATTTTCAGAGAAACTCCAGTTCCTTCTTACACAAGCTACACCTGGTGTTTCTGAACTAAATGGTTTCATGTTATTTGTGGCCCGCAGATAGTTTGTGTCTGCTGGTCTTCGCTGATAAACTTTACATCAGTAACACCAAGTTTGATTAGTCCCTCATGTGTTCTTGGAGTTAAAGGGAACAGTACGTTTTATCAATCAATCTTTTTTACCACATGAAACCATACAAGGAACCACTCCAGTGAAATGTGACATCAAGCTGTTACATTAGTATACAACTAAAATTGAATGGCTCTGTCCGGTTTTCCAAGATTCGGTCCAGTTTGATGAAACAAGAACATCATGTTTTACTGACACATTGGAAAACTGATGAGCCTGTGATCTAACAGGAAGTCTGGCAGAGAAGAATCGTCCAAGAGACAAAGGTAAAGATGGTCCTGCGTGTCCATGTCTTGCTGTGGAAACCTTTTCCTCAGTCTCAGTCTCTACTGTGATGTTTACATTTTTAAACCTCAAGCTCAGAATAGTTGAGAGAAAGGCCACAATGTGATGAGACACACACACACACACACACACGCAAACAAACACACACACAGTACTACCATCACCCAGCAGTGAGAGAATGATTCATTCCAGTGAGCTTTTATCTGACCTGAGCCAAGTGTTCTACACGCTGCGGTCAGGCTGCCGGCCACTTTCTCACTTTGAGATTCCAGTGTGTGTGTGTGTGTGTGTGTGTGTGTGTGTGTGTGTGTGTGTGTGTGTGTGTGTGTGTGTGTGTGTGTGTGTGTGTGTGTGTGTGTGTGTGTGTGTGTGTGTGTGTGTGTGTGTGTGTGTGTGTGTGTGTGTGTGTGTGTGTGTGTGTGTGTGTGTGTGTGTGTGTGTGTGTGTGTGTGTGTGTGTGTGTGTGTGTGTGTGTGTGCCCTCCGCCCTCCGCCTTGTTCACCGGCCCTCCTTACAACCTGTCTCAGAGATAAGGGCCATGCTTTTTCATTTCAGTAAACTCTCCCTCTCTGTTCTTGCACTGGGGGGGGGGGGGTAGGGGGCAAGGCTTTCCACTTCATCCTGTCAATACGATGGATAAGGAGTCCAACTGAAAGTTCATTAATTCCTTGGTAACCTATGCCTGGGACAGGCTTATGCCCCCCCTCCTCTCTTGATGTTGGGTTCCCAGGGTGAGCAGCACACTTTCTTCTCTCTCTGTCTGATCCGTGGAGCATTATTTCAGGTATTTCAGATCGGAGTTGCACTTGCATCAGCTGAGTAGCATTAGGATTTTTATTCATGCCCTACCTTCAATGGCTTATTTATCAACTGTTTGGCTATCAGCTGACTAGAATCGTGCCATATTCATAACCTAGCATAATTACTTGTATAATGTGTAAGCTTTGTGGGAGTGTAGAACTTTGACCTCAGGGGTCATGTTTAAAGAGCCAATTCAAAAGCCTGACATATGTTGTCTGGCCTTCCTGATCAGGGGAAAACAATAACAAAATATGCTGGTCTGTGCCCAAGAACACCCCCACAGCACCCCCATCAGAAACAACACAGGTCTGTGATTTGTGAGATAAGACCCCCACACCTCCCACCTCTTGTGTGAAAGCAGGTGGCTCACACTCTGCTGCAAGGAAAAAATGTAAGGTAGGAAGAAAATAATAATGAATGACATTATTAGAGCGGTTTACATCATATTACACATGTAACAGGTAATAATGTACTACCCACAGGAGGAAGTTAGGGCGAAGTGTCTTGCCCAAGGACACAACGGCCTGACACAGCGGCCTGACACAACGGCCTGACACAGTGGCGGCTGAGGCGGGTTTCAACTGTTCCCCAGCGCCCCCTGATCTGAGGCTGAACGCTCAGCCCACTGAGCCATAGCCGCAGGAGTCATGGCTCCGTTTTGAGTAAACATCCATGTTTTGGTGGATTTTTAATATTGGCATAATCAACGTGTTCTGGAGGGGCTCCAGCACCACAATATTTCTAACCCAATCTCGGATTTCAAACACAAAAAAAACATAGAACATTTAATGCAAGGGCAAAATGATAACCCACCTAAGGCAGACCTATAGACATATAATATATGCCTGCAAATAGTATAATAGGAGACCTTTAAGTAACATGAACCTTTGTTCTCTCTTCCAATAGGCCCAAAGCTGATGCTGGTGGGAGTAATGCTGACAATATTCTCCTTGTATTGTTGCAGATGTGTAGATATGCAGTTGTTGATGATTCAGCACAACTTCTACATGTTATTTCATGGACCCCTACCAGGGTGCCATGGACCCCTGCAGGCCTTTTGCCAATCAATCGACTAGAGATATTTTTTTTTATACTTTATATCAAAACATAATATAATATTATAGACAAAGCCACCCAGCAGTATAGGAATTTAATAAAATAAGCTCAACATTAACGTTATTAACCAATGAATTAATGAATCATTATAAATACATATTATTCCAAAAGAATGTAAGTGTTTACAGTTGGTGCCTTTAATTTTAACTACTAAGAATAGTGTAAAAACATAACACAAAATACATAATAGCAACTTCACACCAGCTTCCACTCAGAGGGGGGGTGGAGACCTGTCTATAAAGATGATCATAAAGCCCTGTAATGCTGATGAAGAGAACATAGCATCACCTCCTAAAGCATGAGCTCTATATCACTGCTGCCCAAACTGTAAAGCAGCCTGATGACAGGCTCTGTCTGTGTGTGGCTGAAAGCTTAATAACGCGGTTCATAATGAACTGCAATAACACTGTACAACAAATCACCTCTGGCTGGCAGAGAACTCTTTGCTCCATCGTTTTTCTCTTTTCTCTTCACTGTACATTTTACATTTATATATTCAGTCTAATATTTCATCTGTCACATACTTATGTATATATAATACCTTACTTATATCTTGTTATTGTTAATTTGTGTATATTTTCTACTTTATTGTTTATTTCTTGTCTTTTAATTTGTGTTGTACAATGCCATGTCTTTTTGCAACACAACACTTTCCCAAATTGGGATCAATACATTTCTATCTTATCTTAATGAGTGAACTTTACTGTGGTCTCTGTCTCTAAAGTGAAAAACAGCCTTATGTTTTGATGCTGTTTATTGAATAACATATTGCCACAGATTTCATGTACAGAATATAAGTGAAAATCATTAACTGGAGGCGTGTCTCTGTCGTGTCTTACAAACAACACTCTGCGTGTCTTTAAAATGCTTCAGCATGATACAACATAAGCCTATAATAATCAGTAAATGTAGCTCTGTGTGAGAACCACACTCAACATAAATGATGTGCTGATGATTTCAGGCTTCAGCTTTACATGGTTTAAGTTCAGCATTTCAATTGTTTTTTAAGTTTTTATGGTTACTATGATTATGGATGCTTGGTTGGGGGGGGGGAGATTTAGGATGCATATGTAAGTCATGTGTGTGATGTCACAAAGTTACATTACTTCCATAGCTTGACAAACGTTCTTATATAAATGATTTTTCTCTAACCTTTGCCAGGTAGTTTTGTTGAGTAAATCTAGTTCTGTTGCCTTAACCTGGAACCGTTTCTCAAAAATAACCGCTAGTAATCCATCGACACTGATGGAGCAATGCAAAAAGCAATTCAGACTGCCGAAAAGCTCTACTGCTGCCAATAGCTTATCCTAGCCAAAAGTTATGGAAACAATTTGAATGAAAATGAGTGAAAATCCTCTTCTCTGCAAAGTGTTTTGTCCCATAAGCAGCCTGCTGTTCCTCCACTGATGAGAAGCTTCTCCTGGGTTTGTGGGCCAATAGGCTGCCATTTTGCTTCTTAGGAGGGGTGTTCCTACCTTGCAATGCAGAGCTGTTTTAATAGTTTCCCGGTGCAGTCGGCATGGTTACCAGTGCAGAAAGGCAGTGACTTAAATCCGCTAGCTGAACCTCAGCAAGCTGCTATAATCTTTGAACAATATCTGTATTAACGTCCAACTTCTGCCCTGGCTCCCCCTTTGCTGCTCGTCCCCCCCCCCCCCACTTTACACCTCAGATCGGCACAAAGAGTTTTTTTACTATAACAGGATAAAAGCTGGTAAAATGGGGGTTCCAACATGATTACCTATCAAAGCCTTCCACACTGCCCCTGACCCAACACCAGCCATTTCTCCTTTTAAAAAACAATGGAGGGTTGAGTCTCAGTGTGACAGTGTGAGGCCGCAGTGAGTTTGGATACAGGGGATGAGAATGGGAATAACTAGGCAGGACAAGGGGCTCTTGCAATGGCTTACTGGCCCACTATTTAAATCCCTGGAACGTGTGGGGAAATGTAGTAGCAATGTGCTAGCGTAAGCCCTTTAGCCGCTGCTGTCCCTGATTAAAACAGAACATTAAGACGCCACAGGTGGCTGGAAGACATCGGCCAACAGAGAGACCAAACTGTGTTTTATTTATTAGCCGACCCTGCTAACAAGCATCGACATGCCGGAATTAATGTGCTCTTTCCTCTTTTGCCACTGTTGATGTGTTAAGTGCTACAGCCATTTGTAATGATGTGGGCAACTACTTATGACCTCAGCTTATTGAATAAAGCATGCTTTTCTATGTGTGTGTGTCTGTGTGTGTATAAATGTTGGTGATATTCTGTTAAGTAGCTTATCAGTGTTATTAGGCAGACAATAACCCCAACTTTAACGCTGCATTTAAAAGAACGCTAGACTTGGATTACCCTTAGAACCAGACCACATCATATTTTATGTGAAATGTATATAGGTTAAGACAGGGGTGCCCAACCAGTCGATCGCGAGATGTGTCTAAAAACAACAATATTCTGTTTTATCGTTAATGTCCTATAACATAATCTTCCTGTGCCAGAATAATGCACTTGAACGCATCAAAGCTTTGTGATTGGCCGGCGTGACCCCATGTGTCGGGGCGTGGCTGGTGGGCAGTGGGCACTATAGCTGACGTTGTCCGTGTCAACAGGAGTGACAGTCCGCACACACACAAGACCACAATTATGGCAGAAGCAAAAAAGCCCAAAATATATCATTTTCACTCCGAGTGGGAGGATGATTATTTTTGTATCTATTCCAATTCAAAGTCCATCTGTCTCATCTGCAATGCGAGCGTGGCTTTATCGAAGAAGGGTAATTTAGGAGTGGCATTTCAAAACAGTGCACAAACGTTACGAGACGGAGTTCCCTCCTAATTCTGCCCTACGCTCCCAAAAGGTGAGGGACCTGAAAGGACAGCTAAATGCACAGCAGTCCATTTTCACCAGGCCCAACAACAAGAGCAAGGCTGCTACCATAGCATCTTATCGTGTCAGTCACGTTCTTGCCAAACACATGAAGTCTTTCAAAGACGGCAAAGTTGTGAAAGAAGCATTCCTGGAGGCTGCCGACACGCTTTTTGGGGACAGTAAAAATAACAGTAGCATTTCAACAGGTTTTTGATATAATAAAAACTCAAGTTAGATACCGTTATTAATCAGCTGTAAGTTTTAGTTTGTTTGAACTTATTCATTATAATTATTGTACAAAATGGTATAAGAATGCAAACTTAAATTGATTATAGTCTATTATCAATTCAGGTTAAGAAACTGGTGTTGCTTGCATCCTATTTTAAAGGCATTTCTTTTTATACTCTACTAAAATGCAACAATTCTATTAATTTTGTCTTTTTAATTGCACTTTGGCAGCAGATTCCTGTGTAGCTTCAGATCTGAGTTGTCTTATTAGTAAGCCTAATTTATACTTTTGTAGCAACACTATTTTTATATAATGGCAAAGAAAGGGTTCAGAGTCTTTTCTCTTTCTCCTGTGTCATATGTGGCAGCACTGTTCAATGTTTCTTGAAAACATTACTGTAGTATGTGACGTGTGAATAAACTCCAACTCTGCATCAACAACACTGTTGTGTAACTTCAGTTACATACTTGTATGTGTGTAGATTAGAAAGAGGTAAGATAAAGGATCTGCAGTATTTTATGAAGTATTAATCGTACAAAGGTCAGTTTTATACAAGTAGAAGTGTGTATTTACCTGGTAGTAGGCTGTCAGTAATGGCTACGCCTCTCTCTTTGGACTGGTAGATCTCTGCAGACTGGCAACTTTAAAAGTAGCTCTCGGTTCAAAAAAGGTTGGGCACCCCTGGGTTAAGATAAGATATGCAATGGAATACCGCTTGTTTCCATCTATCCAATACAGATATTGCTCATTGCATATGAGGCCGAGGTAAACTGTGCCACAGAGTGTTTGACAGTATGGACTTACACAGAACTATCATTTCAGAACATTAGAATTAAAGCAGGCAGGTCTCTCGGTGTGTTGTGCTTGATTCTGGTCTTTAGCCAGCCAAAAAGTTATATTGTTTCAGTTGAATGCGAAATTATTGACTACATTTCCAGCCTCTAGTCTAAACTATGTCCTTTCTGGCTGGTTCCTGCAACAAAACCTTTATGCTGATTTCAAGTCACCTACCTCCCCCACGCGAATATGTTAACCATTCTCAACCCGTCAGCCTTAAAACTGTTTCACCATGTGTTTATATTTCCAAAAAGCCGCCATTGAGGCTTGTTTGCAGCTTCAAGTCATAGTTTAGTTGTTTCATGTTTATTTAGAGACTTTAAGGACCATTCTGTTCTGCAAAAATCCTCAAAGAGCATTGCTGAGGCGAGGTCCAGGAAGATTGACCCCACAGACCTCCATCTGCTGCTGCCCTGCAGTGCTGCTCCCATCGGTGCAGCAGCATCTGATACAGTGAACTCCAGGGGCCAGGAAGAAGTCAGCGTCGCTAAACTTAAAGTTTAGCCCTAACTTAGTTTCTGGGAGTCGGACCAGGCTGTTTAGCCAGCCTGCAGAGAGCAGCATAGGTGGGGACTACAAAGATGGACCCTTCGTTCCTCCATATGGCAGCTTGAAAGAGACAGGCAGTGTGTACCAGCAGCACTCTGCCTGAGGAGTAAAGTATCTCTGTGGGCAACAAGTCTTCAGGGAGTTAGAAGATGTAAGCATTGAGCAACAAGATTTCTTAGACTTTCTTCTCATTCAACACAATTGCTCAGTGTGAAAGAAAGAGGGAAAATATACACTGTAAAAAAGGATTTTGGAGGGTAGTATATAACCCATTTACATTTTTACTTGAGGTATTTAAGTGAGTAAATGTAAATGTTCACGTTTTTTGTGGTAGGTTGAGGTTCATCACAATACTTGTTATCTGCTTGCTTCACTGTTAGACAAGGAATTTAAGTTTGCTCTCATCTGTTACTCCCTGGAACTCGGTCACTGATTTTGATGCTAGATAGCTCTAGCTAACAATAAAGTCAAGCACAATGATGTTGACACAGGGCTGGAGTTTAATGTGTTGTTAAACAACTTGTGAACACGGAGCTTTCATATGTGTGTGCATGAAACGATAAATACTGAGACAACTATCTCAAGGTCATCTCTTAGTGAATAATAACCATCTTATATTCAGTCAAGCCCCAGTATGAATGATTTATGAGCCAAAGCTCATTGTTACATTTTAGGATTTTTTGTTTTGTTTAGGATATGTTGGGATCAGGGGGTCACAGGTTCAAACCCCTCTGCAGTCAGCATGTCGTTGTGTCCCTGAGACACTTCAGCCCAAAGTGCTCCTGTGGGGATTGCCCACAGTATTGAGTATGTAAGTCGCTTTGGATAAAAGCGTCTAACAAGTGACATGTCATGTAATGTAATGCAATGTAATGAGGGGCAAGCCCCGATCTAGCCCCTCTCTCTGCTGTCAAAATGAATGAGAACTGTAAAAACTACACTGCGCATGGCCAGAGTCTTTTTGTATTCAATGTGTGTGGCAAAAAAATAATCACCAGTGGGGCAGAGTGCTGGCAACCCCACCAAAACGTCATCTCATAATTCAGAGCTGATTGGCTGTAAATGTAAATGTGTGCCGCGAAAAGTGTAGTTGTGAAGAGGAGACTAGAGAGCAGCGTACAGCGATTAAAATCAGTAAAATGGAAAGAAAATGAATGAAGTTGACCATCTACTTCATTTCATTTTCATTTAATCGTTTATTTGAAGAGGGACAGTGCACATTGATGAACATTTAAAACAAATAATGCTTTAAAAACGTAAACATGCCGGATTTTAGCTTTGAGCTAGTTTCCATCCGTAGTCCCTCACATACAACATATAAGAACATGAATACATGATATGCAGAAAGAGCATGAGCAGCATATAAGCATTTACAATGTAGCAGCTACGACATGTAAAGTCCAGGAGAAGATAAAAGAGATACATAAAGTGCAAGAGGAGATACCCCTGTGTTAAAGTGCATCTTGATTGCACGTCTGTTTGTTTCTCAACCATTCTTTGAGTTGACCTTTAAAACTGTTCAAAGTGGGACAATCCCGTATCTCAGTTGGGAGGCTATTCCACAAAGAGCTGCCTTTAATTGATAGAACATTTTGACAGAAAGTGGTCCGTCTGTGGTGGACCTCACAGTCTCCTCTGGTTTCTGACCTAGTGCAGCGTCCACTGTGTTTTCTGTGGATGAATTCCCCTAAGGGGGGGGGGGGGGGGGCAGTCCATGTAAACATTTATAAATAAAACACATACTTTTAAAAGACTTAAAATTGTCAAAACTCAAGAAATGGTGTTTCTCAAGGATGGTGCAGTGGTGGTATGAATAAGGCTTTCTGTCAAACACCTTGATAGCTCTCTTGTACAGCTGTTCTATTGGTTTCAGGTTTGTGGCACAAGCAAACGACCAGTTTGTAAAACAGTATTCAATGTGGGATAGAATCATACAGTGGAGGTATGACTTTGCAGCATTGACAGTTAAGAAAGGTCTAATTTGTTTAAAATGTTGCAAGTTGAATTTAATGGTATTGGATACTTTCTTGATATGTTTCTTAAAAGTCAAGTTTGAGTCCAGTATGACTCCAAGATACTTGAAGTGGGAGACTAGTTCTATTTCTGCTCCGTTTAAAAACACATTGGATCCTTCGATTTTGACTGGTCGTTTACTGAACATCATGCATACTGTTTTTTTTTGCATTTAACTGTAAGCAAATGTTGTTCAGCCAGTGTTGAACCTTGTCCAAAGCATTTGAGAGACAAGATGTGATTATTTCAGTATTTTTCCCGTGTACAAAGATGACCGCATCATCGGCATACATTTGCACATTCAACTCAGGACATACATTAGGCAAGTCATTAATGTACAGAGAAAACAGTAATGGTCCAAGAATGGAACCTTGTGGAACCCCAACAGGGTTCACAAGGTAGGGGGATTTGGTACCGTTGACCAAAACACACTGTTTTCAGTTTGATAAGTAAGACCTAACCCACTGTATTGAATCTGCAGAAAAATTGAAATACGTCAGCTTTGTAAGGAGCACTTGGTGGTCAACAGTGTCAAAAGCCTTCCTGAGATCAAGGAAGACAGCACCTACATATGGGCTCGTGTCCAACATACATTTAACCTTTTCCACAAAGACACAGTTAGCTGTCTCAGTGGAGTGGTGAGCATGAAAACCAAACTGCATTGGGTGGAGTGGAGCGAAACCTTTATATAAATGTTTGGTGATTCAGCTTTGGTAAGTTCATTTTATGTCATGTATTTTGTTGATCTTCTGTGTTTTGCCTATAGGCTATTGCTCTGCTGGATCGATTGATATTGTGACACGGTCTTGTTTACATGGCCCCACCAGTGCAGAAATACCCGGATGTTGACAAGCAAGCCTCTATCACGACTTTTAGTTCACTATAACACAAATTTTTGTGGAGAATACGAAGATTTTTCCAGTTCTTGTCAAGCAAATGTATATGTACTACGTATGCTACTAAAGAGGTTTTAGATTGGCCAGTGTCCATGTGAAGTCATCTCTCGCCGTGAAAACAGTATTTCCCATGTCGGCGTTTTCATAGTAACGTGGTTGCTTGGGACGCAGCTCTCGCTGCCGGAAATGAGTATTCTCGTCACTGTCCAACACATTCTCACTCCCAACTCGTCCTATATGTCAGGATCCCTTGGCGTCATTATCAACGCATTGGGGGGCCCTTTAGCGTTGATTTTCAACTATCAGGGAGTCCCATTGACTTGCATAGAGCGACACCCCCCCCCCCCCCCCTCTCTCTATCCTATCGGAATCATGGATAGCCAGCTATTTGTTTACGCACCAGAAGCTTATATGTAAACATCTACGTTTTTCGTGCCCCACCACTTTTGTACATATAAAAACGCCACTGCAGCTGTCACTGCTAGCCTACGATCTGCTGTCACTGCTAGCCGCCGATCAGCCGCTAGCTCCCGCGTAGCTCCATTTCTTTCTCCACATCCCCAGTCTGTCCCCTCAACTCAGCTGCTACCCCGTTCCTTGTTAGCATTTCGCTGCTAGGCGCTGCTGGCTTCTCAATTCAGCTGTCGTCTAGACCCTGCTTAGCAGCTCGTAGCTAGCCGCTGCTCCTCTGTGCTGCTGACATGGCTCTCCGGAAATACTCCGCTTTGCAAATTTGGAATCTTCTTTGCCACAACACTCCCAATTGCCTCACTACAATAACATCACTTGGACTACTTCGCCGTCCCTCGCAAGTTTGTCAACTCCGATCATGACATCCCCACTACACTGACAGACAGGCGGTCCGTCGCACTTCGCCGACGTCATCAGAGCAAACCTCACGTGCACAGTTGTAATCTGAGATCTGTCAGTTGTATCGACGTCATCAGCCCACTCACCCCCTCTGCCTTAACAACCACCAACAATACTGCAACATTCATGCTGCAGAATGTTCGCTTCTTGAATAAAAAAGCACCACTGATCATAAACTTCACTTCCTCTGCTTAACTGAAACATGGCAAACTGGAAAGGATTTCCTACTACTCAACCAAGCGTCACCTCCTGGCTATGTCGACCTCCAAAAGCCCCGCTCCACTGGTCGGGGCGGTGGGCTGGCTGTAATATACAGAGCAGACATCTCGATCGAAGAGCTTCCTGTACCCAACACCACCTCACTTGAATGTCTTGCCTTCACTCTGTCTGGATCTGCACAGGCTGTTCTTATATATCGCCCCCCCAAAGCCTCAGCCTCCGCCATCTTCCTGTCGGAACTATCTGAGCTACTCACCTCCATCTGCTCCATGTCCCCATCTTCATGTGGACTCACCCTGCTGCACGTTTGCCTGACTTCCTGGCACTTCTGGACTGCTTCAATTTTAAACAACATGTCCATGATCCCACCCATGCCAAAGGCCACACCCTGGATTTGGTATGCACCACTGGCACAACTGCATCCCACCTGCAGTGCCTCAACCTGGCTCTCTCCGACCATCATCCTCTTCACTGTGCCTATCCCCCTCCCCAGACAACTTGTACTACGGACCATCTCCTACAGGAGCTTAAAATCAGTGAGCGCACCAGCCATAACCAGCCTCATAGCTACCCACCTGGACCCCGATCCCCCCGACACCTCGGTTGACGGCCTGGTAGCCCAGTACAACACTGCTCTTTCCCAGAGTCTCGACTCACTTGCTCCCCTCATTACTCGTACTGTCTCCTTCACCCACTCAGCCCCCTGGTTCACCACCAGTCTCCGCGCCATGAAAGCCTCTGGCCACCAACTATAGTGGCTCCACAGAAAATCTGGCCTCACAGTACATCTGGAGGCTTACAGAGAGTCAGATCATACAAGGACGCTCTCAAAAGCTAAGGCACAATAGTACTCCTCTCTCATCAGTAACCAGCAAAACCACCCCTGTATGCTCTTCTCCACCATAAACCGCTTACTCCGCCCAATTGACCACCCCAACCCAGCAGACGCCCCCGAGCTCTGCACCAGGTTCCTTGACTTCTTCAAGGACAAAGTCAACTCCATCCAACCAGGAACTCCAGGCCATTGCCCCCTCTTATTCACATGCAACGCCACCTCTGGTCACTGTTCCCTCAACTTCACACCTGCCTCAATGTTGTCTCTCCTCCTTTGCACCAGTGGATGCCCTTCAGGTTGCCAAACTTGTCTTGAAAGCTAAGGCTGCAACCTGCTCCCTCGACCCCATGCCCTCTGCCCTGGTCAAGACTTGCCTACCCATCCTCTGCTCCACCATAGTTAATATAATCAACTCCTCCCTGGAATCAGGCAAGGTGCCCACCATCTTCAGGATAGCAGCTGTCACCCCCATCATTAAAAAACCTGGTCTCGGCCCCGAGGACCCCAGCAACTACCGGCCGATCTCCAACCTTCTTTTCCTCAGCAAAATCATGGAAAGAGCAGTTGATGCCCAACTCCACCATCATATGTCCAACCATGAGCTCTACGAACCCTTCCAATCAGGCTTCAGATCCAACCACAGCACAGAGACTGCCCTCATCAAAATAACCAATGACCTCCTCATAGCTGCCGATTCAGGCCTCATCAGCATCCTCATCCTCCTGGACATCTCTGCAGCATTTGACACAGTCTCTCACACCATCCTACTCAACCGCCTATCCCTCTACCTTGGACTCTCTGGTACAGCCCTCTCCTGGTTCCATTCCTACCTCTCCAACAGGCAACAGTTTGTGACAATCAGAAAATCCAGCTCTCCCCCAGTCCTGTCAACCAAGGCGTGCCGCAAGGTTCGGTGCTTGGCCCCCTTCTATTCAACATCTACATGCTCCCCCTCGGTGAAATCATGCCCCAACATGGTCTCAACTTCCACTCCTATGCCGATGACACCAACTCTACATCAGCACCAATCCATCATCCCAGCTACCTCCCCTGTCACTAGGCAACTGCCTCTGCGACATCAAAACCTGGATGTCAACAAACCTACTCAAACTTAACAATAACAAAACAGAGCTCATGGTTGTGGCCCCAAAAACACTGCTCCGGAAGGTTGGAGTTATGCTCCTCACCGTCGATGGCTGCTCCATCAACCCTTCCCCTGAGGTTCGCAGCCTGGGTGTCACTCTGGACTCTAGCCTCACCTTCAACTCCCACATCAGGTCTACTGTCAAAACCGCTTTCTTTCACCTACGAAACATCTCCAGACTCCGGCCCTCTCTCCCCGACCCCGTTGCAGAGACATTGATACATGCCTTCATCTCCTCTCGCCTGGACTACTGCAATGGAGTTCTGTTCGGGGTCACCAGCAAAGCCCTGGACAGGCTCCAGTATGTCCAGAATTCTGCAGCCAGGCTCCTCACCCGCACTAAGCCCTGGAAACACATCACCCCCAACCTCATCCACCTTCACTGGCTCCTGGTCAAGTCACGCATCCAGTACAAACTCCTCCTGCTAACCTATAAATCTCTCCACTCCCTAGCCCCTGCATACTTCGCTGACCTCCTTCAGCACTACACCCCCTCTCGTCAGCTGCGGTCCTCCGACACAGGCTGCTCTCCATCCAGTGCTCCAAACTGAAATCCTTTGGCGACAGAGCCTTCAGTGCTGCAGCCCCCACCCTCTGGAATTCTCTCCCCTCTGCTATCAGGAATGCCGACTCTCTGGACACTTTCAAGAAAAAACTCAAACACCATCTGATCACTCACGCCTTCGGCCCCAGCTAAAATGCAGTACCCAGCAACCTGTTTTTCAACCTGTGTGTCTGTGTGTTTATTATTACTTAGTTATTCTATCTCCCATTGTAAAGCGTCCTTGGGTTTCTTGAAAGGCGCTATAAAAATGTAAATTATTATTATGTCAAATCAATTTAATTTACCACAGGTGGACTCCAATCAAGTTATTGAAACATTTCAAGGATGATCAGTGGAAACGGGATGCACTTGAGCTCAATTTTCAGTGTCAAAGCAAAGGGTGTGAATACTTATGTACATGTGATATTTTATTTTATTATTTTTAACACGTTTGCAAAAAATTCTTTAAAAACGTTTTCACTTTGTCATTATGGGGTTTTGTGTGTGGGATATTGAGAACAAAAAAACTGAATTTAATCCATTTAGAAATAAGGCTGTAACATAGCAAAATGTGAAAAAAGTTAAGGGGTATGAATAC
Source organism: Trematomus bernacchii (assembly GCF_902827165.1). NCBI lineage: Eukaryota > Metazoa > Chordata > Actinopteri > Perciformes > Nototheniidae > Trematomus > Trematomus bernacchii. The sequence goes on along the minus strand of NW_022987649.1, from coordinate 632,446 downwards.
TGTCCGGATGCACTGTATGTAAAGCCAATATGCTTTAATTTGATTTCATATTCTGCTTATATCTGAGCAATCTGATCACTCATTTGAAATGTCTTGTTTTTTAAGTTTCTTTTTCTTCCACAGACGATCACAACAAAACCAACAGTTAAGGAACTGCAGAGCATTTTATTGATACGCAGTTAAGACGGTTTTAAGAAAAGACAAATTACTTTAGTAACCTGATTTAAACACTGTTTAAACACTATTTTGCGAATATTTAAGAACTTAATTGCATTTCCTCACAGTATTGAAATAAAAGGTGCCTTTTCGATGAGGCACCTAAAAGGTGGTCAGGTGCCTCATCGAAGACCTTCGGGAACGCCAAGAAGACCTTCATCAAAACTGCCAGGTATGTCATAGGACTGATCAATCCAGGATTCTGTTTTTCAGTTATATGGGAGGTTGCTCTGATACCATTGTTTAGTTTCTGTGATGAACCACTCTGACACCTAACAAATATATATTGCTGTACATCTGTAAACATGTTATTGTTTTTATAAATGTTTTAGCATTCACAGGGAAATTATTTAGGGCTGTATGTTTAAGATGGTTATTACAATTATGTTAAAAGAGAAAACTAACTAAAAACAAAAATATTTTTCTTGTTGTTAAAGTGAAATAAGATATTTAATATCATGCACTGAAAAGTAATGCATATGGGAAAGTGTCAATTTAATTTCCTTGATTAGATAGATGGGAAATATGACTATATTGTTTTATTAGTTAGAAATCTTGTTTTGTTTTAAACCATGCCACTAAATAAAAAAAATCATTAAAACAAATAACCCTGGTTTTATTTAAAAAAGGCTCAATAGCTTGACAACAAAGTCTTTATTGTTTAATACCTTCTTGTTAATATGCCTAATTTAAAGTGAATATGCTTTGTTTCTTTATTTTTAACATGGAGGATGAGCATGATAACCTCATGGACCGAACAAGGAAGGGGTCCTTCATTCCCAGCTGTTTTCATACCATGAGGTCGTAAAATGCTGATAAAAGTGGACTGTTTACTGACACTCAAAGGTTTTACTAGTTGATTATACTGAACTTTGAAGATTTGATTCAAAGTGTTTTCAATTGTAATGCACTTTAAAGTTCAAAAGAATCTGAATGCAAGACTATACTGCACTTGGAAGATTGATAATTTGTTCAACAGAAAAAAAGATAAATTAAATCTTGTGTGTGGCAATATAATATAAATTATTATTTATAATTATTAAAGGTCTTGTTAGAAATTAAAATCAATGTTGATGTGGCGTAATTTGAATGAAATACACTATTTCATTTAAATCTGTTTTATTCTGAAAACCGAAGATTCACATGTGACTTCCGGTTTTTCCGCTGGTGAATTTCGTCATTTCCGGTTAGCATTAGCTTGTGGCGAAATGCTACGTTTTCAAACCGTGAATTGAAGGTGAAATAACGTGATGTTGGACACTAAACACCCTGAGTTTAACACTCATTTATTGACGCTGGAATGAGGTTTATTAGGGAATGTTTAGATGACCACAGACATCAGGGTGATGTAATTTAGCAGCAGAAACCGACAGGATTTGCATTGGACACGCCCCCGTCGACGCCGGCCAATAGGAGAAGACTACAGGTCTTACCCGGGAGACCCAAGAAGGATCTCTCTCTCTCCTTGCCCCCAGCTGACCCGGACGCACGGGACCAACAGCTGGCAGGGGAAAAACCACCAACGAGCACATTTCTTTTGTAAACCACCGCATCTTTTGTGTAATTAAATGCTGTTAACTTGTATAAGCTTGCCTTGACTCTTTTCAGTCTCTCCTGCTCTCGGGGTTCAAGAATAACTAACAGTCTCCTATTGTACAATTTTTAGGCATATATTATATGTCTCAGATATATAAAAAACATGTGACTGAGACGAGGGAACCGGTAGTGGTAAAATGCTAACTCACTTCCGGGTTTTAGGACTCGTCACTGCACCACTAGATAGACTCTCGTTATAAGTGGTGCATGCGCAGTCCACACCACTTATAACTTATAACTATGCTAGTGGAGCACGCCCGTGAACTGCGCAGCGGCGAAACCAGGGCTGCCAACCCTCACGCTCAATGCGTGAGAGTCACGCAATTAACACATATCTCACGCACTCACGCCACACATGTCTTTCCTCACACTAAGTTTTCGGCCAAAATAAATGTATATAAAAATAAAGTGAAGGAACAGCAAACCGAGCGGTCTACGAAATGAGACCGTCTGGCTTATGGAGGACCCCCTGTTTGCGTCACCTGACACCCGCGGTCCGTAGCACTGTCGCCTAGCAACCTGGACAGCGACACCCTGTTGTTCATGTTTTACAGGTGACAGGTGTGGGCCGGTTTGATAGACTCTCCACCAGGGTTCGAGTTATGACAATATGCCTGCACTAAGGGATGTAGTGCTGCCGCCGGAGAGCACCGGAACGCCGCTCCGAGCGAGAGAGAGCTCAGCGGTACCTGGCATTGTTGTTTTTAGCATCTGGTTAGCTAGCTGCGCTAACGGATATAAGAAGCTGTTTCTACAAGGTGAAGGGAAAGTCCTCTCCTGTCAGACTGATACCTCATTCACACCAACGGTGTTTCAGGGCCGGTTCGGAGCTGGAGCTTGAAAAGCACCGGGTTTTCCTGTTCACACCGCAGCGGAGCAGCCTCTTAGCTCCGGAATCCGGTTCGTTTCAAGCACCAAAAAATTGTCTGGCTAGAGCAAAAGCACCGCATATGTCACGCTTACGTCGAGGCGGGGCCAGGGGCAGGATCAACTCCTGAACAACAACAAAAAGCCCGCGTTTTATCCAGTTTGTACACAACGATGGAGAAACTTAACAAGCAGCAGTGGTCCACTGAAGAGACCAGCTACCTACTGGGAATCTGGTCTTCCGAAGAGGTACAGAGGAAGCTGGAGCACAATCGGCCATTGGTGTTGTTGTCGGTGTGAGCTGCGAGGGGTTTCCGCACGGTTTGGCTTTATGAAGCAGGCACGCAAACGGTTACGTCATGACGCAAACGATGACGCAATGACGCAGCACCAGTCGGACTCAGGGCGGTGTGAAAAGAGTCGGAGCTAAACCGAAGAACCGGTTCTGAACCTGAAAAGCTCTAGCACGGAGCCTGAACCGGAGTTGCGTTGGTGTGAATGAGGTATGAGAGGCTCAGGTGAGCTAACGGACTCTCTGAGTGTTTAGATAGTTAACTTTAGTCTAAGTTATCTCAGTGGTTCTCAAACGGTTTGGTCACGATTTATGTAAACAATTATTTCCGAGGCACACCTTCATATTACATTACATTACATGGAGCTGACGCTTTTATCCAAAGCGACTTACAATAATATGGGATTAAAAAAACTTTAATTAAAAAAATAAAACTATAAGTTGCAAACAAATCATTTGTGTAATCATGTAAACTATAAGTATTTTTTCTTTGTTTTAACATATCTTTTTGTTTGCGGTTCTCTTTGCTTCTTTCTCAATGATCAGACTTTTGCTCTCGCTGCAGCTCTCTCGTTTGCGCTTCCTCATTTTTTGTTTTCGATTTTGACACAAACGTCCCAGGTGGGCGGGACTTTCAGGGGTGCGTCCCCATTGGCTACTCAGTTTTTGAGTGACAGCCCACTACACCACAGATCATACAGTGCAACTCATGCAGCAAACTCCGGAGTCCACTCGGCCACGTTAGTGTTGGTGCCTCCTGGGGAGTTTTCATGAACATATCGGACTTACCTTATGGATTGCTGTGCATTAGACTTGTGTTGTGTAGTTTATACTTTATTCCAACTTTAAATATTTTAATACCTGAACACACTGCTGCTGTAAAATAATATCCCAATTTGGGATTGATAAAGTGTCTGTCTATTTATTTATTTTATAGATATATATATATCTATGTATTTTCAAGCTAAAGGTGATACACAATATAAACTGTATACTATTATTTTTTCAAAGACATGTTACATTTAAAAAGCATATATTGCTATGTTTAGGACAAACAATTAAAGACTGCTTTAATTGAACAAATTCTACAATATAAAAGTGGCAGATTTGCTTTATTAAACAGACCAGACCTAGGCTGCATACCAACACAATTAGGAACATGCTCACATCTTACTATGTTGGTCTGAAGAGCTGAAGCATTCATACACAATGGATAAAAACTGTGTTGTCTCATTCTATATCCTGTGAGAAAATGATATACATTTAGCATTACAAACTCGACATACTATTCCTAGCCTGAGGAAGATATGAATAATCAACCGATTTGAATGGAATCTCTAACATTTTCATGTAGAATAAAGACAAAAGAGTGATTATACCAATTACATGTATTGAAATTTGAACCAGAAGATGAAGTCTCAAAGAATGTTTTAAATAAAAGGACATAAAACAAGAAGGTGGATAATAATAAAATCTATTAAATGTATATGTAAAGATATTTGGTCAATCAATCAATCAATCAATCAATCAATCAATCAATCAATGTTTATTTATATAGCCCAATATCACAAATGTTACATTTGTCTCAGTGGACTTCACAGTTTGTACAGAATATCAGTATGACAATACGACACCCTCTGTCCTTAGACCCTCACATTGTACAAGGAAAAACTTCCAGAGAAAACCCACAGTTTAAAGGGGAACATGGGAGAAACCTCAGGGAGAGCAACAGAGGAGGGATCCCTCTCCCAGGACGGACAGACGTGCAATAGATGCCGTGTGTAAATTGAAAAGATAACACATTTGCAACATAGGTAGTCCAAATGTTTGGAAATGCATGTGTCTATAATAAGAAGATGAATCCACGAGGATATCCATCCAGGACTTATGATCCAGGACCACAGCAACAGGCACAGCCACGACTCGCGATCCAGGGCTCGCGATCCAGGACTCAGGACCACAGCAACACGATCAGCCATGACTCTGGATCCCGGCGTATATAGACACCAAAAAGAAATTTGGGGAAGCTGGGTTATTGGGAACATGAGAGTACACAGGTACAGACAGAGAGAAGGAAGAAGTAAGGTGTCCCCCGACCAGAGATGGAGTATTCGAGTGCCGATTTTCGGGACTCGTGACTTGACTCGGACTCGCGCATTGATTGGCGCGACTCGGACTTGGACTCGTGAATTCTCGCTTACGATGACTTGGACTCGGACTCGGACTCGTGAATTCTCGCTTACGATGACTTGGACTCGGACTCGTGAATGTTCCCCCCCACGATGACTCGGACTCGGACTCGTACATTGACGCTCCGACTTGGACTCGGACTCGAGCAAGTTTTCTCTGGAGTCTGATGTCCTCTATCCCTGCGTGTGCACCTGCGAGGCGAGTTCACGTACTGGGCCCAGCTATTCCAGTCTAAAGATGTCTAGAGACACACCCTGCATCGTGCTGTATGCTTTCACACATTCTGCTTCCACATTGGAAAAGAGCAGCGCAAAATGCTCGTTATGTGGAAAAAAGATTGAAGAGAAGGCTCCGTAACACATTACTCTAAGGATCGAGTTCAGACATATAGGCTGTCTTGAACACTATCATCAGAGTAACGTGATCTAATCAATAAATAAAGATTCAGCCGATAACACGAAAGCACATGGCTACTTAACATGCAGAATGACGTCATTTTGCATGTTAAGTAGCCATGTGCTTTCTGGGGATCAATCTTTATCGGTAAACCGATTTAACCGGTAAAAGTTCCTTCAAAATAAGAGTCCCGATCTTATTACTATCAAAATAAAAGTGCAAAACGAAAACGTTACCATAGGAAAATATTGGCATACAAATATAATCATTTCTATAAAAGGTAACTCATTTTAAATATAGTTTATTTATATATAATAATAATAATATTAATATTAGTAATAAGCTTTATATTTGTATAGCACCTATTACAAGAATTGTAGCCAAACTGGCTTCACAGCAGTTCAATAGACACATTAGTATAACATGACAGGATAAAAGCAATGTAGAGGAGCAGCTACATTTCAACACATATATCCACAAAGATTAATACATGAAGACTTGTGACTCGGACTTGACTTGGACTCTTCTTAGGTGACTCGGACTTGGACTCGGACTCGAACACAGGTAATGATGACTCGGACTCGGACTCGACTCGGACACTCCTTGGGTGACTCGGACTTGGACTCGGACTCGACTAGGACTCTCCCTTGGTGACTCGGACTTGGACTCGGACTCGAAGAGTGGTGACTCGAGAGTGACTTGGACTCGTGAATTGGTGACTTGACTACAACTGCCCCCAACAAACTAAGCCTATAGCAGCAAAACTAGGGGCTGAATCTAATCAGCCCTAACTATAAGCTTTATCAAAAAGGAAGGTCTTAAAGGGGACCTATCATGCAAAATGCACTTTTGTACGTCTTTTATACATGAATATGTGTCCCCGGTGTTCCAGGGAACTCACCAAGTGTCAGAAAACACAACCCTCTCTATTTTCCTCCATACCCAAATCTCTAAAAAAGGGGTTGCAACGGATCTGATAAAAACTGATCCAGATTTGAACACTTTACTGACGTCAGTAAAGTGGCGCTACGGCTATTGGGCCAACTCCACCAATCAGGAGGAGACAGCCACGGCCATTGCCGTTCGAAAGCGCTGGAGACGCTGTAGTACATATGCCAGGCCTGTAAGTGGCGCTGTAGTCTGCCACAAAAGCAGCGAAGAAGACTTGGTTACCATGGTTACCCTTCTGTTTATTCTCCGCTGTGGCTTTCTTTCTCCCTCCCCGAGGCAAGCGTTTGCTCCTTCTGCTGCTTTAATTCAATGCAATCCCCCCGTCGAGGCAAGCACTCTCTCCGGTTAGTCCACCAGCAGATGACAAACACCCACCTCTCCGCCTCTTCCAAGGAACGAGTGGACCGTGCGGCAGAGTTTCAGTTTCAGTTTCTTTTGCCGGTCAAGATGTCCGTTAAAGTTGAAATCTTCCGGACAAAATTAGAAAAGTGCCGGTCAAAGGTCTTCTTTGTTATTTATTGAGCTTTAAAACAAATGAATAACGACTCTATATAATAAAACACGGAGGACGGAGATCTCTTTTTCTCCCCCTCTTCTGACAGCCCAGCAGCTGATCAGTGCGGCTCCCCTCTCCTGCAGGGGGGCGTGGTCAGCTGCAGCTCACAAAATCAGACCCGTAGACAGCAAACAACACATAGGCTGCGTTTCACTTCTCTTATTTTTCATTTCCTCGCTCCTCGGTCTCGGTCTCACCGGAAGTTGATTTGTCTGCGCCATCTTGAGTAGCGTTCCAATGGCCTTATTTTTGCCGGAGGACCGAGGATAGAGGAGCGAGGAGCGACAATGGAGGAGCTATAATCAAGGAACCACCAGACCATCCTTCGATGAAATCCTCAGACACTCGCCCCGCCCCCTTACTGTGTATCGCTCACTGATTGGACGATGCAGCGGATGCACTGATCTGATGCTTCTTGACATGAGAGCAGTTTCCCAGCGGAGTGAAGAAAACACATGAAACTCACGGGACTCACTCCTCAGTTTATACCGTGTTTTGTTTCAATTAATGTTTCATTTAGTTACAAATATGTGATATATCTGAACAACAAAGTGGACAAAAATCATTTCATTCATTTATTGGAAACATTTTCGTGATCGCTTTTTTCGTTTTACATTTTCATTTATTGTCATTTCCGTTCAGTCAGTCATTAAGTGCTATTTAACATGTTCATTTGCTACATATCCACACAAACAAACTAAGTGTGCAATCCAATGAATGTTAATCTAACTGGGTTTTGATAGATAACATATCTCTTTTTCTTCTCTGAATTATTTTATTTCTATTGTGCACACTAATCAATATTAATCAAACTAATGTTAGTTTATACATTTTAAGAATGGCGTTTATCTTTTTTGAGAATGAGTTCTTATTTGATTTGATGTATTTGGGTCTACAACAGATGATACACATGTTTGTGTCAGTAAATGTGTACTAACAGAACAGTGTTTGTGAAAATAACGGGGACAGAGTTGCTGTCAGACGATCAGCTGTGCAGCGTCATCACAAACGGACGTCGCTTCACGTGACGCTCCGGAGGAAAGGACGTCCCATTGCTCTTAAAACTCATTTCCCTGCTTCTCGTAGTTTCCTTGCGTCTCTCCATGCTTCCCTGGTGGGAGGGACTAGTCGAGGGGAAACGACGCAAGTGAGGGACGGATTCCATTTAACCGAAGTGAAACGCAGCCATAGAGCGAAATAAGGCATGGCTAAAATGCATGATCTGTTTGGTATTTCGAAAACAGAAACGTATAAATATACCTTATATAGGTATGGCCCTATTTAAATATAGCATGATAGGTTTCCTTTAATGTAAATTTAAATTTAAATGTGAAGGAATGTGTGTACAACAAAATACACCCGTCATAAGCAATACCGGAAACAGACGTAGGCAAGATCCTCAGCTCGCTGATTGGATGGTTTAGCCGCAATGCACGCTGGGAAATGGGGTTTATGCGATGTGAAATCCGAAAACATTTAAAAAAAATTAAATAATACATTATTCCGAGTGTGCTTGCTTTTCTCTTTGAAAGTCCTCACATAACGGCATTGTAATACACGTTTCGGCTGCATTAAATATGACATATCTGCCGTAGTTAACTCTATTTATAGAGCCCTGATGACAAGACTTCTAGACAAACAGGAACTGCCGCCAAAACTGAAAACTTGACGTGGATCTTAAATATACAAGCAATTAAACAACATCTTACATTTCTTTTCACACAATATGTCTCCTTGCAGTATCAACACTAATTCGGCTGACTTTTATATTGTATCCAATTGGTAGATAGGCTGTATTTACACCATAACGGTGCACAGCTGATAGAAAGGGACACCTACTGGTTAAAGCACGTTATTGCATTTTATAATTTTATTATTAGATATTAATAGGAGGATGGCAAAACAGACAAACTAATAAGGCTTTATTTAAACATTAAAGAATACTTTAGGTTAAGGTCTTCTTTTGAATAAGAAAAAAGCTTTGGGGGTATAGAAGATGAATATGGAGGGATGAAACCCTCTTTGATGGTCACACATGCAGAGCACACAGCACACACAGTGACATTTGTATCTACAGATAAATATTAAGCCTGACAAAGTACTTAACGTCTAATATATTGCTTTCCTGCAATGTTAACTATGTTTAAGCACTTATTTTAACTGATATTATACATATGTATTATACTCTTATAAGATGTACGTAGATAGTATAAGAAATGTGCAGAATATGACAATGTAATGGTGGAGGTACACACATATTGATAGATGTCTTGTAATGCACTGTTGAGGAACCTGCGACCCAAGTTTTTCATTCATTGCATAACTACACCGTAGTTGTGTATAATATATGTCAATAAACCTTAGAAAATCTTGAAATCTTGAAAGGGATGTGCAAAATAGTCATTTTTATATACAGTCTTTAATGTCAATAAACCTTAGAAAATCTTGAAATCTTGAATGGGATGTGCAAAATAGTCATTATATACAGTCTTTAATTAACTATTAGTAGAGAATAACGACGAGTAAAGAATATACTTTATAGGGATCCTATTCATATCTAATAATACAATTATAAAATGCAATAACGTGCTTTAACCAGTAGGTGTCCCTTTCTATTAGCTGTGCATCGTTATGGCGTAAATACAGCCTATCTACCAATTGGATCAAATATATATATATAATATAAAAGTCAGCCGAATTAGTATTGATACTGCAAGGAGATGTATTGTGTGAAAAGAAATGTAAGATGTTGTTTAATTGCTTACATATTTAAGATCCACGTCACGTTTTCAGTTTTGGTGGCAGTTCTTCCTGTGTGTCTAGAAGTCTTCTCATCAGGGCTCTATAAATACAGAACTACGGCAGATGTGTAATATTTAATGCAGCCGAAACATGTATTACAATGCCGTTATGTGATGACTTTCAAAGAGAAAAGCAAGCACACTCGGAATAATGTATTATTTAATTTTTTTTAAATGTTTTCGGATTTCACATCGCATAAACCCCATTTCCCAGCGTGCATTGGGGCTAAACCATCCAATCAGCGAGCTGAGGATCTTGCCTACGTCTGTTTCCGGTATCGCTTATGACGGATGTATTTTGTTGTACACACATTCCTTCACATTTACATTTTAGTTTACATTAAAGTATTTCGTGAGGCCTTCTAAAATGTTTTTAAATATAACTACGGTTCTAGTTGAAGAGTTTGTAAATTAACATGAATCGAAGCTGTTGCCTGGCAACGCAATCACACAACGTCACATCCGTTAATTCCACACACATGGATTAACATCGATTGAATACATTAATGTAGCCTTTGTTTCTGCTAAAAGAGGTGTCGACCAGCTGGGGCAACAAGAAAATCGGCGAAATTGAGTGTGACTATTAAAAAATAAATCATTATTATATTAATATTGACAATAACAACCGACTTTCGGGGTAGCATTTGCTTGGCATTTCCGGGTATTTCTCCACTGGTTGGGCCATGTTAACAATACCGTGTAACTGTCACGTTTGAAGGGACGAAATCGTGACATCTTCACATCTCCCAGCATGGTAAATCGTCACATGTTCACGTCTTGCCGTGATACTGGGTTGCTCAAGCCATGACCCCGGCCTCCTCACTTCTAATCGACCATGCCAACTCCTCTGATTCTGTCTTCTCTTCAGTCCATCAGCTCTTGAATCCAGTGGCGGCCGGCCCATAGGGGCGCTAGGGACGCCGCCCCCCCCTCTTCCCACATTAAAAAAAAATATTTTTTATTTTTATTTTTATTTTTAATAAACAATGTAAATATTATATAATTGGTATCAGTAAAATGTATAATCTTTGCTTACATTCAGGTAGAGCCCCCCCCTGGAGAAAAATGCATCAGCCGCCACCGCATAGAAGACGTTTTTAGCTTAACTAGTTGGGTACGCACTCCTACTGACAATGGCGACCTGTTGCACAACCCTTGTGGCCAACATTTAAAAGTACATTACATTACATGTGAGTGTTTAGAAGCTCAATGACTGCTAATAGCGCTTTAGCCTGCTCTTGGGATCCCTGAATCTTCTACCAGAAGAGAAGCTTGAATTCTGGGTGGAAATGTGGGGGGGAATCAGACAAGATTGTTTGTGCCTGTCTGGATGGACTGCTCATATATGTTTTGGAGAGATGGATGTTTTTTGGTGTGTTCTGAGCAAGGGTTAATGTGTGTTTCACACAACAATTATATCAGCTAATTCTCCCATTGGTGCCATGCAACAATATCATTTTTTCCCAAGCTAGAGTAGACGTGATATTACTTCAGCGTTGTTAACATGGTTCTCTTTATACGTCCATGAGGCAGTCAGCAGAGTTATTCTAATGCGGAAGTGGGCATGGTTCAATGGCACACCCTCCTGGGGATGCAATCATGTGATTGGCTTAAAAAGAAGCAGACATCTGATTGGCCACAGACACTTCCCTCTTTAAAAAAAATGCAGAGAGATATACACACAAAAGGCGTGTTTTATTTGTACTATTTGTATGTGGATCAGAAATATATTTGTGAAACGTTTTTACATTTATATAAAACTATAAGTATTTGTGTGTACATTGAAAAATATTTGTGTGGATGGAGACATTTATATATAAATCCCGAATTACTTTTGTGAATCCCTCTTCGTGCTTGTATATATTGTGAGACTGATATGACCCCAAAAATATATAACACAAACACACACACAAAAACAATGAAATCAATCATCAGTTTGAATCAGTCCAATTTAGTTGGACCCAGTGGTCAGTTACAGTATGCATTATTGAAGCATATATCTTAAGGGTGTTGTTTTATAATCATAAAACCTGTTCAGGGGAAGCTGCTTTTTTTTGGAGAATGAAAACAAAAGCATCCATTTGAAACCTGCTGGCCCCAAACAGCACAAACACCTCTTACATGACTCAGTTCTTGGATAAAGTGCGTCTTTAAGGTACCGCGGAAAGGGCAGTTAGCATCTTTATAAACCCCTGAATGTCACCCGTTCCAGCAGATTGACAAAATAATATGCACCCATCGCTTTATTACTACAGTTGGAAAGAGAAATGAAAGCAAAATTGGATTGCATGGTGTCTTAAGAAAATAAAGAGAATAGAACAAAGAAAACATAAAGGAAAGAACGCGGGACGCATTTGTTTTTTTCCTCTCTCTTTTTAATCAGAGGAGGAAGACTGACATGTCCAATCATAACAAAACATCAGCTGGTAAATGGGCCTTCGCAATCACTGTCAGCCAGCCTCCATTAGAAAGACCCCCTTTCCTGGACATCAATCAACGCTTTATGGACTGATTCCCTCATTCATTATTTAATTACAGCTATTTATTTATTTATTTATTTAACCACTGAATACTTTTTGGTGAGGCTTAATCACTTCTTTGTTGGCAATCACATTTTATTTCTTGTTTATGTCAGTTATTTTTTCTTTTATCCTTTTTTTTGTAATAACTTTGTTCCTCGGCTCTGTCCCCAGTGAATAAAAGCTTGTAGAGAACAGCTGCGCTGGTCCTATAACCTAATATATATATATATATATAACTAATATAAACTCAGAGGATAGTGGTCAAAGGAGAGTGTCAGACATTATATAAACTTAGTGTGCAATAAAAGTGATCAGATATAAGGGCATCATTCTGCTCTCTCTCCCAGTACATTCCATACACATACAAAAATAAAACATCCCCAAAAGTGGCAGGCCCCCTGCAGAAATCCCATGCAACAAAGCCAACTGTGGAAATGTGGAATTATTTCCTGAAATTAAGCCCATTAGGCGTGAAATTATTTGCTTTCATTTAAGACACCATGCAATCCAATTTGAGGTGGCACGCGCACACTACATCTCTTTCCAATTTCCCACTGATCCCGCGGAACCGAACATCCACAGAAGAAGCGGCTTGGGTCACCTAAGTATAGAAATAAAAGACATATCCTACTGAGAATCAGATTGGAATGGAAGATTAGCCATACTTTATCATGATATTTATTCAAATCCCCCTGAACATCAGCAGCCAGATTTCCCCCTGTTAACACTTGAGCAAAGTTTCGCAGAGGAACTTCAATGAGCCACACAGCAGAGTGGAAGGATCAGCTGACGGTTTGCTTTCAATGTTATATCTTTCACATCATTTATTGTAATAAGATTATTCATATCTGATTTGAATTACAGTTGTGACAAAACAGGTGAGGAGAAACAAACTCTGTTTAACCTCCGGTCACCTGGAGATCGGTTTTGGATATTGGTCTTATAATGAACTATTATCAGTTATCAAGGCGGCACTCAGCATTGTCCAATTGTTTAACAGAGCGCTAGATGATGTAAATAATATCCTTCCTTTAAATTGTGTGTAATTTGGCCCTTCATAGTCTTTATTTGTCAGACAGTCAGATTGGTATATTTCACGGTCAACTTGTACATATTTTCCTTTATAGTTCTGTTTTATCATCATCAGTACGGGGGCCCCACTGCAGACTTCACCCTCTTCACTGCTACGTGTCACCTGCAGAAGTTCTCTGACGACTCCGCCATCATTGGCCTCATCTCCAACGAGGACGACAGGGAGTACAGGGAACTGATGCAGGACTTCACCCTCTGGTGCCAGAGGAACCACCTCCAGCTCAACGCAGGGAAGACCAAGGAGCTGGTGGTAGACTACAGACGGCTTCAGCACTCTCCCCCGACACCAGTGAACATCCAGGGAGCGGACATTGAGATTGTGAAATCTTACAAATACCTGAATGTTCATCTGAACAATAAACTGGACTGGACTGATCACTCTGCTGCTCTGTACAAGAAGGGACAGAGCAGACTGTACCTGCTGAGGAGACTGAGGTCTTTTGGGGTGAGGGGGCCCTCCTGCAGACCTTCTATGACTCTGTGGTGGTCTCACCCATCTTCTATGGTGTGGTCTGCTCAGCATCTCGGCTGCTGACAGGAAGAGAATGAACAGACTGGTAAAGAAGGCCAGCTCTGTCCTGGGGAGTCCTCTGGACACTGTGAAGGTGGTGGGAGACAGGAAAATGGCAGCCAAGCTGTCCTCCCTGCTGGACAATGTGTCCCCCCCCCTCCAGGACACCCTGTCCTCACTGTGCAGCTCCTTCAGCGACAGGCTGCTGCACCGTGCTGTCTCACGGAGAGATACCGCAGGTCCTTCCTTCCTGCAACGGTCAGACTGTACAACCACCACGGCCCCTGATAGGCCCCCACACACACACTCACACAACTTAAAACTAAGACACCACTGTTGTGTAATTACCCCAACGTGCAATAATATAACAATCAAGACTACGACACCACTGTTGTGTAATAACACTTATGTGCAATTTGTAGTAGAATCTACTCCGAATGTAACTTTGTAATAATAACATTTTTACATATTTATATTTTTTGTGCATGCCCTTTTATGAAATAGAGTTTTATTTTGTATTTGTTTGGTCTCTATCTTTTTTTGGACAAATAACGGGATTCTGATTCTGAGTGTGAGAACGAAACCCTGAACGCCCTCACATGGATACCCTTTCAATCTATTGTCCAAGATGAGGGAGGCGTGTGGCGCAGTGGATAGAGCCTTGGTGTTGGGATCAGTGGGTCACAGGTTCAAACCCCTCTGCAGTCAGCAAGTCGTTGTGTCCCTGGGCAAGACACTTCACCCCAAATTGCTCCTGTGGGGATTGTCCACAGTATTGAGTATGTAAGTCGCTTTGGATAAATGCGTCTAACAAGTAACATGTAATGTAATGATAAACACAGCAGAACATAACAAACACATTAACACAGCCTGCCTGCCCCCACCCCCACCCAACCAACGTCTATCATTCCCCTGTACATTGACCCCCTTCTCTTCCCCTTATGCCTTAATGATGACCTGCCTCTTTGGCTGAATAAAAAGGGATAATTTGCATCATTGTCCTCCCCCGGCACTTTTGCTGCGGCTCAACGCTGGGGTCCAGATGCCCGGACCCTGACTCTCTGGGCTTTAATTAGAGTGACACACACACACACACACACACACACACACACACACACACACACACTTCCTGTTTATGCGCATTTAACTCACTGAACAGCAGATGTCCAAGTTGTACATTCTGAAAGTCATCACAAGTGCCATCATTGTGTTGGCTTGTTGAAAGTAGGTTAAACATCTTGCAATCATATATAATTATAATAATATTTTTAGGATATTTAGGTTGATAATGAGTTCCAGTCAGTAAGTTAACAGATCCAATTCTTGGAAGCTTGAAATTATTTTGCTAGTTTTATTTTATTAGAGAAATATGCTTAAAGAGTATCATTTAGGATGGGATTTTCTTCCATAACAACTGAGAAATGTAGTTTGACTTTAAGGATTAAGGGTATTAAAAGAACTGATGAGTGATTTATTTGTTTGATTAAAGAATAATTATTGAAATGTTAAGATGACAGCTGACAGCAGCAGAGAGACCAGATTTAGTCTGACAGAAGCACAATGATTGGCTGTTGGGGATTGTGTTAAATGCAGTTGGTTAACTAAGGGTGTACACCCCCCACACACTATTTCAACTTTGCCTCGACACTCACATACATCACAGATGTTACTGGTTGTTCACGTCTCATTGATTTCTTGTTTGTAGATTACTGAATTGTTCTACTCCACCTCCAGCTTTCTCATAGCTCCCCCTCTATTGTCTGATCCTGGACCAGTTCATGACAGGATCTGTCCTGAAAGGTATGTGTGTGTCTCTACCTTAACAAACTATGTGCAGTCTGCATGGAGAACAGCTGTAAATTATATTATCAGCTAAACAGGGATTACATTTAACATGTGTATAAACCCATACTGCATCCACCTGTGTTCCTCATGTGCAGTGAAACGCACTAAACGCATGCTGTAACCATCACATGACTTATTTGGGCTTTATGAAAGCTCAGGTCCATTAAGTATTGTGTGGGTGCTTGAAGGGAGAATTATATCTGTGAATTGATTAAAGTCTTCCACCAGCAATATTTAGCCATGCAGTTCAAAAAGCATAACAGTGTACCGTCAGGTGTCAGTGCTATTCAAATCACATGTACTCTTTCTCGTATCTGAGACAGTATCATGGTAAATTTACTTCATTTAAATTCATCTGAGATTATCACGGTTAATGCTGCTGCATGTTGTAAAAATAACCTTTTAGCAGGCACCCTCACATGTATTTACATTATTCATGAGAGTGATTTGGATAATGTTGCCTCTCACTATTACTCCCTCTATGGTGTGTTAACAGGTATTAAGAGTGATCTGATGAGATGTGGATTCATGGGGAATGGGGGTGTCAATTTCCTCCGGAGTTAATAGGGTTGAGTGAGCAAATGGTGCGAGCAAATTTCATGCAGTTCGCACTCATGTAACATTAATGTAATTCTTAAGGAACAAGACTTTTAAATCCCTGTATGTTAGCACCATGCAGATCTAATTTAAAGCAGCTACTAATCAATTTTGAGGAGATTAAAAAGAGCCAGCCCTGCTAGTATGCTACAAAATGTGAAGTTTAGAAAAGTTTCAGCTTCTCAAATGCTTATTGGATCCTTCGGGTAAACCACACAACAGGAGCAATGGCAATGATGACTGCATGTTGATTTTTAGAAAATAAAACAATCCAAGTGCTAATAAATGTGAGTAGCAGTGTTGTACAGTTTTTAGTCAGATTGTTTCATGTCAGGTGTATACAAATATATATATATATTATATATATATATATAATTTTACCTTTATTTGTTCTAACGCATTAGGGTTAACACATTTAACTTACAAATGTAATGATTTTGAAAAAATATTTCTGCGTTCACTCTAACTATAGGGATATACTAAGTTAGAGTAACTTATATCTATTGAGTTTCAATGGTATAGTTTCAAAATTGAACACACACCTGGACTTTGGACTCTGCTGGACCGCGTGTGGAGTTGGAGCAATCTGCGTTCATCCTGGGAGCGGAACACTTGGTAGCAGTGGAACAACAGAATTTTAACTATTAGTTACCTGGTATGTAGCCATTTTGGTTCAGTTTAATTTACAATAGCTGCTTACTGCATATAACACAAGCTGTAAGGTAGTCATCAGCTACTTGTTTTAAGCTACTTAGGAAAGCAGGGACGTAACAGTAGCATGCATAGTATTCTGATTAGCTAGCTGTTTGCATCCTTTGTTTCACAGTTGCATTCAAAGTTCATTATTTGTAATACAGTATATATATATATATTTTTTTTTCTTGAAAGAATTAACGTTACATTTGATAAAAACTGTTTAAAATAAATACTAACAACATCTGTCAATGCCTGGCATGTTTTGTTACGATAGCGGTCAGTCAATTAGGACTGTACTCATATCAGCTCTGGTCTGAAACGTTTTTATTGTTTTGTTCCTCCCGAAAGAAAAAGAGAGGTTGCTATCCGTTGCTTGGTGGTGTGTCTTCCAGTGGCGGCTAGTCAATGCGAGGTGCTGGGGCGCCCCCCCCTCTCATAATATCTCGAGAAGAAAGTCTACTTAACCTCTTAAGGACGACGGTCCCCCCCCCACCGTTTTTTTTCGAGACTCTGTCTCAGGGCTCCTTAACATTTATGAAACTATTAATGTGTAGCACCAGATTAACGGGAAGAATCTCAGCTAACTGAAGATATGAACCATTTTTACCAAAACAAAACACAAGGGTAATACCAAGCCTCTGAATTAGCACCAAGCGGAAAAATGCTAACGCACTTAGCACAGAACTCAAGATAAAGATACCCTTATTACTTATCGTAACTGCACATACAATATATCTGATTAAAGCTGAGAATCCACAGATTATATAGGTATAGTATCATCACTGAGCGATCCGAACTTGCGACAGGGGAAGCAAACACAGACATCACAACACGTACCTTTACGGAGCTTTTACGGGAGATCGTCTCACCGTAGCTGTCAATCTGATCAAAAGACGTGTTCAATGGCATTAAAACGAGAAAAAACGTGGCTGAATCGGTTGATCCATAGGTTAATAATGTATCTGTCGCTTTGAAAAAATTATTTATAATCCATAATTCAATTTTTATGTAAAAATCGGAGAGAAAAGGTTAGCTGCTAATGGTAGCCACCAGAGTGTATGCAGCTTCCGGTTTTGGCCACGCGTCACTCTCACTCCTTATTTGTTAATGTGTTGGTGTGTATATAACTTTCCCTCGATTCCATTGGCTCTAGCGGTTATAAAGAGATTTCATTCATCAAAATCGACCAAGGGGGGGCCAGAGATAGGTCAAATCCACCCAAATGACCCCAGAAGTGTTTTTTTTGTGCTAGATCTCTCTAAAAAGGTCAGATTTCACTTGTTTTGCATCAATCTTGATACAGGGTACTTATTATATGTTGTACTTTGGATTCCTAAAGCTTTTAGTCTACTAACCCATCATCCAAGGGTAGTTTTCACTATAAGTAAAAAAGAATTTTTGGACGGACACTATAATTTACAGTTTTTTACTATGTTCAATCTGAATTTTCTTTAAAATGAAAAACATCGATATTGATTCTGACTTTTCTACATCCAACTCACAGGTTTATCATTACTTTGAGAAAAAAGATGATTAATTTAACCCTTTTAGAAGGGAAGATATGGTCATTTGTTCTGGGAATGTCATTTTCAAGCCTGAGACCTGAAAAACAGGCTCAGGGTGGAACAGGTTAAACATGATAAACATAAATTATTATATATAAAATATTATTATGTTTCCTTGTACGATGCGCCTGCATGGTGGTCTTCATTCCGTTAAAAATGGTTGAGCATTTCGGGTATTTTTGTGTGAATACATACTTCCTGGTTGAGGGACGCCGGCCAAATGAGAGTGAATGGAAGTTGGGAGGCGTGCGGCGCAGTGGGTTAGTGCGTTGGTGTTCGGATCAGGGGAGCAGAGGTTCAAACCCCACTGCAGTCAGCGTGTCCCTGGGCAAGACACTTCACCCCAAATTGCTCCTGTGGGGATTGTCCACAGTCAGGGGCGGACTGGGACTACAAATCAGCCCGGGACTCTCGACCGGCCCACTTCGGTACAGCCGGCCCACCTCGGTACCGCAAGTAATTACCGCTAGCAAATTGTCAATGGGGGGTGCTAGTGACTTCTCCGACCGGCCCACCTCGGTGCCGCAAGTAAATACCACTAGTAAATTGTCAACGGGTTCCCACATCACGCCGCTCCTCCGCTCACTTCACTGGCTTCCGGTAACTGCTAGAATCCACTTCAAGACAATGGTACTTGCGTACCATGCTGTGAATGGATCTGGCCCTTCCTACATCCAGGACATGGTTAAACTGTACACCCCAGCACGTGCACTCCGCTGTGCATCGGCCAAACGGCTCGCTGCACCAGCACTGCGAGGGGGACCCAAGTTCCCATCTGCAAAAACACGTCGGTTTGCTATCCTAGCTCCAAAATGGTGGAATGAGCTCCCCATTGAAATCAGGACAGCAGAAAGCTTACAGATCTTCCAGGGCAGACTGAAAACTCATCTCTTTCGACTCCACTTCGAGCGATAGAATTACTAACAAAGAATTTCTAACAAAGCACTTAGATACTAATAAAGGACTGGCTTATCTAAAGCCAGTTGAGTCGCACTTGAAATGTTTTGGCTCTATGAAACCTGATGTACTTATATGATTCTGTTTTCTTCAAGTTTGTATCTTCTTGGTCGAATGCACTTATTGTAAGTCGCTTTGGATAAAAGCGTCAGCTAAATGCAATGTAATGTAATCCGGCGGTGTGTGTAGGCCATGTGGCAGCAGCCACTGAGAACGAAGGCTCCGGTGGCGACTTGGGCTGGAATCCTCAGAGTAGAGCGTCACTCGGACACGGAGTGTCCCGGTGTGGCCCCACTGGAGGAAAGCCTAGCGGCCCATCTGCTTCCGCAGACAGCCGGGTGGGCAGAGGGGAGAGGGGAGAACCCGGTACCCCTTCGCAGGGGAGCTCCGTCCTCCAGGAGGGGACTGACGGTGGGAGGAAGCGTCCCGGCGGAGAGAGGTGACTTCTCCGGCCAGGACGCGAGGGCGAATCCTGCCTCCTCCCTTTATGATCCTTTTATTGTTAAGGCATCGTTTGACAATAAAAAAGATAAATTGTATTCCAGTTTGAGTGTCTCTGTTTTCCACACACCCACACAGCCACGTAATGTTTTCAGTGCAGTTTCCCCACTCGCTGCCCAGGTTGTAACGCCAGTAAAGGAGACAGCTAGTGCGCATGTGCGGGTGAGAGTGATAAACTGCGCTATGCGGGTACAGGGACATTATGGCAGGCGTAACAGGGTTAGGAAACATTTAATGCCAAGTGTGAAGACTCCACTTGATGTTTTTGACTGTTCGGGTGAAAACATCATGCACGCTCCCGAGGGAGTGCGCCATGCTGCGTTCAAAGACCTCAGTAGAGAGTCGACCCTTTCCGTGTCGACCCCCCATGGGCACATTTTCCCTTCACGGGAAAGTTTGCGGCGGGACGGGTCACCAGGGAATATCACAGCTTTATTGCTGGGGCCCCACAATTTATTCCACATCCCCTGACGCAATGTTACGGGGAGTGGAAACGCAGCTGCATGTTAACGGAGTGGATGGACAGGATGCTGAAACAGGGTTATTCACTCCAGTTTTCCAGCATCCCTCCCCCGTTTAAGAGCAGCCAGGCGATTGGTTTACAACCATCGACCTGAGGGACGCTTACTTTCATGTCGAGATTGCTTCGAGACACAAAAAGTATTTACGTTTTGCCTGGGGAAAGCTATAGGTGGGCGCTGGTCTCTAACAGAGACATGGCACAGCAACCTCTTAGAGCTACGGGCAGTAGTGTTGGTCCTCCAGCATGTCAGACCCTTAATTCAGGGGAGACATGTAATGGTCAGGAGCGACAACAACACCACAGTGCATATATCAACAGGCAGGGCGGAGTCCGCTCCGCCACTTTGTTGACCACAGCGGAGGGAAGTGTCCCGGCGGAGAAGAGGTGATTTCTCCGGCCATGACGCGAGGGCGAATCCCGCCTCCTCCCTGTTTGACCCTTTGGTTGCAATGGCGTCTTTCTCAAATAAGAAAAGATCAATTGCATTCCAGTTTGAGTGTCTCTGTTTTCCACACACCCACACGGCCACGTAATGTTGACAGTACAGTTCCCCACTCGCTGCCCAGGTTGTGACTCCAGTAAAGGAGGCAGCTAGTGCGCATGCGCGGGTGAGAGTGATAAACCGCGCTATGCGGGTACAGGGACATTATGGCCGGCGTAGCAGGGTTGGGAAACAATTAACGCCAAGTGTCAGAAATCCGCTTGATGTTTTTCACTGTTTGGGTGAAAACACCATGGCGGAGCACGCGCTCCCACGGGAGTGCGCCGCGGCGCGTTCAAGGACCTCAGTGGAGAGTCGGCCCTTTTCTGTGTCGACCCCCCATGGGCAGAGCTTCCCTTCACGGGGAGTTTTGCGGTGGGGCGGGTCGCCAGAGAGTACCACAGCTTTATTGCTGGGGCCCCACAGTTGATTGCACATCCCCTAACACAGTGTTATGGGAATGGGAAACGCAGCTGCGTGTTAACGGAGTGGATGAACAGGACGCTGAGACTGAGTTGTTTACTTGTTTTGCAGCATCCCTCCTCCGTTCACAGGCATAAGAGATGCAAAGCTATCATCCCGAGGGAGATACGTTTTCTCTCAGCAGAGGTTCAGGCCTTGGTGCAAAAACAGGCAGTGGCTGCTGTGTGCACACAAGACAGTGAGGCATTATTCCCTGTACTTTCTGGTTCCCAAAAAGACAGGCGGATTCAGGCCCATTCTGGATTCACAGTCTGAATCTCCACATTGCACGCAGAAAATTCCAGAGGTTAACTATAAAACAGTTACTGGGACTGGTGCAGCCAGGCGATTGGGTTACAACCATCGACCTGAGGGACGCTTACTTTCATGTTGAGATTGCTCCGAAACACAGAAAGTATTTGCGTTTTGCCTGGGGAAAGCTATAGGGGGGCGCTGGTCTCTAACAGAGACACGGCACAGCGACCTCCTAGAGCTGCGGGCAGTAGTATTAGTCCTCCAACATTTCAAACCCTTAATCCAGGGAAAACATGTAATGGTCAGGAGCGACAACGGCACCACAATGGCAGAGGGGAAATTGTGGTTTTGGGCTGCAGAGGTGGTGTTATCTCTGAGAGCCCTCCACATTCCGGCTCTGGAAAACAGGGGTGCCGACCTCATGCTGAGGGGCCCCTCAGGCGAGTGGGCGCTTCACCCGGAGGTGCCAGCCGGCGCAACACCCACTGCGCACTGTGGTGCTCCATGGCTCTGAGCGACGACCCTCCTTTGGGGGTAGACGCGTTGCACACGAGCCATGGCCAAAGAAGCTGCTTTACGCCTTTCCACCGTTGCGTCTCATTCTCCCTCTCCTGGGGAGAGTGAGGCGGGAACGTCTGTCAGTCATCCTGGTAGCACCGGATCGCGTGGCGGCGCCGTGGTACTCAGAGATGACACAGATGAAGGTGGGCCAGCCCTGGGCGCTCCCCCAAGTTGGGGGGCGATCTCTCAGGAGGCAGGTGCAATCGGGGCGTTACCTACTCTGGACCACCCTCTCCAGGCTTGGCTCCTGAGAGGGATAGGCTGAGGCAGGATGGATTGTCTGATAGTGTTATTCAGTCTATCCAGGCAGCTAGAGCGGGATCCACCACAGCCTGTGGTCTGTAGGCCAAAGTGGCTGGGATTCCTGCGATGGTGTGAGGAGCAGAAAATAGAGCCCTATCTTGTGAATTGGGATCTATTTTTTTCGTACTTACAGTTGTTGGTGGACAGAGGGCTTGCTCATTCCACAGTAAAGGTATATGCAGCAGCCATCTCGTCCTGCCATGAGGGATTTGGCGGCAGGTCAGTTTTTGCCCAACCGCTAATGTTGCGGTTTTTGCGGGGGTCAGGAGGCTGCGCCCAGTGGTGCGCGCCTCTGCCCCGCAGTGGGACCTGCCGCTGGTGCTCGAGGCGCTGGTCACAGGACCATTTGAGCCTCTGGAGCTCTCTTCCCTGAAAGCACTGTCATGGAAGACAGCATTGCTACTTGCCTTAAACGTCAGCCAAAAGAGTGTCTGAGTTAACCGCTTTATCAGTGCACCCGAGTTGTTTTAACATCCGGGGTGACCAAAGCGGGGCGACACTCAGACCGAACATCTCCTTTGTGCCCAAGAGCCTAAGGCAGGGGTCGGCAACCTTTTTGATATGAAGTGCCATTCAAAAAAAAAAATGTTATCAGCGTGCCGACGATCGTGAATTATCAACGGGGGGGGGGGGGGGGGTGAAGAGCTCGACGCTCGTGAACTGTCAACAGGAGGGCGGGGGAGCCTCGCTGCGGGGAAGCAGTGTGTGGACCTGTCAGCGCAACTTACATTAGGGATGCTCCGATCGCCGATCCGATCGAGTGGGCGGGTCCTATGGGGATCTTCCATTTAAAGACATTTTTAAAACTCAGTTAATGGGACTCATTCACTGGCGCTTCCACAAACAACAACCAACATAATTGTTACATTCAAATGAAGTACATTATTCAAGTTTACATTAACTTTGGATAATAACACGGGAGAAATGAGCTGAAGCGCTCTCTTTTCCTCTCTCCCCCTCTCTCTCTCTCCTGACAGCCTGTCAGTATCTCATGCAGCTCACTGATCCAGTAATGAGTGACCCGACAGTGAAGAATACATATATTTATAACTAGTTCCAGAGGTAGATCAAATAGCTAAGTGTGTTAGGTCTAACTCTTGTGTGTTTCGCTCCGCTCACAGGTCCGTCACAGCGGGTGGAGCTGCAGGATATCTGCTTCACACACGTTGCACCGCTATTTTATTGTCATTTTCGGACACCTTAAAATACTGCCAGACTGGTGAAGCCATTTTGGCGAGCTTGTTTTGCCGCACACAGAGAAAAGTGTCATGTATTTTACGTCTCGCGATCGGCATTTTTAGAGAGCACCGATCGATCGGCAGAGAGTGAGTATCGGCCGATATCGATCGCCACGCAAAAACTGCGGCATTTTTACAGCTCCTTATGGGTAGGCCTACTGCAATTTGTGAAGTGCTTTCCTCTGTGATGAAACTATCAGCACTGCACCACGGAGGAAAGCGGCAGAAAGTCGCCTGGAGTTAAAGAGAGCGGGGCTGCATTGCGTGCATGGCTTCCTTCTGCAGGTAACGGGGAGACGCGCTCAGGCGGCGGTCTCGTTCAGGATCCGAAAATAAAATGTAAATATTTTGCACACTTATTCCACTTATTCCTAGTGTGCCACTGGTTACGGTGCCGCGTGCCAATGGTGGCACGCGTGCCAGGGGTTGCCGACCCCTGGCCTAAGGAGTACGTTCAGGTCAAGGGCTATCCAGGGGGGTTTTAATCTCCCCCGCCATAGTGGGGCGAGGGAGGCTAAATTGCACCTCCTCTGCCCGGTGCGTGTGCTGGCATGTTATCTAGAGCGCACAGTTGTCCTTAGACACACAGAACAGTTGTGTGTGTGTTTCGGCGGTGGGGTAACTGGAAAAGCTTTGTCCAAGAAACGCCTGGCAGGCTGGCTTTGCGAATGCATTTCACATGCCTACGGACAGACGGGGAAAGCCTTCCCCACGGGAGTCCGTGCACACTACACGAGCCATGGCTGTATCAACAGCCTTATTTAATGGCGTAAGTGTGGAGGACATATGCACGGCGGCATCTTGGTCAACACCAGGTCCCTTCATTAAGTTTTATCTCTTGGACATGTCTGTATCCTTTTTCATGGAGTGCTAGTGGACCCTCGCAGATGGTGGTGCTGCAGCCCCCTCAGCATCCCCCCCTTCCCGCGTCCATTAGCGATGTCTCGCTGTCTCGCAGACCCCACGCAGCAAGCAGGAAATGAACCCAGCTCACAATGTCCGCTCCTCGCAGCAGCGAGCCGCGCAACGTCCCGCCAACACGGCACCCAGACCCCACGCAGCATTCTCATCAGTTTGACCTTACTGGTGTCATTTTCTGGTTGCTAACGGCATTGTAACTCATAATCACTGATGTTCCGCTGTAACGGTGGTAGACTCATCAGAACAGAGTGGGCGAGCTGACCAATCAGAGCACAGTGGGCTCACAGCGAGGGGGGGGGGCAGGAGCTCCAACAAGCCGTGTAGGACAGAGAGTGAATACACATACTATACAGAGATGCTGTATGAGAAACCAATGTGAGTTTGGAAAATTGCACAATATAAATCTATTCTAGTATACCTCAACAATGGAATTATGATCAGTAGAAATGGCCATGACATCACTTAGTGCCCCGGTACCAATCGAGTACTTTTCCCTGAGGGAAGATTACGCAAATGAGCCGCTGACGTCACTTCGTCTTCTTCTGCTTTGGGTTTACTGGCAGGCCGCAAACAACTTCACGGTGTATACTGCCACCCGAGGTCCCCGGCCGGAAGTCCCCGGAGTTGGGGACTGGCTTCAGTAGTGTTGGAGTAGAATACCTCTGCTACGCGCCGTTCGTTGGATGAGGCTGGATCTCTATTAAATTAAGAAAGGAATTGAAAACACCGGAATCAAAGTTATAACAAATTATCTGAGTTTACTTCTAGTAGGAAACCAAACACATATACAAGTTATACAGAGTACTCGAGTACTCCGGGCTTCAGGCCTGTGACGCGGTTTTACAGGTAGACAGACCAGCTTTCAGAAAACGAGAAGTATGGACTCCAGGTTTGTGATGCGGTTTACCGTCTTCTAGCACCAGCTTTCAACAGACCAGAAGCATTTTACACTCAAAATCATCAGTATTTCTATCTGTCTTTGGGGCGGAGATTTGTCGATTCTTCCTTCCCACTTTTCTCCCAAGCGAATCAGAGAACCCCTGGGGAGGAGCTGTTTAAACTGCTAACCTCCCCCAAGTGTCCTGATTGGCTGGATTCGCTTCTGGCCGGGTTCAATCAGAGGTCTGCCCAGCATGTGAGATCCTAAGTTACCCCAGGTCAAAAGTCAATGTTTATCTTTACCTTATCTTACTCTACATTCCTTTCCCAGGGGATCTTTTCCTATTTTACGATGTCTTTAACGACTTAGAAACAGCATCTGGCTCTTAGAGATGATAACAGCCAGTGTTGGTGTGTGAAACACAGAATCTCTGGATCAGTGAGTTTAAAAGTGAGAATAACATTCTTTTTCTAAGTGATTATCAAAACCCGTTCAAACAATACATGTTTACTTCAATACAGTGTAGAATCATATCTTTTTCCTTCAATCCCTCTTTTGATCTCACCTCACGAGATCAACATATAGCATTTGAAACATTACCACTGTCAATTTTCTTCTTACTGTGTCTGTCCCAACATTTATATAAACCCATCAGAAGTTGGGATATAGAGCACTTTAAACCTTTAGGAACAGTCCACAACAACAACTTATTATGACAGTGGAGGGAGAATAAAATATGTCTAAAAAGCAAAGTCCTTGTCAGCTGAGTCATCTTTACTCTTCCCTCAATGGTGGAACTGATGAGTCTTAACACACAATGAGCAGATACAAGGCACACAACAACAACCACATGTCACTAAAATGGCAATAAAAGTAGCCACAGAAATCAGAAAAGACATTATCATACTTTTCCCTCTTTTGGTAACACATAGTTCTGTAGAATAAAAAATACAAATCCCTTACATTATGGGATATAAAAATAAAGTTGAAAGTTCCTCAAAAAAAAATGGATTGTTCAGACAAAGTTCCACACCGGCTATATCAACCTGTTTCAGCGGGAAATGGAGTTCCCTGTGCCGTCTTGGTTTGCCATATCTTCGTCCCCCCAGCCCGCTGACGGCGGCTTCTGGGGTGCCTGCTAGAGAGATGTGGCCTGATTGTTCTCCCCCGGCCCGCTGATGGCGGCTTCCGGGTCGACTGTTGGAGAGATGTCCTCCCGATCCTCCTCCTCCGGACTGCTGATGGCGCCTCCTGGGTCGACTGCTGGAGAGATGTCCTGATCCTCCTCCTCCGGACTGCTGATGGCGCCTCCTGGGTCGACTGCCTTGACGAGAGCCAGATCTGTTCTGATGTCGTCCAGGGTCCTCGCAGGTGTTTTTCCCGACCGCACACTGGCTCCAGTGGTACCAGTTGTATCCCTTTCCATCTAGGCGGACGGCATGGGAGCTCCCCTCCAACCAGACGTAATCTGCTGTGTTGGCCTTGTGTTTCTCGGGTCCCCCTTTTGACGTCAGCAGCCTGTGTGGAGAAGTCTCATACCAAGCCCTTAAGTTGCTGGAAATATGGTTTTGAAATCATCTTTTCTACTTCTTTAGTGTTTATTGGCGGCACCAACTAGACTGGAGTGTGGACAAGAGACTATGCAGAAAATAATAAACAAAAATAAAAAATTTAAATTTAAAAATTAAAAATCAAAAATCAAAAATTAAAAATTAAAAATTTTATTTAAAAAATAGAACAAAAATAGAAATAAAACAAAAAAAGGAACAAACTAACAAAACAAAAAAGAACCAAAGCTAGATTATTTTAAATGTATCAATTTCTCTTAAAAGCAACAAATAAAACAAAACAAAAAATACCATAACTAGTATTTTAAATTGATCAATTTCTCCTAAAAACGTAATAATCTCATACATATTGTCTGATGTATATCCTATCCTTTTCCCCCTTTTACTGAAATAGAACGCCGTTAACGGTGTTCCCATTTTCAGAAATATCGAGCCTTATACATCAGTTATTTAATATCAGCTATATATTTATTATTACTATTACTTATATATCAGGCATTAAATGTCAGCCTTCTTCCATGATTGACCTCGTCTATATTATCTGACTTATATTGATACGTGTCTGTTTGTATTTATTTAATATACTGGGCAATTTATTGATAACTTTTTGAATCTCCCTCTTTTCTTAACAACTTGAGGTATGGCTATTTTGAAATCTGACTTGGTTAAGAGATGATTTGTTTATTGGTGAAAGGAACACTCTTCCCCTCAATGGTGTGGGGGTGGATATTTAGGGAGAGTTCCTTACAATCTCCAGATCTTCCTCTCATTGTAGAGGCCATAAAACCTTTTAATGGGCTCTGTGGTCTGTTCAGATTTAGATTTTCTTCCTCTCCAGAGGTCACGCCTGTCTTTGACCCTGTATGCTGCTTTGATTCTGCAGCACCTCAGGACAGAGAAAGTGGAGATCTCTTCCCAAAAGTGTAAGCTTCCTTTTGAGCAACATAGCTCCACATTTAACACTCCCTGACTTGTTTGTAAAGCGTTCTTTAAGGCCTGAATTGAGTCTTCCGTTATGTAACGGAAAATCCCATTTCCAAAAAGGGTCAGTTTAATAGCCCTTATCATATTATCGCTCTGTGCTTGCATGCTAGGACCTATTGTCTTTGCCAGAGCTGCTACTATTCTTTCTACATGTTTTAGCTCCATATTAGCAGGGTTCACTAACATGGTTGGTTGATCCAGTTTAAGATTTTCAATATCTTCCATTACTATTTCCAACATTCCTTATCCCTGAATATCAGGTCTAACAATGTGTTTTCCTTTAGGAGTATTAGATGGGATACTCATAAGTGGCATTTGTGAGCCCTTATCTCCTTAGGGTGGAGGTAGGGTCTCAGACATTATACCACCTTCTCGTTGCTCTCTGTCTCTCAAGTATTACACAGATTTGACTTTAAAAAAATCACACAGAGCTTCTCATACCTTATCATATCACATTCAGGCACATTTTTATTGTGCGATGTTTATTTCAACAGATAGCGTGACTTCCAGAAGTAGGCTTCTACAATCTCCTCACGGTGATTGCGACTTCAGGTCAAGAGTTAAAAACTCAGTCAACAAAATCTCTTTATCGTCACGTTTAATGAGCCTGATTATCCCCACAACAGTTTTGTGATGAGATACGGTCGTTCCAAATAATTAGTTGGAGGTCGCGTCTCTCTCCTCCTCTATCACCCACCATATAACAATTACAGACATTTTATACATTTAAAGCACCACGAAAGGTAACCGCATTAATCAATCTGATCATGACCTGCGGGGAATGTAACCCTTCTTTTACAGCCTTACAGTCTTTAATGAAAGCACTGCGAGGTAACCGTATTCATCAATGTTATATTGACCTACGGGGAATTTAACCCTATTTTGACACCTAAGTAGTCTTTAATTAAAGCGCTGCAAGGTAACCGCATTAATCAATCTTATCATGATCTGCGGGGAATTTAACCCTCTTTTTCTAGCCTTGCAGCCTTCGTATTTAGTGAGTGAAGGGCTGGGATCTACCCGCCACACTCAAACACTATTTTTGCTCTAGATCCAGGACTGAATACCCTTCTCTAAGCACTTAATCAAACTTTTCCAACTTGAATATGTATTGTATTTCCCACCGTGACTAAGAACAGTGAGAACGCTGCTGACAACTCTAAAGTTTTAGTATAATCAATCACAGATTTTTGATATTCAAAACAGGTGTCTGCTCACCTTTTGTGTATAGCGCGCTTGCAGTTGTCAACAGTGTCTCTTTGTCCTCCCCCTGGACTGGATTCTGTCCCCTGGCTGTCGGTGTTCCTTTCTAGAGATCCGCTCAATCACGTCGGGGTCACCACTTGTTGGAGTAGAATACCTCTGCTACGCGCCGTTCGTTGGATGAGGCTGGATCTCTATTAAATTAAGAAAGGAATTGAAAACACCGGAATCAAAGTTATAACAAATTATCTGAGTTTACTTCTAGTAGGAAACCAAACACATATACAAGTTATACAGAGTACTCGAGTACTCCGGGCTTCAGGCCTGTGACGCGGTTTTACAGGTAGACAGACCAGCTTTCAGAAAACGAGAAGTATGGACTCCAGGTTTGTGATGCGGTTTACCGTCTTCTAGCACCAGCTTTCAACAGACCAGAAGCATTTTACACTCAAAATCATCAGTATTTCTATCTGTCTTTGGGGCGGAGATTTGTCGATTCTTCCTTCCCACTTTTCTCCCAAGCGAATCAGAGAACCCCTGGGGAGGAGCTGTTTAAACTGCTAACCTCCCCCAAGTGTCCTGATTGGCTGGATTCGCTTCTGGCCGGGTTCAATCAGAGGTCTGCCCAGCATGTGAGATCCTAAGTTACCCCAGGTCAAAAGTCAATGTTTATCTTTACCTTATCTTACTCTACATTCCTTTCCCAGGGGATCTTTTCCTATTTTACGATGTCTTTAACGACTTAGAAACAGCATCTGGCTCTTAGAGATGATAACAGCCAATGTTGGTGTGTGAAACACAGAATCTCTGGATCAGTGAGTTTAAAAGTGAGAATAACATTCTTTTTCTAAGTGATTATCAAAACCCGTTCAAACAATACATGTTTACTTCAATACAGTGTAGAATCATATCTTTTTCCTTCAGTAGAAGCTGCTGGGACTCCCAGTTCCCGGCACTAAGTACTCTTTTTGGTGTGAACGCGACATAAGGGGTACTAACGGAACTAAACGGGAAAAGTACAGGGAAAAGTACTCCGGTGTGAACGCGCCTATTGCTTAATGGAAGCAAGCTGAAGACAGAGCTTAGTCTCATCTACAGCAAGGAAGAGTTCAAAGCCTGTCGTGGTACTATGGACCTATTCCAGTTGTTCATGGAGAATAATCTTGAAGAAGTCTTTTCAGAGACTGTTACTCTCCTAAAGATCCTCATCACCACACCCATGACCACGGCGGAAGCTGAGAGGTTTCTTTGAAACACCATGACCCTGGAGAGGTTGAATGCATTGGACCATGCTGTCAATGGAAAAGAGTCTGGTGACAGAGATGACTTTAATCAGAAAGTCATTGAGAAATGTGCAGGCCAGAAGGAAAGGAGGGCAACATTTATATTTAAGTAGTGCTAGTGTCCATGAATCACAATCAATTTCCTTCAACATTACAGTGGTGTTGTAGGTTGTTTTTTTTCGTGCCCCCCCCCCCCCAACATTTTATCACCAGCCGCCACTGGTGTCTTCGTGAAAAGGAGGAGGATAGACGATGCTTAAACATACTGTAACTTGTGTTAACCTGAAACACAATGCAATTTTT
This sequence comes from Trematomus bernacchii, assembly GCF_902827165.1. NCBI lineage: Eukaryota > Metazoa > Chordata > Actinopteri > Perciformes > Nototheniidae > Trematomus > Trematomus bernacchii. Next base: position 601,330 of record NW_022987649.1, on the reverse strand, counting down.
TCAAATCTGATTACACCAAAAACACTGAAATGTATTTTCTAATCTGCAGCACATTTAGCTGACAGTCTGTTTAAAGTGAAAGTGTTTGCACTAAATGTTAAAAAAGAATACATCATTGCACAGGGAAACTGTTTGAGTCTGAACAACGGCAGTATAGGTATAGTAGGTAAAATGGAGCGATATTTTTATCATTCACCTTCATTTACTATTCCAAATAACACTTTATAACCTCAAGTCTTGTTTATAAGTACCTTTTTTCTTAAATGTTGCTGTGTTCTCATATTATTTTAATAAAGGGGTCCGAAAATATTTCTTGATTTATTTCATTTATTAGATAACTTTCAGCCCAGGTAGGGAGAAACTGTATGTTAAACCTTTCCTGGCTTAATTAAACAATTCTTTATTGTTTAAATAAAACTCCAATGAGGACAGACCATTGGGACACTTGGAAATACCACATGTGGGATTAACACGAGAGGCCAAGAGCAGCTCTTTTCATCTAATAACTTTGAACAAGAGAGTCCCTCGAAAGGACAGTTGTTCTAAGCTCTGACGCTATCAGTGTAATCGTCTGCCAGACGGACACAATGCTTATCTGAATAATGACCATCAAAATTATATTTCAATGCTGAGATCGGCACTGCCAATTGTACCCTGGGGAAGGACTTCTTATAGATGAGGGCTGCGAGATGTTATCCAGCACGGCTGTTATCAGATCTGCTGCAGAGGATGCGAGTCTTCCTGAACCGGGTCTGATGGGGGAGAGAGGGAAGAGAAACCATCCTGTTTCCCAGCAGGCTTGGAGGGTGGATGCACGATACAACACACACACACATTAGCTGCTGAATGTGTGCTCTCACTGTCTTACACTGTCTGAAGACATGCATCAATATTAAAGCTTCCATCTCTCTGTTGGTCTGTCTCTCTGGCATGTAGCGCACCCTTGGGACAGGCAGGGGTTTTACTACGCTGAATGCAAATTAAACGTAGGGTTACGTATGGTAACCCATGTTATATAAGCACAGCGGAGCCCTCTACTGGACTCTATGGGTACTCCCCTCAATCCTATCTATGCACGCATTCCTTCACTGAGACTTATACCCGTAGCCGGCCCCCTCGGCGGGCCTACCTGAATGCGTGCGCATCCACTGCATAAAAGGCGGCCCCGCCCGCTCACTGCTATCCCTTTACTTTCTCTTTTAGCTGAACAGCATAGGCAGCAGGGCTTCCATGAGTAGAGGGCTCCGCTGTGCTTATATAACATGGGTTACCATACGTAACCCTACGTTATATCTCTCACAGGCTCCGCCCTCTACTGGACTCTATGGGTACAGGGGGCAGAGCCCGAGGTATACCCGCTCTGCTGTCCCGCGAGAGTACTGCTCCAACCCCCTGTTTCAGACCGGCTTCCTGTCTAGCAGCCGCTGCGCCTCCCTCACCTCTCCCTCGGCCAATGCCAAGGAGAGAAGAACAAAGAGGCTGCGGCTGGCCGGGCACACCCTGACGCGCTTACCCCGCGGAGGTGTGCCATAACGTAGAGGATTTTCTCCCCCAGCCTAAATGCAGGGAAAAGAAAAAAAACCCAGCCCTCTGGGCCCATGTGCGTGTTACGAGGGCCCCGAAAACCATAAGATGCCCACTGACCCACAGCCCCCCCTCTCTCTCCTCACCAGTCCTGCGTTGCTCCAGCAAGCACAGACGGTGAAAAGGAGCCAGACATGTCCAAGAGATAAAACTTAATGAAGGGACCTGGTGTTGACCAAGATGCCGCCGTGCATATGTCCTCCACACTTACGCCATTAAATAAGGCTGTTGATACAACCATGGCTCCTGTAGAGTGTGCACGGACTCCCGTGGGGAAAGTCTTCCCCGCCTGTCCGTAGGCATGTGAAATGCATTCACAAAACCAGCCTGCCAGGCGTTTCTTGGACAAAGCTTTTCCAGTTACCCCACTGCCGCAACACACACACAACTCTTCTGTGAGTCTAAGGGCAGTCGTGAGCTCTACATAACATGCCAGCGCACGCACCGGGCAGAGGAGGTGCAATTTAGCCTCCCTCGCCCCACTATGGCGGGGGAGATTAAAACCCCCCAACTGAATAGCCCTCGACCTGAACGTACTCCTTAGGCTCTTAGGCACAAAGGAGGGGTTCGGTCTGAGTGTCGCACCGCTTCGGTCACCCCAGATGTTTAAACAACTCGGGTGCACCGATAAAGCGGTTAACTCAGACACTCTCTTGGCTGACGTTAAGGCAAGTAGCAATGCTGTCTTCCATGACAGTGCTTTCAGGGAAGAGCGCTCCAGCGGCTCAAATGGTCCTGTGACCAGAGCCTCGAGCACCAGCGGCAAGTCCAACTGCGGGGCAGAGACGCGCACCACTGGGCGCAGCCTCCTGACCCCTCGCAAAAACCGCGACATTAGCGGTTGGGCAAAAACTGACTTGTCGCCAAATCCCTCATGGCATGACGAGATGGCTGCTGCATATACCTTCACTGTGGAATGAGCAAGCCCTCTGTCTACCAACAATTGTAAGTACGATAAAATAAAACCCGATTTACAAGATAGGGGCTCTATTTTTCGCTCCTCACACCATCGCCGGAATCCCAGCCACTTCGGCCTGTAACAGGCTGTGGTGGATCCCGCTCTAGCTGCCTGGATAGACTGAATCACACTATCAGACAATCCCTCCCGTCTCAGCCTCTCCCCCTCAGGAGCCAAGCCTGGAGGGGGTGGCCTAGAATGGGTAACGCCCCGATTGCACCTGCCTCCTGGGAGATTGCCCCCCAAACTTGGGGGAGCGGCCAGGGCTGGCCCACCTTCATCTGTGTCATCTCTGAGTACCACGGCGCCCCTACGCGATCCGGTGTCACCAGAATGACTGACAGACGTTCCCGCCTCACTCTCCCTAGGAGAGGGAGAATGAGACTTAACGGTGGAAAGGCATAAAGCAGCTTCTTTTGGCCATGGCTCGTGTGTAAACGCGTCCACCCCCAAAGGAGGGTCGTCGCTCAGAGCCATGGAGAACCACAGTGCGCAGTGGGTGTTGCGCCGGCTGGCGAACAGATCCACCTCTGCTGTCCCGAACCGGCCTCAGATCCGCTTCACCACCTCTGGGTGAAGCGTCCATTCGTCTGGCAGGGGTCCGCCCCTCGACATGAGGTCGGCTCCCCTGTTCTCCAGACCCGAAATGTGGAGGGCTCTCAGAGATAACATTACCTCCGCAGCCCATAACCACAATTTCTCCGCCATGGTCAACAGAGCGGCGGAGCGGACTCCGCCCTGTCTGTTGATATATGCCACTGTGGTGCTGTTGACGCTCCTGACCATTACATGTTTCCCCTGAATTAAGGGTTTGAAATGTTGGATGGGATGGGATGATAGCTTTGTCTCCTTTATGCCTGCAAACGGAGGAGGGGTGCTGGAAAACTGGAGTGAGTAACCCTGTGTCAGCGTCCTGTCCATCCACTCTGTTAGCATGCATCTGTGTTTCCACCTCCCGTAACACTGTGTCAGGGGATGTGCCATTAATTGTGTGGCCCCAGCAATAAAGCTGTGATATTCCCTGATGACCCATCCCGCCGCAAAAACTCCCGTGAAGGGAGCATTTGCCCATGGGGGGTCGACACGGAAAGGGCTGACTCTCTACTGAGGTCTTTGAACACAGCATGGCACATTCCCTCGGGAGCGCGCGCTCCGCCATGATGTTTCCACCAAAACGGTGAAAAACATCATGTGGAGTCATTGTTTTTAAATGTTTCCTAACCCTGCTACACCGGCCATAATGTCCCTGTACCCGCATAGCGCGGTTTATCACTCTCACCCGTGCATGCGCACTAGCTGCCTCCTAACTGGAGTTACAACTTGGGCAGCGAGTGGGGAAACTGTACGATCAACATTACGTGGCTGTGTGGGTGTGTGGAAAGAAGAGACACTTAAAACTGGAATACATTTGATCTTTTTTTATTTTGAAAAGAAGACTTGAAAAACCAGTGGGTCAAACAGGGAGGAGGTGGGATTCGCCCTTGCGTCCTGGCCGGAGAAATCACCTCTCTCCGCCGGGACGCTTCCTCCCACCGTCAGTCCACTCCTGGAGGACGGAGCTCCCCACCCGGTACCCCTTCGCTGCGGCGGAGCCGCCAGATGTCCGGCAGGGGGGCGGCTCACCGGCCTCGGATGTATCTGTGGGGGAAGTGGCAAACCTGCACGCTCCGCCGCCCTAGCCATCACCGCCGAGAAGTCCTGACGAGCCGGTCTCTGCTGATGGCCTTCCAGGCGGTCAGCGGAAATCCCGGACGACGAGGTGTCATCATCGTCATCCTCCTCTCCGATGCCCGGACCCGTCCGGGCTGCTGGGATGGCGAAGACGAAGGGCACTCCCTGCACGAGGTCCTCCATCTCCACCACGTCGAGCTCTGGGTCCTCCACTGGCGAGACGTAACACCCCTCGAACACCGCCACTCTGTGCAGGCGGCTGGATCGGGTCAATAGCCGACAGGCGCCGCAGACTGCCGATGGAGGCAGGTTAATCGCCGCGTGGTCAGACGCCAGACACTCGATACACCGAGTCACGATCATCACTTCCGATAGAACCCGGACACGAAGGACACGGGCGCTCCTCAGGTGAGTCCATATTCGATTGTCCGAAAGAAAAACTTTTCCTTGTTCCTTTCTATCCTATTATCTCTCGCTCAGTTACTCAAATAGCTGCTTAGCTGAAAGAGAAAGGGATAGCAGTGAGCGGGCGGGGCCGCCTTTTATGCAGTGGATGCGCGCGCATTCAGGTAGGCCCGCCCAGGGGGCCGGCTACGGGTATAAGTCTCAGTGAAGGAATGCGTGCATAGATAGGATTGAGGGGAGTACCCATAGAGTCCAGTAAAGGGCGGAGCCTGTGAGAGATATAACCTCTTCTTCTGCATGTCGGACACAGTAGCTTGAACCCTCTGGGGCAATGATACTCCTCAACACCCGCCCCTCACTTACACACATCTTCTAACGCCACAACACTGCATCAGAGATTTGGAGACTTGATCAAACCAGTTTGCACTGGATGGAAAACAGATTCCATCAAAGTGAAAAGCACCAGATAATCTTATAAAAATATTGAAAAAGCCCAAATGCCCATAGCAAAAAGGAATAAAGCCGCTGCAGCTAAGGGCCCCTTGGTCAACATGAGGGCCTGAATGAACTTTGCTACATTTTGTTTGCTAGTTTCATCCCCTTTTGGACAAAGGCATCTAGTTAAAGCGTCCATGCATATGATAGCCACCCATTCCTGATTATGATCCACCCTGACACTGGATCATAAACCATCTGGTATTAATTAACTGCATACTTTATACTGTATACTGTTTGTACAGTATAGCGTATAAGTGTTCTGCAGCTGGTTTGATTCATATTGACTCTCTTGACTGCTCAGGGCAGCTGTTGCTCAGTTACAGCTAAGTGGACCACGATAAATAAAGTCAATGCGTCCTACTAAAGTCATTAAACTATTATGAAGTTCTGTCATTTAGTTTGAATAAACCTTTGATGACTTGTAAAGTTTTCAGCTAGATTGGTTAAGGCTTTCCACTTTTATTTCAACATTTTCAGATCCAAACATCCATGGTGACATCTTCTAAATGGGCAGTGGTTAGTTCCTGGATGTTTTCCTTGTTTATACTAGACTGGCACAACAGACTAACTGATTTAATAGTCTAGTTGCCAGCATAATGAACCCAAAAATGTTGACTTCCCCCAAAGTTTTATGTTAGAAATGTATAGTACGGGTCCCCAGCACATAGAAACTGCCAGATGCTAACTTGCATATGTCCGGCAATTTGCACAATTAGCATTCATTTAGTGGGAATGCTGATAACAGCATTCCAACTATATGTTATGCTACGGACAACATTTGTATTATTCCGCCGACTTATTTTGGCCCTCTTCTCCTCCCACATTCAACATCGCAGAAACTCCGTTCAAACGTCAAAACGTTCAGCTCGGTCGGGAATCGCAGGCTATTACTTTTATCATTCATAACTTTCATAATTCCAGAGATACATCCCATAATTCATCACATTTTTAACCATTGAAGTCAATGGAGAACATCTTCAGACTTGAACAATCTTCATGCAACTTCAAAATGCTAACTGTTCATTCATACTTTCACTCAGAAACCTCATTCCAACTTTAAAATGTTACACATCTTTCTGACATTATTCGTGTAACACAACTTTTAAATCTGATTCTTACTTTTAGAGATATTAAACATTGTTCAGACCTTGTTAAAGAGGTTTTCTTCAGATTTTAACATTAACTAGAGTGCGTGATGTCACAGCTAGAGGGTAGCAAATCTTGAAATTTGCCTTCATATTTTTTTTGAAACTGCCATAATTCCCAAACCCTACATTCCTGAGACATAATTCTTCATGACAAACGTATAAAATAATTAAAATAATTAAACAAAATGCCTCTTGAGGGCATGAAGTGACAAACCTTCAACATGTCTCCATTAAAGCCCATTGTAATTTCAGGCTGATATTTCCTCACAGCAGCAGCCGCACACCTTTAGTTAAACTGCCAAAAAGGCCACATTATTAACCTGTTAAGCCCGAGAGACCCCGGTACCGGGGCACTGCCGCAACATCTTGCAGGAAACAGTGTCTGAGGTCATGTTCATTTAATAAACTATGAATGTTTTATATCCATGTAACGGGAAGAAACTCATCTAACTGATCATTTTTATTTTTTTTCAAAAATAAAACCCACAATGCTAACACTGAGCCTCTGAATTAGCAACGAGCGAAAAAATGCTAACACCTTACTGCACCGAAAATCACTCACAAAACCTTATTATTTATCTCTTCTCTACATCCATGACATCGTTTCACATCGTGAGGTGACACAGAATCGTTGGACACCCACATGATCACTGAATTATACGAAATGGCGACGTTATAAGCAAAAACGGACATCAAAACTGGTGACGCTAGGTAGCTAAAAATGCTAACATTTTTACCTTGGCTCTGTAGTCTCTCCGAAGTGGTCTTCAATGGCATTAAAACGATAAAAACGTTGCTGAAGTTAATCCATAGGTTAATCTAATGTGGTCTGTGTCCCTTTGAAATGATTTCTGATAATCCATAAGCATTAAAACTGCTTTTTTCCGTTTCCAGATGTCAAAGCTAGAGATAGGTTCACTCTGATGGAAAATTACATGCGCGAATCCCCCACCATTTCTCTTTACAATGAGTGTGTGTGGGGGACTCCCCCTTCGATTCTATTGGCTCTAACGGTCAGAAAGAGGTGTCAACCATCAAAATCGACCAAGGGGGGCCAGAGATATGGAAAATCCACCCAAATGACCCCAGAAGTGGTTTCTTTTTGCTAAATCTCTCTAAAAAGGTCAAATGTCACTTGTTTTGCATCAATCTTGATACAGGGTACTTATTATATGTTGTACTTTGGATTCCTAAAGCTTTTAGTCTACCTTACCATCATCCAAGGGTAGTTTTCACTATAAGTACAAAATAATTTTTGGACGGACACTATAATTTACAGTTTTTTACAATGTAAAATCTGAATTTTCTTTAAAATAAAAAACATCTATATTGATTCTGACTTTTCTACATGCAACTCACAGGTTTATCATTACTTTGAGAATAAAGATTATTAATTTAACCCTTTTAGAAGGGAAGATATGGTCATTTGTTCTGGGAATGTCATTTTCGAGCCTGAGACCTGAAAAACAGGCTCAGGGCTTAACAGGTTAACCCGAAAGTACACAAAAAGTACACTTCAGATACTCAACTTCTTTGACATGCTTCACGTTTGAAATTTCACAGATATCTGTTATCGTTCTTCCACAAAACGTTCACATGTAAGAGGTTTATCTCTCATTCAGAACAATGCAAACCTTTGATCTCTACAGAGCTCGTTAGCTCAAATATAAACACCTGTGTAATGGAACACGATGTCATCACTCCAACTGACATGCTCAGAGCAGCAGACTTCAGATAATGGTTAATGGTCGTGCCCTCAACAGCTCTACGTCAATTATGGGGTGTCATCATATGCCGTTCAAGAGAAGAGAGAGAGGGCGATCAAGAGTCAGTTCTAACTGTCTCTCTCTCTCTCTCTCCTCTCTCTCTCTCTCTCTCTCTCTCTCTCTCTCCTCTCTCTCTCTCCTCTCTCTCTCTCTCCTCTCTCTCCTCTCTCTCTCTCTCTCTCCCTCTCTCTCTTCTCTCTCTCTCTCTCTCTCTCTCTCTCTCCATCTCTCGACGGTTGGACAGGACAAATTTGGAGTGGTGTTGGGGGCAGGGTAGGAATTTCACGGTGGCCATGACGTCGTTGCCCCTCGGTCTGGCCGTGAAGCCACGAAAATAATTGTACGTCCTACGGCCACCATGGCCTTTGTGCCCCTCACACTGTTAAGATCTCGAAGTTGCTTTAAAAGCGTCAGAGCAGTGTTCTGGTCTCTGAACTGCATTATGCGTTCACACCCGGACGCGATGCGAATATTCGCATCGCTCTAATCCAGTGGCGCCGTCAGGGCCCACTAGGGCCTAAGATATTCAAAAATATCATGTTTGAAAACATAAAAAAAAAAAACATATATTTTTTTTATTATATTTTTCATTAGTTTTACCTCAATAACTTTATTTAATTGTATTTCAAATAACATTTCCAAAGAAATAAGTCCTTCGAATCTGCCTGTTGGAATGTGAAGGGTTAAATGCCATCTCTGCGAGCTATGTGAAGACGGGAGAGCTTGTTGGTCCCTCTGTACATTCACAGAGGGCCCGCTATAGTAACTCAATGAGAGAGTAATGTCAAATGACAGTACAATTGATCAATCATATCTTCCCTCTAAATGGGTGGGCTTTATTTTCGCGGACTTTATGACAAATTCCGCCCGCTGTGAAGTTGATGCATGTGTTATAGATGGTACAGTGACGCGTCCTAAAACCCAGAAGTAAGCTGCGCTTGGGTTCCCTCGACAAAAAAGCAATGGGATTTCTCCATAGGGTTTTGGAAAATAGCTCGAAATAAGGTCTGTGGAAAATGAACCTGTTAGATAAATGCACGTTTTGTTCAGCCGGATAATATCCACATGTCTACCCTACTTTTATAATTTTCTAATCATAAATCAAATCGATAGATTTATGATCGATAGATTTATGATTAGCATAAGTTTGTTCATGATGGCTCATGTCAGTGATAGTGATGACATCGTTGCGAAATTATTAACCGAGACATTTTCAAGATTGAGTTACAATGATAAATTGGAGTGGCAAAGGATCAGCTGCATGACCCCGCCATCAAGTGCTTAATCCAAAAGGACAGGAGGATGGACTTTGTGTTTAAGTGATATGATCATCAAAGGTAGGCCTAAGTCATTTTCAATGTGGGCCGCCGTGCCGACTTAATTCATTTGTAATTGTTACTTGGCTGTGGGTGCCCTGTCATGATAGGTGTTTATATAAATGGTGTTGTTTTGTGTGGTAGAGGGTCGCTGTCATTGATGCGCTTGGCACCACGGGCCGCTGTTTTGATATTCCGCTGAAGTATACGCTGAGACGTAATAACTCTTCTTTTTTTTCGAGGGAAGGGGGGGGGGGGTCAGAGGGCCTAGGTATAAAAGTCACGGCTCGCCACTGCTCTAATCGCTCGAGGTTCACCTACAACCAAATTAACAATTTTACAGTGATTTAAATTGTAATACACGTTAAAGAATGACGCCGAAGTAACAAAATACTGATAACGGTTAGTAAAAACCGTTAAAGCTTTGACAAGTGTGCAGACAAGACAGCAGGCGAAAAACTTTTAAAATCCGTGTTTTCTGAATGGAGATCGGATCGATCAGGCTAAACTAATCTGTAGCCGCTCTGTCCAAACTCACAACAACGTCCTAAAGACAGAAATAAAGCAGCGACTGTATTCGCCATGACACAGACAGTTTGTGGTTTGTTCTCGTTTAACTTTTGTCCCGTTTCTGAACAGATATGAGGAGCTGTGAGCTCTTTGTGCAAACAGCTAACGGCTGATGTTTTGGTTTTCTGATTCAACGTCAGTGACGGCAGGCTGAGATCCTCACTGCTGATTGGCTACTGCGAGAACGCGTCACGCAAATTTGATGCTCGAGTTGAAAAAATTGATTAAAGAGACTCTCGTACACACACATACACACACACACACACACACACATACGCAGACACAGACTTTTGCATTTCAAAGTATTGCTTGTTCATACAGTTGAATGTTTGAGCTTCACTGTGCACTGCTGATTGGTGTATGTGCAGAGTTTGACCCTTGAAGGCTGTTTCTTCTGCTCTGAAATGGAATATATTTGTTACATATTAATAGAATTTTAGATTTTCTGATTTGATTTTGGATTTGTGAATGGGAGAAGTAGTAGATAGAGAACATACCAAACACTAATTATTCAAAGTAGAGTATTTCATTTTATATACGGTAATACTAAGGAGGCATAGGCCTATATGATGATATAATGTTTGACATTATTGATATTAAAAAAGTGATTTGTTTTCCATGTCATTCGTGTGTTTTTCTTATCAAAAGTGAAGTTATTTATTTGTAAGCTCCAAATCCTAATTTTTCCCTCAATAGGCCTTTCACACCGGAGTACTTTTACCCGTACTTTTCCCGTTTAGTTCCGATAGTGCCTGGAATTTTGCGTTCACACCAAAAAGAGAACTTAGTTCAGAGAACTTTAACCCCCATTTTTAGTGCCTGCTAGAGAGGTGGGACTATCCTGGGGAAAAAAAGTACCAATTTCTGATTGGCTGGGTGAATTGCAAACCACGCCCCGTAAAACTCAGAAAGGTTTTGTGAAGCCGCCATTGTATTTGCTGGCATTAGCATTATTAGCATTAGCATTAGCCCCACGCACAAACGGAGAGAGAATAATTTATGGCAACACAAAAAAAAACATGGGAGCGGTGGAGTGATGAGGAGGTGTCGGCGTTCTGGCGATTTACTCGGAAGGCTTCAGTAGAAGCTGCTGGGAGTCCCAGCAGCTTCTACTGAAGCCAGTCCCCAATCCGGGGACTTCCGGCCGGGGACTTCGGGTGGCAGTATACGCCGTGAAGTGGTTTGCGGCCTGCCAGTAAACCCAAAGCAGAAGAAGACGAAGTGACGTCAGCGGCTTCATTTGCGTAATCTTCCCTCAGGGAACTTATTCCGGTGTGAACGTGATCGGCTCTTAGTTCCATGGGGGTACTAAGTGCTGGGAACTAAGTGCTGGGAACTAAGTGCGGCAAAGTACTTGGTGTGAAAGCGGCTATTGGCCTTTGAGCCCTGGCATGTGGCCTTTGTGCCCTAAAAAAATGTGTGACACCAAAGGCCAAATGGCCTTGCCCCTAAAATGACGAAATTCCAAGCCTGGTTGGGGGTTATTGAGGATGCTGAATCCATTTAGGACATTTTCAGGATCAACAATCTAACATGCGTTGGGGTACTCAACATTTCTGGGTTCACATTAGGACTCTATGAGCTGGCAACTAGACTATAAACTGCATTTGCATGATCCGCGGTAGAACAGCTCTACGTTGTGTATGTGAGGAGAGAGCACGGCCCGCCAGACTCGGAGGAAGCGTTTCACTTGTCGTCGCGCACCGCTTGAAATTGTTGCTGAGCGCTGCGCTCAAAGTTCAAATAATTTCAACTTTGATCTAGTTACTGCTGACCTTTTGATGCGCAAACCAATCAGATAACAGCTCTTTGAAGCAGCGCAAGCTAGCAGAGGAGGTAACCATAGACCAAATCGAATTCTAAAATAGTGTTGCACCAAGTTTATTTCACCCATGCTCCCAGACAATAAATCTACATGGCAATGGTTTCTTATTTGTGTGCACATTACTGCTGACAATCACATGAACTATGCATCCAGGATCAAACCTCATACTTTGATCTAACAGGAAGCCCCTTTCAAAGCAGTTTGAATCTCTCACATAGTTAAGCTAATTTGATCTGCACATGCTAAGACAAAGACCTAATTAAACCATATTAAGTCAATTTGACTGTTACATCTTGCTATATTTCTTTGAAGTGTGAAGGCCATATATTTCACAAGAATAGTTAACTAACCTTATGAATGAAGGATGCAACAGACACCTGACTCTCAGCATGCTTCTTCAGACCAAACCACATTACAAACCTTGTGTTGAGGGCCCCTTGAAGTATCTCACTCCTTTTAAAAGTGAACATATAAGGGAAGAATGGAAGCCATTTCCAAGAAGAGGATAAATTATAATATATGGAAAGAGAGGAAGAAGTGTACAGATGATGATGATGATGATGATGAAGAGGCCTTTTTATCAGTTAACTGATGAGAGACAGATCAGAGGCCCAGTGTATGTGATGTCCTGAGTCAGGGAGACGACTGGTCGCTTGTGATGAATATTAATTAAAAAAGCATGGAAGGGGAAAGGCCTTTTATTAGAGAGACTAATGCTACATGTGAGTAAAGCTCTTTTTTCCCTTTATCTAGATAGGACAGCTCGCAGATAATCAGGACGACTTCTCAGATTTCAATATCAGACACCACATTTGAACCCACTGTGCATCAGGTAGAAAATATGAGGAAAACTGGGAGCTATGCTCAGTTTGGAAAATTATTTCTGTGGTTTGACATTTGCAGGATCTTTTTCAAAATCGCCATAAAAAAGAACTAGTCTTTTTGTACTGAAAATACAAATACATTTTGTGCACAAATTGGTTAATAATGCAGACAATCTTTCTGAAAGCAAGATTGTGAAGTTTAGTTTGACAAAAATGTAAATGAAAACAGATATATATTAAACCCTTTTTAACCATTTAAAAATTGATAATTACTCTGCCTACTAGTTTTGGTTAGTTGAATGTAAACAGATAAAATGTTGGTTATTTGCTTAAACAACCTTTCCTGTTCTTCAGTTTGTTGATTTCAGTAGAATTTAATTAAAACAAGTGTACCATTAGCAGTATCATTTTTCTTTAATGATTTATTTAGATTTTGCAGTTTTCAAGAATAGACATGACAAACTGCATTTTTAATCTTCAAGTTAGATTTTCTATTTCAAGACATTAATTTTTTGTAATACAGTATCTTAGACTAATACTAAATAAGAGTAATGAGACAGATACAAATCTGATTTTTCTGACGAATTGTTCAAAGCTGTCATCAAACTATTTCCCCTTGAGAAAAGAAAGCTGCCTTATGATGAACCTGAAACTGTCTTGTCTTGTTGGGCTGGAATGTGGCGGTTACGACCAGAGACAGAGAGAATGACGAAGCTCTCCCTCTGATAACATGTTCAGTATGTACACATACCACAAAGCATTCGCTTTCAAACTGCCCTTTTTCTTTTAATCTCACTGCACAGGAAGATTGCAATAAGGGCTAAATCTGATCAGCGGCCAAGATATCCTAAAGGTCAACACATCTGCAAGTAATGGTAAGGAGAGGTAGAGAGAAAAACAGGGGGAGTGGAAAATATGTAATGATAATTACATTGCTCAGGCAATGAAAGGCAAGAAAGATGTTATCATGAAATCTCACACACATAGGACAGGTTTCTGACACATGCACCACTGTAAGGACTAAAGGGGGTTTTTCTCACTAAATATACTAAATATGTGTATGTCTCTACTGATGAGCAGATGGCACCTGAATAATATCAATGTGTGAATGGGTGAAACCTAACTTGTCTTTTAAAAGCTCTTTAAGTGGTCGTTCGGAAAAAATACCCAGCCAAATCAGTATCTTGTCAGTTTGGAGGCTGGTAGGTGTTAGCAGGTCCGACTGGCAGGAAGACTCTTAGCTGATGTTTCCTGGTTGCTGGCTTATTAGCAAGTGTGTTTGAGCTTGTCTCAACAGACAGTCATCCTTAAAGGTCCCATGTCATGGCCATTTCTACTGATCATAATTCCATTGTTGAGCTCGACTAGAATAGATTTATACTGTGCAATTTTCCAAACTCACATTGGTTTCTCATACAGCATCTCTGTATAGTATGTGTATTCACTCTCTGTCCTAAACCGCTTATTGGAGCTCCTGCCCCCCCCCCCTCCCTATGAGCCCAGTGGCCGTCTGCGAGAAAGCGAGACACAGCGAAACCCAGCCCGAAACCAGCCCGAACACACACACACACCCGCAGCCTGGCTGGGAGTTTTGTGTGTGCTCACACACCGACTCACAGCCTCGCCGCGTCTCGCCGTCTCAGGGAGGAGAAATCGGCGGAGCTGCAGCTGAGAAAAGATTGAGTGTGTGTGTGTGAGGAACCTAACCTAACGGCTCCGCGGACGTAACGTAACGGCTCCATGGATTGGTCCATTTAGACCAGGGGTCACCAACCTTTTTAGGATGAGAGCTACTTTTAAAAAATAAAACAAGTCGGGGGCTACTTTTACTCCTCCTTTTTTTTTTTTTTGCAGTGTATATATTTAGCACATTTTAACATTATGATATGCTGACCTTTAACCTTTGTGTACTGTTTGGGTCTGTGGGACCCGTTTTCAGTGTTTACTAAAAGAACATGTATGCAATTTAATTATTTTAACCTGCTTTATTTGGGGGTGGACGGGCCTCACCTCCTCTAGGGGGGTCCACACCTCCTCCAGGGGGGTCCACACCTCCTCTAGGGGGGACCTCACATCCTCTAGGGGGGTCGGGGGGCATGCACCCCCGGGAAGATTATTTTTAATGTTGAAGTGAAATGCATCAATCTGGTGAATTGATGGATACAGCTCTCGACACTCAGATGAAAGGGAGCTGTATACTTTTCAATAATCCAAACATCTTGGGCACGTCACTGTACCCAGGAAGAAAACAATGGAAAAAGAGAAATCTCCAACGAGGCGTTCTGGGGCAGCATAGACAGGTCTTTTCTGTGTTAGAGTTTTACTCGCTACAGGGTGTACTTTGAGGGTTTGTGACTTTGCAGACCGTTTACATGCATAAAAACCTTCATAACACACAATGGGTAATAAACAATGGGACCTTTAAAGCTGCCGAAGTCATGGAGCAAGAGTTCTCGTGTTTGTCTTTCCCCATCAGGCCAAGCCATTCTGTCAATCATCTCCAACACTCGGGCTACCCGTAGTTAATTGCAGAAGCAACACCATCACAAATATATCCAACAATACAAACAGAGAGAGAGAGAAAGCTTAAAAGACAATATTTAATTGAGGACATTTACTCGCTGCATCTGAATTTTCACGTCTAAACCTTCCTCTAACAAGTGGCGTACACCTTGAAGCATTTCTCCCTCCCCAAATGACCTCAATTTGTGGACTTCATAAAAATGTGGACAGATATCTGGCCCTGTGGTCCAGGAGGTAATTACTAATGTGCTTTTCCTTGGGGATGGAAGATGTGATGCCTCGACTGGCACTCCTGTTTGGAGCTGGGCCAGTTTTTTTCCTGTGGAATCAGGAAGCATTAACCTCCTGGATGCAGATCTATTTGGTTTTAAATTAGCAACTAATTATAAGACGCTCGTCATCTCACAGAGACACTGCAGCTGGAAAACAAGTCAAGTCAAGTAATGACAGGAGCAAAAAGAGCCACAATGAAGCCACAATGTGTTTGTATAATTGGTATCATTGTAGTATTTTGTATCTCTTGCTTTTTAATTTTTTTATTTAATAATTTCCAGATTAAACTCTAAAATATCAGACATCAACTTGAATGTGAAGTGACAGCAAATAACAAATGAAAATACACATTTGTGAACTGCTCTTATTTTTAGTTTTTTTAATGGAGGGCATTTATACAGTCACACATTCATATACACACGCACACACTGTTGGTAATGCCATCAAGAGCAGGCTGGTTCAGTATCAGACCTTCTGCTTTACCTGAAGAAGGTTTATTATTTTAGAAATAAAAGTATGAAACACAAAATCAAAAGGAAGACATATATTAAAGATGGCCGCCAACAGGAAAAGGTTTATTGTGACTCACCAATAATGACCTTTAAGGTGTTGAGGACTCACCACCATGTTGTCTTAGCTATTGGACTGTTTTTTTCCATGATCCTTTATGGGTGCAATACGCTCCCTCACTTCCTGCAACCTGCAGTGGCGAGCCGTGACTTTTATACCTAGGCCCTCTGACCCCCACTTTCCCTCGTAAAAAAATGAGTGAGTTATTACGTCACTACATATACTTCAGCGGAATATGAAAACAACGGATCAATGACGGATCATGACCCTCTACCACACAAAACAACACACTGTAAATAACCCAATTTGTGTTCTTTGAAATTGAAAAGGATATTGCATTGTGTTTGTTACTTTCGTTGCAGTTGTATAATATCTTAAGTGTAATTTGGCTTGGCTTCCTATTTTCTATGGACATGCTTTTATTTTGAAGGCGGGTTTACGCTGTTGACAGGAAGTTGTTGTTGCTATGGAAACAACGTCACGGAGAAAAGCTTCACAGCGGGCGGAACTTGTCATAAGGTCCGCGATAATAAAACCCTCCCATTTAGAGGGAAGATATGATTGGTCAATTGTACTGTCATTTGACATTACTCTCTCGTTGTTGAGTTACCTCTGTGAATTCATAGCTGGACCACCCATCAGCTCCTATCTTCACAGTGACTCGCAGAGACAAGCTTCTTTAATTGAACCCTTCACATTCCAACAGAAACTGAATAGGCAGATTCGTTTTCTATTGTCAGTAAAACAGGCCCACAGTAACGGACTCTTTCTCTTTTATTTTTGGCAGAAGGCCCACAAGCCCATTCCTGTTAGGTTGTGCACACTGCTAACAGAGTAATAGTGCATGCAGTGGCTACTCACAGCAGTTAGACTTTACAACAATATAAATTGTAACTCCAAGGTAAACAATGTATTAACCACATTTCTATGTAACTGTTTGTAAATGTTTGATATGGTTGTATTCACTAAGCTATATGTGTAATCAACAAGTCCTCCAACTCATACGACCAAATAGGTCGATTGTTCAAGCAGCTTATTACGACCTATAATCACGTTTTAAGTT